>NC_138777.1:97531919-98145955 GCF_965119305.1 Pelophylax lessonae | reverse complement strand
ACGCGGTGCAATTTTGCCGCCATTGTTGCGTGACAAATCGCTGCAAAATCACACAAAAAAAAACGCGGGATGCATGTCGCCCAAAAGAAGTAGTATAAAATCAAAACTGCTTATCATTAAATTAAATTACCTAAAGTAAATTGCATCCTCAGTAGCAATATAAAGTTGGCTTTACAGTAGGAGATTTTCTAACAAATTTTAACATTTGTATGAACATTCGTACGAAAATTCTTGGTATATTTGATGACAGGACGAATGCCATTTGAAACTTTCTCAAAATTTTGTTGGTTTTAACATTTGATTTTGGGATGAATGTAATTTTCTAAACGAAAACCACATACACTGCTGGAAATTTGAAAATAAATTTTCTATTCTGCTCCTTTGAATTTTTCTCGCTTCTGCGGTTAAAAACATAGATTTGACCTCAATAACAATTAGAACATTGAATGAACATTCCTAAAATAATAACATTGTGGACAAAATGTGATTAGTTTATAGCAAGCTTTAGCCAAGCGTATTAGAAGGATGAAAATCAGCGTGTACATACTAAGAAGATTTATTTTTGAAACTGTTCTCTCCCATAAAATTTCCATAAATAGTAGCATGTTAAATAATGCATTCAACAGCAGCAATATTGTTTAAATATAGAATTTATTGCAGGGAGTGGCTGTCTACTGTCTAATGACTGTCTATTACTGTGTAATATAATGCACATTTGGTAATGGCGAGTCAATAATCATGTTAATCTTTAATGTTTTTCAAAACTATCTTTAAAGCGGAACTAAACTGTATCTGAGCACCACAAACTGAAAACACGATTTCATTTTTTTTGTTAACAGAGGGAATTATAAAAAGCGCAAACAGTTTTTTTTTTTTGCAGCAGGAGGGGAGGATCGGGGAGCTGACAGGCAGGGAGGGGAGGGAGAGGAGGACAAAGGAGACAGAGAGCAGGGCTGCGGCTGACAGGGGCACATAAACTGACCACATTGTCAGGGCTCAGCAGCCATGATATAAACTGACTGTGGTCAGTTTACATAGGAGAGGGTATAGTCAGCCAGGTATTACAGGTGTTGCAGGGGGGCCAAATTACACAGCACAAGCACTGTGCTGTATAACATGCTTTAAAGGAACAAGATGTAATTTTTTTTTTGTTAGGGTAGCAAACACTTGAAGGCCACTTATTCCCTATAGGGAAAGAAAGCCTTGACTGATCGGGGCATGGCCGGGAGTTAGGTATGATAAAACGCAGTATGTAAAGTGGTCACATATGATTGGCTGAATGACACGGGGTGATGGGGCTGGGCCTGGGCTCATTTAAAAGTTTTGCCTAAGGTAAATTTGGACCTTTTGAAGAACAGTGGCTGGAAGAGCTGAAGAACTTGAGGAGCTGGACTTCACTTCACCATGGACATTGAATTTCTTCTAACAAGGTTCGCAAGCTTATGGAAAAAGGTCAGGCTGACTGGCTCTTTCCCCCCTCCACTCAAGGAGATTTGTTTTGATTGTCAGGACGGAAGCCTGTGGTTGTTACTTATGTGCCTTCACAGGCTATCGTCCTTTCAGTCACCAGCCTGCGCTCTCAATGGGGTGTCGGCTGTCCCCAAAAAAGGTGTCTGCTGGCTGTTTAACGAAATTATTTTACAAGTCATGTGTCCACAGATAGCAGCCATCTTGGCCATGACGTATCCAATTTAGGGTGTGCCCCTATACTCAATTGATCAATTACATTTGGAAGGATTGGGAAACAGAGATTTCGGGCACAAGAGTTTTGTTAAAAAGATTTCTTTTATTCAACACAAAACTAAATATTCTAAAATCATAGAAAAATACAGGCAAATAATTGTGTATTAAGGACACAGTGAGACCACACAACAATGGTCTATGTTGTACAATATCTCCGTGCATAGAACTTATAAAAGTCGATTTACATACAGTTCCAAGTACAAGATCATTAGTAGTCATATAATCCTTGGAAACGTATTGCTTGATATCAGAAGAACCGCCCACGGACACCCAAACAGTATGGTGCCGGTCAGCGGGGTCGACTGAAAATATAAGTTAACATTCACCATGTAATATATGACCTTTGCTCGACATGTTTCGCTTTCTTAGACAAAAAAGCTTCATCTGGAGCATATCATTTCTTTTATCTGTGTGAGAAATAACAGTATTTAGATAGATTACATATATATGTTACCTTATTTTCAGTATGTTATAATTACAATTGCATATCATTTATCTTTCCTTTTAATTACATATAATCGTCTTACACATCTCAGATAAGTCCTTCTATTTTTGCAATATCAACACAATATAACATTGGGTCTTAAGTTGCATTCAGACACTAGAGGAGTTTAGGGGAAAGAACGGAGGCTGCCAATAGTGAGTATATGTGGGGATCCATGCTGTAGTTATAGTATAAGCATATATATCCCATTTTATATACCTGGTAAATGGACAGAAAAATGTATACATACCTGTACATATAGTAATCAGGCACATATCTCAATTTCCATAGAGAATTCTTTAACGAGGAGGACTGTGCGTTTTGGGAAGCTCAGAAAAGGCAATGTATAGTGACATAGTAGTGAGGGTAGTCACTCCATGTCTCATATCTGGGTGGATGAGAGCAGAAAAAACAATGTTTCTCAGAGTAGTAAGCGTTTTTATTCTATGATATCACTTTAAGGGAAAGCCCATAGGAATGCTAAACCATAAGCTCAAGTGTTTTAAAGTGGTAAAATCAGTGTGCCTCCTGCTTGTTATAAGAGTGTGTAAGTACTTATAGAGCCCATAGACCCTCTGCCCTAAAAGGGGGGGGGCAACAGAAAAGACACATAGTCATTCTGGACCGTAAGAGTAGACAGGTGCCATGCGTTTATAAACGATTATACACCAACATACAGAGTTTACCCATTCGTATATGGGCTAGCCCTATAGTAAAATATGTATCATATATATTGATTTGCTTCCACACACATATGTGAATATGTGTGTGTAATCAATTTAGTATCCGGCCCACCCTCCTCTATAATAGTAGGGGGGTGACCAGGGTTATATATAGAAAAGCAGTTGCTACATGGGGTCCAAGATGAGTACATGCAAAACGAACTTAGAATAAACATAGGTAATAAACATAGTGGTAAATATATAGAATGCCACCCAAAATGATAGATCCCTATGCAGTACAAAAGTTCCAAACATACACAGACACCTTAGCAATGCTCACCAAACTTAGGAAGGACCAGAGCTTAAATGTAGGGAGCGTGTCTCCTCTGCTTGTATGTCGGCTGTTAAGCACAGTAAGATTAAGGTGAATTCCCGGATATCACAAAAGTGTAATGTTACAGTATTAGTACTGGCCATGTAAAGCTTACCCCTTGCCACGCTGTTCCCAGCTTCCGCACAGTCCTCACCGGATGGGGAACCTCCACCATACCAGGGCTTGTAAATGGCGCCCTTAAGTAGCATGGATCCCGGGCGGTTCGTCAAACGGACGTCACCGCCCCGGCCACTCCCACCGGACATCGCTCGAGAGCCAGCGCGGGGACACCCCGGCGAGGCTCTCGGCTTAGTCACGGGTGTATGCAGACCATACAGGGGCAAGAAATGCCTCCGTAGTCCGCTCAGTTGCCACAGGAAGTTCCGCCCGGAAGGGGCGGGACTGACCTGCGGCCTATCTGGCCGCACATATCTCACTGATGAGGCCGACCTCCATGCTTACCCACACTGCCCCCACAGGATCGGTCCGCAATTACATGAGAATTCTAATTGCCTGAAATGAAAAAACAACACAACAAAGACAGAAATTATATATTTAAAAAAATACAGATATAAAAGCATATTTCACAGAGGTACAAAGATGTTCCTGGTGAAACCAGGAGATATATATCGGTAACATATTTGTTTATCAAAAATTATTATATAACCATGTTTATTTTTTGACATTAACCACTAGTAAGGGCGTTCAGTAGTAACAGCCCTAATGAAAGAACAGGGGCTGAACTGCCCCCCACTAGAAACACTTCCATACTTCAAACCCCAAGAAAAAGTTACATATTTTGACTTATTATAAATCCTCAAGATCATAATATTGATGAGATAGGGATTATAGCACAAAAAACTGTTTGTTATACATAAGAAAGGAAGAGGGGTATATGTGCCATAAGACCTATTTGATGTGAAGAGGTATCAGAATAATTGAGTATATGTATATACGGGGGGAGGACGACCACGCCAAAACCAAACCGACACCCTGACCTATATATCCCACAAAGGGTCATTATCGTAACCCGAGTATACTACTCGAGGTCAATTAGGTCTGTTGGCATTAGGTAAGCAAGGAAACCTTCACAGAAAGGGTTTGTACGACTGTGTTTCGTTTAACTCAGGTCTATAAGTGGCATTGAGACGTTCTATCCAGAGAGTTTCTCTCTGGAGAATTTTTTTGTCCCAGTTGCCACCCCGAGGATCTTGAGGAATAACCTCAAGCACATAAAATCTTGCCTTTTTGGGGTTGAACCTGTGGTATAGGTCAAGGTGTCTGCTCACGGGCGTGATCATCCTTCCCCCTGCTGATACGTACACATGGTCATTTATCCTTTGGCGGAGCTCTCTTATAGTTTTACCTATATAGAACATGCCGCAGGTACAGTGCATCATGTATACCACTCCACGTGTGCTACAGTCGGCTCGAAATTTTGGAGCGAATGTCTCCCCATTAGGTAAAGTGTATTCAGTATTCTCCTCTATCCAAGGACATAAAGCGCATTTGCGACATTTATAAGTACCTCTACCTGTTGTTACTTTATTTCTAATGGGTTGATAGTGGCTTGTTGTTAGTTGATCTCTTAAAGATCTTGTTCTCCTGAAAACAATTTGGGGATGTTTGCCCACGTATTTGTTTATAACCGGATCATCACGAAGAAGATGCCAGTTCCGTTCAAGAATATCTCTCAATACTTTTTCATGAGCGGAGTATTTGGTTATTAGTTTAACTGTCGATTGTGTGTTTGGAGGTTTGGCTCTAAAGATGAGGCTGTTTCTATTTTGAGAAAACGCTTTGTTGAAAGCTGTTCTCAACAAACGCTTACTGTATCCACGAGCCATTAGGCGTTCTCGTAAAAGGTTAGCCTGTATTTTGAAATCGTTATCAGATGTGCAATTACACCGTAGGCGTATGTATTGGGCGTATGGAATACTACGTATAAGCGCCCCTGGGTGGGCGCTAGACGCATGTAATATTACATTCCCTGACGTCTCCTTTCTGTATAGGTTAGTCGTCAGGTGTCCATCCACATGTTTGAGTACCGTTAGGTCAAGGAAATTAACACTCGAGTCACTGATGGTAGATGTTAACTTCAAGTTGAAGTCGTTTATATTTAGTTGGGCAATGAACTCATCTAGCATTGATTTTGAACCTGTCCAGACAGCAAAAATGTCGTCTATATAACGAAACCAGATTGCAACAGATGAAAAAAAATGGGATAAATTTTCATCTGATGTGATTTGTCGCTCCCACCCCCCCAGGTACAGGTTGGCGTAGGCCGGGGCACAACAAGTGCCCATGGCCACGCCCTGCACCTGGAGGTAGTGGGACCCGTTAAAAGTAAACCAGTTGTGTTTCAAAATAAACAAAAGGAGTTCCAAAATAAAATTGCAAAATGGCCAAGTGTGATGATCTTGCTCATATAAGAACGTGCGTATCATCCCGACGCCCTGCTCGTGAGGGATACTGGAGTATAATGCCTCCACATCCAAAGTCACGAGCAGGGCGTCGGGAGGAACCACCATATCTTCAATCATTTTTAAAAACTCGAGTGTGTCCTTGACGTATGACGGTAACCGCACTACGTGTGGTAGTAAATAATAATCGATCAAACGACTCGCATTTTCAGTTAAACTTCCAATGCCCGATACAATAGGCCTCCCGGGTGGGGAAGTTAAATTTTTATGGGTTTTTGGGAGTGAATAGAATGTCGCCTGTCTCGGAAATTTGTTGTTAAGAAAATTGTAACAGTCTTTGTCTATAAGAGCCAATTGATATGCACGTCCGATTATATCCAAATACTCTGCTTTAAATTCTGTAGTAACCGATGGGGATATCTTTTTGTACCATGTACGATTTGAGAGGATATTAAGGCACATTTTTTCGTATCCCTCTCGAGTCATCAATACTAGGTTACCACCCTTATCTGAGGGTTTGATAACCAAGTCTGTATGGTTTCTTAATTTGTTAAGCATCTGTAGTTGTTGTTTAGAAAGATTATTTTGTGTTGATTTTAGCTCACAATTTTTAATCTCACCTACCACTGTAGTCAGAAAAGCCAAAAGGTTAGGATTTGTAGTCAAGTCAGGGAAATTATTGGATTTTGGTTTGAAGGGGACCTGTCTTGGATTTACTGTCTTTGTTTGTATAGGTTGATCGGGGGACTGGGAATCCGGAAGACTGCCTTCCTCCAATAGTAAGATTAAATCCCGTAGAACACGGAATTCTTGCATTGTATAATGTTTTATTTTTTCTGAAATTCCTTTATCTTGTGTATTACGTTGTCTTTCTGGGTCGTAGATGTGTTTATACGTCAAGTTCCTTATGAACATATAGACGTCCTTTATGGTCTCATATCTATCCATAGGAGTAGATGGGCAGAACGTGAGGCCAAGTTCAAGGACCTCTTGTTCTTGGGGGGAGAAGTGATAAGGGGTTAAGTTAATGATTGATAATTTTAGGTGGGAAGGCTTAGTGATGTGCTCAGGGGAAAATTTGAGGCCTGGGCCTGTGAAGCTGCGAAGTGACCATCAATAGTGGTTTGTCTAAGAGAGGTAGTGTTGGGTATATTTAAAGGTAGTGTGTTAGAAAAAACAGGTGCCGCGGCACCTAGTGAATGTGTTTGAGAATTAGGTGTAAGATCCTGTGTGGATGGATTACTTGGATTAGTGTTAGTGGATAAAGGTTGCAACATTTGTATCGCTTGGAGAGCCAGGGGTCCCAAATAAGGGTCCTGTGCTTCCAAACCATCTTGTGTAAGTGCTTCGACAGATCGAACAGTCTGTCCAATTTGAGTCCCCCCAGTTCCTAATGGTTGAAATTTGGAAGTTTCATCGGGTCGCTTTTTGGAGCGTGGTGTGTAATTGGCTCCTTCCTGTTGTCCTCGTTTACGTGTCGCCATGTCTGTTTTTGGTCTAGTATCTTGATTAGATCTAATCGATGTTTTGGATCTATTAGATTGTGCGGAGATCGAAGACGAGTCTGATTCCCAGTCAGTTTCCCTTGGACCTGTATTCAACATCTGTTCACGGGGGCCTCGCGAACTTCCTGTGGCACCTGAGCGGACTACGGAGGCATTTCCTGCCCCTGTATGGTCTGCATACACCCGTGACTAAGCCGAGAGCCTCGCCGGGGTGTCCCCGCGCTGGCTCTCGAGCGATGTCCGGTGGGAGTGGCCGGGGCGGTGACGTCCGTTTGACGAACCGCCCGGGATCCATGCTACTTAAGGGCGCCATTTACAAGCCCTGGTATGGTGGAGGTTCCCCATCCGGTGAGGACTGTGCGGAAGCTGGGAACAGCGTGGCAAGGGGTAAGCTTTACATGGCCAGTACTAATACTGTAACATTACACTTTTGTGATATCCGGGAATTCACCTTAATCTTACTGTGCTTAACAGCCGACATACAAGCAGAGGAGACACGCTCCCTACATTTAAGCTCTGGTCCTTCCTAAGTTTGGTGAGCATTGCTAAGGTGTCTGTGTATGTTTGGAACTTTTGTACTGCATAGGGATCTATCATTTTGGGTGGCATTCTATATATTTACCACTATGTTTATTACCTATGTTTATTCTAAGTTCGTTTTGCATGTACTCATCTTGGACCCCATGTAGCAACTGCTTTTCTATATATAACCCTGGTCACCCCCCTACTATTATAGAGGAGGGTGGGCCGGATACTAAATTGATTACACACACATATTCACATATGTGTGTGGAAGCAAATCAATATATATGATACATATTTTACTATAGGGCTAGCCCATATACGAATGGGTAAACTCTGTATGTTGGTGTATAATCGTTTATAAACGCATGGCACCTGTCTACTCTTACGGTCCAGAATGACTATGTGTCTTTTCTGTTGCCCCCCCCCTTTTAGGGCAGAGGGTCTATGGGCTCTATAAGTACTTACACACTCTTATAACAAGCAGGAGGCACACTGATTTTACCACTTTAAAACACTTGAGCTTATGGTTTAGCATTCCTATGGGCTTTCCCTTAAAGTGATATCATAGAATAAAAACGCTTACTACTCTGAGAAACATTGTTTTTTCTGCTCTCATCCACCCAGATATGAGACATGGAGTGACTACCCTCACTACTATGTCACTATACATTGCCTTTTCTGAGCTTCCCAAAACGCACAGTCCTCCTCGTTAAAGAATTCTCTATGGAAATTGAGATATGTGCCTGATTACTATATGTACAGGTATGTATACATTTTTCTGTCCATTTACCAGGTATATAAAATGGGATATATATGCTTATACTATAACTACAGCATGGATCCCCACATATACTCACTATTGGCAGCCTCCGTTCTTTCCCCTAAACTCCTCTAGTGTCTGAATGCAACTTAAGACCCAATGTTATATTGTGTTGATATTGCAAAAATAGAAGGACTTATCTGAGATGTGTAAGACGATTATATGTAATTAAAAGGAAAGATAAATGATATGCAATTGTAATTATAACATACTGAAAATAAGGTAACATATATATGTAATCTATCTAAATACTGTTATTTCTCACACAGATAAAAGAAATGATATGCTCCAGATGAAGCTTTTTTGTCTAAGAAAGCGAAACATGTCGAGCAAAGGTCATATATTACATGGTGAATGTTAACTTATATTTTCAGTCGACCCCGCTGACCGGCACCATACTGTTTGGGTGTCCGTGGGCGGTTCTTCTGATATCAAGCAATACGTTTCCAAGGATTATATGACTACTAATGATCTTGTACTTGGAACTGTATGTAAATCGACTTTTATAAGTTCTATGCACGGAGATATTGTACAACATAGACCATTGTTGTGTGGTCTCACTGTGTCCTTAATACACAATTATTTGCCTGTATTTTTCTATGATTTTAGAATATTTAGTTTTGTGTTGAATAAAAGAAATCTTTTTAACAAAACTCTTGTGCCCGAAATCTCTGTTTCCCAATCCTTCCAAATGTAATTGATCAATTGAGTATAGGGGCACACCCTAAATTGGATACGTCATGGCCAAGATGGCTGCTATCTGTGGACACATGACTTGTAAAATAATTCTGATATAAAGGTGGAAGCACCAGCCATCCTGGGAAGTGGCAAGCAGCAAAGTATATAGGTTTAAGTATTACTTATTACCTTTTATACATATTATATTTGAACAGTATCATATGGAAGGATCGTGAAACATCTTTTATGCAAAAAAACCCCGTAAAAAAGTTGCTTATAATTTTCTAGTGCCAATTTCTGGCCTGCATCTGGCCTTTGAAGATAATTTTGTAGTTGTTTATTTAGTCAAGCCATAAATTATACACATTTCTTCAAAAAATAGAAACCTATATAGAAGAGACCATAAATCATTCCAACAACAACTGATAGAACTCATAGGACAACCATGGATTTCGTTGGAAATGCATGGACGGGTCTTATGACTGAAATTGAATCTACCTGTAACATCCCGGCCAAGGATGATATAAGCCTAAACCAATATATTAATACAGTAAAGAGACTTATTAAAAAAAAGTCAAATCTATATTGGCATATAGAATTTTTCTTGAAGTATATACAGGCAAATGTATGCCCTATGGGTTTGAGGATTCATCTATTCCCCTCCTTCGATAATGCTTCGAGCGAGTTTAGGACTCTGTGGGAACGTATTCTAACCAAATGCAGTACCGACTTGTGCCAGCTGTTGGTGTCCCAATACAAATTGGACCTAGCTACTTTGGATACTGAGTTATCATCTTTATATACTAAGAACGAGAATCTAAAAAAACATATACATTACGAGGCAAGATGGAAGGAGGTGAAGGAGTATGGAATCAAACTTAATAGGGATATCATTGGTAAAAAACAAACTAAATTTTTAAAAGATAAGATGGCCTTCACGGAAGGCTATGCTTACCGATGGCCGGGACCCAATAGTTCAAGGCGACCCCGCTATTCGCGAGGCCCCCGTGAACAGATGTTGAATACAGGTCCAAGGGAAACTGACTGGGAATCAGACTCGTCTTCGATCTCCGCACAATCTAATAGATCCAAAACATCGATTAGATCTAATCAAGATACTAGACCAAAAACAGACATGGCGACACGTAAACGAGGACAACAGGAAGGAGCCAATTACACACCACGCTCCAAAAAGCGACCCGATGAAACTTCCAAATTTCAACCATTAGGAACTGGGGGGACTCAAATTGGACAGACTGTTCGATCTGTCGAAGCACTTACACAAGATGGTTTGGAAGCACAGGACCCTTATTTGGGACCCCTGGCTCTCCAAGCGATACAAATGTTGCAACCTTTATCCACTAACACTAATCCAAGTAATCCATCCACACAGGATCTTACACCTAATTCTCAAACACATTCACTAGGTGCCGCGGCACCTGTTTTTTCTAACACACTACCTTTAAATATACCCAACACTACCTCTCTTAGACAAACCACTATTGATGGTCACTTCGCAGCTTCACAGGCCCAGGCCTCAAATTTTCCCCTGAGCACATCACTAAGCCTTCCCACCTAAAATTATCAATCATTAACTTAACCCCTTATCACTTCTCCCCCCAAGAACAAGAGGTCCTTGAACTTGGCCTCACGTTCTGCCCATCTACTCCTATGGATAGATATGAGACCATAAAGGACGTCTATATGTTCATAAGGAACTTGACGTATAAACACATCTACGACCCAGAAAGACAACGTAATACACAAGATAAAGGAATTTCAGAAAAAATAAAACATTATACAATGCAAGAATTCCGTGTTCTACGGGATTTAATCTTACTATTGGAGGAAGGCAGTCTTCCGGATTCCCAGTCCCCCGATCAACCTATACAAACAAAGACAGTAAATCCAAGACAGGTCCCCTTCAAACCAAAATCCAATAATTTCCCTGACTTGACTACAAATCCTAACCTTTTGGCTTTTCTGACTACAGTGGTAGGTGAGATTAAAAATTGTGAGCTAAAATCAACACAAAATAATCTTTCTAAACAACAACTACAGATGCTTAACAAATTAAGAAACCATACAGACTTGGTTATCAAACCCTCAGATAAGGGTGGTAACCTAGTATTGATGACTCGAGAGGGATACGAAAAAATGTGCCTTAATATCCTCTCAAATCGTACATGGTACAAAAAGATATCCCCATCGGTTACTACAGAATTTAAAGCAGAGTATTTGGATATAATCGGACGTGCATATCAATTGGCTCTTATAGACAAAGACTGTTACAATTTTCTTAACAACAAATTTCCGAGACAGGCGACATTCTATTCACTCCCAAAAACCCATAAAAATTTAACTTCCCCACCCGGGAGGCCTATTGTATCGGGCATTGGAAGTTTAACTGAAAATGCGAGTCGTTTGATCGATTATTATTTACTACCACACGTAGTGCGGTTACCGTCATACGTCAAGGACACACTCGAGTTTTTAAAAATGATTGAAGATATGGTGGTTCCTCCCGACGCCCTGCTCGTGACTTTGGATGTGGAGGCATTATACTCCAGTATCCCTCACGAGCAGGGCGTCGGGATGATACGCACGTTCTTATATGAGCAAGATCATCACACTTGGCCATTTTGCGATTTTATTTTGGAACTCCTTTTGTTTATTTTGAAACACAACTGGTTTACTTTTAACGGGTCCCACTACCTCCAGGTGCAGGGCGTGGCCATGGGCACTTGTTGTGCCCCGGCCTACGCCAACCTGTACCTGGGGGGGTGGGAGCGA
This sequence comes from Pelophylax lessonae, assembly GCF_965119305.1. Taxonomy (NCBI): domain Eukaryota; kingdom Metazoa; phylum Chordata; class Amphibia; order Anura; family Ranidae; genus Pelophylax; species Pelophylax lessonae. Next base: position 98,133,949 of record NC_138777.1, on the reverse strand, counting down.
CAAATCACATCAGATGAAAATTTATCCCATTTTTTTTCATCTGTTGCAATCTGGTTTCGTTATATAGACGACATTTTTGCTGTCTGGACAGGTTCAAAATCAATGCTAGATGAGTTCATTGCCCAACTAAATATAAACGACTTCAACTTGAAGTTAACATCTACCATCAGTGACTCGAGTGTTAATTTCCTTGACCTAACGGTACTCAAACATGTGGATGGACACCTGACGACTAACCTATACAGAAAGGAGACGTCAGGGAATGTAATATTACATGCGTCTAGCGCCCACCCAGGGGCGCTTATACGTAGTATTCCATACGCCCAATACATACGCCTACGGTGTAATTGCACATCTGATAACGATTTCAAAATACAGGCTAACCTTTTACGAGAACGCCTAATGGCTCGTGGATACAGTAAGCGTTTGTTGAGAACAGCTTTCAACAAAGCGTTTTCTCAAAATAGAAACAGCCTCATCTTTAGAGCCAAACCTCCAAACACACAATCGACAGTTAAACTAATAACCAAATACTCCGCTCATGAAAAAGTATTGAGAGATATTCTTGAACGGAACTGGCATCTTCTTCGTGATGATCCGGTTATAAACAAATACGTGGGCAAACATCCCCAAATTGTTTTCAGGAGAACAAGATCTTTAAGAGATCAACTAACAACAAGCCACTATCAACCCATTAGAAATAAAGTAACAACAGGTAGAGGTACTTATAAATGTCGCAAATGCGCTTTATGTCCTTGGATAGAGGAGAATACTGAATACACTTTACCTAATGGGGAGACATTCGCTCCAAAATTTCGAGCCGACTGTAGCACACGTGGAGTGGTATACATGATGCACTGTACCTGCGGCATGTTCTATATAGGTAAAACTATAAGAGAGCTCCGCCAAAGGATAAATGACCATGTGTACGTATCAGCAGGGGGAAGGATGATCACGCCCGTGAGCAGACACCTTGACCTATACCACAGGTTCAACCCCAAAAAGGCAAGATTTTATGTGCTTGAGGTTATTCCTCAAGATCCTCGGGGTGGCAACTGGGACAAAAAAATTCTCCAGAGAGAAACTCTCTGGATAGAACGTCTCAATGCCACTTATAGACCTGGGTTAAACGAAACACAGTCGTACAAACCCTTTCTGTGAAGGTTTCCTTGCTTACCTAATGCCAACAGACCTAATTGACCTCGAGTAGTATACTCGGGTTACGATAATGACCCTTTGTGGGATATATAGGTCAGGGTGTCGGTTTGGTTTTGGCGTGGTCGTCCTCCCCCCGTATATACATATACTCAATTATTCTGATACCTCTTCACATCAAATAGGTCTTATGGCACATATACCCCTCTTCCTTTCTTATGTATAACAAACAGTTTTTTGTGCTATAATCCCTATCTCATCAATATTATGATCTTGAGGATTTATAATAAGTCAAAATATGTAACTTTTTCTTGGGGTTTGAAGTATGGAAGTGTTTCTAGTGGGGGGCAGTTCAGCCCCTGTTCTTTCATTAGGGCTGTTACTACTGAACGCCCTTACTAGTGGTTAATGTCAAAAAATAAACATGGTTATATAATAATTTTTGATAAACAAATATGTTACCGATATATATCTCCTGGTTTCACCAGGAACATCTTTGTACCTCTGTGAAATATGCTTTTATATCTGTATTTTTTTAAATATATAATTTCTGTCTTTGTTGTGTTGTTTTTTCATTTCAGGCAATTAGAATTCTCATGTAATTGCGGACCGATCCTGTGGGGGCAGTGTGGGTAAGCATGGAGGTCGGCCTCATCAGTGAGATATGTGCGGCCAGATAGGCCGCAGGTCAGTCCCGCCCCTTCCGGGCGGAACTTCCTGTGGCACCTGAGCGGACTACGGAGGCATTTCCTGCCCCTGTATGGTCTGCATACACCCGTGACTAAGCCGAGAGCCTCGCCGGGGTGTCCCCGCGCTGGCTCTCGAGCGATGTCCGGTGGGAGTGGCCGGGGCGGTGACGTCCGTTTGACGAACCGCCCGGGATCCATGCTACTTAAGGGCGCCATTTACAAGCCCTGGTATGGTGGAGGTTCCCCATCCGGTGAGGACTGTGCGGAAGCTGGGAACAGCGTGGCAAGGGGTAAGCTTTACATGGCCAGTACTAATACTGTAACATTACACTTTTGTGATATCCGGGAATTCACCTTAATCTTACTGTGCTTAACAGCCGACATACAAGCAGAGGAGACACGCTCCCTACATTTAAGCTCTGGTCCTTCCTAAGTTTGGTGAGCATTGCTAAGGTGTCTGTGTATGTTTGGAACTTTTGTACTGCATAGGGATCTATCATTTTGGGTGGCATTCTATATATTTACCACTATGTTTATTACCTATGTTTATTCTAAGTTCGTTTTGCATGTACTCATCTTGGACCCCATGTAGCAACTGCTTTTCTATATATAACCCTGGTCACCCCCCTACTATTATAGAGGAGGGTGGGCCGGATACTAAATTGATTACACACACATATTCACATATGTGTGTGGAAGCAAATCAATATATATGATACATATTTTACTATAGGGCTAGCCCATATACGAATGGGTAAACTCTGTATGTTGGTGTATAATCGTTTATAAACGCATGGCACCTGTCTACTCTTACGGTCCAGAATGACTATGTGTCTTTTCTGTTGCCCCCCCCCTTTTAGGGCAGAGGGTCTATGGGCTCTATAAGTACTTACACACTCTTATAACAAGCAGGAGGCACACTGATTTTACCACTTTAAAACACTTGAGCTTATGGTTTAGCATTCCTATGGGCTTTCCCTTAAAGTGATATCATAGAATAAAAACGCTTACTACTCTGAGAAACATTGTTTTTTCTGCTCTCATCCACCCAGATATGAGACATGGAGTGACTACCCTCACTACTATGTCACTATACATTGCCTTTTCTGAGCTTCCCAAAACGCACAGTCCTCCTCGTTAAAGAATTCTCTATGGAAATTGAGATATGTGCCTGATTACTATATGTACAGGTATGTATACATTTTTCTGTCCATTTACCAGGTATATAAAATGGGATATATATGCTTATACTATAACTACAGCATGGATCCCCACATATACTCACTATTGGCAGCCTCCGTTCTTTCCCCTAAACTCCTCTAGTGTCTGAATGCAACTTAAGACCCAATGTTATATTGTGTTGATATTGCAAAAATAGAAGGACTTATCTGAGATGTGTAAGACGATTATATGTAATTAAAAGGAAAGATAAATGATATGCAATTGTAATTATAACATACTGAAAATAAGGTAACATATATATGTAATCTATCTAAATACTGTTATTTCTCACACAGATAAAAGAAATGATATGCTCCAGATGAAGCTTTTTTGTCTAAGAAAGCGAAACATGTCGAGCAAAGGTCATATATTACATGGTGAATGTTAACTTATATTTTCAGTCGACCCCGCTGACCGGCACCATACTGTTTGGGTGTCCGTGGGCGGTTCTTCTGATATCAAGCAATACGTTTCCAAGGATTATATGACTACTAATGATCTTGTACTTGGAACTGTATGTAAATCGACTTTTATAAGTTCTATGCACGGAGATATTGTACAACATAGACCATTGTTGTGTGGTCTCACTGTGTCCTTAATACACAATTATTTGCCTGTATTTTTCTATGATTTTAGAATATTTAGTTTTGTGTTGAATAAAAGAAATCTTTTTAACAAAACTCTTGTGCCCGAAATCTCTGTTTCCCAATCCTTCCAAATGGCTGTTTAACGAGAGCCACTGCAAGTGGTACACAGCACGCCGATTAAGGCAAAATGGCTCACCCAGCCACCCAATGCTGTAAGAAGAGTAACCGGCTGCCTCATGAGCCTGGGGCCAAGCCTGACCTTTCTAAGCTGGAGGACACTAGTGAATGTCTCAAGGATGCTACACTTGCTAGACCGGTACCCCCTTAATAGTGAAGCTTTGATCTTGAGGGATGGGTTGGACCTTGAGTCTGCCTTTCGCCTCCTCCCAGTGCACCTGGAATGTTTTCACCTGCTGGGTTGTTGTTTTAAAGGAAGCTACTTTTTTGACATGTGCCTCCCCATGGGTTGTGCGATTTCTTGTTATTACTTTGAACTTTTTTGTAGCTTCCTTGAATGGGGGGTTCACCAATCAGCTGATCTGCATTCGATACTGCATTACTGAAATGATTTCCTGTTCATAGACACAACTAACAGTAGCCAGTGCCAACAGCTACTTTTTGTTTTCTCAGTATATCTGTGAGTAGCTTGCCATTCCACTGTCGGCTGACAAAACGGAGGGCCCAGTAACTGTGTTATCCTTCTTGGGTATAGGAATAAATTCCACTCCCTGGTTTGTTTGGCTAAAGGGGTGAAAAAACTTCAGGTAAAGCAGCTTTAGCCCCTGTTAGGTCATCTAGTTTTTGCCTACCACGTCCTCCCCATGGGGAGGGCCTTTTGTAGATGCCTATCGTGGGCTATATAGGGCATGGCTGTCCCTCATCATTATGTCCAGATAACCAAGCCAATAGGAGATGACTTGGAAATCTGGTTATCCTTTCTCCAGTCATACAATGGTCAAATCTGTTGGCTGCTGGAGGAGGTACCGAACTCACAGCTGGAGCTTTACACTGATGCTGTAGGCTCCTGTGGTTTCAGTGCCTTCTTTCAGGGAGAATGGTCTGCCGAGATTTGGCTGACCGCATGGGCCCGTGTGGATCTGCTTCGCAACCTCACTTTGCTGGAACTTTTTCTGATAATTGTTGCCATTGAGCTCTGGGGCGAGAGGTTGTGCAATTGACAGGTGGTCTGATATTATGAGAGTGGTTGAGGTCATCAACCAGCTTTCCGCCAGATCCCCTCTGGTTGTATCCTTGCTGCATTTTCTAGTTCTTAGATGCTTAGCGTTTAAAATATTTATGGTTTAAAGCTAAGCATGTTCCTGGGGTGGCTAATGATATTGCAGATGCAGTCTATCATTCTCAGCATGACCCCTTTCATTCCCTGGCTCCTTCAGCGTCCCCAGAGGGCCTTCCCTGTCCGACCTATGTGCAGAACCTTGTTTCGAACACCTTTTGGCATCTTTTGGCATCGCTGTCCCTATGAACGTGGGTATCGTACTGTTGGGTCTGGGACAAATGGGTGAAGGTATCCTGCATTGAGTTTTTCCCTACATCACACCATGATAGATGTCCGGCTCTGCGGCTTCCGCAATGTATTCTTCCATGTCTGCCTTGTCCTTTTGGTTTAGGCTCCTTAGTTGGGAAGACATCACAAAGGAATTCTCTGTTCGGCGGGTGTTGCAGGGTTGGAGATGCGTGACTCAGGTTCCTATTTATCAACGCCTGGTTTCTATATTCTTGCCAATATACGTTGTTGCCATCGGTATGTTTCTCAAATTTTGAGACCCTACTGTTCCAAGTGCCTTTCTCCTGGGTGTTTTTTTGTGCCTTTCGTATCAGTGAGCTACATTTAAAATCTAGATGCTCAGCAAGTGGTGTGAGAACCGAGGACCTGATTATTTCTGAGCACTGTGTATCTTGGTTACTGCATACCTTGAAAACAGACAGCTGCGGTAGAGATAGACACGTAGTTTTGTACACTTGGCCTTGCACTGTATGTCTGTCCCCCATCCCCCACTTTCCTCGTGCACTCTGATTTTTCCCCCTTAAGCAGGTTACAATTCTTGCTTCTGTTGTTGCTTCGACAGATTGGGCCTCGCGAAAATTTTCTACACATTCTTTTTTACATCGGAGCTGCTACTGTGGCTTCTGCCACAGGATTTTCCGATATAGAGCATCAGCGTTTGGGTAGGAGCGAATCTTCTTTCCTTTCCAGGCTACCATCCGGTCTTGATTTTGAATTTAATTTGATATTTGATTTTTTTAGACACCAGTCACATTTCTGCTTGGGTGAAAGGATTTCACATGCACTCATCCCTATGTGTATTGGACTTTTTATATATATATTTTTTTTCGCTTGATTCCCAGTTGTAACGACACCCCGGGTATGAAAGGGGTTACAGTCATTTAGGACATTTCATTCCTGAACACAAAGGCAGCTACCGGACACTCCACTCAGCTGAACAAGAAACCCATACGAATAATCCCCCCCAAATACGAGATGAGGCTCTGTATTGGGGGTCAAGCAGGGATCAGACTTTTTATTGAAAAGGAATACACGCTTTATATACACGTTAGAAGTAATGCAGTCACTACATGAACAATGACCAAAATCCAGCCCCCAACATCACACAATGGTTACATAACGAGCCCCCAATACACATTACTCTGAGTGTCAATACATGCCTTAGCAGACAACAGGTGAGTTCATTAGCACACTTAACAATAGGTGAATGGAAAGCCACCTCAGACAAGAATATCACAATTTACTTATTCAAACAAAAGCAACATCGTTGGACAGTCGGTCTCCACACTAAACTTCCTGAAATGCCCATATTAGGAGTTGTACTTCCTGGTCAGAGACCTCACAATGTACAGGGAATAAAATCTTCATATTTCAAGAGAGACATCATTCCTGAATATCACTGTACCATTTGGAGCAATCCAAACCATATCCCCAGTGCCCCCCAGTTTCCTGGTCACCCCGATCCCAAAGTGACTCCCGTCACACAAGTTTTATATGTGGATTTATTCTGACATATTTATCATTAATGTTTATTGATCACCTTATTCACTTAATGTTTTTGGCTTAATATTCTCATTCCCACTCCCCTCAGTCACATTTCTTTATTTTTGAACACTGAATGTGAGACATTTTGTTTTTTATTTATGGTATTTTGCAATCTTGCAACATCTATTCAAATTTCTTTATTACTATATGTACTTTGTAGTCTGCCACATGTGCATCTGAGGTTCACGTTTATCAGTTGGTATCTGACATCGCAGCACCAACATTTTATGTATTCATTTTTTGGAGCTACGGATTGGCTGATCGGTGCCTGCAGCAGTTGGTTATTCTGACCATCTTACATATTGATAGCGCATATTACACATATTCTGTAGACCTCATCTCTGCTATCAAAAAGGATATTGCCCAGTGTTATGCGGTGTTCACCAACTTAGTTATCATTTGGTCTGAAATGATGTCTTGCCTTATGTGGGCCCAGGACATCCCTGGCCCATGCTTGGAATATTTCTGCTGGAAGGTCAATGCCCTGGCATCTACGTTTGTTCAGAGGATTGGGGGTATCGTTGTCTGACACAAGGATATGGAGGGTGTGAATGGTGATCTGTTGAGACCGGATGGTGTTCATCCTAATATTATAGGCCTTTCGATTTTTAACTTTGGCCTTCAGTACGGTGTGGAACAAGTGCTGGCTATGGTGGGGGCACGTTTTTTTTTACTTTGTCGGCATTTAAAGTTGCTGTAATGGGCTGTTCCCTTGATTGGAAGTTGGAATTTGTCTGCCTGTCCAGCACTGCTGGTAAGGACAAGCCCCTTTGGAATTTCACTAGTTATTATTAATGCATGCTCACAGTATTTGCGACTGGCACTAGTTCAAATTGTTCTGTTTTGGAAAATAAATAAAGGTGTGGCCTTGCCTGTTTCCAACTTAATGGTTTTAAGTGTGATTTCTTGTACGGGGGGGGGTTGTTTCTGATTTAGCAGCCACTTTCCTGGGCCTAGGCGCCTCAGCAGTCATGAAGGCCTCTTGATCCCTAGAGGGAAAAAGAGCCTTGACTGATAGGGGCATGGCCGGGAGTTGGGTGTGGTAAAACGCAGTATGTAAAGTGGTCACATTTGATTGGCTGAAGGACACGGGTGATGGGGCCGGTCTGGAGCTCATTTAAAAGTTCTGCCTGAGGTAAATCTGGGCCATTTTAAGAACAGTGGCTGGAAGAGCTGCCCACCTCCTGCCCTTTAGATGGTCAGACACAGCTTTAGCAGTGTTTTTTTTTTTTTTTTTTTTTTATACCATGCCAGCATTTAAATTTGCTGTAATGGGCTATGCCCTTGATTGAAAGTTGGAATTAGTCTGTCTGTCCAGCATTTATAGTAAGGGCAACACTATTTGGAATTTGACTTGTTAAAGTTAAAGCATGTTCACAGTATAACAGTGACTGGCACTGGTTAAAATTGTTTTCATGTTCTGTGTTGGAAATAAATAAAGCTGTGGCCTTGCCCTTTTCCAATGTAATGGTTTAGGTTTGGTTTCTTGTATGGGGACAAGGTTTCTTATGATTAAGCAGTTTTTTTTTGCTAGGCCTATTCACCTCAGCAGTCATGGGTGAAGAGCCATACCGCTGATAAAAGGTCCAGATAAGACTTTATTCCAATATAGGTCAGAGGGGAAAACCATAGATTTACTGGAATAAAGCCTATTTGGACCCTTTAGCAGTAGTTTTGCGCATCAGTTTTCATTTTTGTTACATTAGTGTTAGCAGCAGGTAGGGTGGTGACTCCCCTAGGGGCGGGTAATTCCCCCAAAAGCCATTTTATGTAGCACTCTACATCACTGTACTTTCTGAGAAGTAAATTCTTACTGAAGAAAGCCCAGGAACACTGTCAGATTAACCTCCTTATGTAAGAACTCCATAGCGTTTCAAGACTGCAATGCTGATCATGACCAGCTCTTCACCAGCCCACCGTGTCTCATCTTAATACTATATGTTGTATTTGCATGCAGAGCTTCCTTCTCCTGACCCACAGGCCAGGTTTCCAGGCTAACCCCATGCCTCAGCAGGCTCCAAGATGGAGGCCGAATCTCACGGTGAAGGACATAAAGCACATTATTCCACCTCCACCATCAGGGCTGCCAACTCCAGCCATGGTCACCCACATACTAACTAGCTGGCCGCTATATACACTATATTACCAAAAGTATTTGGACACATGCTTTTACACACACATGAACTTTATTGGCATCTCAGTCTTAGTACGTAGGGTTTAATATTGAGTTGGCCCACCCTTTGCAGCTATAACAGCTTCAACTCTTCTGGGAAGGCCATCCACAAGGTTTAGGAGTGTGTCTATGGGAATGTTTGACCATTCTTCCAAAAGCACATTTGTGAGGTCAGGCACTGATGTGGACGAGAAGGCCTGGCTCACAGTCTATGCTCGAATTCATCCCAAAGGTGTTCTATCAGGTTGAGGACTCAGGGCTCTGTGCAGGCCAGTAAAGTTCCTCCACCCCAAACTCACTCATTCATGTCTTTATGGACCTTGTTTGTGCACTGCCAACATCTGTGGTGGTAAATGTCCTTAGCGACTAAAGTCCCTAACACAAGGTTTCCCTGAAAAGGGATTGCAAAGAAGAAGAACTACAGCACAGATCCTCACCGGTTTACTCCCTACACTGAATTCCCACACCAGCTTGGCTCCCTTGCATTTATGCCCTTCTAAGAGAAGACATACCTGCAGGGGTACCTGTGTCATACACGATCCACCCTTTGCAGCAAACAGCCAGAACTTTAAAGTAACAGTACCTGAACATAGTACACATGGACTCTTTATCAGGTGAACATAACATAAACACAAAACAGAGCCATGACCTCAATATGGGTTGAGGCTATAAAAAAGCGGTTACTGAAAATAGGACTAAATGGCATTGACGCAGGTAAAAATATAGAAAAAATAGTAAATGTATTAGTTACTTGTATAAAATGAATCAATAAATATTACCTCATTAAAAATAAACAAATATACCCTTTAGTACACCTCAATCATAATAAAGTCAACGTTGTGCTTAAGTACACAAATGAATAACCAATTACATAAACTAACATTACGTAACACAATTGGTGATCCCTAGCAGGGGTAACCTCCCCATGTGTAAAGGAATAAAAAAAAATGTTAATACTGTAACTGCTAAATAATCACCAAGATGCCCCAGATATTAACATAAATCCTGGAGTGCTATATATGCAAATATGCCACTAATTCATCTAAGTAGATTTACTAAAAATAAATACAAGAGAACACAAAATGTAAAATATAATTCTTCACAGATCACTGAAGTTATTCCTATCACCATAAAAAGATTTGTTTAGTTATGGCACACCACATGCCTATGCTATGAAATGGCATACAGATCATAGACCTTAGATGTTAAATCAGCAGTTAAGAAGAGTGGCTGCCCAAAGCTTTTTTGTTAGTATAGCATAGATACATACAGTATATCAGCAGATAGTAGTATACTGCAATAAAGTCAAAGTCCACGTCTGGCCAAATAATATACTTGCCAATCAGGCTGATACCAGTCACAGTAATGTGATTTTGAATAGCAGTGCACTTGCATAAATAATTGGCATTGTGGCAAGCAGAAAGCGGAAAAGGTGAGTCAGGTTGGATACAAACTTGAGTCACTGAACCTTTAGATGCTGTATACTAAATGATCGGGGTGGTGAGATTTTCTAAGGTAGATACAGAGTAGGCATAGAAACTGCAACATGTGCAATATACTCAAACATATGATGCAAACACCTAAACATCTTCCTAACCACCCTCAGTATCATCCTCCCACCATCCCGCTGACTTGCTTAATCTCCCACAAAGTTTCTGTCCGGTGCTGGTGTAAGTGATCCAATTCCTCCAAGAGGGGCCAACTCATCCCAGTGATGCACTGCTCTCAGAATACTCAACCATTAATAGTTGGCCATCATGGGAACAAATAGCCTGACAACTCTATAAAAGATGTGATTATACCGCTGTGTCTTCCAGGTTGGGGTAGTGGTCATGTATGACTCAGCCTCGTGCTGACGTCAATGCAATTTACTGATTGGCATATTCAGCTTCATCAGAACAGGCATAACATAAAGTAGGTGCCTGCCTACATTATGCTACAAGCCAAGGAGACCCTCTGGGATGAAGAAGCCACCTGCCCAGGAACCAGGTCACCTTCATCAACATCAACATTTTAGAATAAGATAGCAATATAATTAAGATAACCTCAGGGTCCAGTTTTATTTCTTCACTTTCCTTAGCTGTTTCTAAGCAATCTGTTGTGGTGTTTTGTGGAAACTCCAATGCTTTCAGGTGTTTTGGAGGCTCTTTCAGCCCAGTGTTTCTCTCCACACTGCCCTCATATGGCCATATCTAAGGGAGAACCTTGTGCAGTCTCTACATCCAGGAGCAGTGAGTAATCCTGGGCATTGGAAAGTGTCATTGCATATGGCTTTGCAAACTCTTGCTGTACTAAGCCCCTGAATAGCTCACTGTTATTTGAGATTGTATAAAGTTCTCCCTGCAGCAGTAGTGAAATGTGGTGATAAAAGATCAGTTGGAGAAAGCAACTGAAGATTGACTGTAGAAAATTACCTAAAGGTCCATCAAGTCTGGCCCCTTTTTTTCATTTGGTTTTATGTTATTTTGTTTCAACCCTTAAGTCTGAGCACAGACCTACGTTTATCCCTAAAATGTGTACATTCAAAAATAACCCTCCCACACACCCATAAGTGTTAGAGTTTATACAAGACAAGAAGAACAGAAGCTTAGGAATAATGGCACTTATTTACTCAAGAACAGCAGTAAAAGTAAGTGCTCCATAATATTTTTATGAGATACAATCAGAGGGAATTCAAAATGACCCCTAACGATAGTCTTCTGGCTCTAGTTCCCTTTAGGCAGCTCACAGATCTTTTTTTTGTTCTACATCTGATGTCATTACCCAAATATTAGAAATGCCTGTATTTGGGAAATGACTTGCCACGGAGCCTGATGGGGAACTGAAGGACTAGTTCCCCATCAGGTCAGCTTCACTTTTGAGTGACAGTGCATAGCAGTGGGTAGATTCGAAAACTTCTATTGGATTGAATTGTGGCTGTTGATCTGTCCACTCCTGTGCCCTGTTAATCAAAAGTGAAGCAGATAATAGGGGAACATGTCTCTCAGTTCTCCATCAGGTGGCGCCCACCCCTAGAGTAAAAATCCTCAGCCAAGCGCCTGTCAGAGTGGGGGGTGCAGTGAACCGGGGGTGGAGGAAAGAAATTTCAATGTGTACACTCTTTCCCCAATGCAAACACGGACAAATTCATGTGCCTGTCTGTGACAGGTACATTTTGGGGCAAGAACAGACACTTTCAGCGCTGCACCTAAACAGAAACTTTGACACACGGCACTTTGACAATAAGGGGTAATTCATAAAGGGTTTCGTAGGCACCCTTCATGAATTACCCCGAATAAGCCATCATTGTATTTCTAAGGTAAAATTGTATCGAGACCATCTTCCATTGCTTACCTTTTTAGGCTGTCATACTGATCCTCTGTCTTTAATCGTCTTATCATAGTTAGGAATTTTGACTTTACTAGGACCTTACTTGCTGCATGTTTGTTCTGGGTCCATATTTCATCCAAAGATAGCTAGGCATTTTCAGATGGAGGTTAGCAATTGTAGCCTCTAAAATGCCCATAAAATAAAAATAACAAAAACATAAAAAATAAAAATAACATACAATAAATAAATAAATCAAACAACAAAAAACTCTCAGAAGCAGGGCCCTCCTAACCCTCTCGTATAAAATTGTGCTGTTACTGTACTATCTCCTTTTATATTGTAAAGTGCTGTGCAAACTGTAGGTATTATATACAGGTGCATTTAAAAAAATTAGAACATCGTCAAAAAGTTAATTTATTTCAGTAATTCTATTCAAAAAGTGAAACTCATATAATATATAGATTCATTACACACAGAGTGATATATATATATATATATATATATATATATATATATATATATATATATATATATATATATATATATATAAAGCATTTCTTTCTTTTTATTTTTATTTTGGCTTACAGCTAGTCAAAACCTAAAATTCAGTATCTAAATATAAAAAGGATTTTTAATACAGAACAAAAAACAATAAAAAGAATACAGAAATGTTGGTTAGTGAAAAGTATGTCCATGTACAGTGTAGTATGCACCTAATACTTGATCAGGACTCCTTTTGCATAAATTACTTTATCATTGAGGTATGATATGGAGGCGATCAGCCTGTGGCACTGTTGAGGTGTTAGGATAGCCCAAGTTGCTTTGATATCGGCCTTCAATCCACCTGCATTGTTGGGTCTGGTGCCTCTCATCTTCCTCTTGACAATACCCCACAGATTCCCTATGGGGTTTAGGTCAGGTGAGTTTGCTGGCCAATTAAGCACAGTGATACCATGATCATTAAACCAGGTGTTGGTACTTTTGGCAATGTGGGCAGGTGCAAAGTCCTGCTGGAAAATAAAATCAGCATATCCATAAAGCTGGTCAGCAGAGGGAAGCATGAAGTGCTCTAGAATTTCCTGGTAGAGGGCTGCGCTGACATTGGACTTCATAAAACACAGCGGACCAACACCAGCAGATGACATAGATTCCCAAATCATCACTGACTGTGGTAACTTCACACTGGACCTCATGCAACTTGGATTCTGTTCCTCTCCACTCTTCCTCTAGACTGTGGGACCTTGATTTCCAAATGAAATGCAAAATGTATTTTTATCCGAAAAGAGGACTTTGGAACACTGAGCAACAGTCCAGTCCTTTTTCTCCCTGGCCCAAGTAAGATGCTTCTGACATTGTCTCTAGTTCAGGAGTGGCTTCACACAAGGAATGAGACAGTTAGAGCCCATGTCCTGGATACATCTGTGTGTGGTGGCTCTTGAAGCACTGACACCAGCCGGTCCACTCCTTGTGAATCTCCCCCAAATTATTGAATGGCCTTTGCTTTAAAATCCTCTCAAGGCTGCAGTTTTTCCTTTTGCCTGTGTACCTTTTCCTACTACTTTTTTCTTCCACTCAACTTTCTATTAAAATGCTTGGATGCAGCAGGCTGTGAACAGCCAGCTTCTTTAGCAATGACCTTTTGTGACTTACCCTCCTTACGGAGAGTGCCAATAAGAGTCAGAAGTCTTCCCTATGATTGTGTAACCTACTGAACAAGACTGAGAGACCATTTAAAGGCTCAGGAAACCTGTACAGGTGTTTGAGTTTATTAGCTGATTAGAGTTTTTGTGGTTGTGTGGGTAAGACCAGAATTAAACTCCTATACTGTAAAAAATGGCACCAACATCCCATTGTGTTAGAAAAACAAACAAAAGTGGAGATGCAGGACTTAAGGTGCAACTTAATACTGAATACATTTCCAGATTTTCATAAAATTTCAAAGATTTATTCATCCAGTGAACATTGTTATAAAGTTATTAGCTTATCATGTATCACCATACAGACTGTATAACATCCAGAAGTTATTTTGGACGTTTTTTGCGCTTTTATTTTGACATGTTTTGCCATACTGGCTTCAGGAAAACTTTCAGTGCATTATAACTTCTAAATAACTTCTTAATAAGAAAAATATGTACATAAAAGTTAGCAAATTCTATAATTTCTTACATATACCACCCTTGGGGGGACTGTGCATACAAAAAGAGATATGCAACACAATAAATTGTACAGAAGGTATCAAACATACAAAAGTATATATAAACATGTTCCTTATCCCCAGCATAAGCTCCCCAGTGAAAATGGCTACCAATGAAAAGACGATCGGGTGTAGGACATCTGCTTGAGAGCTGAAATGCCAGCCATACAGGAAGGAACATCCCCATATGCCGAATCTCCCGCAGAGGGGAGTATAAATGGCCTAAAAATCCTACAGAGATAAGTGAGCAAACAATTATAATAAGGCCAAAACTATATTAAGCCTATAGTGAAACTAAAGAATTCTACCACTGTGATCCATACTTACTTGATTAAAAAAGAAATGGCACACGTGGGGAGCTAAGATGTCCACTGAAGGTCTTGAGTATCCCACAGGGCATTCAAGAGAGCTGTAACAACATGTAAAAACATATATATATATATATATAGATATATATATATAGATATATATATAGATATATATATCTATATATATATATATATATATATATATAGATATATAGATATATATATATATGTATGTCCAAATGTGATACCTTAATACCATAAATAAAGATGGATAAGGAGGCATATAGAAGAATACTCCCAAAGGTTAAGTATAGGGCAAAGGTACATATGGAGGGATATTTCCAAATGGTAAGTATAAAATGATTAGGTAGATACAGGACAAGTGAAATGACATGCTTACACCCCCATTTAGACCATAATAAAATACTGCCCACCATATCTTTATTAAATCGATAGTGGGTCTACTCTATCCCAGGCCTCAGGTTCCTCATAGCCCAGCCACTCCTGTGGTCCTAATAGGACTCATAGGGTCTGATTGAGGAACAATATAAATGCTTCCTATCAATATTGCACTCTCTTTTTTTTAAATTGGTAAAATATAGCTATGGAGTTTAAAAGTTCTAACCTGCCTTTCGTAGTGGACCGTCCAGCTCCCCGTGCTCCCTCATTATTCTCTCTACCCTATGGGTCTATATGTATCCCCCATCCCGCCTGCAGGAAGGCGCCACGACAGGATAGGGATGTGACATAAGGGGGGCACCCACGCACGCATGCGTGGATCCCATCGGCCCAAGACCTGGATGTGCCTCCTGCTCATCCGGAGGTCAAAGGCATGGGAGCAAAGAGGGGCAGGGCGCGTCACCAGAGTCTCCACCTCGATAGGCTACCCACACCCACTGGCTCCCACGCCCACGCCCACCCCCCTTGCATCCGAGCGCCTGGGCGCACCAGATCAAGCTCAGGCTCTGCCCCAATGCACGCCTCCCTAAGGGTGGCATGTGACCATTCAATCAACTGAGGTGCCTAGTATTGGTGACCCCAGTGGCACCATCACCCGCGGGAAGCATACCTCGGGTGTCCGTACGCCCATGGCCAGTTGAGGTCGTCCCAACAGCAGGGCAGCCAAAGCCAGCAGACGAAAAAACATAAAGCGATACAGAAAAAAATTTAAAAATTATAAATTAAGCCTAGCTGGGTAGAACAGACATGTTAAACAAGCAAAAAATTGGGGGAGCAAGCCCTGAACATGTATATCTAAAGCTGGTGCAGCTATGGACCAAGCAACATGTATATTAAAAAAGAATAGCGCACACATGCAAAAGAAATGACTATCAAATATGGAGACAATCTATAAATAAAAATGGGGATTTAGTCCCACCATATGGCCATATCGTGCTCAAGCCCACCACTGCGTCAAAGTACCCCATTATCAGTGGGTCCTACACTATCCATAAAAAAGGGGTGAATCCAGCCTCTCTAACCCTTGGAGACAGACATGTACACATTACATTAAACATTTCTCAGTTGTATGTGTATATGTGGCAATAATAATATATAATACAGAGATTACTACTTACAAAACAAGCCCCCCCTGCTGTGTGCACGTTGAGCCATTGCATACATATGTATAGTGCCATATAACAGAGCAACATTAAAATTGTATATCAAAAATACAAACATTCCACAGGTAAACTTACACATCTCTTTCAAATGGGGGCTCCTCAAAGCAATACAACAAAGTGTAGCCCTCTCAGATGGTTTATAGAAATGGCTTAAAAAGTAACCCCTCATTAACCACAGGATATCTCATGTCCTGTAACAGATATGTCCATCTTGTTTCCAATTGTAGTCAATTTTTTTCAATCTTCCCTCCTCTCTCATGTGGGGGAATGTGTTCCAGTGCATAGAAACCAATTGAATTCAAATTGAAATTATGGTATAATCCCACATGTCTACTAATTGGTGTTTCCATTTTTTTCTTTGAAATCAGGGATACATGATCCCTGATTCTTTTAAGAAAAGGATGTTTGGTTTTCCCTATATTGAAAGCTTTGCACTGGCATTTCATAACATAGACCACCCCAACCGTTTGACATGTGATTCTGTGTTTCGGTGTCCATGTTGTATCATTGGGTAGAGAAACTCTCTTACTCCTTAGAATTCAGTTGCAGTAATTGCATCTACCACATGGGAAAGTTCCCTGAATTTGTTTGTCCCTGTGATTATCACATGAATAATGACTAGTTACCAGGGAGTCTCTAAGTGAACAGGATCGTATGTATGTAATTTCCTGATAGGATTTTATATAGCGATTAATCTTTGCATTTGATGTTAATAAGTACCAGTTTTTTTTTATAAATGGCTCGCACTTTATTATATTGCCTATTATTCAGTACTTAGTGATTATTCCAGTGGATGAAACTGATGTAGGCTTTTTGGCCTTATATATCAAGAACGATCTGTCCTGGATTCTCACCCTATTGAAAGCTTTTTTAAGGCATGTCTTACTATATCCTCTAGTCAAAAGGCATTCCCGTAGGACATTAGCTTCCCTCTAAAAATCTGTATCTGTAGTACAATTAAATTTAATTCTGAGATATTGACTATAGGGGTTACTCCTAATTAAAGGCTCTGGATGCAAACTGGTAGCATGCAACAAAGTGTTGCCACTTGAAGGCTTCAGATACAGAGTTGAGCACAAAACACCCATCTCATTAATGAATATTTCCACATCCAAAAAGGTAATCCTTTCCAAATGATAATTGTATGTTAAATTGTGTTCTGTCCTAAACTCTCCAAAAAAATGTGTTAATTGTTCCCTTGATTCTGTCCACACCATAAATACATTGTCTAAATAACGGTACCAGGATTCTATGTTATTAAATTCCTCCATCCGATCTTCATTGGAAAATAGGTCATGCTCCCACCCCCCTGGTACAGGTTAGCATAAGAGGGAGCACATCTTGCTCCCATAGCCACACCCTGCACCTAGAGGTAGAAGGAGCGTTTAAACATAAAATATGTTGTGGGTCAGTATGAAGGACAACAACTCCACAATAAATGTATTATATGTTCATGACTGTTGGCCCCGTTCATGTGAGAGGTACTGGACAACCTCTATACCTCGCGTGTGAGGGATAGAGTTGTATAAAGCCTCAATGTCAATGGCAACCAACCAAGCTCCAACCGAAACCTGGAGTCCATCAATAATTTCCAGCAGTTCAATGGTGTTTAACATAGGAAAACAATCCCTTGACAGGAGGGTATATATATTCATCCACTAACTGGCTCACATTCTCAGTGAGTGAGATAATTGGGTGGCCTGGGGGGAGGTCAAACTTTTATGGACCTTAGGTAAGGCATAAAACATTGGGGTTCTTGGAAGTTTGATGTCCAAGAGCGTCAGCATGTTAGAATCTATCAGGCCTTTTTGGTGGGCCTGCAGCAAAATATTACGAAGCTCAAGTGCATTCCTTTCCACATATTTGTACTATTGTTCATTTCGAATAATATTGTAACACATTTTTTCAGAATTTACTCTAATCATAATTACAAAGTTTCCACCTTGGTCGGAAGGTTTAATGATAATATCTCTATTGCTTTGTAATGATTTTATAGCCTGCCTCTGAGATAGGGGTAAGTTGTGCCGAGGGCCTGATTTCCAATAAGTGTTTTCTATAGCTTTTGTTACTTGTATGACGAATGCCCAAATGTTAGGATTGCCTTGTAAAATGGGAAAATAATTAGATCTTGGTTTATAAGTTTTGGGTAGAAATTGATCACAGTGATGTGGTGGGGGTACATAGTTTGAAGCCCCCTCCCACAAAGTGTCCCTTGGTTCTATATCCTCTTCTGGGTTACGTTCATCTTATAGCTCTATCTTCAATGGAAACATTTTCTAACATTGAATTACTAAATTAGGAATTTCTAAGGGATCTGGCATCCTATCGGACAAAACTTTGTACATAAGGCGTCTTGCAAATAAATATAGATCCTTCACCAATTCAAAACTATCGGCCTAAGAAAGAACTTATGGAATTTGCTAACTTATATGTACTTATTTTTCTTTTTTTTCCCATAAGGTTTAACTTATTTTTATTATTTAGAACTTATAATGCACTGCTCGTTTTCCTGAAGAAGCCAGTATGGCAAAACATGTTGAAATGAAAGCGCGTAAAAATTCCAAAATAACTTCTGAAGGTTATACAGTGTGTATGGTGATACATGATAAGCTAATGATTTTAAAACAATGTTCATTGGTTGAAAAACAACAGTGAAAAATGATATACACTGTTAGCTGCGCACATAAATCACCCAAAACAGTGACATGTGTATAAGTGATCAATCAAATAATCAAATACGTGAACAATAAAATTCAAAAACACTGCCACCAAAAATATTTGTATATAAATAGTCCAAAAAAGTTCATGAACTAAACTGAAAATCAATAGTGATAAGTATAGATAGTCCGGTGAGATTCCAGTGACTTCAAGATAAAGAAACACCAAAAAAGGTCCACCACCTCCGTGTTCCACACCCCTTTGCCAAGTCACTCACCCCCACTTAATGCCCTTCACTCTCATGAAATGGGCAAAAGACACTTGGATGTTCCACCTTAGATATAGAGTACACTGGCTGGTAGATCACTGATGCCTAGATAGCCTTCCTTCCACTCATAGCATGTAAAGAAAGAGAAGATACCACTAGTGCAATAACGTCTGAAAGACACTTTAATAAAGTATCAGCTTCAGCAATGTTTAAACTCACATGTAACAATCCTTGTAAAAACACATAAAAGAATGTCATAAGCGGGAATTAAGGTGCTCACTCAGATCCTGCTGTCACGGCGTAGTGTACCGTGGGAACCGAGGAGACACCTCTGCTCACCCAACCAATCCTTCCGGTACGTTGTGTAGCCATGCCCCTTGCTGTTCACTGCTTAAATAAATCTTTGAAATTTTATGAAAATCTGGAAGTGTATTCAGTATTAGGTTGCATCTCAAAAGTCCCGCATCTCCACTTTTGTTTTCAGCTGATTAGAGTGTGACACCATGAGTCTACAATATTGAACTTTTTCACGATATTCTAATTTTCTGAGATACTGAATTTTGGGTTTTCATTAGCTGTAAGCCGTAATCATCAAACTTAAAAGAAAGAAATGCTTGAAATATATCACTGTGTGTAATGAATCTATATATGAGTTTCACTTTTTGAATTGAATTACTGGACCAAATTAACTTTTTGATGATATTCTAGTTTTTTGAGATGCACCTGTAAATCCTGTTTAATAATGATAATAATAATGTTAAAGCCCACTTGAATACATATTTGTTTTGAACAGTAGTTTTTATTGGGTTTTAGAGAATACAGAGTTACATAAAGAGTATATGCAGGCGCAACTGCATTAACTGTGTAATACTTGCAAAAACATCATGTAACTGTATACATTGCAGAGGATCATTAGAGCAAACATAGTAAAGGACGAACGTATAAGGGAAAACATTCTTTTTTTTTTTTTTTTGTAAAAACTTTTTTTGGATCCCATTCATCACACAATATAGACACGGTTCCCATGAAAACACCTCTGTGATAGTGAAGGGAAAAACATTTAAGGCACAAGGAGTATGGTCGATAAATCAGGTAAGTAAGGTACTTCATGTATCACAATCACAGAAGAAAAGCTACCTCCAAAACAATTAAGGTTAATTTATCTATCATGCACAGGTAATGTAACAAATTCCATAACACTAGGCAAAATCAGGCAGTATACCATTCAGGCCAACGTTTCCAGGATTATTCAAAAGCAGGTAAGGTGTCAAGTTGTACATCTATTAACCTTTCATAAAGATAGTGCCATTGTGAAGTATGCACAGCTTCTAAAGAGTTCGGGGCCAGCTCTTTATTACCAGTGTCTTGTGATGGTTAGGCTATGATAAGAGGAGATTGCCTATAATCTTGCAATAGGACAGAGGGTAATGATAATTTCCCAGATTTAGCAGAGCCGAGCTGGATTTGGGGTAGTAAGAACACCCGAGATATCTGAAAGATTTTGGAAAATTTTCCACCAGAAGCTGCGAATACTCCAGGACCACAATATATGGAACAAGTTACCAGTTAGGCCACAACCTCTACAGCAAAAGGGGGAACAGTCAGGCAATAACTTGGCCAACTTGTAAGGTGTAAGGTACCACCTTGTATTAATTTTTGAGAGCCAGTTCCCAATGGTTTACACAGTGAGTAATCTTATAAGTGTAACGTATGGCTTGCTGCCAGTGCGTATTAACAAAGGTAAAATAAACTCTTCCTCCCATGTGAGCATGGATTTACTCTTGAGAAACACAGGTTTGTTATGCAGTAAATTATACAGTAAAGATATACTTTTTCAGGGTCTGTCATTACAGTCTGGGAATTGCCAAACTTTAGGGTGAAGGTAAATTGTGGGAATTGGAGAGGACACCAGGAAGTGTCTAATGCATAATAGGGTGAAGTAGGCTGTATGGGGTAAATAAAACCACCTAAGCACATTCTCTGGGGCATCAGGTCTATCATCGATATTAAGCTCCTCTACCCAGTGGACACCGTAGCAACCTCAATCGACAATGCGCAGTTTCCATTGTGCATATGCCTCTGAGTGATCTAAATCTGGAATGGATTGGTTAAGCATTCACCAAGCTAGGATGGATACTTTAGTAGTGATGGATTAAATAGATATTTTTAATTATTGAACAAGAACAACATACTTTGTCTTACCCATAATGCCTGGGCCTGATACTTCACACCTCCCCTTTGCTTTTTCCTTCTTACCACCACTTTTCCGCGTACACCTTCTCTGACTTATTGTCCCATCCCACTTTTCAAGCCTTTCTTTTCTTCATCTATCTGTTTGTTCTCATTCCTTGCTGCCCATATTCTGATTTATCATATTTACCCTATACTCAAATGTTAACATTCTCCTAATACATTGTGGAATACACAAAAACTGTACATGATACCTGAATATCTCCAATGATTTATAATTGTTTTACCTAATGTTTCATTCTCTAGTGTGTTATGCGCATTGAATATTTATATCTAACTTTGCAGTCTGCTTCTTGTTATATTGATTTAACATTATCACGCTTTCTATCATAACAATTAGAAAAAATAATAGTGACATGGAAAAGTACCAACATAACAATTAGTTGCCCCTGTATATCAGTGATATTTAGTACTTTGGGTATTGTGTCTGTAAGAGGATGCTTTTTTACACAATATACTTTGCAATTATATGCTAATAATAAAGAGATTTATGTTTACCATCACATCCCTGGTTGTTAAGTGGTGACTTTTACCTTCCATCACTTGACAGTCTTAAAGTATAACTAAAGGCATAGAGATGACATGGATTAGTACAACTGTCAGTGTTAGCTGCGTTAGGGAGATTCACCCTCTCTATTTATCATATTTACCATTATCAGTGAAAGTAAAGGAAATTACCAAATTTTGTGTTGTCCCTAGAAATGTAATAGGGGGAATATTTTCCAATGGGGACACTAGTTCTGGGGACCTGAGGATCCCCAAGAGATTCCCTTAATCTGCAGGTAAATCTCCCCAATGGGATAAAGATGGCAAAAATAAACCTTACAGGGGTTATAACCCTTGCTTATTCTATCCAAAGTTATTAAAAAAAAACTCATTTTGCAAAGAATACCCAACGGCATTGTGGAACTGCACTTTAAAGGGCACAGTCTATTTGCCTTTAGTAAATCAACCTCACATATAGCAAAACAAAGTTGGCTGGTTCCTAGCCTTTTCTTACTCCACTAGAAGCAAAGGAGTTTTTATTCTGTCTGCTGTGGTTAGCAGTAAAACATGAATATGTTCTTAATCCTTCCTCACTTTTCAGATTCCACCTCTCACCTTATTTGCTTCTATTTGCATACAAATGTTTTTTTTGTTGTTTCTCATAATTCCTCCTCCCCTGACCCTTCTTTCTTGTAGTGGGATCTGGTCTGTAGTCATCGTAGAATGAGACAACTGGCTCAGTCCATTTACATGGCAGGAGTTCTGGTTGGGTCCATTGTGTTTGGAGGTCTCTCAGACAAGTAAGATTTTGCCAGATCATAATATGTTCCACTGTTTATCTAGCAAGAGCCTATCTACATATCATGGGGCCCCATAGTAAAATATTGGTGGAGCCCTCTGGCAACCTCCCTACTGTCATTTATCCTAACATAAGGTATGTGCAAACCAAGGCAGGTAGCAGGAGAGATGTCATCATAGTCAGAACACTATTAGACAAGGCCAGAGATTTTCAAGTTGCCAAGGGAGAGGGTTGCAACAGCGCAGGGTATTAAAGTGGTATCAAAGCCAAAACAAAATGTAATATACTGCAGCTTACCATTTATTAGATGTGGTGGCTGCATTTGTTTTCCTTTTTAGACTTTTTCTCTCGGTTTTCACTCGGTGGTCTGGCCCACAATATGCCTACTGTATTAGAGTACCCCCACTCTGAATGAAAGAGCACAGGGGGCACAGCAGCATAGTCAGTCTGGGGGGGAGGGGAGTGTTAAATGTACTAGCAGATTTAGATACAATAACAAAATGAAGCCAAACACAAGCTCACACTTTACAATCAGTTACTTAAACCGTTTTTTTTTTTTTTCTTTTGGAATGCAATCTAATCTGATGCAGCCTCACATCTAAGAATTGGTAAGCTGCAATATAATAAATGTTGGCTTTTGTGTTTAATACTACTTTAACTTTTAAAATTTATTTTACAGCTAAGCACTCTGTGCTCTATAGCGACCCAGTATTTTTACCATTTCAGATCTCAGGGCCTCAGTGTAAATTGTAAGCTCTTAGAACTGGAATGGGTGGTGCAGTAGTTAGTAAAAATAGTTTTAGTAGCAATAAGTAAGTAGCAGTAGGGAAATAATGACCGTGTCATTTTCCGTGTGAAGTTTAGCCTGTTCCAGGGCAAGGGTGACCTTGCGGATGTGAAGAAATGCCAATCTGCCCATAATGAACCCTGCTAGTGCTGGATATATGATTTTAGAGAGAATATTTGCCAATCGGGATTCGGGAAGCAACGATTTTGGATAAGATTTTTGAGTCTACATTAATTTAGGGATACGGGGCAATAAGAACCAAGGAGAGTCTTTCCCCTTTTTCGCTATTTCTCACAAAATGTAATTCAAAACATGTAGCACCGTGTGTGGTATATAGTCTTGGGTCAGCTTGTAGAATTCCGCTGAGTATCCATTGGGACCAGGGGCCTTGTTTTTTTTTGACAAATGTTTAATGGTAGAGAGGATTTCAGCTATTGAGATAGGAGCATTTAGCATGTCCAGCTGGGAGTCGGATAATGCAGGCAGTTTGAGGGAGGCGAGAAGGGATTCCGCCTTATCCAAGTCTACAGGTTCCTCAGAGTACAGTTATTGATAAAATTCAGTCAGCAAAGAGGTTATTTCTGGTTGTGAATTTGTAAGGGCCCCCTTAGTATTCCTCAGTGCCATGATATGTGTGGGTTCATTAGGCCCACTGCAAGGATTGGCAAGCATCTTACCAGCCGTATTGTCGAATTTATGGAATTGTAGAAAGTGGTAGTTTGCCTTGGCCTGTTCTCTTTCGTCTACCCAAAGGTCAAAGCAAAGTTTTGTGTCTAGCCATGCCTGTCTAGTCTCTGAAGAGGAGTTCAATAAAAAATCTGCTTTGGCTTCACGGAGAGCATCACTTGCCTGACAGAATTGCTCTAAAGAATACTTTTAAAATTGGTTTGCGTATGAGATGATTTTGCCTCACAGGACAGCCTTGCCTGTTTCCCAAAATAGTCTGGGGTCAGAGGTATGTTCGGTATTAATAAGAACAAAATCACTCCATGCAGTACAGACTGTATGGCGAAACCCCTCATTATTGATTAAATAGGATGGAAACCGCCACAGGGAAGACATGCTACCGGGCTTGAAGTCATCTAAGATAACCACAATCGGACTATGGTCTGAGATGGCTATTTCTAATGTCTCAGAGTCCCGTACTGCCAGAACTAAAGGGGACAAGCAAAATAAATAATCAATATGTGACAGGGTGTCATGCGGCAGTGAGTAGAAAGTGAAGTCCCTGTCTGTTATATGAGACAGATGCCACACATCAGCCATGTGCAGAAGGGACATAGTGTTGGCCAACAAGGTATCAGATGGCTGGTTAGGGTATAAAGAAGGTCTGTGAGCTGGACTAGGGGATAATTTGTCTTTGCAGACACTCATTACACTATTGAAGTCTCCGTTTAGTACATGTAGGATCTTTGTTTCATTTCGTAACACCCACAAAGAGAGATCATGAAAAAACACAGTGCCTGGGGAGTTGACCGCATAAATGTTGGTTATTGCTAGGTTCTTTGATGATATCATTAAATGCGACCCTCCTGATCCCTGTCCACTGAGTGGATAGTGTAAGGTAGGCTCCCACTTTTCACCCTACTGCTGAGGATTTAAAAACCGCCCCACCAAGAATTTCTATTATTTAAAAAATTTTATTCAAAAAGTGAAACTCATATATTTTATATAGATACGTTACACACAGAGTGAAATATCTACAAGCATTTTTTTCTTTTAATTCTGATGTTTATCGCTTACAGCTAGTTTAAACCCAAAATTTAGTATCTCAGAAAATTAGAATATTACATAAGACCAATAAAAATATTTTTAATACAGAAATGTTGGCTTACTGAAAAGTATGTCCATGTACAGTATAGTGTACACTCAATACTTGGTCGGGGCTCCTTATGCATGAATTACTGAATTAATGCAGCGTAGCATGGAGGCAATCAGCCTGTGACATTGCTGAGATGTTATGGAAGCCCAGGTTTCTTCGATATTGGCTTTCAGCTCATCTGCATTTAGGTACAAAAAATAAGGGCAGCGCAATCACAAATAAAACATAAGACATAAACATAATCCCATAGGTGAAATAATTAATGTAGTATCAACAGTGTAGCAGACCCCAATATCAGGATTCCACTGTAGTGGTATTATCAAAGTGACAGTTCGGTGCCCACCACCTCCAAATAAAATGCCTGCTCACCTCCAAGGTATGACCCTACCACAGAGTCACAAAGGCCTCAGTGAACTCCACCCAGGATGGTGCTGGAACACGATTTAATTGACGTCCCTGAATCATTCTACTCCGCTTTTTGAATCTCATTTAAATGTATATTATGCCAAAAAATTGAAATGGAGAAACCATAGTGGGCTCTGCTATAAATGCATTTAAAATTGGCTCAAAGGATAAAAAAACACTCACATAAATATGTGTAAAAACAAGATTGTATTCAGCTCACCACGCTGATACTAAGGTGTAAAATGACGTCACGGGTAATGGCTCCTCCCATCCATATGCGTTATGCCCTCCTCATGGGCTATTTCAGCAGGACCAACACCAGCAGATGACATGGTTCTCCAAATCATCACTGACTGTGGAAACTTCACACTGGACCTCATGCAACTTGTATTTTGGCTGTGCTTGGATAAAAACTTATGAATAGCAGACTTGATCAAAGCATGCTGTAAATAGGTGTCAGATTCTTCTCAGAATTCCTTATCTCGGTATCAGCATGGCAATCAGGGAACCACCATGGGATTGTACACCCCATTAACACCCATCATACCACAAGAACATACTTAAAATATAAAATAAACACACAAGAATTTTTTTAAAAATTTAGGCCACGGCTCCTTTATTGGGTTTAAAACAATTTTAATTATGAAATGAACTTTAACTTTTAATACCAAACAGAATCGCTGTTAACCATTAACAGACCAACATGCTTAGTCACTAAGACTCAAATATTTTATACCAACCAAATAACAGTTTACCAACCACTATCTGCCCACAAAGTGGGCGACATTACCCAAAAAGATGGACCTTCAATATCAAACAGAACTGTTGTTAATCAATAACAGACCAACATGCTTAGTCACTAAGACTCAAGCAGCAATATATTATACCAATAACAGCGTACCAACCACTGTTCACCTACAAAGTGGGCGACGTTACCCACATAAAGGTGGACCGCGACAAGGGGAAATAACAAAGGGGGAGGGAGGGTGAGAGAGCAGGTCAAAAGATCCAGAAGGAAGGCTGAGTAGAATCCAATGGTGAGTCCAGCTGACAGACCTGAGGTAAATGCTGACTCCGCCCAGTGAGGATATAAGTAAAAGGTTACACTCATTGGCTAGATATTCCCGCCAAAAGATTTGTCACCAATCTAGAGCAACAGCAGGCAGCTTGTCAACTGAAACACAAAACAGAAAGAACCAGCAAAGCAGCCATAGATAGACATGTACTTAACAATCATCTTAGCCCTCTATTAAGAGTAAAATGTATTTATAAAACAAATGGGTGTCAGGGGTGAAAATCCCATGGGGCCACTTCTCTATTTTATTCCTTCGTGGCCTTCACATTCTTAAGATGACAGTTGAGCAATGGCAGCCTACATAATAATTTCAGGCCAGGTGTACTTTAAATGTAATGACTCAATTTTTTTTATCATGATCTGCAATACAGGGCCAAAGATTTATCTAGTCAGTTTTAAACCCTAGACGTCCATGCATTTTGATCCAAAGATATTTAAAAATGTATTGCCAAAAAATGTAACCTGTGAATTGACCCAAAGCAGATTTTGTCCATCTTGGGTGGATGCCAGTTAGTTGAATCACATACTATTTTCTATACCTCAAGAGGATTTCTGCATATATTTTCTTAGGTCAGTCCACCTGCTGTAATCTTTGAATGGGAAGTCAAACAGACAAACTGGTCAATTTGTGCAAAATAGAAATGCCCACAAATAATTTAATACTATTTTCAACAACAAAGTAACATTTTCCAACTAAAATTCTATCCATTGTTTTTCTTTTTTATTTAGCATTTGATGCAGTTCATGTTTGATATACTGTAGGTTAGACCCCCTAATTCCTGTTCATTCAATGAAACAGCAGATGAGCAAAATCTTTCCCCCTCACACAGACAGTGATAAAAAAATATTTTTATTAGAGAGGGGCGGGTTTTTCTTGTCTCAGTCCTCTTTATGGAGATTCCTATACTGTTACTGAGAAAAAATAACAGAAAACTCCGGGAAGGGCACCACAAAAAGCAATAACAACTTGACAGCCTAACCCTTTACCCACCATGTTGAAAACACTAAAAAAAAAAAGTTTTGTCTGGAGTTCCATTTTAACTGACAGTTGACTTATTTTGAAAAGACTGTCTTTTTAAAAATCATGAACTATGCACTGTGTAATTAATAATTTACTGTAAAACATTGAAACTTTTACACTAATACACAAAAATGTTAATATTAGTTTTACTTGGTGCACTGGAATTCAGAAAATATATTCCTGTCATACCAGATTTGGTCGCAGACCTTTGAACATATGGTCAAACCTTCAGATGTTTGTGAGCGGAATATGTGCAGCCTTTGCTCCCAATTACATCACATACTGTGTGTTCAGATTCCTGACTGGAGCATCTCTCTCGGGTATTGTTCTCAACTCATACTCTCTGAGTAAGTATACCGTTTATGATAATACTACTGTATCAGTATGGGTGTCCAACAATCTTGGACAACTTTTTTATAAACGGACCCATAGTTACCATGCAGCAGCTGATGTGCGGTGCAATCTGGGGGGACAAATTCAGTGCCAATGTGTTGATTGCAGCATTATGTTATTATATATTATATCATTATATATTATATTGAAATGTTACACAGAGATTTTTCATAAAATTCGACTGGCTATCATGAAGTGCGAGGCAGTAGATTGCCTCACACTGTACCACGGTGGAAAAAATTCAACCTGTTGTACTTTTGTTTTAGTGCACACTGCCCACACACCACTGTGGTGTGAACCAGGCACATAGGAGACAAAGCATTTTGCCTTGTCTTGTGGAGGGGCTGTGCTGGAATAGCCACCCAACACAGTCCCACTGCACTTGAAGTGAATGTGCCCTTAGCCTCACCCAATAGTTGCAGGACCAATCAGATGGCACGGCGCAGCCGGCTGTGAAGCCGCAAGCAGCCACAGATGGCTGCCCACAGTTAGTATGCCGGTAGCCGAAGCCTGGTGAAGAAAACGGTCGGGTGAGGACATCCATCCTTGGAAAGGTGAGTGTGATTTTATTAAAAGTCAGCAGCTATATTTTTTGTAGCTGCTGACTTCTAATTTTTCAAAATATAAAAAATTAAATAACCTCTTTAGGGGAAATGGTACACTAGTGAGCCTGTTTCTGGCAGGGGCAGCATTGCTAAAGAATGGAGTTGAGCAATAATGTTTATAATCTTATCAATGTGAGTCAATTGTTTCTGTGAATGCATGGGGCAGCCATATTTGCTCATTACAAATGTAGGCTCTGCTTTCCGCTTTGCATTGCTGTGAGTGATCTTCCTGTTCTCTCTTACAATGTATGGCTATAAGTCTACTGCCACATTAAAATGTTCACTCCTATGTGCATGATATTTTATTTTAACAATTGCTAATCAGGAAGTGGAGATTGCAGTGAAATACGGAGCTCCCTCTATAGTAGCTGAACTATTTTTTTTATGTATTTATATTTTTATGTACGGTATTTATTATGTATAATATATCATTATATAACAGCAAGAGTCTGAAAACAAGCCATGAAAGCCACAGCAAAATTTCTTTAAGATTAATACTGCAAAAATAAGTTAAAATATGTATTCATTGAAAATACATTATACATTCTCTTTAATAATGGATGCTCTCGGAATTGGCCTTGCTTACTATATAACACTTCAATTTCTCTATAGTTGTTGAGTGGATCCCCACAGAATCACGAGCTTTTACCAGCACAGCCACTGGATACTGTTACACAGTGGGCCAGCTGGTCCTGGTGTTATTGGCTTATCTAATTCAGGACTGGCGCATGTTACAGTTGGCTGCATCAATTCCTTTCTTCATCTACTTTTTATATTCATGGTAATTTTTCTATTACTTATTTTTATATTTTCACATTTTTATGACGTATAAATTATTTATCTGTGATTTCATAGTACAGTATATACCATTAGAGCATTAGAAGGCACTAGAGATATTTGCATTAAAAATATTACTTAATTCTAAGTAGAAGACTCACATATTAGAACAACAAGTTACTTTGGTAGGTATAATGGATAGTTCAAATTTACTGTTTCATCACACTTTTGCTACCAGCAGTATTTAACTCTATGTCAGGCTATAAACCTAACTATTTCAATATAAACAAAACCTCAAGACCAGAATTCTAAAGTACAGTAGTCCTGATAGTTGTATTATGCATGATATTTCCTTTTGAAGACATGGTGGAGATAAGTGTAAAAAATCCTTAACATTTAGCTTAGGAACTATTCTCATCAGAAATAATATGGGTGGTCTCCATGTTCACAAATGGGTAGGCTTCCAGCCTTAACTTACGTTGGGGTGGGCCCCATTCTGAGGGAGAAATTAATAAATAGTCCCAAACAGTGGTATACTCACTGTAATGACTACATTTCCCAGTACACTGTCCACATCTTTATCACAATCTCCTTGGATGTGCTAGGCGAATGCCTTCCTACTCAGTTATGGGCCACCTTATTTAAAAGTCATTAATTCTAAGTCAGGTTTGTCAGTGAGTGCCCATTGCAGGGGATTCTTTCTTCCCTTCTCTTTAAGCAAAGCCTTTCTAGGGGACAGGATGACACCGCATTTCTGAGTGGGTGAAGGCCATCGCTATGGAATCCTATAACACAAAATTCAGTTCGCCACGGGCTACCATGTGGGCTACAGCTAGGACTCCATCTCTCAATCAGTCCTTACTAGGACATTATGCTCCTCCTACTTTGACCTCTCCCTATATATACACTCGAGGAAGGGAGACATTTTCAGGCCAAACAGAAAAATGCACCTTGCAACACAAAACAAGAAAAAACATAACTAATAAACTCCCTGTGGCCTCCTAACACCCTTTTACATGTAGATGAGGGTGTAATACATGGTAACTTCTCTCAGCTAGACAAATATTTTTGGAATTACTGTCCATTAGCTTTGGGAAGGGAAGAAAGAATTTTGTCACTGCCTATCACAAAAAGAAACAGGAGAAACTAGAACAAGTCCTCTAATATGCTTGACTAATTGTTCTTCTAGGGAATGTTCAACTATCATATGGATGCAGGTCCAATAAATTTGACAACAGGGCCAGTTCAGGCATCTGCCATCTCATGTGTATGGGTACCTTCAGAGCTATTTCTATTCCAAACATTAGGCCTCAATATAGTCTAACATTATCTTTCATGTTTGCAAAGGTACAAGCTGACAATAACATTCTTTCCATCAATCCCAGTAAAAAAGAAGATACTTTTCTTATTAGCTCATGTGCTTAAAATTAAATAATGTGCATAGTAGACCACGGGTCGATGTATTAAAAGAGTAAAGCATGTTTATTTTCAAATTGAATTTACATTTATCTTAGTGAATGAGGTAAAATAAAGGTGAAACACATTATGCCCACACATAATTGGATGGTTGATGATAGCACTTGTAACTTTCTTTTGGGGGGTTATGAGAAATGGCTAACTCCAAACGGGATACTGCTAAACATGTAGAAAAATAAGAGAGCCAGAACCTTCAATAAGTGGAAGATGGAGTTTGCTAATAAAGTTAGCAGTACCTCCACCTAGGACAGTGCCACAGTAGGGAGATTCCCTTCCTGAGAAATGAAAGTGATACTAAAGGCTCCTCTTTTTTCCCTAAAATGAAAAAAGAGGTTTATACCTACCTGGTCTGTGCAAGGATATTATATTACCTTCTCTTCTGATGTCCCCTGCTGGCAATGTTGTGTGCTATGGGGGGAAATGTGCAGGCATGGTCCTAGGTCGGGCTGTGTGCATCCATAGACACACACAGCATGGCTCGGCCCGCGTCCCCTACTCCCTCCTCACTAGATTTTACTGATAGCAGCAGTAGCCAATGGCTCCTACAGTCTGCCCTTTGCAGGAATATAGACCAGGGGTGATGTAGACAGGCAGAGCACTGGATTGAGCAGAGACTCAGGTAAGTGATTGTCAAGGGAAAGAGGGCACCTAAACATTTTTTTTAATTTAATGAAGGCAATGCATTAAGGTGAAAAAACCTTTTGACTTTAGAACCTCTCTTATTCACTAAAAAAATTGAAACTCACTTTGGAAAGTGAACATACTCTACTCTATTAGTAAATAAGTGTCAGTGTTGGAACACAAACAGAAAAGTGTAAAATGATATCATACAGATATGGTTCAGTTGCTACGACAGTAATAGGGTTAAGTGTGTCCCTAGGGGGGCTTGTTGGATGAAAACAGACACCTGTGTTCCTAAATAGGAGGAACACAGGATCCCTGTGTTCATTACTGACAGAACAGTGTTTACATCGGCAGACCATCGTTCTGTTTCCATGGGAAGCGATCGCGGGTGCCTGGCAGCAATCACGGCCAGCGGATCCGCTGATTGGCTCCCCCTGTGGTATGTCGTTTCTCGGGACAGAGCCGACCTGCCGCAGTATAAGTATGGTGGCTGGTCGGCAAGTGGTTAAAGCAAGCATTTGATTTGCCATTTTCATAATCATCTTAAGCAAAAGCCTTTGAAATAAAACAAAAAAAATCAATATTTTTTTTGTTAAAGTTTTTCAGATATAAGGCAGAAATTAGGTTTACATTGAACAGAGAATTTTTTTTTTATTTGACCCCAGACACCTCTTTGAATATGTATTGTAATGTTTACTAGCATTCATAGTAGACGTGTTTACTGATGTTCTATAGTAGTACTCGATAGTGTTTTACAACTGTGTTACAAGTTGCACTTACCTTGTGGCACTAGATCTGTAAAATAGCTCATATCGCATGATGCTGAGAAGCACAAAAAAGAGTTTTGTTAAGAAGCTGTAATAAATTACCCCCTGTTGTCTGAGAGTCCCGATGTTACAACTTAATAAGGATAACCATAATAATGTCGCTATTTGGCCCTCAGGTGGCTTCCTGAATCCTGTCGCTGGCTTGTTCTTGGTGGCAAATATGAACAGGCCATTAAAGACCTGAAGAAAGTTGCAAGAATTAATAGAAAATCAGAGGAGGGAGATAAAATTTCAATGCAGGTATGTATTCAGAATTTAAATTTAAATATGATAAGGCATTCTGCCTCAACACTGAATCACTGAATCAAAAAAATACAGTAACGTCATCTTTAATGCAATAATAAACAATACATTATGGTGGATAAACAAAAACTTGTTTAGTAGAGATTGCCATCTATTTCTGCTTTTATTTGATGATAACCACTGCCTATATGAACCTCCTCTGGGGAGCCATGTTATTAAAGATATAAATAACCAACCAGTGCAGCGCTTCACAAAAATGAATAGCGTTACTAAAATACATTATACAATGCGTGTAAAACTCCCACTAATAGTGAAACATAAGTGCATGGATCTACATCACAAATGTATGTAACATTCAGATGAATACCCAAAATATAACGTAATATATATATATATATATATATATATATATATATATATATATATATATATAAATAAATGTGAATAAACATAAATACATTTAAAAATTCACATGCCAGTGTGGTATATAATTGAAAATGCAAAGTGCAACAAGTGTAGGATGGTAAAGTCAATAAAGTATCCATATACAGTCAATAAATTCCCCAGTTATCTTCTAATTAATCTTCGCACGCAATTACCCTCTGTGGTGCAAACTATCCTAACCACATGAAAACCGATTCTGCTCACCTTTGCAATCTGACCTCTTTGCTGATAGGAAGTCTACAAAGCTTAACCACTTTAGGACCGGAGGATTTTCCTTCTTTACGTCCAGGCCACTTTTTGCAACTTGGCACTGTGCGAATTTAACTGACAATTGCGCGGTCGTGCAATGCTGTACCCAAATAAAATTTACGTCCTTTTTCTCCCACAAACAGAGCTTTCTTTTGGTGGTATTTGATCACCTCTGCGCTTTTCATTTTTTGTGATATTAATAAAAAAAGAGCGACAATTTTGAAAAAATAACAATATTTTTCTACTTTGACAGTTAAAAAATATCCAATATATTCAATTTTTGTCATATATTTAGGCCAAGATGTATTTAGCTACATGTCTTTGACAAAAAAATTCTCAATGAGCGTATTTTTAACCGCTTTAAGATCGGAAGATTTTACCCCATTCCTTACCAGGCCATATTTTGCGATTCGGCACTGCTTTATTTTAACGGATAATTGCGCGGTCGTGCAACGCTGTACCAAAATTAAATGTATGTCCTTTTTTTCCCCCAGAAATAGAGCTTTCTTTTGGTGGTATTTTATTACCTGTGCGATTTTTACTTTTTGCGCTATAAACAAAAAAACAGCGACAATTTTGAAAAAATAACAATATTTTTTATATTTTTTATTTATATGAAATTCCCCCAAAAAAATGTAAAAATCCAAATTTTTTAACATTTTAGTCCAATTTGTTTTCTGCTACATACGTTTGGTAAAAACAATCACAATAAGCATATTTTGATTGGTTTGCGCAAAAAGTTATCGCAGCTACTAACTACGGAAAGATTTATGTAATTTATGTCATTTTTATTGTTTTTTTTTTGTAACGAGTAATGGGGGCGATCTGCGATTTTTTTTGCGGGACTGCGACATTGCGGCGGACAGATCGGACCCTTTACTGACATTTTTGACACTTTTGGGGGGACCAGTGACATTACTACAGTAATCAGTGCTATAAATATGCATTGTTACTGTAATAATGACACTGGCAGGGAAGGGGTTAACTTTATTGATGATCAAGGGGTTAAATGTATGCCTGGTGCGCTCCATGTGAGTGGTCGCTAAGTGGTTAATCCCCATAAAATTTTAAATACTCTGGTTGGATTTACTTAGCAGTATAACCTCTTTCCTGGTAGGGGGTCTGCACCGCTTGATCCCTATAACAGGGTAAGCAGCCCAGTTAGACTTCCATCATACTATGAACCTAACATAAGTGAAAAAGAATGGCATTGTGCTCAAAAGTGGATTAAAAACACTTAGAAATAAGCAAATGTGCATCACATATCTGAACCCACTGTATGAAGTTACAGGTTACCGTGCTAGGGATCCTTGTTGATGATACTCAGCTTATTCCCAGTCAGTGTGCTGATGTCATTGGCAAAGGTTCCACCTGACGCGTTACATCCATAGGGACCTCATCAGGGTGTGGGAGACCTGATGCGGTCAGCCCACTAATATAGACATGCCAACATAGGGTTGTTATGGAAACTGTAAACAAAGCCAATCATCTCACCACATACCAAGCAAAAAACTACAAGCTTAAGCCCACAGATATATAAATTATTAAAAACATATATGTAAAATGATCCGATTTAACTATAATCTCCATAAAAGAGACTATGGAATTTATTCCTTAAAAACAAAAATAGTGGCTAATTATAAAAATATTGATGAAATTCTACATACATCAATAAAGTAAAATAAAAAACTACATTAAAAAGGATGCTAAAAGGACTAATAATTAAAAAAACCCTATCTATCATTACTCATGAATACCCACTGACAGTGGGTAAAACCAAAAGGAAGTAAACTGGGCTGTTTCCATAATTCCCAGAAACCCTAGAGGTCACTAATAAAAAAATTAGGATTGAATTCTATGTTAAGACCTGTGGGGGCCAGGACATTGGTCTTTGGGGCCTGGACATTATATCTATCTGGACTCTGTCTTGTCAAGCTGTCTAATAAGATTGCCTCCCCCCACCTTAATGTCTGTCAACCTCTTCTACCCCCCCCCCCCCCAGCACTGAAGTCTATCCTGGCCCCTATTGTGACATATTCTTCTAAAACGTCAGGAAACACTATAATTTATATTAAGACCTGTGTATAGCCTTATAAAATCATGAAACAAATGGCTAAACTGTGTAAAATCAGAGGTGGTCTAATCTTTATGCATAATCTAGACATAAAGTAAAAACCTTTAAAATTAGATAAACATACACATACAATGTGTGCAATTGGTGAATATAAAGTGCAAAAAAGTGCAATGGTGAATATCAGGAGTCGAGTGATAAATAATTAAATAATTGAAATATCTTATCATAAATTAGCAACCATGGAATCACAATCAATAAATATAACCTTAAAAATTCTAATAAATATAAGTGCAAAAAATATATATATATGTAGCTGCCAGTAAATAAGTGCGAAGGTGCAAAGGTGAAAAAATTCTTTCTTATATATAGCTGTGCAGAAACGGCAGCACAAAAGGTAAAGGTGTCCGTATAAATTATCAAACAAATAAATCCAAAAACATGTGCAATCTCGGTGGTTTGATAGATCCAAAAAAGTCCTAAATATGTATAGTCCGTATATGGTGGTTAAGGTGCTCTTTTCTCTATGCCCAGAGTGTGGTGAGTGGGCAGAAGGAAAAAGTGTTCCCCTGAGCCTGGGGTCCTGCGCTTACCAGATTCCCTTACCCCTACAGGGGTAAACAGCGGGTCGATAATAGGGGATCGCTCCCATACACTGGCAATCAGGATATCCCCAGACCTCGATCTTTCTCCGTTATTGGTAATCGGATGTCAGCTCAGTAGATATAATTAACTCCAGTGCAGTACCCGGGTATGGAGAAGAAAAGGGAAGGAGCCTCCGATAGTGTGTTATCGTTTTAAAATTAGCTTTATTAGTAAAAAAGACATGTACTCACATAATAGTGGAACCTAACGTACGCCCGTCTGGCATAGGAGCCGCAACCTCCTCTCTCGCGGTGCACGCTTGGGAGTAGCGTGCGTGCCAAGCGCCGGATGTGCGTTCCAAGCCTCGGGTTCGGTAGACGGAAATGACGTGGTCACGCTCTCATGCATTTTCCCCTATCTATCTAAATGCTCCCCTTTTAGGGTTGCATTTTTTGAAGTGCGCAGCAGCCAGGTGCGGTGTCATTTTTTCCATATATACTCCCTATCCTAAGCGCGGAATCACATAAACTCTGTCAGGAAACACTATGTCTCTTCTTACCTTTTTAATATTAGAAATACGTTTCCTCAAGTGGACTGCTAATGACCTAGACATGTGTCCCACATATTGCAGTCTGCAGGGACATTCCAACATGTACATCACACCATCTGTGGTGCACAAAATAAAATCTTTATTCTCATAAGTTTTCAGTGTGGCAAAGAGACACATTTTTTCTTCTCTTTAGATTCCCCTTAACTGTAAAATAGGTCTTGCATCTTTCAAAAGACTAGAAGTCCCAACAAAAAAAGTAAAACCCCCTTTACAAGGAGGGTCAATTTTATTTTTGACCAAATTCTCTTTAAGATTAAGCACTAGATTAAGCACAGTACTATAGACTAATTTAGGCAGTTCAGGTAGCACTAGATCCAAAAATTCGTTCTTCAGGATTCCCCAATGATTTTTACTTATATTCTCTGTTTTCCTATACTGCATGTTATAATGCAAGATCAGAGAGTAACAAAAATCTGTATTCCCATACAAAAAGTTATTTTTCCCCTTATCTCTCTATAACGGACCTTTCTCCTTTTCTCTTACTTTTTACATTTTCTTAGTTATGAATTCTTTTGTATATCCTTTCTGTATAAACTCCCCCCCCCCCCCAATGATTTTCAACTGTTGTACAAAATCCTCTTCTACCATACAATTCTGATGCAGCATGAGTTGTCCTCTAGGCACATTGGACAAACATGAGGCATGGTGGCAGCTGTCAGAAGAAATTTAGCTATTGTGATTAGTCAGCTGCAAGAAGGTTTTGGTCAAAAATTCTCCTTTATCTATCATAATCACAAGATGTAAAAATCAATCCTTTTTATCACTTTTCTAAAATAGGACAATATTTTTATAATTACTGTCCAGTCTTTGCATAAATCTTTTCAAACTGTCCTTATTCCCCTCCAATATAATACAAATATCATTGATATATCTTGTAGCATCCTAATTTTTCACATCCCCCTAAAAACTTATTCTTACTCCCACATTAACATGAATGAATTAGCAACACTCACCCCCATGGCTAGACCTGTTACCTGTTGAAAAAAAGTTTTGTCATACCAGAAATAATTATGCTGAAGCCCGAACACAAGACAATCCAACAAAAACATTTTAGTTTCTTTGGAAGTAATGTTGTCTCCAAGCCCCATTTAACTGCTGACACTGCGTCATTGTGTTCTATTATCATATATAATGAACTAACATCTGCAGTAACCAGTATTCACGATTCCCCACTTTTCATACCCTTCAATATCTGTAACAGATGTTTAACAGATGTCTTTCAATTAGGCCGCCATAGCACAAACCACTGATGGAATGAAATAATCATTTATACTGGCCTAGTCTGGAACCTCTAAAATCAATTCCATTTACAGTGGGCCTCCCTAGAGGGTTTTCAATGCTTTTATGTATCTAGGGAAGATGATAAGATACTGGGATGTGGCAAGATGAGGGAATTAGGTATTTTGCCCCTTTTTTCACTATATATTTTTTATTTATTTATTTATTTTTTTTTAGACCTTTCTTAACAAGTTTCTGCATTTTTTTTTTTTTTTTATAAGTCAAGGTAGAACTACCATCAAGGATTTTATATGTTTTCCAATCCTCTAACAATCTTTCCATTTTCCTTTTCTTCAAAGTATTAAACCCTTTATAGACCTCATGTCAGCAAAGAGGTCATATTGTGAAGGTGAGCAGGATTGGTTATTACATGGTGGAGATAATATATACCGCACGGAGCGTAGATAACTGGGGAATCTATTGAGTGTGTATGGACACTTTAAGAACTTTACCATTTGGCACTTGTTATTGTTGCACTTTGCGTTTTCAAATACTGTATATACCACAGTGGCATGTGATTTTTTTTTTTTTTTTTATGTATTTATATTTTTTCACCTTCTTATACTTTGTTTGTTCATCTGAATGTTACATATGTTTGTGTTATGGATGCATGCACTTACGTTTCACTGTTAGTAGGAGTTTTACATACATATTGTATAGTATATTTCAGTAATGCTATTCATTTTTATTTAGTGCTGCACTGGTTGAATATTTATTTATTTTCTGAAGTATTGAAAATACTATTTCAGTGCCACCTGGCTGTTTGTAGTAGGGGACACATAGTTGCACAGATTGTGTTTTTAGTATGTTACTAAAGAAGCAATAGTTGTTCTAACATTTTAGGGCTGTTGTGAACTCTCTGGATTTTATGTAATCAGATCTTCATTTAAATCCTAATAATAAAAAAAGATAAAGTCCTATTTTAAAAATACTTACACTACTGTTTGTAATGTTCTGGTACCTCTGGTACCCTTGTTCCCTATTTCTCTCTTACTAAATTGCGTCCCATCTTGTTATCCAAGAGACGCATACACCTTTAAGACCGGATGACATCATTGCCGAGCGCCGCTATGAGCGGCTATTTCAATCGCCGGCTTTCTCTCACTCATTGCTCATTCAAACCACATGTTCACCGCACCTTCTCCTGTGAAGTCGGAGCTGCTGACATTTCCCTTTGCTGAACTGAAGCCGGAACCTCGCTGCTGATCCGTATCTTGCTACGGGATCACCTCTCTCTAAGGACACTGTTACTACTAACCTATCTAAGTGATAAGTACCCCACAGGGGATTCTTACTAACCAATCTCCTACTGTCATCTACTGCAATTACCAGGACTATCTGTATCTATCTATCTACTATCATCTGCATAGACAGTTAGCTCTTGGGACTACCTTCAACTATCTTTGCACTAGGTTACTCTGTCTAAGTATACTCCATCTGTGTCCTCTCACCATCTGCACTATACTTGACATCAGAACCTATCTGCTTACCATCACCTGCAACTCTCCTAATACTACTCTTAGTGTTCACCATACAAATTGCCTGTCTCTCATCTATACATTCTCATATATTCTGTCCCTCCATTAAACATCTGATTGAGTATATGTATATTGCATAACAGGCTGTGCACTATGATGAAGTCCTGAGAGTTGGATATGTTGTTCAACAGAATCTCTACAAGGCTACTGAGTGTAATAATTCTGCAGCTGTAAATCCATCCACTAACAAAAACGCATGAACGTTACAGATTGAACGAGCCGTTAAAAAAAATATGGATTCAGCAGAATTACCCACTCATGTACTACAATTAAAACAGCAAGTAGATGCATTGATCCTTGCGCTCACAGAGGTACAAAACGAAAATCAGACCTTGAGACAGCAGATTGGCCGTCTCACACAGC
Source organism: Pelophylax lessonae (assembly GCF_965119305.1). Classification (NCBI taxonomy): domain Eukaryota; kingdom Metazoa; phylum Chordata; class Amphibia; order Anura; family Ranidae; genus Pelophylax; species Pelophylax lessonae. Next base: position 98,093,967 of record NC_138777.1, on the reverse strand, counting down.
TTTCTGTTGCTCAGCCCCGTGAGCCTAAGATAAACCCTCCTCTAGTGTTTTCTGGTGATCGGAGCAAATTTCGTGAATTTAAAAACGCATGTCGTTTGCTTTTTTTGTTAAAACCTCTAACCTACACCACTGACCAAATTAAGGTTGGTACCGTCATCTCCTATTTAACGGGTGAACCCCGGGCCTGGGCAGACGCTCTCTTTGAAAAGGATGATCCACTCCTTAATTCTTACCCTTTATTTCTAGCACAACTCGCTAGTTTATATGAAGACCCCAATAAGCAGAGTACCGCTGATACCCAATTACGGGCCTTAAAACAAGGAAGGAGACCTGTTGAAGATTTCGTGGCAAATTTTAAAAGATGGTCCCCTGATTCAGGGTGGAACGACACATCTTTGAGAACGCAGTTTAGACTCGGCCTATCTGAGGCCGTTAAAGACGAGCTCGCCCGAGCGGATTTACCTGGCACTCTAGAGGGACTGATACAGACCAGTATCAATATTGACAGACGACTACGAGAAAGAAAGGCTGAGAAGATGGGCTCACCATTTTCCAGTCCTTCTCGGATGTTGCCTGCTGACCCTACTCCTATGGAAGTAGGAATGATACGCCCACCTCTGACCCTTTCTGAACGTGCCAGGAGGAAAACCGAACATCTTTGCATGTACTGCGCATCCCCGAATCATTTGATAAGCGGCTGTCCCCTTGTCCGCAGGAAAGAGGGTGAGTGTTCAAATGTCTTGCTAGGGGGACTCACAACTTCCTTTTCTAATCCTTATCTTTTTGTTCATTTAACATTGCAGTGGGACCAAACTAGGATCACCACCAAGGCTATGATCGACACAGGATCTTGTGGAAACTACATTGACATTTGTTTTGTCTCCCTTAATAAAATACCTATTGTTTCTAAACCCAAACCTGTCTCCGTTAGTTTTATTAACGGTACCCCTTTATCCTCTGGTCCTATCACCAGTCAGACACAGGCACTCCTTGTAACTGCTGACGAGTCTCATGTGGAGACCACCACCTTTGATGTATTAACTTCACCACATTTTCCAATCATTTTGGGACTTCCCTGGTTACACATACATCAACCAATCATCGATTGGAAAACAAGAACGCTAGCCTTCTCTTCTCACTATTGTGAAACGACGTGTAATCTCCCCACATATGATAGGATACTGTCTGTAGTGCCGGATGACATTATACCCAAGTGTTATCAGGATTTATCGGAGGTTTTCCTTGAGAAAAACGCTCAAACGCTACCTCCCCATAGGGACTATGATTGTTGTATCGATCTACTCCCTAATAGCAAGTTGCCTTTCGGACATGTTTATCCTCTCTCGCAGGATGAACTCTCTCATCTTAACCACTTGCCGACTGCCTAACGCCGATCTACGTCGGCAGTCAGCCCCTCACAGGCAAAGTGACGTAGGGCTACGTCACTAGCTTGTGAGGGTCTAGGGAGCGAGCGCGCGCCCCCGGAGGCGCGCTCCCGCTCCCGCGTGGTCACGGACCCCCCCGCGCGTGTGACCAGCGGACCCGATGTCCGCCGGTCACTCGGCGATCGGCGGGGGAGAGGGAGAATGTCAGGCAGCTTGTGTAAACAAGCCACCTGTCATTCTCCTCGCTGTAAAGACACTGATCAAACGGATCTAGTATGTAGATCCGTTGATCAGTGTCCTTACAGCTCAAGCCACAGCCAATCACAGTAGAAAGCACGCCCCTAGGGATACACACAGCCCCTCCCTCCCAAATAAAGTTAACCCCTTCACAACCAGTGTATTTTTACAGTAACAGTGCATATGTATAGCACTGATTACTGTAGAAATGTCACTGGTAACCCCAAAAGGGTCACAAATGTCAGTCAAGGGTCCGATCTGTCCGCCCCAATGTCGCAGTACCGCAAAAAAAATCGCAGATCGCCGCCATTACGCGTTAAAAAAAAAAACAACAAAAATGACAAAAATCTTTCCCTTTGTTAGTAAACGCGATAACTTTTGCGCAAACCAATCAAAATACGCTTTTTGCAATTTTTTTTACCAAACATATGTAGCATAAAACAAATTCGCCGAAAATTTTAAAAAATTTTGATTTTTACTTTTTTTTGGGGGGGAATTTCATATAAAAAAATGTGAAAAATATTGTTATTTTTGCAAAATTGTCGCTCTTTTTTTGTTTATAGCGCGTGATCAAAAAATCGCACAGGTGATCAAATACCACCAAAAGAAAGCTCTGTTTGTGGGAAAAAAAGGACGTCAAATTTGTTTAGGTACAGCGTTGCACGGCCGCGCAATTGTCCATTAAAGTCACGCAGTGCCGAATCGCAAAATACCCCCTGGTCAGGAAGGGGGTAAAATCTTCCGGGGCTTAAGTGGTTAAGGAGTATCTGGATGAGAACTTGGCAAAAGGATTCATCCGACCTTCTACTTCCTCCACTGCTGCTGGACTCTTCTTTGTCCGTAATAAGGATTCTAGCCTCAGGCCTATCATTGATTTCAGACAATTAAATGCCATTACAATAAAGGATCGTTATACTTTACCTCTTATTCCTGAACTTATCGAACAGGTGCGTGGAGCTTCTTTCTTTTCAAAATTGGACCTAAAAGGGGCATACAATTTAATTCGAATCCGTAAAGGGGATGAATGGAAGACGGCATTCAGAACCAGATACGGACTGTTTGAGTACCTTGTAATGCCATTTGGGCTATGTAATGCTCCCGCAGCCTTCCAACGGTTTATAAATGAGATATTCAGAGACTTGCTTGATGTTTGTGTCGTAGTATATTTGGACGATATACTTATCTATTCTCATTCCTTACCTGAGCACATAAAACATGTGAGACTTGTGTTGTCAAGGCTACTTGCACATAACTTATACGTTAAATCAAAAAAATGTTTGTTTCATAAAGAGGAAGTACTATTCCTAGGATATATTATATCTAAAAATGGAATCAAAATGGACATGAGCAAAATATCCTGCATTCTGGATTGGCCTGTGCCAACCACTCGCAAAGCATTACAAAGGTTCCTAGGATTCTCTAACTACTATAGGAAATTCATTAAGAACTTCTCTGCGATTGTGAAACCTCTCACACAACTCACAAGCACGAAGAAACCTTTCAATTGGTCAACAGAAGCAAATGGAGCATTCTGTCTGCTGAAATCAAGCTTTACTACTGCCCCCATACTATGCCATCCAGACCCATCCCTTCAATACATCTTGGAGGTAGATGCGTCAAATATGGCAGTAGGAGCAGTTCTCTCACAACGACCAACAAACACCTCACCTCTTCACCCAGTTGCTTTCTTCTCAAAATCATTAAGCAGCCCCGAGGTAAACTACCCAGTAGGTGAGAAGGAGTTACTAGCCATAAAACTGGTGTTAGAGAATTGGCGACATCTACTCGAGGGCACTCAATTGCCAATCCTGATATATACTGATCACAAAAACCTTCAATACCTTCAGACTAATAGAACTCTTTCCCACCGACAGGTACGGTGGTCGTTATTCTTTTTGAGATTTAATTTTTTAGTGACTTACACGCCCGCAGACAAAAATAAAAAAGCGGATGCACTTTCACGACTAACCGAGAAGGATTGTACCGAGGTTCCCTCAGTTCCTATAATACCACTTGAACGTATTATCGGTGTCATTCGCTCCCTGAAGGAAGAGATTTTGCACAGCATAGGACTGGACTCACCTCCACCACAACTAACTACTGACGCAGAAGGCTTCCTCTACTACAACGATAAATTATACATACCCCCTACTATGCGAACCAAGATCTTGGAATTGTCGCATGATGTACCTATGGCAGGACATATGGGTATGACTAAAACTTTCAATCTACTTACTAGGCAGTTTTGGTGGCCAGACATGAAGACAACTGTAAAAAAGTTTGTTTCATCTTGTGATATCTGTGCAAGGTCTAAAATTGACAACACGAAACCATCGGGGTTACTTTGTAGTTTACCGATACCCCAGGTTCCGTGGGAAGTGGTATCCTTAGACTTCATAGTGGAACTACCACCTTCCAAAGGATTCAACACCATCTTGGTGTCAGTGGACCATCTGACCAAGATGGCACATTTCACTCCTATCCGAAAACTACCTTCATCCAAACAAACAGCGGAATTGCTTGTGAAACATGTCTTTAAGTTACATGGTATTCCAAAAACACTGCTGTCTGACTGTGGTTCACAATTCATCTCAAAGTTTTGGCTAGCTCTATGTCAGATACTACGAATAGAGCGTAAACTTACCTCTCCCTACCACCCTCAGACCAACGGACAGACAGAGAGAGTTAACCAGTGCATTGAACAGTATCTGCGTTGCTATACTTCGTATCTACAGGACGATTGGGCAGATCTCCTCCCGCTAGCGGAATTCGCCTATAACAACGCGACTCATAGCACTACTAAACAAAGTCCATTTTACCTAAATTATGGGTTTCATCCCACACTCCTTCCTCCACGTATCTTGCCATCAAGTAATCCAGTAGCATCTGATTATCTTGCCCAGATAAAGGATTCTCTGGGATTACTCAACAATATCATATCCCATGCTCATAGCCAACAAAAGAAGTACTACGACCTCCGTAGGAAACCCTCTCCCCAATATGCTATTGGGGATCTTGTTTGGCTTTCTACAAAAAATCTGAGATTGAAAATCCCTAGTAAAAAACTTGGACCTCTATTTCTGGGACCTTTCCCAATAGAGAAGCTTATTGGAAAAGCTGCAGTACAACTCACATTACCAACGGATCTCAAGATACATCCCATCTTCCATGTGTCGCTACTGAAGCCCCATGTTCCTAACCAAGGAATAAGGCCTACTATCTCACCTCCACCTCCTGTACAAGTGGAAGGTGGAGAAGAATTTGAGATAAAAGAAATTTTGGATTCCCGTTTCCATAGAAGAAGACTCCAGTATCTTGTACGATGGAAAAACTATGGGCCCCAAGATGACACCTGGCTGGATACCTCCGATATACATGCCCCTAGACTGATTCGCAATTTCCACTCGAAATATCCAGAAAAACCAGTTCTAGAGGCCTTCCGGAGCCGGCCTTAAGGGGGGGGGGGGTACTGTAATGTTCTGGTACCTCTGGTACCCTTGTTCCCTATTTCTCTCTTACTAAATTGCGTCCCATCTTGTTATCCAAGAGACACATACACTTTTAAGACCGGATGACATCATTGCCGAGCTCCGCTATGAGCGGCTATTTCAATCGCTGGCTTTCTCTCACTCATTGCTCGTTCACTCATTGCTTTCTCCTGTGAAGTCGGAGCTGCTGACATTTCCCTTTGCTGAACTGAAGCCGGAACCTCGCTGCTGATCCGTATCTCTCTACGGGATTACCTCTCTCTAAGGACACTGTTACTACTAACCTATCTAAGTGATAAGTACCCCACAGGGGATTCTTACTAACCAATCTCCTACTGTCATCTACTGCAATTACCAGGACTATCTGTATCTATCTATCTACTATCATCTGCATAGACAGTTAGCTCTTGGGACTACCTTCAACTATCTTTGCACTAGGTTACTCTGTCTAAGTATACTCCATCTGTGTCCTCTCACCATCTGCACTATACTTGACATCAGAACCTATCTGCTTACCATCACCTGCAACCTCTTAATACTACTCTTAGTGTTCACCATACAAATTGCCTGTCTCTCATCTATACATTCTCATATATTCTGCTTCACTAAATGGTTTAAAGAACTGAGGTCACTTGACAAGTCTAACATGTATAATGTATGCTGTTTGCTGTTGTAAGTTTGTAAGTTGCTGTTGTTGACTTAAAGGCACGTTACACTTTCAAATGTTGTCATTATTTTACCTATATATTAGTGTAGTTATATTCCCTGCATTGTTTTCCCTATGTCCATGTATTGCTTCAGATAACTGGTCCCTATGTGCCAGGTCACTTTCTTGTTCCAGGGCACATAATTGCATGCTTGTCAATGCTCCTCATTGTGTCTGTTTCAGATCTAGTTATTGTGTAGCTCTCACCTGCACGAACAATAAACTGAGAAACCAGGGATTGTAGGATATATAGTTTCTTCATAGAACGTGTCAGGTCTCACACTACAGACAGAGGTTATGCAATAACCTGTGCAGTACCATGCTGCATGACTCCTTTAATCCCTTCCTGTCGACTGCCTCCTGGCCCTTTAAGGGTTCTAATTGTCGGGAAGCAGAGGCAGGCATTCAAATCATTTGACCGCTGTGAAAGCAGTCACATGATCAGAAAGCTCCCGATAGCTAGTATGCATCGGGAGCTTTTGGTAACCACCGGCTACAACGCTGGCTCTCAGAGAACGCACTCTCAGCACGGTAAGTGTTTTTTACAGGGCTGCATATATGCGGCCACTTGGCGTGAAGGCACACTCGCCGAGAGGCTGCATATATGTGTGTGACCAGTGTGAAGAGGTTAAATACAAACAAGTTTTACAGGCTCTGATATTCTAATATGAGAATTCCTAATACTGATATTCTGATATGAATTTCTTCAAAATTGCAAGGCATTCAAGTTTTGAGACAACCCCACATTATTACATTGCCTATCTGTGCTTCACAGTTGGGAAAATGTTGTGTGCTTGCATGCAGTGTTCAAATTTTCCAAAGATAATGTTATACATTTACTACAATGTCCAGTTTTTACGTTATCTGTTGACAGAACATTGTTCCCTTGTTAAGTGTTTTACTTTAGTAGACTCATAAACACAGATGTTCTGAAATGCAAGAAATGCTTTCAGACCCTTAGCTGGCTCTCTAGGTTTTTCTCCCAACTGAGGATTGTACATTATACTGTATATTTGTGTGACAATTTCCTGAAATGCTAAGCAAAAGCTCAGTTAGCTAATCTCTACCCTTTCAAAGGGCCCAAAAAGAGTGTGCTGAAGAGTAATTTATTATGCTTAGCTCACAATCCCTTAATGCCAAGTATCTTGAATATATATATATATATATCTCCAGGTGACATGGTTTCCCAACCTGACAACCAGCATATTATTTAGCAGAATGAAATTATAATCTCTTAGAGACCAAAAATAATATACTGTAGATCTTAAGTATATTTCTCTCAGGAGTTCTAGTGTGTCTCATTAGTCTTCTTGACCTTGAAAGTTAGGCATGTTTGATGTCTACACTAGACATGAGATTTACGTTTGATTGGTTTTGTACCCTATTTATGAATTCTGAATAAAAAATAAAATTAGGATGGCAAGATATCCTTAGTAGTAGATCTCACAGAAATAACTGATCGACCGAGGAGGACAAAGGGATTATCCTATGAAGATCACCACGCTAAGTCGAAGTTTCCCATTTCTTTTTTTGTTATAAATTGTTTGCATGACTTGTCAGGCATCCTACTGTTTTTTTGTGGCAATCACCTGCGTTACAGTCTATTTTAGTCTTAATAGGCCGTACGTCTTAAGTGAAAAATCACCAAGTTTTTTTCTGGACCTTGCTTTACACCCTTTTTTTTTTCACACTAATTGCGACAATTAAATTGTGCTACTTCACTTGAACTGGCACGATTTCAATATAGCATTTCAGTGCTAATTCAGGTATGACTTGGAAGACATCTGTGTGACTTTATGCACAGATGCCTATGCAAGTCGCCCCTGAATGCAGTAACTACTTTTAAAATCAGTGTGGCTCTGATGAAATGCGTAATAGGGTGCGACTTGTCATGCTATTTGAAACTGTCAAATCACATGATTAGTCACACTAGTGTGACCAGGGGCTTAAAGAAATAAATTTGCGACAGTAAATATCAATTATGATTTAACCACTTGCAGACCGCCAGCAATACATATACTGTGGCAGGTCGGCTTTGTCCCACGAAACAACGTAACTGTACATCGCTTTATGGGACCGCTAGTGGGGCACGCCAGGGGGAGGTAATCAGCAGGTCTGGCAGCCGTGATTGCCGCCGGGCACCCAATCCCTCCCCGTGGAGACAGAATGGCGGTCTGCCGATGTAAACACGGCAGACTGATGTTTTCTCAGTAATGAACACAGCTATCCAGTGTTCCTCTTATTTAGGAACACATGTCTCTGTGTTCATTCAGTGCCTACAACCCCCACACATTTAGAAGGACCCCTAGGGACACATATAGCCCTTTGATTGCCCCTGGTGTTAACCCATTCCCTGCCAGTATCATTAGTACAGTAACAGTGCATATTTTTAGCACTGATTACTGTAGTAATGTTCTTGATTCCCCAAAAGTGTCAAAAATGTCAGTTAGGTTTCCGATCTGTCCGCCGCAATGTCGCAGTCCCGATAAAAATTGCTGATCGCTACCATTTCTAGTAAAAAAGGCTTATATAAATAAAAATGACATAAAAATTTCCCCTAATTTGTAGACGTGATAACTTTTGCGCAAACCAATCAATATACACTTATTGGGATTTTTTTTTACCAAAAATATGTAGCAGAATACATATTGGCCTAAAATGATGAAAAAATGTGATTTTTAATTTTTTTGGGGGGTGTTATATGGCAGAATTTTTCAGAATTGTCGCTCTTTTTTTGTTTAAAGCGCAAAAAATAGAGAGGTGATCAAATACCACCCAAAGAAAGCTTTCTTTGTGGGGGAAAAAATGATAATAGACAAAAAAAGAAGGGGAAGGTAGGCACTGCCATGGGTAACATCCAATGTAAAAACATTTTTTTTAAAATAATGTACAGCAGGGAGGGGATCTGTTCATGAGTCTTCAAGTGTAACATTAAAAACACACAAATCCTTTAACAACATGATTGGGGGAAGCCTCAGCAACAGCATACACTGCCAGTGTATATTTGGCTGCAGAATTTATTAATTTTCTTTTACAATTAGCTAGGCTTACATACAGCAGCAATATTCCAAATTAGTTGATTTCAGTTAAAAGAAAAGGCATTTTTCAAGTATTTGTAGCACTGACACATGCTTTTTCATTAAACAATAGGGATGGGAGAATGGTTTGGCCCCTGCATGAGTTTAGGCCAAACATTTGCCTGTTCAGGTGTTCGGTGAACAACCGAATTTGCAGTGTGGTCACCCTGATGAACACCCTGCAATATACTGAGCGCTGCACAGTGCCTTCTCTGCCCTGATTGGGCAAAGTTTTGCCCAATCAGGGTGCAGTGTAGGCTGGTTGTTAGGCAGCAGGGCTGGGAAGCTGGCCGTGGCGTCCTTACCAACCAATGAGTCATCAGTTAACTGATATCCATCTGTCAATGGGTTTCCCCGCTGACAGCTGAAAAAAAAAAAAAAGCGCCTTAAAAGAAAAAAAAAACAGCGTAGGGTCCCCCCCCCAGTCCATACCCACGCCAAAAAAAAAAAAAAAAAACAGGTGTTGTGTCCCCCTAAAATCCATACCAGTCCCTTATCTGGGCATGCAGCCTGGCAGGTCAGAAAAGGAGGGAACAAAGGAGCGCCCCCCCTCCTGAACGATACCAGGCCACATGCCTTAAACATGGGGGGGTGGGTGCTTTGGGGCAGGGGGGCTCGGTGCTAGGTAAAAGCATAGTGGGCCTTGGCTGCTTAACAGCAGGGCCATGATTTTCAACTGGGCTGTCATGTCTCCCCACTGGCTCCATGAGAGGATTCTCATTGGGCAGTGGAGGAATCCCAATCAGTGGCTCATTCAGGCTTGTATCTACCCCAGAAGGCAGATTATGCCGCAGAGGATTCTGGGCATAAGTTTGAGGGGAACGCATGACGCATGGAAGCAGAGTCCCAGAAGGGAGGGTGCGGCTGTCTCTCCACCTGTCAGAAGGATTGGGTGTCTCGGGTGGCTGCCTGAGAGTCCAGAGAGAGAGCTGAACTGAGCTGCAGCGAAGATCCAGTGTGCCGAGGAACAGTGGAGGTAGAGGGGTTCAGTTCCAGCAAAGCATGCCAAGTTCGTGAGTACTGTGACTTGCCCCTGAGGGCCTGCTTGAAGTGAAGAGGGGACCACTCCAGTCAAGGTCCCAGGGATCCAGGAGCCAGCAAGTGTCAAGGTGGGGTGCCTAGTGAGAGGACCCTGAAGTGTCAGAGGGGGTGCCTAGCGAGAGGACCCTGAAGTGTTAGAGGGGGTGCCTAGCGAGAGGACCCTGAAGTGTCAGAGGGGGCGCCAGTGGTTGGGCCCTGAAGAGTTAAGTGTACAGTGTTAAGGGTTGCAGCAGCATAAGCAGTTACAAGGAGCTACCTCAGCCAGTGAAGGGCTGGAGGGAGCTGTTCACCAGACTTTTGAGCTAAACAGAGTGTCAGGAGTCATATGACCTACGGTCCTGGATCTTCTGAGTTAACCTGAGTATTAAAGTCGAAGTTCCAGCACAGTTCAGCAGAACAGTATTTTCAAGTGCCAGGGAGCGTTGGTCGGCATTCAGCTGGCGTCAAGACAGCGCTAACAGGTATTTTTCTGTACAGTGTTCCAGTTAAACCTAATTGAGCCAGAGGAGTATCCCACTCATTCCCTTCTCCCATCCCCATTACAAAATAAACAAAACAAACCAAAGATGCCGGATTGGTCATTGTCTCAGCAATTGGGTTTTCAACTTAAATGTGTTGGAAGTGTTACCGGTAACAATGGCAGAACCATATCAGGCCCAATGCCTGGAAATATTGCTACACTAGCAATGCTATATATAAGTGTCAAGATTAGGTGCTCATATTTGTATTTTCTGTGGGTAGAATTGTTTTGAACTGGTACACGAGTACCAAGGCTTAGTAACAGAAAATATATTTTGTTATCTTAGTAAAGTACCATCATTTTAAATACCTTTTTGGAATCCCTGATTCCAATGTGGCCTGACATAGGGAATAAATATTCTGAAAGTTTTGTAATTGTGGGGTGAAAATGAAGCACCCAAAAAGAAACTAATAATAAAGCTTTTTTTAAACCCAGACATATTCTGACCCTATTAGGATAGGGCACATCATAAACAATTAATTAGCAAAGAAATCACTTACAAATATCAGAATGACCTTTTTATAATTCTTGTTCTGCTGGTCCACTTTTTTGGAAAAACAACAAGAGAAGGGCACACCAACCTTGTGCATTACCATTAAAAAAGTTTATAAAAATCCAAAAAGGTAGCATATATTGTACTCACAAACGTAAGATATATACATGTATGTAAGAAATAGGGACTAATCGCCTCCAGGATACTCCTATGCTGCCGGATGACGTGATGGCATCTGCAATAGCCCGGCTGGCGCATTTCGAGGGAGAACCCCCCCCTTCTTCAGAGCCAAAAGTGCTACTGCAGCTGGGCCATTGCAGATGCCATCACGTCCTCCAGCAGCATAGAAGTATCCTGGAGGCGCTTGGTCCCTGTTTCTTACATGCGTGTATATATCTTACGTTTGTGAGTACAATATATGCTACCTTTTTGGATTTTAATAAATTTTTTTAGTGGTAATGCATGAGGTTGATGCACCCTTCTCTTGTTGTTGTTTTTCAGTATAATTGGATTCCCTTGGTCCTGAGGGGGCAGCAAGACCACAAGTTTTGTGCAAAAAGACCATTCAGATCACTCACCTTCTCGTAAATCACTTGAGCGTAGAAGAGATACTGTTTTGGAATACCACTTTTTTAGAAGACAGGAGCATACACTCTGTGATGGCAGTGCTCCAGAGACTGAATAAGCTGCAGATTATTGTCACTGAGAACAAGGAAGTCAGAGTGACTGACAGGATCAACAAATTTTTTCCAAAAAAGCAAAGTTTAAAAAAATATATATATATTAGGTAGGCTTTCTTGGTATTTTTGGGGTTTATGACCAATTTAACAAGAAAAGTACGGTACTAATTTCTATGCATGCCGAGTGTTATATTAGTGCTACATCTCCATGCCCTACCCCATCTGCTGGGATTTTGTAACTCTCAAAATAAACTGTAGCACCCATAGAAAGATATATTCTGGTTCTTTAATTTATACATGCATGTAAACTCCTTAGGGCTAAATGCATACACACCTTTACCTGAGAATTTGCCAGGGTGTTGTACAATAATGTATGTTCCTGATAATTTGATGGTAAAAATGTATCAGTCCTATGCTAATTTAATTTCCTGTTTAATATATACGTAATGGGCATGTTGATGAAACTTCATTTCCACGTTTGTGAATCAGACTGGGACAGATTTACCAAACCAAGTGCTTATAGCATAGTCTATAAGAGACAGAATCTTTGTCTACATTACTAACCAACCAAAAAATAATTAACAGAATTAAAATACAGTTTACAGTGGGAAAAAATATACTTTTTCTTTATCATGTTCAATAACATAACCAATGTGTATGGTAAATAATCTGTGTAAAATACCTATGTAGGGCAGATTTCAGGGTACCAAAGCTTGTTGTTCATCATAATTTCACCAGTGTCTTTTATGTATAGTTTAGTTTAGTTCAGGTATAGGGTAAAGCACATTGATCTGCCTAGCACTACTTCCAAGAATGAGGCAACACAGCCTCTAGCACTGGAGCAGAGTCTTGCCTAGGACAGGTAACAGTTGTCAAGTGGCGTTCCCTTTAAAATCTATGCTGTCGCTTTATTTGTACATAGGAAGTCATATAATAGAATTCCCAGAAGCCAGTTTGGCACTGTTTCCAGGGTTACCAGAAAATCATAAGTTAATAAAGTTCCTTTCTACACATCAAGTTCTGAAACTCCAGCTGCTTAAACAGAGGCACAGCACAAGTTTACTTTGTCCACCCATAGCACTACCAATGCTTGTGTTGGCAAGCCTTTATTCACTCTGTTGTTTATGATTTACATTAAAATATCAATTTGTATCAAGATTAGATATTAATACAATTTTAACTCTTTGTTTCAGACAGTTAAATATGACATGCAAAGAGAAATTAATGCTGCTTGTAAGGCGAATTATTCTGTGATAGACCTAATAAGGACTCCTGTGGTTCGTCGCATATCCATTTGTATATCTTTCACTTGGTAGGTACTAACCTTCTTATTGTCATTGTATCTATATGAAGATGAAGGTGTTCCTTTCACTGTTCTTTTCTTTTTGCCAGTTACAGTTTTATAAATATTATAATTGTGCTCCATCACAAGGATTATGGTTAAGCGCTGACTATAAGCAGGGCCGTCTTTAACGCTGGGTAAACGGGGCAGCTGCCCAATGATTGCTGTGGGGCCCAAAGCAGCTGCCCCATAAATCTGTACTGTCACAGATTTAAAAAAAAAAGCTGTCCCGATACAACCTTGTCCAGACCAATCACGGACAGTGCTGCAGGTGCCTGTACAAAGATCTGGCTGTGCCACATCCAGGAAGGCTTGACAGGAGCTCCCTACAAGAAATAGAAAAATTGATTGCCGGGGACAGATCCCAGCCCCTACCTCTTCCCCAGCAGCTTCTGTTCAGCCCCTCTCATTGGCGAGATTTTAGGAGGAGGTGTGGCCAGCCTTGGTGCTGCTGGTGCACATGTAAGGCTGCAGACTCTGAGAAGTTGGAAGTTACTTCCATGGCAGTTGAGCGATGAATTATTTGGTGCAGTATAGAGGTACAAGGTGCAGTAAAAAGGTACTAGGTGCAGTATGGAGGAGGTGGGTGAAGTATAGAGGTACTAGATGCAGTAGGAATGTAGGTGCAGTATAGAGGTGCTAGGTGCAGTATGGAGGAGGTTGGTGTAGTATAGAGGTACTAGGTGCAGTATGGAAGTCTTTGCAGTATAGAGGTACTAGGTGCAGTATGGAGGATGTGGGTTCAGTATGAAGGATGTGGGTGCAGTATGTGGGATGTGTGTGCAGTATAGAGGAGGTGGGTGCAGTATAGAGGCACTAGGTGCAGTATGTAGGTACTAAGTGCAGTATGGTGGTAGGTGCAGTACGGAGGAGATGGGTGCAGTACAGAGGAGGTGGGTGCAGTACAGAGGAGGTTAGTGCAGTACGGAGGAGGTGGGTGCTGTATAGAGGTATTAGGTGCAGTATGGGTTAGGTGGGTGCAATACTGAGGTACTAAGTGCAGTACAACCAATCAGTGAGTGGTAATAATGTGCAGTAACCTCTAGAAACCAATAAGTATGCAGTAATGATGTGCAGTAGCCTATAGCAACCATTCAATGAGTGGTATTGATGGGCTGTAACCTCTAGCAACCAGTGAGCAGTAATGATATGCTGTAATCTTTGGCAACTAATTGCAATCTCTGCCTGATCTTCTGCATAGATTTTGAGTCTAGTTGCAATTCATTGTATGTCTCAGAGCAGGTGGAGAACGAAATTGCATGGGGGTGGGGCCCAAGAAAATGTTTGCCCAGGGTCCAATCAATATAAAAGACGGCCCTGACTTTAGGTATCATAACTGTGTTCCACTTACCCTAGACTTACTTGTTGCTTTCACCAAAATTAGAATAGAGATCTTGGCAAGCTCTTCCATTTACACCCCTTACTTTGAATGCACTATAACCTAAACATAAGAGCAAACCAGCCATTAGATGATAGAATAGTTCAAATTTTTTGGAAGTTTGTAATGCATCACAAAATAAAATTTAATTTGATCTGGTAGATGGTTATATATAGTCACTTCTTGGATCAATATTAGATTGCATCAGGTGAGCTGGTTATTTTTTTTACACTATTGTTTTTTTACACTGCCTGGCTATATAGCACATAAAAAGATGCATAATTGTTGTGTGAAATGTGATTATTTTAGTGGTACAACCTCACAAGTGATTTATCTAATGTGATTGATCAAGTACAAACTGCAACCTGAAAGTAATAGCAACCCATCTTAGTAAAGGAAAAGGAATTGGCAGTACTCCGGGTTGAGTCAAAATCCAGATTTATTGACTGGACATCCAAATAATGACAATCGTGACAAGGTAGACTCGTTTCACACACAGGTAATGATTAAGCACACAGTCAGTGTGTGAAACGCGTCTACCTTGTCACGATTGTCATTATTTGGATGTCCAGTCAATAAATCTGGATTTTGACTCAACCCGGAGTGCTGCCAATTCCTTTTCCTTTATCAAGTTTTCACGGAGGCGAGCCGGGGCATGCACCTGTGTGAGTCATCAGGCAATTACACCACCTTGAGCAGTGAGTCCTTGTCTGTTCAACCCATCTTAGTATAAGTACAAATTCAGATGGACTTGCTGCTGATTTTTAAATATATTTCACTGGTCATTCAAGTAAAACATTTTGAAAGCCTTCATAACCAATAGAGCACAAGTAGCCATTGCCAAACCAATTTTTTTTGCCACTGTGTATGATTACATAATATTATATCAAAACAGCAAGTCCCTTCTACTCCTTGAGAAACAACACTGCATTCACACACAGAGAGCAACACAACAACTCATTACTGTTGGCTGCGGTTCCTGGGTATAATGTAGGATCCAGTGTGGGCATCCTATTTTCCTATTATTGCTTTGCAATAACTTTTTCTCATCCAGATGAAACTAGCACTATAGAAGTTGTAGGCTCTACAAAGGACACAGCAGATGTTATTGACTCTCCCAGAAGTCAAGGAAGTTTATCTAAGATAGCCTAAGATAGTTAGTGGGTCTTCCAGAAGGAGGATAGGACAGAAACAGATGAGGCTGAAGTAGAGGTGTAACTAGAACCGTCAGGGCCCCGGTGCAAGAAACCATGAAGGGCCCCCGGGACCCCTGGCCGGTGGCCCTTCCCTTGAAGCCTAGGGCTCTTCCCACTGAAACTGGGGCCCTTTACTCTCGTTGCGGGACCCTTTATTACGGTCCTGCAGCGGGACCCTTTCACAAGTTCTACAGTGGGCCCCCTCCCTGCCACGGTGGTGGAATGCCAGGGCCTGGTCGCAAGTGTGATCTTTGCGATCCTGGAAGTTCACACACTGGTTTCAGTAGCTTTTATTTTTAGGTACTTTAATTGTATTATTTTTTATCATTTTATTTATTTATTTTTACAATGTCACTGACTATGACTCTGTCCATTCAGAAAAAGAAGGAGCTGGTAAATTACATATTTACCGACCCCTTCCTGGTTCTCTATTGTGACACATCCCCTGCAGCAGCCGGCAGGGGAGGGAAGGGTGCACAGTGGGGGGGGGGGGCAGAGACAGCAGGACACAGGGGCCCAGAGACAGCAAAACACAAGTAAACTGGATAGGAGGAGTGGCGGGGGCAGTATACAGAGGAACCAATCTCCTCCATTTTCCTCCTGCAGCTACAGGAGGAAAAATGAGGAAAGTGATTTCTCTACATGCTGCCCCCGTCGCCCCTCCTATCCAGGTGTACAGGGGAGCCGCACAGGCCCCTTGGAGCATAGTCCCGGTTGTAATTGCAACCCCTGCAAACCCTGTAGTTACGCCCCTGGGCTGAAGTTTCTCTTTAACTATTTTAGGTGTTAGCTACAAATAAAATCAAGAATTTGTGACCAAGTGTTTAATTGTTTGTTGTTCTGTACTCTAGTGTGGACTTTATATGCAGTTTAATGTTTGACACAAGATGTACCCAAACCCTCCACCTCATTACACTCTCAGCAAGCAGAGCTTATAAATACCCAACTGCTTAATGGGAGCAGGTATTTCCTATTTCACAGACCTGCTCGACTATGACTTTCTGTGGAGGCCAATTATGATTCATCTATATTTATTTTTCATTGTCATAAGTAGCATCATAAGCACCTGATGACAATTTCAGATTTATAATGTCTACTTCTTTCCTTACCAGGTTCGCTACCAGTTTTGCCTACTATGGTCTTGCTATGGACCTTCAGAAATTTGGGCTCAGCATTTATATCATTCAAGTCATTTTTGGCACTGTTGACATCCCAGCCAAGTTTTTCTCCTATTTTGTGATTAATTATGTTGGGCGTCGTGTTCTGCAGGCCTCTGCATTAGTTTTGGCTGGTGCTGCAATTTTAGTGAATATCTTTCTTCCTGAAGGTAAACTGTCTTTGATGCATTTAATTGTGTTGAGGATTTCCTGTAAATTCTTGTTCAGTCTATCTGTCTTCTTATTGTGAAATATCTTAGGAGATACTATTTTTCAATATGAGAATCTAACCCATATTTCCTTTATCCTGCTCATTTTTCATAAGAAGTGTCGCTTCTTCAAGAATCTCTAGCAATCACAAAGGCAAATTGTTACTAGCACACCAGGATTATGCAAAAAAAAAGTGACACATAATGTCACAGACTCAAAATGTGACATTTCGGGATGCAATGGACCCATTCATCGAAGCAAGAACAAAACTACTGCATTGGTGAAGCAGTCCTTTGGTGGGTCACACCTGCATTAATGAAGGGATACTTTGCAGAAATAAATATTTTAAACTTTTGCATAATCCCACTGTGCTAGGGACTCTTTGCCATTTTACCTTGCATTATTTCCATGGCACCATCCTTCATCTGGTCACTGTACCACCCACTACTTGAAGGTTTTGACAACTGTAAAGAGTTTACTGCATTACATGGACTCTCTACTCTCTAGCAACCATGGGGAACCATCTATAGCAATCATTGGGCAGCAAGGAGGTTTAAAAATAAAAGAGCAACTACAATGTATATTATATAAAATCTCTATGCAAGTAGACTTCATTCCATCCCCCTTCAAAGGTGAAGAGGAAAATACAAAATTATTAAGCGTTGCATGTCAGGAATCCATTGTAAAAAAACAAAGTTTTCCATAAGCCAAAGTTTTTCATATGCAACTAAAGGGTCCTATTTTTAAGTTCTTTTGTGCACAACTAACCTTACCATTGTCTTGAGCTGTGGTGCTCAACTTTCTTAATAAAAGGGGCCTCAAGTGTGGTTACTGACATCACTAAAGAGCTGTACAGCGAATGTACTGCCCTTTCACAAGTAAATGCTTTTATATTTATGCTTCCACAAAAAATTGATTGACAGCAGTGTAGACATTAATGGCTGTGTGTTGAGATATTTTGTGGGGACAGCAAATTTACACTGTTATACAAGCTGTACACTCACTACTATACATTGTAGCAAAGTGTCATTTCTTCAGTGTTGTCACATGAAATGATATAATAGAATATTTACAAAAATGTGAGGGGTGTACTCTTACTTTTGTGAGATACTATGTGTATATATATATATATATATATATATATATATATATATATATATATTTAAGAAAGTATTAATGAATTTGGAGCTGCATTAATCTGTGCCTTTTATATCTTCCTCTAACCCTAAAGGCTCTGACTCTAACACTAAGGTAGATATACACAATATTGACAAAAATATTGAGACACCTGCCTTTACATGCACATGAACTTTAATGGCATCCCAGTCTTAGTCCGTAGGGTTCAATATTAAGTTGGCCAACACTTTGCAACTATAACACCTTTAACTCTTCTAGGAAGGCTGTCCACAAGGTTTAGGAGTGTGGCTATGGGAATGTTTGACAATTCCTCCAGAAGCGTATTTGTGAGGTCAGGCACTGATGTTGGATGAAAAGGCCTGGCTCGCAGTGTCCACACTAATTTATCACAAAGGTGTTCTCTCAGGTTGAGGTCAGGACTCTGTGCAGGCCAGTCATGTTCCTCCACCCCAAATTTGCTCATCCATGTCTTGGACCTTGCTTTGTGCACTGGTGCGCAGTCATGTTGGAACAGGGAGGGCCAACTGATGCCTTAAGGGTTCCCTTCACTGGAACTAAGGGGTCAAGCCCAAACCTTGAAAAACAACCCCACACCATAATCCCACCCGCTCCACCAAATGATTTGGACCAGTGCAAAAAGCAAGGTGCAACTTCTTGACCTCAACCTGATAGAACACCTTTGGGATGAATTAGAGCGGAGACTGCGAGCCAGGCCTTCTCATCCAACATCAGTGCCTGACCTCACAAATGTTCTTCTGGAAGAATGGTCAAACATTCCCATAGACACACTCCTAAAACTTGTTTTAAAGCTATTACGAATAAACTGTATGTTTTTATGGCTGCCTCATGACATACCTTAAAAACTCAATATTGTAGAGTAAAGCCTGGTACACACAGACCGAATATCGGACAGTTCAACAGAAGCAGATCAGCATTCGGCCAGCGGGTATGGCAGCATGTCTGACAGAAGCTGGCGGAAAGTCCAACTTCTGCCGAAGGGGCATGCCAGAAAAATCTGTCAAACCGCATCCGCTCAGGGCTCGCAGCCATTGGCTGACCAGTGTGCCCCTTTCTGAACACAAAAGCTCAGCAGGCAGATTGCTATACTAACATCGGATAGTTAGTACAGCAAGCTCCTCCCTAGCCCCTTAAATTTTTTTTATTCAGCCTGCTGGGTTCAACAAAAACAAAAAAATCATAGTGTGTACCAGGCAAAGCAGTAATGTTCCCCTTTATTTTAATGTGGCTTTGTTATGTTATCTCTTTCCTGAACTTTTGGATAGGATAAGAAAATGTCAAAAGCTGTGTCTCTGCTTGGGAGGCTTATTATTTTTATTTGTTCTGATGGTACAGAAAATGGTAAAACAAATAAAAAATGAAATAGTAATCATAGGAACAGGCGATAAGGGGAAATCTTCCAATGCAGACACCTTTTTCAGAGATAATTGTCTTAAATGGGAGTAGAGATTGTTCCTCTTATTTCCTGATGTGCCCATGGAACAGAAAGCAAAAGGAACTCTCCATGAAGGGACACAGACAGTAAAAATAAAAAAAACCTACTTTATCCAAACCTAAAAAAAAGTTTTGGCTTTACATACACTTTAAAATGTTTAAAACGACAGGCCCATCAAAGACTATCCTGCGCACAGGGCGGCCACTGATTTTCCCCAAAACTCCACATTAACATTTCAATGCAGGTAGAGCTCAGGCTCTGAAAGTTCCAACAAGCAAACGTTTCTGAACTATGCCCTATTAATGTCCGATTTGCATCTTGACATTTTGTAGGTGGGATATGATCATTTTCAGTCACCCTCCCTCCATACCCCCCAAAAATATGAGGTTTTATTAGAAGAGACACCTGTATGGAATTTCATTGTGTTAAAACTGTGTGAATTTGTGTCTTCCAGACTATCACGTTGCAAGAATTGTAATGGTTGTGTTTGGGAAAGGATGTTTGGCAGCTTCATTCAACTGCGTGTACTTATACACAGGGGAATTATACCCAACTGTCATCAGGTAAGATACTGCGTGGGAGGGTAAGACCTAGTTTAGTGATTTTGCACAACTGATGGTTTATGATTTCTGTTTCAGGCAGACTGGCATGGGGTTAGGAACCATGATGGCACGCTTGGGAGGAATCGTTGCTCCACTTGTTCAGATGACTGCAGATTATTATTACCACCTCCCCCTCATTATATTTAGCCTATGTCCTATTCTCTCTGGAGTTACAGCTGCTTTCCTTCCAGAGACACTTGGCGTGCCTCTCCCTGAGACCATACAGGAGGTGGAAAGGTTGGTATCCTAGTACTGTTATCCAGGCCTTTTTTTCAGCAGGAACGCAGGGGAACGCAGTTCCGGCACCTCCATCACTGAATGTATGTAATGGCACTGGGTGCTGGGGTGTGCTGCAGGGTCTACTGATGCTAGCTGCTGGGGAATCTATTCTAGATGGAGGGAATATATTTTTGCTAGGGAGGTCTATTGTGGCTGGTGGGGGATCTACTGTTGCTGCGGGTGGGTCTGTTATTGATGGGGGGGTCAGTTGTTGCTGGGAGAGATCTACTGAGGGGGGGGGGGGGATATTGTTGCTAGATGACGGAGAGTCTATTGATGCTGGCTGTGGGGAGACCTGTTGTTGCTGCCGGGAGTCTATTGTTGCTGGGGGGGGAGAAGATTTTTTTGCAGGTGGTCCATTGTTGCTATGGGGATCTATTATTGCTGGTGGGGGGGACTTATGTTACTGGCTGCAGGAGATCTATCTCCCTGCTTTTCTTGTTATCATTGATTGAATATGATACAGTACTTGGTTCTGTATTCTGGGATTCTGGGAGTTGGGTAGGGGGTGTAACCAAGGAATGGTGCTCGGAGGTGGGTAGGGGGTGTAACCAAGGAATGGTGCTCGGAGGTGGGTAGGGGGTGTAACCAAGGAATGGTGCTCGGAGGTGGGTAGGGGGTGTAACCAAGGAATGGTGCTCGGAGGTGGGTAGGGGGTGTAACCAAGGAATGGTGTTTGGAGGTGAGTGGGGGGACGGAGAAAAGGGCTGACTCGGAAAGGGGAAGTTCCTGCACCTATTCTCTGAGAAATAAAGCACTGCTGTTATCCTTTTAGTTTAGGCCCTTCTTGTTCTGTCCATTATAGTCTGAAGAAGTCTAAATGAAGAGTCTAAATGAAAAAGGAACGTAGAAAATACTGTAGGATGTGAGTTTATTAGAGGATCAGGAAATATAGCCCTTAAAGTTGACAACATAAACCATATCCATTGAGAGTGATTTACTAAAGAGGTATAGACAAGTATGACATCAGCCATGCTGTTTTCTCAGTCTTCAATCTTGTCATCTTTTTGTGCTAATATGAGTTCTTCCTGCTAGCTTCCTTGATAACTGTAATTGTTGTCCATCCAGTTGGAAGCTTCATATTACTCTCCTAAACGTTTTCCAGTTTTCAGTTGTAATTTCATTCATCCATTTTGCTGGAGCTTAAGTTACATGTATTAATAGCCTGGCTGAATGAAATGCAAATCCCCCAAACATATTGACTCTCCTTAAACAACCTTTAAAGTGATATTAAAGCCTTGTTTTAAAAAAGAAAAAAAATAACAAACATGTTATACTTACCTGCTCTGTGCAATTGTTTTGCACAGGGCAGCCCGGATCCTCCTTTTCTCCTGTCCCCGCTGGCGCTCCTGGCCCCACCCTACTGCCGGGTACCACCACAGCAAGTAGCTTGCTCTGAGGGCACCCAAGCAGGCGCGCTCTCAACCCGCAGCTCTGTGTGTCTATTCACACATGGAGCTCTGGCTCGGCCCCTCCCCTTCCATTTCCTGATTGGCTCTCTGACTGTGCTGCCAAAAGCCAAATTAGGAGTGCAAGTTCCTGGAGAGGCAAAGCTCTTGTGGACATCTCTGGATTGAGAGGAGGCTCAGGTAAGTATTGTTGGGCTGTTGAGGGGGGCTGCAGCATATAGAAGGTTTTTTTTACCTTCATGCATAGATTGCATCTGAGTGGAACCTGTTCTGCTAAACTGCTGTATGGTCTTGGCCAGCGTGCTGCAGCTTAGTTTCAGGGGCTTGGCAATCTTCTTATAGCCTAGGCCATCTTAATGTAGAGCAACAATTCTTTTTTTCAGATCCTCAGAGAGTTCTTTGCCATGAGGTGCCATGTTGAACTTCCAGTGGCCAGTATAAGAGAGTGAGAGCGATAACATTAAATTTAACACACCTGCTCCCCATTCACACCTGAGACCTTGTAACACTAATGAGTCATATGAGGGAAATGGCTAGTTGGGCCCAATTTGGACATGTTCACTTAAGGGTGTACTCACTTTTGTTGCCAGTAGTTTAGACATTATTGCGTTGAGTTACTTTGAGTGGACAGCAAATTTACACTGTTATACAAGCTGTACACTCACTACTTTACATTGTAGCAAGGAATCATTTCTTCAGTGTTGTCACATGAAAAGATATGATAAAATATTTACAAAAATGCGAGGGGTGTACTCACTTTTATGAGATACTGTATATCAATCATGATTTCATTGCAATGTCATGTTCCAAACTGCACTTTAAAAATAGGGCAATTCTTTTATGGTATAGAGGGGATTACATTTGTAAACTGTTTGCAGAACAGCTACTGTATCATTGGGTAAACGGTGAACTGCACTAACATCTGCGCAGCCTCTGACAGTCTTCTTTACCATGCAACAAAACACGTAACAGCCCATGACAGTCTAATGTAACATGTGGGTAGTCCCTGTCAGTCTTTTGCAGCATGTGTGGGAAGCCATAGTTTCTCCACTGTAACGGGATATACAATATTCACTTATAATGTTTGAATATCCAATCCCAATAATGTACGGAGGAATTTAACCACTTGCCGAACAGTCATGTTGACTATACTGCGGCAAAGTGGTTCGTTATCGTCCAGCGACGTAGACATACATCGCTGGACTCCTCCCCCTGTAGGCGGCGCTCGCGTGCCGCCGGAGCCACGCTCCCGCTGTTTTCAGTCACAGCGGGAGTCGGGCCAGGGGAGGAGCGACGGTGATCGCCGCTGCTCCTCCCCGATCGTCGGGGAATCGAGTTTGGAGATCCGCCCGCTTGTGTAAACAGAGCGGGCGGATCTCCTAAGTGACAAGGAGTGACAGATTGCAGTGTTCAGCATAGCTTAACATGCGATCTGTCCTGGTGTCACTCAGTCACCTCCCCCCCCCACACATTAGTAAGCACCAGGCATACATTAAGCCCTCCCTCTCCAATAAAATTAACTCCTTCCCTGCCAGTGTCATTTTTACAGTAACAGTGCATATACAGTATATAGCACTGATTACTGTAGTAATGTCACTGGTACCCCCAAAAGTGTCAAAAATGTCAGTCAAGGGTCCGATCTGTCCGCCGCAATGTTGCAGTCCCGCAAAAAAAAATCGCAGATCGCCGCCATTACGCGTTAAAAAAAAAAACACCAAAAATGACAGAAATCTTTCCCTTAGTTAGTAAACGCAATAACTTTTGCGCAAACCAATCAAAATACGCTTATTGTGATTTTTTTTACCAAACATAGGTAGCAGAAAACAAATTGGCCAAAAATTTAAAAAAAATTTGAGTTTTACATTTTTTTGGGGGGGGGGGGAATTTCATATAAAAAAATGTTAAAAATATTGTTATTTTTTTCAAAATAAACGCTCTTTTTTGTTTAGTAAAAATCGCACAGGTGATCAAATACCACCAAAAGAAAGCTCTGTTTGTGGGAAAAAAAGGACGTAAATTTCGTTTGGGTACGGCGTCGCACGACCGCGCAATTGTCAGTTAAAGTCACACAGCGCCGAATCGCAAAAAGTGGCCTGGACGTAAGACAGCAAAATCCTCTGGTGGTAAAGCGGTTAAATAAAATATATTGCAGGTGACTGGATGATTAGGGTAAACACAGCTTCCATTAGAACACATTCACTTTGTTAAATTAACCCTTAGTAAATCATCCCCACTGACTGTTAAAGCAATGTCACTATCCTACCACAGGTATGTGTTGTGTTTACTTCGACCCCATGCTGTATGGCCATCTAAATGCATTTCTTCACATTTGATCTATGCAAATAAGATTTGTCTGAATTTTGTTAGGCTATCAATAAGCCATCAGTGAATTGGCATAGACAGGTAATGGACAACACAGAGATAAGGCAGTTCTCCTTATTGCTCTTGTTTGAAAGTCTGAGCAATGGTGCACATAATTATATCTATAACTATTTACTATACAAAGTTATCTCTGGATTTATCTTCAAAGCTTCACAGATCGGAGTTTGTAATTACCAGAACCCACAGCTGAGCTCAACAAAATATTTGTGTGGCTTCTATGTTAGGCAGTTGTCATAGCAAAATAGATCCTCTCTTCAAGTAAAAGTATCAGTAACTTTACAGGTCTGAATGACTAAATTGGAGACATGTTGCACATATAGAGCAACCAGGGCAGTTTCCATGGAGTACATGGTCACCATCTCCCAAGATACTCATTAACTGCTACCTTGCCCCTGGCTAGAATAAGCACCATGTTAATCGCAGTAATTTTCAGATTAAAGTAAAGACAATAGAACCTAAAGCAGAATATAGAAACAAACATGAAAACTGCAATTAAACAAGGCTGTACAGCATTTCAATACGCAGAAAAATTGGGATATGCAACATTAGCATGCTAAGGACAGAGAGTTCTGAAAAATGAAAGTGGCTTTAAAATTACAAAGTCACCCTGCAAAAACAATAATAATGCTATCTGCCCTACCATCAAGGCTTTTCACCTTTGCTCTTTTGGAACTGAAAATTGTCATCATCTGACATTACTAGTTGTCTATGTCCCAAGCTGCAGCACTGTGGTTCCAACCCTACAGCTGCTCCCTAAATGCTGTGTCCCTGCAGAGCTGCAGTGATGTAGCGTTCAGTGGTTGGAAACCATGCTGTGAAGCAGGGGACATAATCATCTGAAACACTTAAAAGTGTTGCATGCTGAAGATCTTTTGCTCTCAAGACAGCTAAGAAAGCTAAGTTAGCCAAGCTCCTATTCTACTGATATAAGGCAGGCAGTGGGACAGGTGAGTATTATAGCTGCTTTTTTAAAAGATACCTTTTTTTTAAGAACACTGTGTTGCAAGAATTTCTAACTTTCACACTTAGGGCCAATTCACACCAGATGCAGTCCTATGCAATTTTTTCTCTTCATCAAAAACACATGGAATGTAGTTTACTGTATATGGGCCCCAATGGCCAGTGTGTTTAGCTTCAGTGTGTTCCATTGTAGAAAAAAGTAGACCATGCTGATTGTTCTCTGTACGGAACTGTACTGGAAAAGAGCATCAAAAAATGCTATGGAATGCATCTAAACACATCAAAAACGCACCACAACCTATCTAAACACATCAAAAATACATTACAGCAAAAAAAGCCCTCCCCCCCCCCCAAAAAAAAAACAGGAAACTTTGGGACAAAACAGAGCTTTCTTCTAAATAAATAATATTTACTACTGCCTAATGTAGAATACATCTGGCTGCTTGTGTTTATATATATATATATATATATATATATTATATATATATATATATATATATATATATATATATAAAATATAAAATACAGTATCTCACAAAAGTGAGTACGCCCCTCACAATTTTGGAAATATTTTATATCTTTTCATGTGACAACACTGAAGAAATTACACTTTGCTACAATGTAAAATAGTGAGTGTACAGCTTGTATAACAGTGTGAATTTGCTGTCCCTTCAAAATAACTCAACACACAGCCATTAATGTCTAAACCGCTGGCAATAAAAGTGAGTACACCCCTAAGTGAAGTTGTCCAAATTGGGCCCAAACGACATTATGGAGCTGGTGGATGTTGGAGACCTTGCGCTCTTCCACCTTCCATGTGAGGATGCCCCACGGATGCTCAATAGGGTTTAGATCTGGAGAAATGCTTGGCCAGTCCATCACCTTTACCACCAGCTTCTTTAGCAAGGCAGTGGTCATCTTGTAGGTGTGTTTGGGGTCGTTATCATGTTGGAATACTGGCCTTCGGCCCAGTTTCCGAAGGGAGGGGATCATGTTCTGCTTCACTATGTCACAGTACATGTTGGCATTCATGGTCCCCTCAACCATGTAGCTCCCCAGTGCCAGCAGCACTAATGCAGTCCCAGACCATGACACTCCCACCACCATGCTTGACTGTAGGCCAGACACACTTGTCTTTGTAGTCTCATCAGACCACAGGACATGGTTCCAGTAATCCATGTCCTTAGTCTGCTTGTTTTCAGCAATCTGTTTGCGAGCTTTCTTGTGCATCATAATTAGAAGGGGCTTCCTTCTGGGACGACAGCCATACAGACCAATTTGATGCAGTGTGCTGGGCATGGTCTAAGCACTGACAGGGTGACTCCCCACCCCTTCAACCTCTGCAACAATGCTGGCAGCACTCGTATATCTATTTCCCAAACACAACCTCTGGATATGATGCTTAGCATTTGCACTCAACTTCTTTGGTCGACCATGGCGAGGCCTGTTCTGAGTGGAACTTTTCCTGTTAAACCGCTGTATGGACTTGGCCACTGTGCTGCAACTCAGTTTCAGGATTTTGGCAATCTTCTTATAGCCTAGGCCATCTTTATGTAGAGCAACAATTCTTTTTTTCAGATCCTCAGAGAGTTCTTTGCCATTTGGTGCCATGTTGACCTTTGAGTGACCAGTATGAGAGAGTGAGAGCAATAACACCAAATTTAACACACCTCCTCCCTATTCACACCTGAGACCTTGTATCACTAATGAGTCACATGACATCGGGGAGGAAAAATGGCTAATTGGGCTCAATTTGGACATTTTCACTTAGGGATGTACTCACTTTTGTTGCCAAACACTGCACGACAATGCCCTGCCTCATGTGGTGAGAGTATGCAACCAGTTCCTTCAGGATGGAGGAATTTAAACCATCAAATGGCCCCCCTGCTTGCCTGACCTAATCCAATAGAACGCCTCTGGGACATTATGTTTTGCTCCATCTGACACCACCAGGTTGCACCTCAGTCTGTTTAGGAGCTCAGTGATGCCCAGGTCCAGATCTGGGAGAAAATACTCCAGGACACCATCCCTCGTCTTAAAAGGAGCAAGGCCCAACGTTGTCATGCATGCATACATGGTACTCATTTTTTTGCATGGCCCCCAGTGCTTGTATGCATGCCAGCTTCCATTTACCTCTTGTGGGATACCCGTATTCTCCTCACCAGCTTTCTCTTTTCTATAACTTTATTCCCAGTATCTATGAGATGTTGGAATGAGGCAGCTCCTCCACTCCTCCAGCACTCTCCTTACACCACTGTGTATTCACTCCTCAGATCTCATACAAGGGGACAGAAGGCAAGTCCATTTAGTATAATACCTATATACTTACTTATACTTTTATCAAAACCACTTACGGATCGCCCGCCGCAGTTTTACGTCGGTATTTTGATGTTAAATACCGGGGTTATGGCGGCAGATAGCTGCCATAACCCTGGTATTTTTTTAAACGGCAGGTGGTCCTCTTTCACATAAAGGTGGTCCCAGCAGGATCACCTTTATGGGTGTTGGAAGAGTTGCCTCCTCCCACTACTTCCCGGTAATTTTCCCCGATTGACGGAGCCGTCGGTAGCGGGGAAAACGATCCGGTCCGCTGTTCTGTTAGGCAGGAAGTAGAGTGACGTCATATGTCGCTTCCTAGCAATGGCCTTAAGGGTCCCATTTTTTTTCATCATGAAAAAAAATGACTTTTTGACCCCAGATCTCACATTAAAGAGGTCCTGTCATGCTTATTCCTATTACAAGGGATGTTTACATTCCTTGTAATAGGAATAAAAGCGTTTAAAAAATACTTTTTTAAAAGGACAGTGTAAAAATAAAAGATAAAATAAATAGGAAAAACAATTAAAGTGCCCCCTCCCCGTTAGCTCATGCGCAGAAGCGAACCCATACGCATGTCACGCCCACATATGTAAACGGTGTTCAAACCACGCAAAAATTGGGCAAACTTTACTTTTTTCTTATTTTTTAATTCAGAAAAGTATCGTTTTTAAAAAAGAATTGCGTTTGTAAGACCGCTGTGCTAATACGGTGTAATAAAAATATTGCAATGATCTCCATTTTATTCTCTAGGGTCTCTGCTAAAAAAAAAATTAAATAATGTTTGCGGGTTCTAAGTAATTTTCTAGCAAAAAAAAAAAAAAATGATTTTAACTTGTAAACAACAGATGTTAAAAAAGGCCTGGTCTTAAAGTGGCTTAAAAAGACATAATTTCACTCACTTGCTAGAAGTTGGGGAAACATTGCCACCAACCCCTGTGTTTGCATTTAGTGATGGACACTGAAGCTGTCATTTGCAGTGAGTGTATTGATGGGATCAGACATTCAGGCAGTGAGTTATTTCTTTCTGCAAGTAGATGGGAGTTCTTCATTGTGATTTACAATCACCGGACAAAGTGATTGACAAAGGATTTACATTTGTAAGATTTATTTGTTTTTATTTTATTTTTAAAAGAGTGGTGTCAAAAAGTGCTTATGTTTATGTATTATTTCCTTTTTTTGTGAATCAACAGGGTATGTACCCCTTACTCATTCATGTGGGAAGGGGGTGGTATCTGGTTTTTCTTTTTTTTTGTTTAAGGGGGCTTCCAGATTCTGATTAGCCCCCACCCACTAACCTTCACAACCACAAAGCCAGGGTTGTGGGGAAGAGGCCCTTTTTCTCATCAGAATAAGGACAGGGTGCTTTGCCAGGGGGAACAACCATGTTGAGGACACGTGTTCTGGTATGGTTGAGAAGGGTCGGTATTGGATTTTGGGGGCGCCCTATGCTTTTTTCTTTTTTTTCATGGTGTTCCCCCTCAAAATTCATCCCGTGCATGTTTTTTTTAAGACATTTTATATTTTTAATGTTGTCCTTTAACCTTTAATAAAATTATGGCTCCCCACCACACTGAGTTTTTTTCAAATGTTTCTCATTAGCCTAGAAAATAGCTATTACTGTTTTTTTAACATCGAGTTCCTATTGACTTCAATGGGGTAATGCATTTGCTGTAATTTTTACATATCACATATGGAGAAGGCTGTTGTTGAGGAAGGAAGAAGCCATCATATACTGTATATAAATGGCACTGGACTCAAAAGAGAAAAGGAAGAGTGGGAGCGTGGGGTAGGCAGCACTGTCATAGGTATTTTTGGTTTGCTAGTGATATCATTCAAGTTGCCTTAAGCTGGCAATACACTGCTTGAGTTTTGGCCAATTTCTGCTGAATCTGGCAAAATTTGAGCTGCATATTTCAAATTATTTTTCCTATGAAGGTAGTCCAAACATTCTCAACTGAACAGCGCTTGCATTCAATGAGATACAAACACTGTTCAGGTATTCAGCAGGGGTTAGAGCAGCAGCTGTTGCTGCTTAGCATGGATGGGGGATCGGCGGGTTTCTTTTCTTAAAACGGTAGCAAATCGCATTAAAAAAAAAAGAATTGGGTTTCAGGCAGTTTAAGTAATAATGTGCTAGTTTGCATCGCATACTAACACATTATGACAGACCCACCTAAAACGAAGCCCTCCAGCAGCGCACTGTCAGCGCTGAAGGCGCTTCCATCTTCACCCAGTCTTTTTTCCAGGTTCGAAGGCTTCGGCTATCTGATTGGAGGAGCCGGCGATGACATCACACCTGCGAATGCGCGCCAGATATGCTGTTTACAGCAGGGCTCTGAAGGAATGGCACAGGTATGGCGTTCCTTCAGAGCGCATGCAGCGGTGAAGTCACTGGCTGCATCCTTCCACAGGGATCCCACAGGTATAGTGTATGCATATTTACATTGGTCCAAAGTAGACCAATGTAACTATACAAAAAAAAAAAGCCATATATAGAAATTTGCTTTAAGATACACTGTCAAGATTTTAAGGGTCTCCACAGTGTGCTCCAGTTGCCCTTTATCACTGTGATGATGTTTTTGGGATTACTTTTTCAGTAATAATAATTTATTAATTTTTTTTCTCAGAACTGATCATGAAGATGAGGTGGATAAATATGCTGAGGAGATGGCTCTGAAAAACAGTGAATATGAAACAGTAAATGGGAAATCCTAAGACTGCTCATTTTTCCATCCATGGCAATATCAAACAGCTTAGAAGAAAACATACGCACAATATTCTGGGAATTAAGTTATCGCTGCTGTTTAATTTTAGATTAATAAACTTTTGGCAAAAATAATCTTCTGTACTTTTTTGTTGTTAACATCTTTTGCCTTATGACTTGGGGCATACAGTATCTACTGTGGGGCAAACAAGGCATTTGCCTTTGGTGGCATTTTTCAGGCGGGCGGCGCCACCCCTGGGCTCCCTCTCCCAGCCACTTCACTCTGCTGCACTAATCCCTAATCCCTAATCCCCCCCTCACAAACCCGATGCCATGCAGCTGTCAGCTTCCCTCCTCTGCCCTCCCACCAACTGTGGGAGCTGTAGGGCCTCTGCCCCCCCTTCCCCTTCCACACCCCTCACCTCCCCAATTGCTAAGAACCTCCTCCATGCAGCTGCTGGTCGGCTCTTCCACCTCCCCCTCCTGCTTGCTGCAGCCGCTGCTAGGGAGGGAGATCTGGATGGATGGAGAGTGGGGTGCTCTCCATGTAGCTGCTCCGCGCTCTCCAGGGTCTCCCACCTCCCCCTCCCACTGCGCCATGCAACTGCCTGTCGGCTCTCTCACCGCCCACTCCCGCCGGCGGCAGCTGCTGCCAGCATGGGCGATCTAGATGGATGGAGAGTGGGGGAGCTGCTACATTAGGCCATAAGGATCCCTCTGTGGCTGACCGGCTCTCCCACCGGCTGCAGCTAATGGGGGAGATCTGGATGGATGGAGAGTGGGGGGGGGGGGCTGCTCCATGCTCTCCAGACTCTCCCACCTCCCTCTTCTGTTGCTCAATGCAGCTGCTGGCCTGCTCTCCCACCTCCCCTCTGTGCTGATAGTACTATATTTCAATTTATGAATGAATAGGAGTCTTCATACAGACTTCTATCTCATTAATCCACAGTGCAGCTTAAAAAAGAGACATTAGAGGTTAGTTTAGACCCCTGATATCTCTCCAAATCCCCCCCCCCCCCGAGCAAAAAAAAAAGTTAAAAAATATTTAATAATCATTTTAAAAAAATTGTATCTGTTCAAAAAAGAAAAAATAATAAAGTTGTAAAAAAATTTAAATAACTGGAGCGGGCTCTGTAAAGTGGATCAGCCTGCTCAGTGGGGGATCTGTCCTCTATGTGGAGTGGACACAGCCTGTTCTCCTCTATGGGATGGTTGGATGCCATCTGATCTGCCAGACAGAGGAGGAATAGATCCCCCATCCATCTGTTTTTAGCAGACAGGATCGGGATGGATGGCGACAGACAGGAAGGGGTGGGACAAATTTAAAAGGGGGGGCACCTGATTTTAGTCTTGCCTAGGGCAGCACAAAAACAAAGTACAACACTGCTTATGACACATTTTAAGCTGGACAGAGAAGGCTTGATTTTTCAAGTGAAGTTAGGCTAAAAGGTGCAAGATTGATCAGGAAACACCAAAGGTAGTGTGTTAAAAGTGTTTTCAATATACTCTATCATTTGTGATGTGCGCTGTTAGTATTAGTTTGTTTGAATCAACAAGTCAACTACTAAGGACTCAACTCTACTCTTGCAGAAAATAGGCCACCAACACTAGCAGTTTGTAGCCCCAGTCACTCTGTTGTAACCTTAGTGTTAGCGAGGTTCCATTCTGGAGCTGACACATTTGTTTGAAGATTCAGTGTCGCTTCCTGATACAAACATGCAAACCAGAAGAGCTAGGGCTGGAGTACAATCTCTGGGCATATTGGCTAATAAGATCTGGGATTAAAAGACACATTATACTGGCTTCTGTTCAGTGACCAGGCTACTGAACTAAAATTAGGTGGTTGGTTGAAGATGGTGCCTGTCACCATGAGTTAAGTCTGTAGAGTGGCCTGAGTATCTACTAAAAATGCTAAGAGTACTAAGGTTCATCTTGTTAATATTTAATAGATGTAGAGTAAAAATAAATGTATACGCTAATGTCACACAGAACTTGCAAAACAATTGTCAGAGAATCACTTTTAAAGCAAACCTGAAAAAAATATAATCTCATTTTTATTGCTTCCACAATAGATTTGCAGAATCAGTAGGGGAATTAATAATGCGGAGTTGAAGGTTTGCAAGGTTTTTGATCATTTGAAGGATGCTCAAACAATACAACTTTCTCTGGATTTGTACATTTTTTACAATATGCTTGCTATGTGGTTGACATGCAGCTCTAGGTTAGAGTCTGTCCAAGAAACTTTGTGCATGCAGTATGTATGTTCTCTTTGTGTTTGGATTATGTGCAACTGCTTACGTTTTATTCCACTATCCAATAAAAAAAAAACATACTGGGAGGTGTAGCACTCAGTATAACAGGTTCTTTCCCAAATAGTGCAGAGGCAGTCAGGCACACAGTACTACACATAAATTAATTTCACATATTTATTGCAAACACAGCATCACACACATCATAAGAAACCAATGTTTTGGAGCCTCACAAGGTCCCTTTCTTGTTGTTACTGTGTCACCTTGAAGAAGAAACTTACAGTATGTGATAATATGTCTTCACAATAAATATGTGAAATGCATTTATTTGTAGTGCTGGTGACTTTGTATCATCATATCTTCAAATCTGATTCTGGTACAGCACCAACCGTATCAATCACAAATTTATTTAGAGGTCAAGTATTTCTATTTGGACTTTATTGATATCTGTCTATTTGACTTTATTCAAAAGCAATTTACCAATTTTCCCAAAATTATTTTCTGAAAAATAAAACCCATACCTATAGCACTTAAATAAAATATTAAAACTAAATCTCATAGTAAGTAGAAAATAGATTTGGAAAGTTTGACAGATGGAAATTCAGTGATGAGTCATACATATCTATTTTTATAGAACCTAAAAAGGATGAAAAAAATTGTCATATTAGCAAGTTATTTCTTACACATGGCATAGATAAACTTACAATTACACCCCAAAATATATTCTGCTACACCTCCTGAGTATGGCAATGCCACATGTGTGAGACTTTTCCAGAGCCTGGCCACATATAGAGGCCCAACATCCAAGTAGAACCGTCAGGCAATCTAATGGCATAAATTACACATTTAATTTCCTGAGTACCTATTACATTTTTTAATGGAGTTGCCCACAAAATGATCCCATTTTGGAAAGCAAACACCCCAATGTATATTCTATGAGGCATAATGAGTCTTTTGAACATGTCATTTTTTTCCACAAGTTTTTGGAAAATGTGGAAAGAAAATGAAAATGTATTTTTTTTTACACAAAGTTGTCAATTTATAAGATATTTCTAACACATAGCACATACATAGCAAACATTACACCCCAAAATACATTCTGCTACTCCTCCTGAGTATGGTGATACCCCATGTGTGACACTTTTCCACAGCCTGGCCACATACAGAGGCCCAAAATCCAAGTAGCACCTTCAGGTGTTCTAGGAACATAAATTAAACATTTCATTTCCTGAGTACCTATCACATTTTTTAAGGCCCTGTGACAGATGTTGATCACTGGTATGTGGCAGATGTTCACTATGACAGATGTGGCAGACCAGAGACAGATGTGGAAGATCACAGACAGATGTGGCAGATTATCATGGACAGATGTGGCAGATTATCATGGACAGATGCGCCAGATGAGCACTGGCAGATGTGGCAGGTGATGTGTGCCAGATGTGCACCAGATGATCATGGACAGATGTGGCAGATTATCATGGACAGATGTGGCAAGTGACCACGGACAGATAAGGCAGATTATCACAGATGGATGTGACATATTATCACGGACAGATGATGTGTGCCAGATGTGCGCCAGATGATCCCAGACAGATGTGTCAGATGTGCACCAGATGTGTGCCAGATGATCACAGAAAGACGTGGCAGATGATGTGCGCCAGATGATCATGGACAGATGCGGCAAATGATCACAGACAGATGGGGCAAATGATCACGGACAGATGCGGCAAATGATCACGGATAGATGTGGCAGATAATGTGCGCCGGATGTGTGCCAGATGATCACGGACACATGTGGCAAATGATCATGGACAGATGTGGCAAATGATCATGGACAGATGTGGCAAATGATCATGGACAGATGTGGTAAATGATAATGGGCATATGTGGTAAATGATCACGGACAGATGCGCCAGATGATCACTGGCAGATGTGGCAGATGATGTGCGCCAAATGATCATGGACAGATGTGGCAAATGATCATGGACAGATGTTCACTGTAACAGATTATTGTACTGGGACAGATGTGTGGCAGGTGTTTTTACTGTGTTGACACTGTGTGCTGGGGACACTGTGTGTTGGGGACACTGGCAGGGTGATCAGTGAGTAAATAGCAGTAAAACAGCTCTATACTCACTGATCGCCGCCTGCCAGCACCGCTCCGCTCTCCTTCTCCTCACTATATGAGGAGAAGCAGAGCTGATCACTGTGACAATGGGTCTATTGACATCACATGATGGCTGTGATTGGACACAGCCATCATGTAAGCAGGAGGGCCAATCACAGGGCCCTCCTGCCGAACGGTGTTCCGCTGTGTCCTGAATGTCCACTCAGAAGGAGGAAGCTCCCACCCGGCCGTATATGTACATTGTCCGGGTGGGAGGAAGTTAAAGGAGTTGTAAAGGCAGAAGTTTTTTTTTCTTAATGCATTCTGTGCATTAAGATAAAAAAATTTCTGTGTGCAGCAGCCCCCCTCTGCCCCACTAACACTTACCTGAGGTCCCTCTCTGTCCAGCGCTGTCCACGAGTGTTTCAGCTGTCTGAGATTCTCCCTCCTGATTGGCTGAGACACAGCAGCAATTGGCTCCCACTGCTGTCAATCAAAGTCAGCTAGTCAATCGGAAGAGAGAGGGGGTGAATGGACACAGGGAGCTGTGACTCGGCTCGGGTGCCCCCATAGCAAGCTTCTTGCTGTTGGGGAACTGAACAGGAGGGAGGGGCCAGAAGCACAGAAGAGGGACCCGAGAAGGGGAGGATCCAGGCTGCTCTGTGCAAAACCAACTGCACAGAGGAGGTAAGTATAACAAAACGAGACTTTACAATCGCTTTAAATACTAATAAAGTTTTTTGTATATTTTTTCTATAAGGGGGTGTGACAAGGGGGTAAGTCCTATGACTACATACTTATGCTAATAAATGTCCCTCATTCCCATCTCAAAAAGTTAGGAGGTATGCAATCAATGTGGCAGCTTCCAGGGCTGCACGGATATTAAGGGAGCAAGTGGAGAGTAATGGGAGGTGAAGTTATACTCGTTTATGGCAAGACTATGTATAAGGGGTAAAATACCCTGCAAAGATTTACTAAAGAAGGCCTTGTGTTCCTAAAGCACCAGGTTACTGGTACATGCATTGTTTAAGGATGTAAAACAGAAGCTGTGAACTGCAAAGCCAACAGAATATTGGGATGTATAAAAAAGGGGATTCACTCCAAAAATAAAGAGATTATTATTGCACTCTACAAGACTCTGGTCTGGCCACATCTGGAGTATGCTGTCCAGTTCTGGGCACCGGTCCTCAGGAAGGATGTGCTGGAACTGGAGAAAGTCCAGAGAAGGGCAACAAAAATAATTAGGGGAATGGAGGACATCAGCTATGAGGAAAGACTACAAGCACTGAACCTATTGTATCTGGAGAAGAGACGATTGAGGGGGGATATGATATCAATGTACAAATACTGTATTGGCAACCCTAGCATATGGAAAAACCTATTCAGAGAAAGGGAATACAATAAGACACGTGGCCACTCACTAAAACTAGAGGAAAGGCGGTTTAACCTTAAAATACGCAGGGGGTTCTTCACTGTAAGAGCCGTAAGGATGTGGAATTCTCTTCCACAAGCAGTCGTATCAGCAGGGAGCATTGATAGTTTCAAAAAACTATTAGATGGGCACCTTAGAGACCACAACATACAGGGGTATACAATGTACGGTTAACAGCAAACACACACACACATCATAGGTTGAACTGGATGGACTGATGTCTTTTTTCAACCTCACTAACTATGTAACTATGTAAGATGATCCCTGTTACAAGCAATCAGCTCATTAGCCTAATTGCACCTTTCAGAAGGCAGTTTTTATGAATTACAGTGGAAAGTTATTTGTCCAACCAACCTCAAACAACAACCATTATGGTCACCTGTAAAAGAAAATTATGGGTATGATGGCCGCATGTTTTTTATTACAGTTAAAACTCACCAACACCGATAGCTTATGAAAGACACAAATGAAAATAAAGTTTGACTAAACTTTTTAAGATTTGGACACAATGAGGTTGATTTACTAAAGGCAACTAGATTGTGCACTTTGCAAAGTACAGATGCGCAGAGCTTAGTAAATGAGGTAAAGATTCACTTTGCAAAGAATATCCAATTACATGCCAGGAAAAAAAAATAAATAAATAAACAAAAAACAGCATTTTTGCTCACACATGGCTTCTACTCATTTACTAAGCTCTGAAGCAACTGCATTTGCAGAGTGCAACCGCACTTTCCAAAGTGCACAGTCTATTTGCTTTTAGTAAATCAACCCCAATTTATTTATTTATTTTTTACTTTGTTTTTTTTTTTTGCTGCTTGTGTTCCCATTAGACAGATACACTCTCTCTTAGCCCCCACTCACACTGGTGCGACTTGTCATGTGATTTGGCAGTTCCAAATCACATGACAAGTCTCACCCTATTGTCCGCAATGGAACTGTTCATATCGATATGACTCCGACTTTGCAATTTAAAAAGAAGTTTCCTGCACTATTTTTTGCGATTTCAGGTGCGACTTGTATAACCATCTGTGCATGAAGTTGCACATATGTCAGGCAAGTCACACCTGAAATTACACTGACCGGCGGCTTTGAAGTAGCACGATTTCAAAGTCGCATTCAGTGTGAACGGGGGCTAATAGTTCTTATTACCAAGGTCACCATGAATGAAGGTGTGGGTAAATCCGAAACGTGTTGTCACCAGAACAGCAATAGATGGGAAATCCTTCAATGGAGGTACTAGTTTCCAAGACAATTGACCAAGAGGAAAGATATTCTTTCACTTCCTATTGAGCCTACAGGACATGAAGAGAATGAGACACAGATGAAAAAAATGACAACAGTTTTACCCCCCCCCCCCCCCCCCACTGTATCAAAAATGTAAAAAAACAGTATGGCTTTAGGTATACTTTAAGGAGTAATTTGTAGCAGTTTATGGTGTGTGTATATCTTTGTAAGACCACTGTCGTCGGCCCTATATGCTATTCAGTAAGTACAGTTGTATTTTGGAGAGACTATTAGTGAACTTTGGCTCCAACTAAGCCACCAGGTTCATGTGTTCAGTACATAGTGCGCCTTTTATTCAATAATTGACATTTAAATTTAGTTGGAAACACACAGGGGATTTGGATTCTTTTTCATTCATTATCCATAGTATATATTAGACAAGCTCACACTGGCAGTAAACTGAGAAACTGAGACATATCTCTGTGCTATTAGTTGGAATAAATGGAAAACATTCCAATCCCCAAGTCTTACTAAATAATCTTCTAAGGGCTAACTCCAGTCACATTTTTTTGTAATTTTGGATAAAATGGGAAAGAGTTAATATTTTTTATCTTTTTTTTTTTTTTTCTTTTTTTTATGTCATCGACTTTAGGAGATCTTGCCTTAATTCCTGTCTTTGTGACACACATAGAACTGGAGGGTCCAGTTTTCACAGGGATATAAAGGCACAGGCATCAATAAAAAAAAAAAAACAAAAAAAAAAAAACTAGACAACCATTTCAACTCTATCCAAAATGAAAAAAAAAAAAAATCTTAATACACACTGCTCAAAAAAAAAGGAACACTTTGAAAACACATCAGATCTCAATGGAAAAAAATATCATGCTGGATAGCTATACTGATATGGACTGGGTAATGTGTTAGGAATGAAAGGATGCCCCATTGTTTGGTGGAAATTAAAATGATCAACCTACAGAGGGCTGGATTCAAAGACACCTCAAAAATCAAAGTGAAAAAATGATACAGCAGGCTAGTCCATTTTGCTGAATTTCATTGTAGAAACTCAAAATGGTTTGGATGGCCCCCACAACGTCGGGGCTTGCTCCTAATGAGATGACGGATGGTGTCCGGGGGTATTTCCTCCAAGATCTGGACCACGGCATCACTGAGCTCCAGAACAGACTAAGATGCAAAGTGGCAGCATCAGATGGACCGAAATATAATGTCCCAGAGGTGTTTTCTTGGATTTAGGTCAGGCAAGTGTGGGGGCCGTTCATTGGTATCAAGTCCTTTATCATCCAGGAACTGGCTGCATACTCTCGCCACATAAAACCAGGCATTGTCGTGCACCAGGAGGAACCCAGGACCCACTGAACCAGCATAGGGTCTGATAAAGGGTCTAAGGTTTTTTATCTCAATACCTAATGGCAGTCAGGGTGCCTTTGTCTAGCCCGTAGGGGTCTGTGCGTCCCTCCATGGATATGCCTTCACAGACCATCACTGACCCACCACCAAACCGGTCATGCTGAACGATGTTACAGGCAACATAATGTTCTCCATGGCTTCTCCAGACCCTTTTACGTCTGTCCCATGTGCTCAGGGTGAACCTGCCCTCATCTGTGAAAGAACAGGGTGCCAGTGGCGGACCTGTCAACTCTGGTGTTCAATGGCAAATGCCAATCCAGCTCCACAGTGCCTGCCGCTACAGGCGGTGAGCATAGGGCCCACTAGAGGATGTTGGGCCCTCAGGCTACCCTCGTGAAGTCTGTTTCTGGCATGTACCTGATGGGTAGAGCCTGAATATGCAGAGGTAGGCCTCTCTTACACCTTTGACTCAGAGACCCTGATAGAGTAACAGGTGGCGGAAGAGTGCAGAGTCGCATGAGTGCCAGTGGATGTGCAGGCTGCAGAACTGCTGGCAGAGTAGCGCACTAGAAGGAGGCAGATGTCCCAGTAGCAGATGGACCGATGCAGCAACTTGGAAGCTCCAAGGGGAACTGGAAGGTAAGCAGAGTCAGACAAGCCGGGTCATACACAGAGCGATCAGATCAGGTACAGACAGGGAGACTGGAGAATGGTTAAGGAACAGGCCGGAGTCGATGCAGGCAGAGAGCAGGAATAGTCAGAGGCAAGCCGGGTCAGTATTTCAGGAGCAGATGCAGGTAACAGGGAACAGGACAATCACAGAACGCTGTTACATAGTTACATAGTTAGTCAGGTTGAAGAAAGACACAAGTCCATCTGGTTCAACCAAAAAAAAAAAAACAGTATTAAAAGCCCAACCATACAAACCCATATACACAATGCTATACTCACAGTTTATCCAGAGGAAGGCAAAAAAAAACCCCCAGCAAAGCATGATCCAATTTGCTACAGCACGGGAAAAAAATTCCTTCCTTATCCCCCAAGAGGCAATCGGATATTCTCTTACCTAAAAAAAATGTTAGTACCCATTTATATTATGTACACCTAGGAAAGAATCCAGGCCTTTTTTAAAGCAATCTAGTGAGGTAGCCAGAACCACCTCTGGAGGGAGTCTATTCCACATTTTCACAGCTCTTACGGTGAAGAAACCTTATTGTATTTGGAGACTAAATCTGTTTTCCTCTAGACGTAAAGATTGCCCCCTTGTCCTCTGTGTTGACCTTAAAGTGAACACCTCAACACCAAGTTCACTATATGGACCCCTTATGTATTTATACATTTTGATCATATCCCCCTTAATTTCCTCTTCTCAAGAGAGAATACATTCAGTTCCTCTAATCTTTTCTCATAGCTGAGGTCCTCCTCCTCAGTTTGGTTGCCCTTCTCTGCACTTTCTTCAGTTCCCCGATATCCTTTTTAAGAACTGGTGCCCAAAACTGAAATGCATATTCCAGATGAGGGCTTACTAATGATTTGCACAGGGGCAAAATGATATCTCTCTCTCTGAAGTCCATGCCTCTGTTAATACAAGAAAGGACTTTGCTTGCTTTGGAAACAGCAGCTTGACATTGCAGGCTATTATTAAATTATGATCTACCAGAACACCCAGATCCTTCTCTGCTATAGATTCCCCCAGTTCTACTCCACCTAGTATGTATTATACATGCATATTCTTAGCCCCCAAGTGCATAACTTTACATTTATCAACATTAGATAAGCTGTAGATGAGACAGCACTGATCCTAAGAGCAGATCCAGCCTAAATAGCTTTTAGCGCCTAAACTGTCACAAGATGCGCTGCGCACATCCATTCGCATTCCGGCGCATATTGGTTCGCCTGTGCACGTTAGCACACGCTAACACACCTTTTCTCTGGGAGGTTCGAGGAACAGGGACTTGCCTGCGGTTACTAACTTTTCCTTTGGCAGAACCTTCCTGGTAGTTTCTAATTGTTTGGTCAGAGACATTCACACCAGTGGCCTGCTGGAGGTAATTTTGTAGGGCTCTGACAGTGCTAATCCTGTTCCTCCTTGCACAAAGGAGCAGACACCGCTCCTGCTGATGGGTTAAGGACCTACTGCCTGTCCAGCTCTCCTAGAGAAACTTCCCATCTCCTGGAATCTCCTCCATTCTCTTGACACTGTGCTGGGAGACACAGCAAACCTTCTGGCAATGGCACGTATTGATGTGCCATCCTGGAGAAGTTGAAATGCCTGTGCAACCTCTATAGGGTCCACGTATCGCCTCATGCTACCAGTAGTGACACTGTCCCTAGCCAAATGCTAAACTAGTGAAAACCTGTCAAAGAATGAGTAGGGGAAAAAATGTCAGTGGCCTCCACCTAATAAAACCATTCCTGTTTTGGAGGTTGTCTCATTGTTGCCCATCTGGAGCACTTGTCGGTAATTTTATTAACACAAAAGCAGCTAAAACCGATTAACAACCCCCTCTGCTACTTAAAGCGTTTGTTACCCTAAAAAAAAAAAAAAAAAACAGATCCTGTTCCCGTAAACATGTTATGCAGCACAGTGCTTTTACTGTGTCATTTGGCCCCCTGTATCACCTAAAAAACCTGGCTGATCTTACCAGTATCCCTCCCCTCTGTAAACTGACCACAGTATATCATGGGTAGTTGTGTACGATCCGGAGAGCAGGAAGACTTGAAAAGAGAAGAAAAGGAGGAAGAGGCTGCACCTGCTGCTGGGAAATCTGTTTTGAATGTGGGAAATTTTTGACGAATAACAAAAGCTTGATACAAGGATACCATCATCCAATATTTGGGGCCTTTGAGCATATGAGATTGTACTGCTTTGAATGAAAGTTCCGTGGTGGACCTGGTGCTGGACTCTGGAGTGGACCCTATCCTGGTGGTTGCTTTTATGCCGTTTGCTTGGTGGACCTTCCGTAATAGGGGGGTCTAAAGTTCTGGTAAGGGAATCACCTTATTTGAGCACGTGGTGATCGTCAGGATTGTGTCTTCACTTATGGTGTTGGAATCCTTTCGCATTTATTTCTACACTTCAGCATCTGGTTTCACGGGCTTTATGGACTTTGTTTACTCATTTTCTTTTTACTGTCATCTACTAACGTGGCGCTGTACTTGAATATATAATGTATTGAGAAGCCTTTGGTCTGCTGGTTGTAGCCTGATCAGCACTTTACAGCACTGGAGTGATACTAAACATACATTGTTTAATTGACATTGTCCTTTCTATTTCTGTATGTATTGTACTGAAATGATTTAAAAAAAAAAAAAAAACATCTGACTATTTTTTTTCTTAATCGATATACAGCCGTCACAGGATCCAGCTCTTTTCTAGCCTGTTTGCAGGGAAACATAAGCAGGAGGAGCTTCTAGTGCTCCGTTGCTGTTCAAAATAGAAAAAAAGCCTTTGGAATACAGAGTAAAAATAACTAAATAATATTAAAAAACTGTTTTAAATTGGCATACAAATATATTTTTAAAATCAAAGCTTTATTATTTTGTGGAATAAACATGGTATGGACAGTTTTCTGCCGGTTACAGGCTGTGTCATGCCTTTTCAGTATGTGTCTTAAAATAAGAGGGAGATGAAGCCTCCATTAATCTACATGTAATATCCCACCTCCATCGTGTTTAGCTGGTTAGTGGGCATAACTGAGGAGGGAAGGAGTGGGCTGTCATTCACCACTGTGTATACACCCACATATGTGAATCTATAGTCACATGGGCTGCTTAGATGTGATAGGGAGTAAATGATCAGCATAGAAACTCACTGAAAACTGAGCATGTGCAGAGTTTGCACCACAGTTGCAAAACGCCTAACTGAATTGGGGACATGAACAGAAGGTGGAGATAGACAGCAGCAGGATCAACCAGTTTTTTTTTTTTGCAGAATACAGAAAACAGATCTCATAGTGTGTATGAATAGTATGTAATACACCATTTATTGATGCATAGACCATTCCCCTATGAAGAGATATTCAAGTGACACTTATTTGTTTCATATTAGAGTTTCTTTCTGACCACTGGCATACAAGTTCATATTTATGCATGAGAGTTGGGGATAAAGGAGGGAATACAAAGGTTTTATAAGGATTCTTACCCCCTGCATAAATACAAATGGGCCACATACAGTACAAAGAGAAAGATTCTCATAGGTTAACCTCTGTTATTATGCCATAGAAAAAAAGATTGAGGATAACCTATGAAGACGCATGCCACCTTAAAGACAAGACAGTAGGTTGGAAAAGTATGTCTGTTTTCAAGATAATAAGTCAGTGAATTTCTTTAATGCTAAAAAGATGCAGTGGAGTTATAAACATTTTATTCATTAAAATTCCTTTTTTTACCAAAGTTTATGTATTTTCTATGTATGTATACATGCATAGACTGTTATCCAACTAAAGATAGATAGATAGATAGATAGATAGATAGATAGATAGATAGATAGATAGATAGATAGATAGATAGATAGATAGATAGATAGATAGATAGATAGATAGATAGATAGATAGATAGATAGATAGATAGATAGATAGATAGATAGATAGATAGATAGATAGATAGATAGATAGATAGATAGATAGATAGATAGATAGATAGATAGATAGATAGATAGATAGATAGATAGATAGATAGATAGATAGATAGATAGATAAGATGTTGAACGGTACTGCTGTTATTATTCAGGTAATTATCACACCATCTGAAAGTCATCTGCTACACAGTAACTTGGTTGTTTTGTATAAATAATTCAGCTAATCTGAGTATATAACATATTAACTCAGGGGGAAGGGAAAGGTTATGACAATTAGTATAGGAATTTCTATTATTATTGTAACATTTTCAACAAAAAAAAAAATAAAAGTTACTGTTCTGATAAAGTAGAAGAGTACATACTGTACTTAACAGATTTTTTTACATAGTTGGCATGGCATTTATTTCCATCCACCATAATATTGCGCCTATTTGGGTATGCAGTTAGTGCATTGCTCTGAAATGATTACAGGAAGAAGCATTGGGTGAGGTGAGTCATAGATGTTCCTTCACTAAGTTTCTACTTTGGAAAAGGGTGACTGACAGTCTGTGAAGTAAGAGATGGAAATACATCCTCTTCTCCTAATGCACTTGTGTTGGCAATCATAAAGCAACAGCAATTTTGGGAAAAAGTACATTTCACTTGACATGTCCTGATCTACTTGTTTTTTTGTGATCAGTGATAAAATATTTTAGGGGAGCAGTATAGAGAAAAGCTACAGCCCAGCAGGAAAAGCTGGATGTCTCTGCAGACCCTGGTGGTCCATCTGAGATAAGGTTGTTAACTCATCTCATGGTGGAAATTGATCCTCAGAACAATGCAACTTTTTTTAACACAGGGTTTTTGGTTCCAAAACACCTAGAAAAAATAGTGTGTGAATAATATCCCCAATCCCTAACGTGACCTATCACTAGCAATCAGCCTAACCTCTGCAATGACATTTAACCTGATCTCTAAAGTATAAATCCATCAGTAAAAGTGTATTTATAGCCAAAACCTTTTCAGTTTTGAATAAAGTTGGGAATAGATAAAACCAGTGCGATTTTTTTGCCGTCTGTATCCTATTGGAGGAAATTCCCTTCACTTCCTGTCCCAGAGATGCGACGGGACAAAGAACGTGAATCTAGTTAGCAAAGACACAGACAGCACTAAAAAAAGTGTCAGGGGCTCTAATCCATCTATACTCTATCTTAAAAAAATGCCTGTACATATACATTAACATTAAAATAACACTAAAACAATAAAAGAGTACATGCACTTGCTATGGCTCCATTGGTTCCTATGGGTGAACCATCTTCTGCTGGAAAACAGCTCACCCACAGAAATAAAAAAAAGTTAGGGACTGCAGATCACAGGGTGCCTTGTCGGGGCCTGCAGCTTACGCATGTATTTGCAAATGTGTGCAACCAAACCCCTGTTTTTAACGCATACTGTTAGACAGGTCAATTCGGTTGGTCGCTGGCTGGTTGGTAAGTTGTGACTGGAAATCTCTTCGTTTTTTTGATGTACTAGTTACATACCTTACTTTTGGTAGTAACAACTTGTCCTCCAAACCTGCCCATCTTCTCTGGTCATGTCACTTGCCTTCTGGCCAACATCATCAAGC
This sequence comes from Pelophylax lessonae, assembly GCF_965119305.1. Taxonomy (NCBI): domain Eukaryota; kingdom Metazoa; phylum Chordata; class Amphibia; order Anura; family Ranidae; genus Pelophylax; species Pelophylax lessonae. The sequence continues at coordinate 98,049,250 of NC_138777.1, read as the reverse complement.
ACAATGAGGGGCCAGCAGCCACCGCTCATGTGATGCCACTTATTCTGTGGAGGGAGAGAAGAAGTCTTGAACGTCAACTAAACCAAAATTATAGTCTGCAACATAGACCAGAGTTCAGTTATAACTATAGTAAATAGGCCCCAGAACTAACATAGTGCTGTCTGGTCCCTTTTGTGTTAGGATTATGAACAATCCCTGAACATCCTAAAATCTACCCTACACACTGTGAAGCTCCAGATTCCTCCATAAGAGTTTTGCTGCCTGAGCGCAGATAGATGAATACAGGGGTAGACTGGGACTTTGGAGCCCACGGGAGAAAGGTAGGTCTTAGGGCCCTCCTGGCCAACCCACCAGATTTTTCTTCTTTTTTTAATTGGTTTTTATTATTTTCAAGAAAGAACAAACAGTACACTCGTGAACAAAATAATATGTAGAAACAGCTTTTCCACAAAAGATGTGGGCTGATCAAGAGAGTAAAAAATGAAGAAAAAGAAAAAAAGAAAATGGAGAACTTAAAGTAATATAAAAATGGTAAACACTGAACATAAAGTCAAACATCATATATGCGTTCCAACATCCACAAGTAATACAATAGAGAAGTTGATGTATTATCATTATTAGTAAGTACATTATAAATTACCACCAAGCCAACTAATCCATACTTTCCATTGGCATTCAAAGATCTTTATAGTTCCTCGTTTGAGGGCTAAGAGGCGCTCATATGAGTAATTTAGTTTAACCATTTCAATAACTTCAGAAAGATTAAATCAAATCCAATTTCCATTGCATTGTTATCAGTAAGCTGGCAGCCAGCAAGACATGAGTAATTACTGTGCGGCAAGACATCGGGAAATTTATTGTCAGTGTCCGGACTAGCGGCAGGTGACTGCACTGGAGGTGGATCCTCTGTGTCAGTGAGGGATTGGCGTGGACCGTACCAGGGGACCGGTTCTAAGTTACTACCGGTTTTCACCAGAGCCCGCCGCAAGGCGGGATGGACTTGCTGCGGCGGTAGCAACCAGGTCGTATCCTCCGGTAACGGCTCAACCTCAAAGACAGCTGGCGGCAAGGTTCGTAGTCAGGGGCAACAGCAGAAGGTCAGATACACAGGCAGGGAACGATACACCAAAAGCTTTCTCAAGGCACAAAAGGCAACAAGATCTGGCAAGGACAGGAAGGGGAAGTGGGTTTTTATCCATTTTGGGCTGATTGGACCAGGCACCAATTAGTGGTGCACTGGCCCTTTAAATTTCAATGCAGCTAGGGCGCGCGCGCGCCGGGAGGAAGACATGCCGGAACCCGGCGTGCGCCGGGAGACAGAACAGCGGGAACCCGGCGGGTGAGTGACAGAGGATGCGGAGGAGCAGTGCTCACGGTCGGGGACCATGACCGGAGCGCTGCAGCCCGCGGGACGCCTTGTTGCCAAGGTGAGCGACTTTTGAGTCTCTTTCCATATGGAGGAGAAGTCTAGGGTCAAGTCATCAACGGCAGGAACTCCAGAAGAAGTGGGAATGGGGAGGGGGGGCAGCGGGTGACGGCCGTACACCACAAAAAACGGAGATTTGGTGGATGACTCAGAGTCTCTAAAGTTGTAAGAATGTCGCAGATAGTCACCAAGGATCTGGTTAACCCTCTCCACTTGTCCATTAGACTGAGGGTGGTAGGCAGAAGAAAAGTTCAATTTGATCTTTAATTGGGTGCAGAGAGCTCTCCAAAACTTTGAGATAAACTGAACGCCTCTATCGGAGACGATCTGTGTTGGGAGACCATGCAGACGAAAAATGTGCAAAAAGAATTGCTTCGCCAGCTGTGCGCAGAAGGGAGACCAGGAAGCGGGACAAAATGTGCCATTTTTGAAAACCTGTCAACCACCACCCATATGACTGTGTTGCCATGGGATACGGGAAGATCCGTGACGAAGTCCATTGCTATGTGGGACCAAGGCTGTTCAGGAACTGGCAGAGGGAGGAGAAGACCTGCAGGCTTCTGGCGGGGAGTTTTATCACGTGCGCAGATAGTGCAGGCCTGAACGAACTCTGTTTTTCTCAAAGGAGGGCCACCAATAGTGTCTGGCAATTAGCTGAGTTGTCTTTTTAATTCCAGCGTGACCCGCCAGGTGAGAGGAGTGACCCCATTTGAGAGTCCGTAGGCGAAGACGTGGAGGAACAAATGTTTTCCCTGGAGGGACTGATACCAGCGAAGCAGGGGCAGTTGAAATCAGACACTCAGGAGGAATGATATGTTGAGGAATGGTTTCGTCTTCAGAGGCATCGGTGGAGCGTGATAGGGCATCCGCCCTAATGTTCTTATCAGCAGGACGAAAATGGATTTGGAAAGTGAATCGGGCAAAGAACAAAGACCACCTGGCCTGGCATGGATTAAGGCGCTGGGCAGACTGAAGGTACGAGAGATTTTTGTGGTCAGTATAGATAGTGATCGGATGAGGGGATCCTTCCAGAAGATGTCTCCATTCTTCTAGTGCCAACTTAATGGCTAGTAGTTCACGATCACCGATGGCATAATTCTTTTCAGGAGGAGAAAAAGTTTTGGAGAAGAAGCCGCAGGTGACGTTTTTTCCTTTAGCAGACTTTTGAAGAAGAACCGCTCCGGCTCCAACAGAGGAGGCATCCACCTCCAGGAAGAAAGGTTTCAGAGGATCGGGCCTATTTAAGACTGGAGCGGAGGCGAAGGCGGCTTTAAGGCGAGTAAAGGCTTCTTCAGCTTGGGGAGGCCAGGATTTCGGAATCGCTTCTTTCTTGGTTAGTGCCACAATAGGCGCCACGATAGTGGAGAAGTGGGGAACAAACTGGCGGTAATAGTTGGCTAATCCAAGGAAGCGCTGAATAGAGCGAAGTCCTGAGGGGCGTGGCCAATCCAAAACTGCAGAGAGTTTGTCGGGGTCCATTTGAAGACCTTGTCCCGAAACTAGGTATCCCAGAAACGGAAGACAGCTGCGTTCAAAAAGACATTTTGGCGTAAAGATGGTTGGCACGAAGGCGCTGGAGCACTTGACGAACATGGCGACGGTGTTCCTCCAAGGTGGAGGAGAAGATTAGAATGTCGTCAAGATAGACCACTACACAGGTATACAACATGTCCCAGAAGATCTCATTGACAAAGTCTTGAAAGACTGCAGGACCGTTGCACAGGCCGAAAGGCATGACGAGATACTCAAAGTGGCCATCTCTGGTATTAAAAGCGGTTTTCCACTCATCTCCATCACGGATTCTGATGAGATTATAAGCGCCCCTGAGGTCAAGCTTAGTGAAGACCTTTGCTCCGCGCAGACGGTCAAAGAGCTCCGAGATGAGAGGCAAAGGGTAGCGATTCTTTACCGTGATTTTGTTAAGACCACGGTAGTCAATACATGGGCGTAGTGACCCATCCTTTTTGGCAACAAAGAAAAATCCTGCTCCTGCAGGAGAAGAGGATTTCCTGATAAAACCTTTCTTGAGGTTCTCCTGAACGTACTCTGACATGGCCTTGGTTTCAGGAATGGAAAGAGGGTAAATCCTGCCACGGGGTGGCGTGGTACCAGGAAGCAAATCAATGGGACAATCATAGGGTCTATGTGGTGGTAAGACCTCCGCCTGCTTCTTGCAAAAGACGTCAGTGAAGTCCTGATAAGCCTTAGGAAGGCCGAGCAATGGTGAGGAGACGGAGACTTGTCTAGTAGGTACCGACTTGAGGCAACGAGTGTGGCAGGTAGGCCCCCATGATTTAATGTCCCCAGAGGTCCAGTCGAGGGTAGGAGAGTGGCGCTGGAGCCAGGGCAGGCCAAGAAGGACGTCAGAGGTGCAGTTCGATAGAACAAAAAATTCAATGGTCTCTTGGTGGAGGACTCCTATGGTCATGAGCACAGGTTCTGTGCGATAACGCACGGTACAGTTTAGATTCTCACCGTTAACTGTAGTAATGAAGAAAGGCTTGACGAGACGGATCACAGGAATGCTAAAGCTTTTTATGAAGGAGGCTTTAATGAAGTTTCCTGCAGAACCAGAGTCCAAGAAGGCCTCTGCAGGGAAGGAGACTTTAGCGGCAGAAGAAATCCGTACTGGAACAATCAAGCGTGGAGAGGAAGACTTTACACCCAGCGACACCTCTCCCACGTTCACTAGGTGCGAGCGTTTCCCTGATGCTGTGGACGAACTGGACAGTCCTTTAAGAAGTGTTCGGAACTCGCACAGTATAAGCATAAATTCTCATTCCTCCGGCGAGACCTTTCTTGCTGGGTCAGGCGAGCCCGATCCACTTGCATGGCCTCCTCGGCGGAAGGCACAGTAACCGGCTGCAAAGGTTGTTGGAAGAGAGGTGCCAGGCGTGGAAATCGCCTGTTGCGAACCAGATTCTTTTCTTGGCGAAGTTCCTGACGTCTTTCAATGAAACGCATATCTATGCGAGTAGCCAACTGGATGAGTTCCGTCAGCGAGTCAGGTATCTCTCGTGCGGCCAGAGAATCCTTGATATGGCTGGATAAACCTTTTTTAAAAGTTGCGCAGAGGGCGTCGTTGTTCCAAGTCAGTTCGGAGGCCAGTGTGCGAAATTGTATGGCATATTCACCTACTGTAGCGTCTCCTTGGACGAGGTTTAGCAAGGCCGTTTCTGCTGACGAGGCACGGGCAGGTTCCTCGAAGACACTGCGGACTTCTGAAACGAAGGACTGGACGGAGGCAGTGGCAGGATCGTTGTGGTCCCAGAGCGGCGTGGCCCAGGCCAAGGCCTTCCCAGACAATAAGCTGACCATTAAGGCCACCTTAGATCGTTCCGTAGGAAACTGGTCGGCCAACATCTCCAGGTGCAGGGAACATTGGGACAAGAATCCCCGGCACATCTTAGAATCCCCATCAAACTTGTCCGGGAGAGACAAACGGATTCTAGCGGAGGTGGCGGCCACCGGCTGCGGAAGTGGAGCGGAAGCAGAAGCAGGCGGCTGCTGCCGTGCGGGAAGAAGCTGTTGCAGCATGGCGGTCAGCTGTGCCAACTGTTGACCTTGCTGAGCAATCTGCTGGGACTGCTGGGCAACCACGGTAGAGATGTCAGCGAGAGTAGGCAGGGGCACATCAGCGGGATCCATGGCCGGATCTACTGTCAGGGTCCGGACTAGCAGCAGGTGACTGCACTGGAGGTGGATCCTCTGTGTCAGTGAGGGATTGGCGTGGACCGTACCAGGGGACCGGTTCTAAGTTACTACCGGTTTTCACCAGAGCCCGCCGCAAGGCGGGATGGACTTGCTGCGGCGGTAGCAACCAGGTCGTATCCTCCGGTAACGGCTCAACCTCAAAGACAGCTGATTCAGGCGCGGTACAGAAGGACAAGGCAAAGGCAAGGTCAGACGGAGCAAAAGGTCAAGGCAGGTGGCAAGGTTCGTAGTCAGGGGCAACAGCAGAAGGTCAGATACACAGGCAGGGAACGATACACCAAAAGCTTTCTCAAGGCACAAAAGGCAACAAGATCCGGCAAGGACAGGAAGGGGAAGTGGGTTTTTATACATTTTGGGCTGATTAGACCAGGCACCAATTGGTGCACTGGCCCTTTAAATTTCAATGCAGCGGCGCGCGCGCGCCCTAGGGAGCGGGGCCGCGCGCGCCGGGAGGAAGACATGCCGGAACCCGGCGTGCCCTGGGAGACAGAACAGCGGGAACCCAGCGGGTGAGTGACAGAGGATGCGGGGGAGCAGCGCTCACGGTCGGGGACCATGACCGGAGCGCTGCAGCCCGCGGGACGCCTCGAGTAGTCTATTAAACCGGCAAGGTGTTACAGCAGAGAAGCCATATTCCTGTGCTTAAAGTTTTCTAATACAAACGATCTTTTTTTATGGTTCTGGACATGCTACAGAGCTGAAACTTCACATGTACACCTTTTAGACCCCCCAGATCTGAAATCCAAAGTAAAAATCAAAAAATCTCTTTTTTTTTTTAAATTTTTCAATAATTGGCTTTTTTATCAAAAATGACAAATTTTAAGAACTTTTTTGTGTGATTTAGTGTCTGGGGGGGTCTAAAAGGTGTACCTGTGAAGTTTCAGCTCTGTAGCATGTCCAGAACCCCAAAAAAAGATCATATAAGTGTAAAATAGGGGTCCCACCATCCCTGCTCTACTGAAAAATGATCTTTTTTTCTGGTTCTGGACATGCTACAGAGCTGAAACTTCACAGGTACACTTTTTAGACCCCCCAGACACTAAATCCAAAAAAAGTCATGCCTGCCTCCAAAAATGCCCGATAAATGCAAGAAAAAACGCTGTAGAGAAGCCATATTCCTGTTCTAATAAAAATTATAAAAAAATGCTAATTTTTGGGGGGGTTCTGGACATGCTACAGAGCTGAAACTTCACATGTACACTTTTTAGACCCCCCAGATACTAAATCAAAAAATCTCTTTTTCTTTTTTTTTTTTTTTAATTTTTCAATAATTGGCTTTTTTATCAAAAATGACAATTTTTAAGAACGTTTTTTTGTGTGATTTTGTGTCTGGGGGGTCTAAAAGGTGTACCTGTGAAGTTTCAGCTCTGTAGCATGTCCAGAACCAGAAAAAAAAAAGGATTGTTTGTATTAGAAAACTTTGAGCACAGGAATATGGCTTCGCTGCTGTAACACCTTGCCGGTTTCAAAGCAGGCATTTTTTTGGGTTCTTTGCAGTCAGGAAAAACATCTGAACTTGTGTATAGTGGTACTTTGCACAAGTTCAGATGTTTTGCCTGCCTCCAAAACCCCCCAAAAAATGCCAGCAAAAACACACCTGGGCATTTTTTTTTTTTTTGACGCTAGCGTTTTTTTTGGCATTTTTTGGGGTTCTTTTGAGGCAGGCAAAACATCTGAACATGTGTATAGGGGGTATATATAGACATATATGTCTGAATATATACCCCTAGACATATATAGGTGTGATAGTAGCAGAAATATATTACTGTAAATGATTTCATTAGCGGAAGCATTTATTTCTGCTACTATCACACCTATATATGTCTAGGGGTATATATTCAGACATATATGTCTATATATACCCCCTATACACATGTTCAGATGTCATGTCTGACATCAAACATGTCCTCAAAAAAGCACTGGCAGTGGCAGCCCCTGCAGCATAAAAAATGCTAGGCTGGTGAGAAGCCATATTCCAGTTCCGAAGCTATTCAGAGAAATGATCATTTCTCTATAGCGGTCACCCTGCTATGGAGGGGTTTTGTCACCCTGCCATAGCAGTACACTACACTGCGGTCCCCTGACACTTAACACTTTCCCTACAGAAACTAAATTTTTGAATCTAACTTAAGTGTAAAGGAGCACTCTAACTACACTAGATATCCCTTTGCTCACACTAAAAATAGCTAAATGACACTTTTAAAGTAAAATTAACAGAACTGCTTCCACTCTCTTCCATGTCCAGTATAACAATGCTGGGAATATGGCGGGGGCGATCTTATATACTGGGGGGCGTATTCACTAATGATTGGTCTAGGGACCCCCTAGTCACTCCAATCACATTCCTAGCATTCTCCTGCCCCCTCAATTGGCTTTTGCTAATGGTTCTGGTCCAATCACGGGCTTTTAAAGCCCATTTTCTGAAGCATTGCATTTTGGGCGGTTCTGGTTGCCGAATTCCGAACTTTTTGGGCAAAAAGTTCTAAATTCGGCCGAACCTCGAACACCCAATGTTCGGGCCGAACCGATGGTGGACCCTAACCGTTCGATCATCCCTAATCAGGATGAGTATGTCCATGGGGCTGTATGTATGTGTGTGGAGGAGGTATGAGATAGGGTGGCAGGGGGGCCTCTCTCCCCTTGTATTTCACACAGAGTTGCTTCTCTCTTTACTGCCAGCAGAAATCTAAGTGGACCAGAACCTTTTTGGACTCATACTGGAACTGATTGCCCCCCCCCCCCACACACCACCTCCCAGCCCAGCAAAGACTGCTCCAGTAGCACTGGCATTCTGCTTGCGCCAAATATCCCTCATTCTTAATGGGGACACCTGACCATCATTTGGATACTGTAAAGCAGGCACGCCTGATTTGGGGTGTACACTAATGATTGGAGTGCCAGTGCCCAAGGCAAATCAGTGTGCCAAGATCACAGGGCTGGATTCCTCTAAGGGCAGCCCAGACTCCAGATTAGGCTGCCTGCTGCTGCCATTGATCAGAGGAGACAGAGGTTTGCAGAGTGGAGTATCCCCTTTCCAGGCTCAGCAGGGGCTCCCTTTTGAAAAGAACAATGCCTGAAGGCTGCAGCCAGCAACCCTCCTCCTAATCCTTTCTCCTCCTCCTGCTCAGACCACAGCCTGCCTGCTACAATAGGAAACCCTTCTTTCCCCCCCCTGCTCTCGTCAGATGATTAGCACTGCAGACTCAGTCAGCTCCCTGCATTGCACAGCAGCTCTGCTTCCTCCCCAGCGGTCCACCATATAAGGAAACAGCCAGCAGATCAGCTGTTAGCATACCTTCCGTTCCTTCAGGCTCTGGGGCTGGGCTCTCTCTGTTCCACACTGCTTCCTCCACCCCCTCTTTCTTCTTTTGCATGCCAAATGCAGAGGCACCACGTGTCACAAGGGCTTTAATAAGGTAGCACCTCTGCACAACACTCTGGATCAGTCCGCCCCCTTGTCAGTCGGATTGAGCTAAATATCAGCGGCTAATGCGCATGTATCCCTAGCCAAGTAGTATACAGAATTCAAAGCTGGTAATATGTTACTTTAAAAAACTTGTGCAAATTTGATGCCAGTACCTATTTTTTGGGGGTACTATGAGGATGGGAGAAGGGAATAGTGGGATACACCAACTGTAACTATTCACAATGGATGAGGACAACTCTCGTTTGGCCTCACCAGGTTGCTTGTGGAAGCAGCTGCACTGCTTAATCCATACTGCCACATGTATGGAAAGGGTTAAGTCTCCTTGCTCTTTCTCTCCAGAAATAGACTTGGTGAACTATATTCTCTTCAGGACACTCACTAGCATCCCCTTTACTGAAACCCATCCACTGACTCTTCTAGCTGCAAGGGTGGCCCCCTCAAATCAGGCCCCTTGACACAGATCTGTACTCCCTGTACCATCCTCCAGTGTCTCCCCTCTCAGTCAGCTTCACAGGACCTGTGGGTTCAGTTCCTCAGGTCGACTACCTGAGGCCGCATGGCACCTCTACAGAGGAGGAGGCAGCCACCCCCTCCCTCTGGGACTCCGCTATCCAGCTGAAAGACCCCGAGCACATGTGCTCCTGGCCTTTATACAGTATTCCAGCATGAAACAAGGCACTTTCCTTTGCTAAATCACCAAGGCTGTACCTGTGCACTAATTTGTCAGGTTTCCTCCCACTGTCCAACATGCCTCCCTATTGGACCAGTGTGAAACACTCCGCAGACAGAATGAGTTGCAACCGAGCACATTGAGCAGACCTCACTAACACATCCTGCTCTCTGGTAGGCAAAGAACAACATAGATTTACCTGCAATCCCTCTGATAAGCACACATGATTTAAAACTATACTCTCTCTCTCTAGCACCTACCTAGGAGGCTGCTACATCCACCCCCCGCTATTAATTATGACTGAGATTACACTTATCCCAACTTACATTATTTAAACAAATATATGTATTATTCCTTGTATTACATAGATCCTGTCTATTCTTGACTTCCCATGACAATCATTACCATATGCTATCCTCCAACTAGCTACATACACCAGAAATATTTGACATATTACTGCCTCAGCTCAGATAAAGAACCTTATCACTAATCACCTGATTAAGATCATTCACACATAATAATAATATGATTAATTATAAAACCAAATATATTTTGCAAGCTTGCCGTGAATATATTATAATTCCAATAAGTGCTGAATTATGAATTTGGAATAATTATCTAACACACCTCTGCGGTTTTTATTTTTATCGATAAACGAAAAAAAGATCAAAAATTTTAAGAAAAAAAAATGTTATACTTTTACTTATCCAATAAACTAAATTTTTGTCATACATTTAGGCCAAAATGTTTTTAAGCCAAAATCTCAATAAGCATATATTTACTTGGTTTGCGTAAAAGTTATAGCATCTACAAACTATGGTGTATGTACTGGAATTTACACAGCTTTTACTTTCTGACTGCCTATCTTATTTCTTGAAGTGCTAAAATGGCAGGACAGTACAAACCCTCCTTCCCAAACTTCCCCAAGCAATTTCCTGAGAGGCATGTTGAGCCCATTGAATATTTAATTTTTTGAAGTTACTTTTACATTTTTTTTTTTTACACAATATTGCCATTAAAATTATATATTGCTCACTCATGGCATAGGTGTATATGTGGAATTACACCCAAAAATACATTCTGCTGCTTCTCTTGAGTATGGTGATACCTCATGTGTGAGACTGTTTGGCAGTCTAGCCATGTACAGGACCTCGAAAAGCAATCACTGCTTTCAGGTTTTCTAAGGTTTCGGAGGCCATGAAATGCAAAGACAGCACAACCCCCCCCTCCCCCCCTTCCCCAAATGACCCATTTTCGGAAAGTAGACAGCCTAATCTATTTGCTAAAAGGGAAGTTGAGTATTTTGCAGATCTTGGTTTTTGTCCCAAAGTTTTGAAAATTGAAAAAAAAAAAAAAAATGTTCCTTTTCTTTCTTCATTTTCCAAAACAAATGAGAGCTGCAAAATACTCACCATGCCTCTTAGCAAATACCTTGGGGTGTCTACTTTCTGAAAAGGGGTAATTTTTTTTGGGGGGGGGGGGCATTTCATGACCTCCAAAACTGTGATAAGTACTGAGGAGTGAAATCAACAATTTACACCCTTAGAAAGCCTGAAGGTGGTGATTGGTTTTCGGGGTCTTGTCCTAGACTGCCAAAAAGTTTCACACATGTGATATCCCTGTACTCAGGAGAAGCAGAAGAAAGTATTTTGGGGTGTCATTTCACATATAGCCATAGCATGTTTGAGCAATATATCATTTAATTGGCAACTTTGTGTAAAAAAAAATAAGAAAACATTTTTGTAATTTTCCCAAAACTTGTGGCAAAATAAAAAATATTACATGAACTCAACATGCCTCTCAGCAATTAGCTTAGAGTGTCTACTTTCCAAAATGGGATCATTTGGGGGGGGGGGGGTTGTGCTATCTTGACATTTCAGGGCCCCTGAAACTGTGATAGGTAGTGAAAAAGTAAAATAAGCAATTTACGCCCTTAGAAAACCTGAAGGCGGTAATTTGTTTTCGGGGTCCTGTGCACAGCTAGATTCCCAAAAAGTCTCACACATGTGGTATCCCTGTACTCAGGAGAAACAGCAGAATGTATTTTGGGGGGTCATTCTACATATACCCATGGCATGTGTGAGCAATGTACCATTTAGTGACAACTTTGTGTAAAAAAAAAAAAATAAAATTGTCATACTCAACATGCCTCTCAGCAAATAGCTTAGGGTGTCTACTTTCTGAAAAGGGGTCATTGGGGGGGGGGGGGGGGTATGTGCTTTCTTGGCATTTCATGGCCTCCGAAACTTTTATAGGTAGTGAGGAAGGAAATCAACAATTTTCGCCGTTAGAAAGCCTGAAGGCAGTGATTGGTTTTCGGGGTCCTGTACGCGGCTAGACTGCCAAAAAGTCTCACACATAGGGGTATCCCCATACTCATATCATTTAAGTGACAACTTTGTGTAAAAAAAGCACATTTTGTCATTTTCCTAAAACTTGTGGCAAAACATAAAATATTCCATGGACTCAACATGCCTCTCAGCAAATAGCTTTGGGTGTCTACATTCCAAAAATGGGTCATTTGGGCGTGTTTGAACTGTCCTGGCATTTTTTGCCCAATATTAGAAGCTTATGCCACATATCACCCACTCTTCTCGCCATTTGAAGACCAAGCCTTTTCTGACACTTTGTTCACATGAAAATTTCATTTTTTTTTTTACTAGAAAATTACTTTGAACCCCCAAACATTATATAATTTTTTAAAGCAGAGGCCCTACAGAACAAATTGGTGGGTGTTGCAATTTTTTTTGTCACACTGTATTTGCACAGAAATTTTCCAAACGCAATTTTTGGGGAAAAAAACACTTTTTTTAAAAATTGAATGCACAAATATACAATATATTGCATAATTGTTTGGTAGAAAATAATAAAAGATGATCTTATGCAGAGTACATAGATACCAAACATGACATGCTTTAAAATTGCGCACGCCCATACAGTGGCAACAAATTACTTACGTTCCTAAAAACCTTTTACAGGTTACCAATTTAGATTTACAGAGGAGGTCTACTGCAAGAATTACTGCCCTCGATCTGACATTCTTGGTAATACCTCATATGCATGGCGCAATTGCTGTTTACATATGACACCAGACCGATGCTTGCATTCACTTTATTTTGCTTTTTTATTTTATTTTGACACCTTCCCTTTCATTTTTTTTTTGTTTAATAATTTTTATTGTTATCACCAGGAATTTAAATATCCCCTATGAAAGCAATAAGTAGTGGCAGGTACTCTTTAAAAAAACAATTGGGGTCTATACATCTCTCCTTTCCACTAAAGCATCTGCCCACACCAAGATTGGTGTGATAAGATGCTTTCCCAATTTCTAAATGGCGCTGTTTATATCTGGCGAAACCGAAGTAATGAAATGCTTATAGCTTCCGGTATCCTAGACCATAGAGATGTATGGAGCCATTCTGGTCTACAGTAGGGATGATCGAACGGTTCGGGTCCACCATCGGTTCGGCCCGAACATTGGGTGTTCGAGGTTCGGCCGAATTTAGAACTTTTTGCCCAAAAAGTTCGGAATTCGCCAACCAGAACCGCCCAAAATGCAATGCTTCAGGAAATGGGCTTTAAAAGCCCGTGATTGGACCAGAACCATTAGCAAAAGCCAATTGAGGGGGCAGGAGAATGCTAGGAATGTGATTGGAGTGACTAGGGGGTCCCTAGACCAATCATTAGTGAATACGCCCCCCAGTATATAAGCTCGCCCCCACCATATTCCTAGCATTGTTATACTGGACATGGAAGAGAGTGGAAGCAGTTCTGTTAATTTTACTTGAAAAGTGTCATTTAGCTATTTATTAGGAAAGGGATATCTAGTGTAGTTAGAGTGCTCCTTTACACTTAAGTTAGCTTAAAAAATTTAGTTTCTGTAGGGAAAGTGTTAAGTGTAAGGGGACCGTAGTGTAGTGTAGGGTTAACTGGCAGTGACTGCTATGGCAGGGTGACAAAACCCTTTCATAGCTTCGGCACACCCATATGGCTTCTCACCAGCCAAGCATTTTTCATGCTGCAGGGGCTGCCACTGCCAGTGCTTTTTTGAGGACATGTTTGATGTCAGACATGACATCTGAACATGTGTATAGGGGGTATATATACACATATATGTCTGTATATATACCCCTAGACATATATAGGTGTGATAGTAGCAGAAATAAATGCTTGCGCTAAAGAAATCATTTACAGTAATATATTTCTGCTACTATCACACCTATATATGGCTAGGTATCTATATACATATAATTGTGTGTGTATATATACCACTATACACAAGTTCAGATGTTTTGCCTGCCTCAAAAGAACCCAAAAAAATGCCAAAAAAACGCTAGCGTCAAAAAAAAAAAATGCCCAGGTTTTTGCTGGCATTTTTTGGGGGGTTTTGGAGGCAGGCAAAACATCTGAACTTGTGCACAGTACCACTATACACAAGTTCAGATGTTTTTCCTGACTGCAAAGAACCCAAAAAAATGCCTGCTTTGAAACCAGCAAGGTGTGAAAACCGAGGAGAGAAGCTAACCCCCTGAGCTGAAAGTTTTCTAATACATACAATCCTTTTTTTTCTGGTTCTGGACATGCTACAGAGCTGAAACTTCACAGGTACACCTTTTAGACCCCCCAGACACAAAATCACACAAAAAAAGTTCTTAAAAATTGTCATTTTTGATAAAAAAGCCAATTATTGAAAAAAAAAAAAAGAGATTTTTGGATTTCAGATCTGGGGGGTCTAAAAAGTGTACATGTAAAGTTTCAGCTCTGTAGCATGTCCAGAACCATAAAAAAAAAGATTGTTTGTATTAGAAAACTTTCAGCTCAGGGGGTTGGCTTCGCTGCTGTAACACCTTGCCGGTTTAATAGAAGGCATTTTTTTGGGTTCTTTGCAGTCAGGAAAAACATCTGAACTTCTGTATAGTGGTACTGTGCACAAGTTCTGATGTTTTGCCTGCCTCCAAAAACTCCCAAAAAAATGCCAGCAAAAACACACCTGGGCATTTTTTTTCTTTGACACTAGCGTTTTTTTTGGCATTTTTTGGGGTTCTTTTGAGGCAGGCAAAACATCTGAACTTGTGTATAGTGGTATATATATACACATAATTATATGTATATAGACACCTAGCCATATATAGGTGTGATAGTAGCAGAAATATATTACTGTAAATGATTTCATTAGTGCAAGCATATATTTCTGCTACTATCACACCTATATATGTCTAGGTGTGTATATAAATATATGGATGTGTGTATATACACCACTATACACAAGTTCAGATGTTTTGCCTGCCTCAAAAGAACCCCAAAAAATGCCAAAAAAAACGCTAGCGTCAAAAAAAAATGCCCAGGTGTGTTTTTGCTGGCATTTTTTGGGGGTTTTTGGAGGCAGGTAACATCAGAACTTGTGCACAGTACCACTACACAAGTTCAGATGTTTTTCCTGACTGCAAAGAACCCAAAAAAATGCCTGCTATTAAACCGGCAAGGTGTTACAGCAGCGAAGCCAACCTCCTGTGCTGAAAGTTTTCTAATACAAACGATCTTTTTTTTTATGGTTCTGGACATGCTACAGAGCTGAAACTTCACATGTACACTTTGTAGACCCCCCAGATACTGAATCCAAAGTAAAAATCAAAAAATATCTTTTTTTTTTTTAATTTTTCAATAATTGGCTTTTTTATCAAAAATGACAATTTTTAAGAACTTTTTTTGTGTGATTTTGTGTCTGGGGGGTCTAAAAGGTGTACCTGTGAAGTTTCAGCTCTGTAGCATGTCCAGAACCAGAAAAAAAGATCATATAGGTGTTAAAGGAGGGTCCCACATCCCTGTTCTACTGAAAAATTATCCTTTTTTTTTCATGGTTCTGGACATGCTACAGAGCTGAAACCTCACATGCACACCTTTTAGACCCCCCAGATACTAAATCCAAAGTCAAAATAAAAAAATCTCTCTCTCTTTTTTTTTTTTTCAATTATTGGCTTTTTTATCAAAAATGACAATTTTTAAGAACTTTTTTTTGTGTGATTAATAGTTAATGGGGCATGACCCAGAACCCTAGGCACTTTTTAGGGGCATTTATTGGGTTTTAGGGCTTAAAAATTGTGTTTTTTGATTACCGAAGTTTGGGTCCCATTGATTTCAATGGGGTTCTGAAATCCGGGCCGAACTTTCGGGAAGTTCGGATGTTCTGGTCGAACCAAACTTTTCAAAAGTTTGATTATCCTTAGTCTACAGTCAACTCTATGGTTAGCTGGCTGTACCCCCGGCTGCAGTCTTGGGCTATCCAGTGGGACAGGAGAGCCCAACAAAACCGTGGAAGGCATTGGGAGAGGGGAGTCCCCTCTCACTACTTTTAAAAGAAGTCTAGCAGCTAATGATCCACTAGGATTGCCTTTACATGAAAACTGACCAGTGGCTATAGAAAACAATACCAAGATGATGCCTAAATCTGCAGGCATCATCCTGGTGTGACCACTCAAAATCCAGGGATGTACCAGTACGTTTCTGGTCCTTGTTGGGCATATATTGTAAGGTTCTTTTTTTTCATGCAGCCTGTGGGCTGAACGAAAAAAACAGAACCTAACAGATTCCTCCATTCCCATTGATCGATGTGGATGAAGAAATGGGTGTGGTATGCCCACCTTTAGACCTCCCAGCATCCACTCACTTCTAATGATGGGCATACATGCAATGTTCTTTTTTTGGCTGAACGAAAAAAAAGAACATAGCAGATTCCTCCATTGGCATCAATCGATATGATGTAGAAATCTCTGCCAAGAAAAGTGTTAAAAACTGTTTGGCGAAGCTTAGGGGAGATCTGCCTTCTGTGTTAATCCCATCCCCTATGCTTCACCATATATGCTCTTTCTTTTATCTGCAGTTGTGAAATCACCTCCTACAGCACTGCAATCATTGATTTACATAAATGCTGAGAGCAAACGATGTTGCTGTCAGAATAAACAAATCAGTGCTGCAGGTGATGGGCATACCTGCAAAGCAAACAATGGTTAAAAATAAAACACAGTAACAACATTGCAAAGTTATAGTATACGGTGCAGTAAAACAGTGGAATGGTGGTGTCTGCAAAGAAAACTATGGTTAAGAATGAAAAACACAGCAACAATAAAACATTACATTATACTAGCACACAGTACAGTAGAATGGTGGTGTTTGCAAAGCAAACTATGGTTAACAATGAAAAACAGTAAAAATAAAACATTACAGTATAGCAGTATATTATAAGGTACGGTAAAAGAGTAAGAACAGAAAATTAACTTAATAAAAAGACAACTATCTTTGGCTTTTTTATTTTTCATTTTTTTTGTACCTTTTTTTTTTTTACACTTTTTTGTAACTGTAAAAAAACTTTAAAAGTTCAAGGCTAGGGTCTCTCAAAATGCGATAGCCATCTAACATCTTTCGAGATCCTGTGTGAAAGTGTGCCCTAGATTGTGCCGTGCTGCACCCTATACTAAAACTCTACTAGTGTGTGGTAGCGACGAAAACAGTCCCCGAGGCAGAGACCAGCTTGACCAGTTACGCCTATACATACGTTTTTTACAGACACGGCTTCTTCTTTGGGGTCCTCTTTGGGTAGGGGTACCAGGGAGGACATCCGGAAAATGCCTCTCATGCAGCCGGTAGTGATGTCGCGAACCTAAAATTCGCCGTTCGCGAACGGCGAATGCGAACATCGGCAAATGTTCGCGAACCGCCATAGACTTCAATAGGCAGGCGAATTTTAAAACACACAGGGACTCTTTCTGGCCACAATAGTGATGGAAAAGTTGTTTCAAGGGGACTAACACCTGGACTGTGGCATTTCGGGGGTCTAGTAGCGTGGCCACCCAGTACAGGTTGTTCTCCTTCAGCCTTTTTATACGAGGGTCCCTCAACAGGCATGACAGCATGAAAGACCCCATTTGCACAAGGTTGGATGCCGAGCTACTCATGTCCAATTCCTCGTCCTCACTGATGTCATTGAAGGTGTGTTCTTCCCCCCAGCCACGTACAACACCACGGGTACCAGATAGGTGACAACGAGCACCCTGGGATGCCTGCTGTGGTTGGTGTTCCTCCTCCTCAAAGCCACATTCCTCCTCTGACTCCTCTTCCTCACACTCCTCTTCCAGTGTTGCCGCAGGTCCAGCAAGCGATGGTAAGGCTGTTTCTGGTGGTGGTGATGGTGACCACAACTCTTCCTCTTCCTCTTCACGCTCATCTACGGCCTGATCCAGCACTCTTCACAGGGCACGCTCATACATATGGGATGATGTCGCTAATGGTGCCTTCGGTGCGACTCACTAGGTTTGTCACCTCCTCAAAAGGACGCATGAGCCTACAGGCATTGCGCATGAGCGTCCAGTAACGTGGCAAAAAAATACCCAGCTCCGCAGAGGCTGTCCTAGCACCCCGGTCATACAAATACTCGTTGACCGCTTTTTCTTGTTGGAGCAGGCGGTCGAACATTAGCAGTGTTGAATTCCAACGTGTCGGGCTGTCGCAAATCAAGCGCCTCACTGGCATGTTGTTTCGCCGCTGAATATCTGCAAAGTGCGCCATGGCCGTGTAGGAACGCCTGAAATGGCCACACACCTTCCTGGCCTGCTTGAGGACGTCCTGTAAGCCTGGGTACTTCTGCACAAAACGTTGCACAATCAGATTCAACACATGTGCCATGCACGGCACATGTGTCAACTTGCCCAAATTCAATGCCGCCAACAAATTGCTGCCGTTGTCACACACCACTTTGCCGATCTCCAGTTGGTGCGGGGTCAGCCACTGATCCACCTGTGCGTTCAGGGCAGACAGTAGTGCTGGTCCGGTGTGACTCTCTGCTTTCAGGCAAGTCAACCCCAAGACAGCGTGACGCTGTCGTATCCGGCATGTGGAATAGCCCCTGGGGAGCTTGGAGGGTGCAGTTGGTGTGGAGCAAGACGCAACAGCAGAAGAGGACTCAGCCGAGGAGGTTAGGAAAGAGGATGGAGTAGGAGGAGTAGAGGAGGTGGCAGCAGGCCTGCCTGCAAGTTGTGGCGGTGTCACCAACTCCTCTGCAGCAGAGCCACGCATTCCATGCTTGGCAGCCGCCAGCAGGTTTACCCAATGCGCAGTGTAAGTTATATACCTGCCCTGACCGTGCTTTGCAGACCAGCTATCAGTGGTCAGATGGACCCTTGCCCCAACACTGTGTGCCAGACGTGACATGATTTCCTTTTCCACAATAGAGTACAGGTTGGGGATTGCCTTTTGTGAAAAATAATTTCGGCCGGGTACCTTCCACTGCGGTGTCCCAATAGCGTCAAATTTTTTGAAGGCCTCAGACTTCCCCAGCTTGTATGGTAAAAGCTGGCGGGCTAAGAGTTCCGACAAGCCAGCTGTCAGACGCCAGGCAAGGTGGTGACTCTGTGAGATTGGCTTCTTACGCTCAAACATTTCCTTGACAGACACCTGACTGTGGGCAGGTGAGCAGGAACTGCTGAAGGTGAGAGGCGGAGGGGCGGGTTGTTGATAGGGGGCATGGAGGACAGCAGTGGTTGACGTGGCTGAAGATGCTGGACCAGGAGGAGGATGGTGGCTTCCAGTTTGTGTGCTGCTTTTACTCATGTGTTGATCCCATAGGTGTTTGTGATGTGAGATCATGTGCCTTCGCAAAGCAGTTGTACCTAGGTGGGTGTTGGACTTCCCACGACTCAGTTTCTTTTGGCACAGGTTACAAATGGCATCGCTGATATCAGAGGCAGACACACGAAAAAAATGCCACACTGCTGAGCTTTGCAAGGACGGCATTCTGGTGGTGGCAAAAGCATGCGTTAATTGGCGTGCTGTCTGGCTGACCCCGGGTGCCGAATCTACATGCTGTCTGACTGCGCCACTAGCTCCTTGCGATGACCTCCTCCCCCTGCTTCCAACTCGTCTCCTCCTCCTTTCTGTCTCCCCATCTGAACTTTCCCCCTCTTCTTCTGCTCTTCGAGCAGGCACCCAGGTGACATCCACAGACACATCGTCATCATCAGCAGCTTCACTTGACAACTCAGCAAAGGCAGCAGCAGCAGGTACAACATCATCATCATCATCATCACAATGTACGTCCATGTGTATAATGCTGCCTGACTGAGACATATCCCCGTTATCTACATCCTCTGGCACTAATAGTTGCGCATCACTTATTTCTTCCAACTGATGTGAAAATAACTCCTCTGACGGATCAAGTGAAGCGGCTGTGGTGCTAGTGTTGGTGGTGGTGCCGGCGGGCTGGCGAGTGGTAAATTGAGAGGTGCCCGAAGCTGAGCTGGAGGAGGATGGTGCATTAAGGTTCCGAGCGGAAGCTGTAGACGATTGGGTGTCCTGTGTAAGCCAGTCAACTATGGCCTCAGAATTTTTTGAGTTCAGGGTCTGTGGTGGCCTCTGAACACTGGGCATTATTCTAGGGCCTAAGGAAATCACAGCACCACGACCACGACGGCCCTTGCGGGGTGGCCTGCCTCTGCCTGACATTTTTTTTTTAATGTGTTGTTACTGTTGTACTATGAGTGCAAGGTGCTGTGCCACCCCTATAGGAGTGTTGGGCAGTGGGTACAGTACACTCTGTGGACCTGACAGTCACTGGCACCCAGGCAACTGCAATTAAAAAATATATATATATTTTTTTACTTTGCAAGCTGCTGTGCCACCTTATATATCAGTGGTGGGTGGGCAGTGGCACAGTACACTCTCTGTGGACCTGACAGCAGTCACTGGCACCCAGGCAACTGCAATTAAAAAATATATATATATTTTTTTACTTTGCAAGCTGCTGTGCCACCTTATATATCAGTGGTGGGTGGGCACACGGTGGCACTGCAGTGGGCACAGTACACTCTGTGGACCTGACAGTCACTGGCAGCCCAGGCAACTGCAATAATAAAAAATATTTTTTTTTTTTCAATTTATTGCAACAAGATGCTGTGCCACCGTATATATATCAGTGGTGGGCAGTGCACTGCAGTGGGTACAGTGCACTCTGTGAACCTGACACAGCACTCACTGCAATTATGACAGAGGAAAAAAAAAATATTTTTTAAAATGCAAGGTACTGTGCCTGTGCCACCCGAAATGAGTGTGGTGTGCACACAGTACAGTCTGTGGTAGGTCTGTGGCCTCTCACACACAGCGGGCAGGCAACTGCAGTCACAGTGTACAATAGATATATATATATATATATATATATATATATATATATATATATATATAAAGAAAAAACTCTATTACCTTACCAGCCCTTAAAAGGGCTTTTGGGGACGCTAGATATATATATATATGTATATATATAAATAAAAAAAAAATCCTCAATTACCAGCCCTTAAAAGGGCTTTTGGGGACACTATATATATATATATATATATATATATATATATATATATATATATATATATATACATATATATATATAAGAAGAAACAACTCAATTACCAGCCCTTAAAAGGGCTTTTGGGGACGCTAGATATATATATATATATATATATATATATATATATATATATATATATATATATATAAAAAAAATTACACAAATACCAGCCCTTAGAAGGGCTTTTTGGGGTGCTGTCCTTACAGCAGTAGTGGACCAAGAACACTGCAAGACCAGGAACACTGACTAACTGTCCCTAGCTTAACCACCCCCCGTCCGCGCTACAGCCTATATACGGTTGCAGCGCGGACTCGAATTTTCGGGAGGCCGTTTTTAAACGGCCTCCCAGTGACACGCCCCCAGCGCGCTCCCGCGAGCGCGCTGCGGGGAAAATCTGTGTCGGCCGTGTCCCTTGGACACGGCCGATCACAGATCGTGGTGAATGGCCAATCACAGCGGCCATTCACCACGTGATCTGGCCGTCCAATGAGCGATGATCTCATATGTAAACATATGAGATCATCTCTCATCGCCGGCGCTCCTTCCTCACACGGAGCCTGCAGTGTGAGGAAGGAGGGGGAGCCGACAGCCGCTGGGGACACACAGCAATGTAATCAGGGCACCGATCACCAGTGCCCTGATTACTAAAAGGTAAAAACACACACACAGTGCCCCCACATCAGTGCCCACAGTGCCCGCCATCAGTGCCCCCCATCAATGCCCACAATCAGTGCCCATAGTGCTGCTAGTCAGTGCCCATCAGTGCCTGCTCATCTAGGCACTGATGAGCACTGACTGGCAGCACTATGGGCACTGAGTGTGGGCACTGATGGTGCTGCCCATCAGTGCCGCTCATCAGTGCCACCCGTCAGTGTCCAGTGCCATCCGCCAGTGCCCATCAGTGCCGCCTATCAGTGCCCATCAGTGCCGCCTCTCAGTGCCCAGCAGTGCCGCCTATCAGTGCCCAGCAGTGCCGCCTATCAGTGCTCATCAGTGCCGCCTCTCAGTGCTGCCTCTCAGTGCCGCCTCTCAGTGCTCATCAGTGCGGCATATTAGTACCTCCTCATCAGTGCCCATAAGTGCCACCTCATCAGTGCCCATAAGTGCCACCTCATCAGTGCCCATCAGTGCAGCCTATCAGTGCCCATCAGTGCCGCCTCATCAGCGCACATCAGTGAAGGAGAAAAAATTATTTTCAAAATTTACTCGCAGAAAATAAGAAAAACTTTTTTTTTTTTTCAAAATTTTTTGTCTTTATTCTTTTTTTTTGTAAAAAATAAAAAACCCAGAGATGATTAAATACCACCAAAAGAAAGCTCTATTTGTGTGAAAAAAATGATAAAAATTTCATATGGGTACAGTGTAGCATGACCGCGCAATTGTCATTCAAAGTGTGACAGCGCTGAAAGCTGAAAATTGGCCTGGATGGGAAGGGTGTTTAAGTGCACAGAAGGCAAGTGGTTAACAGCAGCAGCAGCAGCAGCTCTCCCTACTCTCACTACACACACTGCTTCAGAATGATCTGAGATGGATGCTGCCCTTGCTTATTTATAGGAGGTGGGAGGGTGTGGGAGGAAGGTATGCTGATTGGCTGGAAATGTGCCTGCTGACTGTAAAGTTCAGGGTCAAAGTTTGCCTCAATGATGTATTATGGGGGGCGGACCGAACATCGCATATGTTCGCCCGCAGCGGCGAACGCGAACATGCTAAGTTCGCCGGGAACTGTCCGCCGGCGAACAGTTCTGTACATCTCTAGCAGCCGGTTCACTGCATCTGGATTGTCAATTTGAGCCACAGCACCTTCTGGATACAGAAGGGCTGTGATGATCTCCTCCTTGAATTTTAGGAAGGATCCACTTCTTCCTGACGCTTTGTATAGCACATAAGCATTCAGCAGAGCCAATTGGAATACGTATACAGACACTTTCTTGTACCAGCATCTGGCCTTACGGGCAAATAAGTATGGCGCCATCATCTGGTTGTTGAAGTCCACCCCTCCCATGTTAAGGTTGTATTCATGGACACAGAGGCGCTTCTCAACAACACCAGTCATTGTTGCAATTTGGACTGTCGTATCTGCGTGAATGGAGCACAGAATGAAAACCTTCTGTGTGTCCCTCCAGTTCACTGCAAGCAATGTATTACACTTCAAGCCGGCTCTTTCCCCCCATCTGAGTCGAGAATCTACAAGCCGTTGAGGGAAGGCCCGGCGATCAGGTCGCACGGTGCCACACGGTGCGCCAATTTCAGAATCAAAAAGGTGACTAAAAAGTGGCACGCTTGTGTAATAATTGTCCATGTATAAATTGTACCACTTTCCGAATAAGGGTGACACCAAGTCCCAAACAATCTTGCCGCTGCTCACCATGTAGTCTGGGCAGTTGGGGGGCTCCACATTGCTATATTTTCCCTCATAAATCCAGAAACTACATATATAGCATGTTGTCCTGTTACAGGGCTTATACATCTTGACCCCATATCTGGCAAGCTTGCTGGGGAGAAACTGTTTGAAAGCAAGGCGGCCAGAAAATGTAATCAGAGACTCATCAACACAGACAGCTTGTTGGGGCATATACAAGGCTGCAAACTTCTGGTTGAAGTGATTTACGAAAGGCAGAATATTGTGGAGTTGGTCATATCCAGGGTCACTCCGAGGACTGAAGTGCATGAACCGCAAGATTTGCTCATATCAAGTCCTGGCCATGGCAGCAGGGAACACGGCATATGATGAATTGGGTCAGTGGACCAATGAGACCGTAACTCACCCTTTTTAGTAATGCCCATGTGGAGGGATAGGCCCAGAAAGGTTTTGAATTCTGAAATAGTGATAGGTTTCCTTGCAAATTCTCTGGCAAGGGTCAAATGTGGATTTGCAGTGACAAATTGATCAGCATATAAATTGCTTTGGTCGACAATAGATCTGTACAGATCTGCTGTGAAAAACAGCTCATAAAAACCAACGGGAGTAAAATCGGCTGTTTCCCCCTGAATTCCGGGTTGGCCAGTGAATGGGGGAAGTATGGGTGCTGCAGAAGTGATGGGCTCCCAATCAGGATTTGCAAGCATGTCAGGAAGGACACTATGGGCTCTACGGGCCTGTCTTCAAATTAGTGGTGGCTGCGGGACACTACTTGTGCTAAACACCACACCAGCTTGAACTGCACTTATAGGACTCGCCACATCACCAAGTGTTACTGCACTGCTGGTTTGACTAAGACCAGGATGTACTAGGACGCTAGTGCTTGCCAGTTCACCAGAAGGTTGAGCGGCACTAATACCGACACTCTGCTGCTGTCAGGGAAATAACCGTGGAAGAACTGTCTGGAACTACTGCCAATACCAGAGATGCGCGCATCAGGCACACTCCCGTACGCATGCGTATTGGCAGAAGAATGACAAATTGGCACACGCAACTCAGAGAATGCGTGTGTGCAATTGTGCACACCTTGCTTGTTCCTGACCTGTTTGATCTCCTTCCCCTGCGTTTGACCCTCTGGCTTACTCTACCAATCTTGTTCCTGTTTGATCACCTGTGTATGATCTTGGCTTGCCTTACGGACTTTGCTATTAATACCTGCCTGCGCTTCTGTGTATGACCTCTTCTTGCTTTAGGGACTTTGCCATTATTACCCACCTGTTGTGACCTTGGCCAAGTTCCTGTTTCCACTACCTGCCCCCCCCCCCCAAACAGATCACTTGTGTTTGACCCTCAGCCTGGCCTCTACTCCTGTTTTCTGGGTGCACAAGTTTTCCAAGTTCATATAGAACTTCCCCAGAGACATCTGCCTTACTGTTTATACTGTCATCTCCAGTATTCACCAGGTGATCCCCGGCCTGGCTCTAGAATACCCTGTTGGCAACCTGTGCTTCTTTGGGCGCTACACCTCCTGTCCCACTTTCAGGGGTGTGACGCATTCAGCCACAAGGGGAGCCTTCCCAGCACCTTGGCCTCAGATCAGGTACGTGACAGCTGCATACGAGAACCCTGCGATTGTTGCACCTCAGCAACAGAAGAACGGGATTGGGTATGCCTGACCTTAGCAGGGACCACTACTCCATCATCAGAGCTATCTGTCAGGGTGCCACTGCTCTCTACAGGTTCAAATACTGAGCCTGATTCTGACAGTGAGGCTTCCCCATCACTCTCATCTGTCATGCTCAGCATCGTGTAGGACTCTTCTCTAGTGTACCTCTGTTTGGACATTTCGGCTAATAAATGTATAGGTACCTAGTGTGACTCACAGGTAAAAAAGCACCTGATTGTCAAGGACTGTTTGAACTGCTACCAAAAAATTTAACTGCTAGTGCTAGCAGAGATCAGGCCTGACTCTGCTAACGCTGCGGTTTAGTGTGCTGTGTATTGGAAGTGATAGTGGTCTGCTGATACTGCACTTCTTGGGGGATGGACAGAGGGGCTAAACGCAGGTGCTGGCAGGTGTCGGGGCTGATCCTGCTAACGCTGCCTTTTGGAAACACTATACCTAACTACTGGGGACGCTAGTATAGTTCTGATCTGATCAAAGATATTGATCAGTTCAGACACTATACTAGTATTGGAGGTATTTAGTATGTGTGTGACACTGGCAATCAAAGGTTTAAAATATATTACTATATATACGGCGGGCAATCTGACGCTGTTCTGGATTGATGCTAACTAACGTTAATGCTAACTAAACTGTGACACTAATACAGTGATCAGAAAAAAGATCTGTACACTATAATAATGACACTGTGACAAGGCAATGAAGGGGTTAACTGGGGGTGATCAAGGGGTTAAATCTTTATTATGGGATATATGGAGTGTACCCTAAACCTATCTGGGACTGCCGCTAACTACCACTGACTAAAGTCACAAGTGACCCTAATACAGTGATCAGTAAATTATCTGTATACTGTATATAGTGACACTGTGACAGGGAGTGAAAGGGTTAACTGGGGGGTGATCAAGGGGTTAAATATGTGCTTATGTGTACTGGTGTCAGTGTAGTGCTTGTGTACTCACAGTTATTGCTCTCTTCTCTCACGCTGGAACCAAAAAGGGCTCCAGAAGAGAAGATTGCATAATTTCCTGTGCCTGTGTTTACATTACACAGGCACAGTATGCTCTGCAATTGCTCAGAACCAATCACTAGGTCCAGGCCAAAAATCATTGGCCTGGACCTGATAACTAATCCATTCTGAACCGAATCAGCACATATTGGGGAGGGCGGCGCACACCTGTCCCCTAGCCCCATGTGCGATCAACGTACAGTTACTTCGCTTCGAGCAGCTGAGCCACCTTGCTGCAGCAAAACTGCAGTGGGTGGTCGGCAACTGGTTAAACAAAGTATCTTCACAAAGTGTCCTTTCTCTGCACTTAGTTGTCCTTGCCCATTGGCCCAAAGGATCTTCGCAAAGTGTCCTTTAAACAAAGTAGCTTCACAAAGTGTCCTTTTCAACACTCCATTTAACAGCAACAATGTCCCAAGGCCAAGAAGATCTTCACAAAGGGTCCTTTACATAGGAAGTCTTCTCTGTGAACTAGGGGTTTACCCCCTCCAGGTTTTAGCTCCTGGTTTTAACAGGAGAAGCTCTTTGTGGGAAAAGTTCTTTCTCCCAGGTGAAGAAACTGTAGCAGTTTCACTGATCCCCATCTTCTTTTGCAAGGATAGAAGGGAAGGGGATTTAGGAACAGGACTTTTAGCCCTAACAGCAACTTTAGTGTCAAAGGGACTCTTCAGGCACACCAGCCCCTTTGTAACTCTTTTTCAGTCAACACATCACACGCTCCCTGTCGGTCCAGTGATGTCCATGCCTTGCACTCTTAATTTGGCTTTTGGCAGCCATTGGCTCCCGCTGCTGTCAATCACAGCCAGTGAGCCAACCAGGAGATGGAGGAGGTGGGATTAAAGCGTGGCTCCGTGTGTGAATGGACACACAGAGCCGCGGGTCGGGAGCGCACCTGCTTTGGTGCCTCCAGAGCAAGCTACTTACTGTGGGGGCACCTGGCAGGAGGGAGGAGCCAGGAGTACTGGCAAGGGACCGGAGAAGAGGAGGTTTGGAGCTGCTCTGTGCAAAACCACTGCATAGAGCAGGAAAGTAAAACATGTTTGTTATATATTTTTTTTTTTTTTTTTAAGCAAGGCTTTAGTAACACTTTAATAGCAGATAAAAGTGCACATCTTCCTGTAAAGCACTTTGGATCTTAGGCCCAGGCTGTACCCAGGAGCCTTGATGTCCATCCAAATTTAGATAAACTCTTTACATGACAAGAGATCATTGCTATGTGAATGCCCAAACCACATTTAGTTGTAGAATGCTACTATTTTTAAAGCTGGACTCCAGGCAGATATAGAAGACACAAATGAATACAGCTCTGTGTAGCACCCTCCTAGGTAGGTGCTAGGAAGAAGATTATGGGTGGCTCTGTCTGCATAACAGGAGGGCCTTATCACTTAGTTAGGCTGTCATGTGCTTCTAAGGGTGTCTGTTGTGTCTGGGGAGTCTCCCCACTGTGTCCAATGAGGGCTCTTATTGGACAGTGGAGGAAACCTGACCAATAGCGCACCAGGGCTTGTATCCATCTTAGAGGGCAGAAACTGCCACAAAGCATCCTGGGATAGGGTATAAGTCTGAGGGGAGCACATTATGCAGTGTCTTTAGCGGGAAGCAGAGTCCCAGGAGGAGGGTGACAGCTGTCTCTCCTCCTGTCAGTGCAAGAGAGAGTGTCCTGGGCAGTCGGCCTAGAGTACGAAAGTTGAGCTGGCCTGCAGAGAGGGATCCAGAGTGCTGTGGACCGAGTGGATCTGCTGGGCAGAAATTTTGGGGAAAAACAATATCGTGAGTACTTGAAACTGCCCATGGGTCTGCCTAGGAGAGGGGACCACTCCAGAAGGTCAAGGGGACCCCGGAGCCAGCTAACCTGTGGAGAAGGTTTGCAAAAAGGGGGTGACAGTGTTTAAGCCCTGAAGATAAGTGAGAGAAAGAGGGTGCCAGTGTGGGCCCTGAAGTGTTTAGCGCAGCAGCAGAACAAGTAGCTGCCTCAGCAAGGAGTGCTTAAGGGAGCTAAAAAAAGGGCTTCTTTATGTGAGAAAGCAGTCCAAGTTTAGTTTGGAGTTAACAGGCAGCAAGCCAGTGTTAACCAGTAGGGTTGAGCGGACACCTAGATGTCCGTGTTCGACGGGTTCGGCCGAACTTTAAAAAAAAGTCCGGGTCCGTGTCCCGGACTTTTACCGAACTTTTCCCGGACACCGAACCCCATTGAAGTCAATGGGGACCCGAACTTTAAGGCACTAAAATGGCTCTAAAACACCAAAGGAAAGGGCTAGAGTGCTGCAAATGGCAGCAAAACGTAATTAAGAGCATGGCAAGTGCTCTGCAAACAAATGTGGATAGGGAAATAACTTAAAACAACAAAAAAAAACAGAAAAATAAAACAATGTTCTTCTTCATCTCTGAAGGACGAGGCCCATATGGAGTAGGAGGGAGGTTGAGGTGGTGGTGGATGTGGCGGTGACATAGGCGTGCGCACAGGGTGTGCTGGGTGTGCCTGGGCACACCCTAATCACCTAGGGCACATAGCATTGCCAGTGAGGAGATGGGAAAGATCTCCCTGGGACCTGCTCTGCTCTATTTCTCCTTGCCTACAGGTACATGGCCCCGATACATTACTCTCCCTGCTGGCAAACACATGCATGTGTATTTCAACTTTGGGGTGCACACCTTAATGCAATAGGCTGCGCACACCTATGGGCGGTGTAGGTGGAAGCGGCGGTGGAGGAGGACCAGGGCCGGATTAACAGCATCATGGGCTTGGTGCTGAGGATTTTGAAGGGCCTTAGGGCCGTGCCTTGCCATGCACCCAGAGGAGGAAGGGTGCAGCCATGCATGCCTAATTCAACATGGGATGCTGTCTCTGAAGCCCATAAACACATCCATGCATCGCCAACTGTCCCTCCTTGTCCGGCCTTCACGCTGTGTGGGGAGGTTCTGAGGGTGCTGCCTGGGGAAGCGAGCATAGAAGCCAGACTTCTGTGTTTACAAGTGACAGAAGAGCGGTAACAGTGAATATGGCCAACCCGGGGCCTATATAAAAGGTAGGGGCCTGGAGCTGCAGCTCCAATAGACCCTACATTAATCTGGCCCTGAGGAGGAGGACGAGGTAGCCAACACTGCTTCTTTTCACAAATTTTAAATGAGGGTACACCCCAAAAGAGTGAGAAAGAGCAAAAATGGAACAATGGGTGGGTAAGGTCGGTATCCATTGCTATTCTGCATAAGGTACGGAAAAGTCCCGTGGGATCCATGCCTGGTTCATTTTAATGAACGTGAGCTTGTCCACATTGTCTCTGGACAGGCGGCTGCGCTTGTCTGTTATAACGCCCCCAGCCGTGCTAAATACCCGTTCAGATAATACACTGGCTGCAGGGCACGCCAGCACCTCCAAGGCGTAAAGGGCAAGCTCAGGCCATGTGCCCAATTTGGAGACCCAGAAGTTGAAGGGGGCAGACCCGTCATTCACTACATGTAGGCGTGTGCACACATACTGCTCCACCATGTTGGTAAAATGCTGCCTCCTGCTAAGACGTTCCATCTGAGCTGCTGGTGCTGCTGTTTGTTGTGGCGTGCTGACAAAGCTTTTCCACATTTCGGCCATGCTAACCCTGCCTTCTGAGGTGCTGGCGGTGCCCTGGTTGCGTTGGCGACCTCCTCCTCCTCCTCCTCTGCCTTGTGCTTCCACTGTGGCCCCGCTGTCAGATGGGAATGCCAGCAGCATGGCGTCTACCAGCGTGCGCTTGTACTCGCGCATCTTGCGATCGCGCTCCAGTGAGTGAATTAAGGACGGTACGTTGTCCTTGTAACGGGGATCCAGCAGCGTGGCCACCCAGTAATCAGCACAAGTTAGAATGTGGGCAACTCGGCGGTCGTTGTGGAGACACTGCAGCATGTAATCGCTCATGTGTGCCAGGCTGCCCAGAGGCAACGAAAGGCTGTCCTCTGTGGGAGGTGTATGGTCCGTGTCCTCTGTATCCCCCCAGCCACGCACCAGTGATGGCCATGAGCTGGCCTGGGTGCCACCCTGCTGTGAACATGGTTCCATCTCCTCCTCCAGCTCCTCCTCCTCCTCATCCTCCTCATCCTCCAGAACTGTGCCCCTGCTGGACAATTGCGTCCCTGGCGTTTGCGTGTGCAGGAACCCACCCTCGGAGCCCCTTGCGAATGACTGCCCTGAAAGCCTTGGAAATGTTACCTCTTCATCCTCCTCCTCCTCCTCATCCTGTGCCACATCCTCTTCCATCATCGCCCGAATTGTTTTTTCAAGGAGGCATAGAAGTGGGATAGTTAAGCTGAGAACGGCGTCATTGCCACTGGCCATGTTGGTGGAGTACTCAAAACAGCGCAACAAGGCACACAGGTCTCGCATGGAGGCCCAGTTATTGGTGGTGAAGTGGTGCTGTTCCGCAGAGCGACTCACGCGTGCGTGCTGCAGCTTAAACTCCACTATGGCCTGCTGCTGCTCGCACAGTCTTTCCAGCATGTGCAAGGTGGAGTTCCACCTTGTGGGCACGTCACATATGAGGCGGTGAGCGGGAAGGCCGAAGTTACGCTGCAGCGCTGCCAGGCGAGCAGCAGCAGGGTGAGAACGCCGAAAGTGCGCACAAACGGCCCGCACTTTCTGCAGCAGCTCTGACATATCGGGGTAGTTTTTAAGGAACCTCTGCACCACCAAATTCAGCACATGCGCCAGGCAAGGGATGTGCGTCAAACCGGCTAGGCCCAGAGCTGCTATGAGATTTCGCCCGTTATCGCACACCACCAGGCCGGGCTTGAGGCTCGCTGGCAGCAACCACTCATTTGTCTGCTGTTCCATGCTCCTCCACAACTCCTGCGCGGTGTGTGGTTTGTCCCCCAAACAGGCAAGTTGTAAAACTGCCTGCTGTCGTTTACCCCTGGCCGTGCTGAAGTTGGTGGTGAAGGTGTTACGCTGTCCGGATGAGGAGGCGGTAGAGGATGAGGAAGCGGAGTAGGAGGAGTTAGGAACAGGAGGCAAACTGAAGCGCCCTGCAATCCTCGGTGGTGGAAGGACATGCGCCAAATTGCTATCCGCCTCAGGCCCATCCGCCACTGCATTTACCCAGTGTGCCGTTAGGGAGATATAACGCCCCTGACCGTGCTTACTGGTCCACGTATCCGTAGTTAGGTGGACCTTGGCACAGATGGCGTTGCGCAGTGCACACCTGATTTTTTCCCCCACTTGGTTGTGCAGGGAAGGGATGGCTTGCCTGGAAAAGTAGTGGCGGCTGGGCACGACGTACTGTGGGACAGCCACCGACATAAGGTTTTTAAAACTGTGCGTCTCCACCAGACGGAATGACAGCATTTCAAAGGCCAATAATTTTGAAATGCTGGCATTCAGGGCCAGGGATCGCGGGTGGGTAGGGGGGTACTTCCTCTTCCTCTCAAGTGTTTGGGAGATGGAAAGCTGAACGCTTCCACGGGACATTGTGGAGATGGTTGTTGGTGACCCAGGTGGTGGTGTTGCTGACAGATCGTCTGTTTGCGGGGTGGCAGGTGCCGGTATCACTACAGATGTGGCTGGAGCGGCCGAGACTGCAGCAGAAGAGGAAGCAGGATGAGCCAGAGACGTTTCTTGGTTTTGAAGGTGTGTACTCCACTGCAGCTCGTGCTTTGCACTTAGATGCCTGATCATGCAGGTTGTGCTCAGGTTGAGAAGGTTCATGCCTCGCTTCAAGCTCTGATTGCACAGGGTGCAAACCACTCGTGTCCTGTCATCAGCACATTTTCTAAAGAACTTCCACGCTAGAGAACTCCTTTGAGCTGACTTTGGTGCGCTCGTTCCCTTGCTGCGTTGGGCAGTAGCGGGCGTAGTGTCCCGCTTCTGCACCCTGCTCCCTCTTCTGCTGTGCTGGTGGCTCTGTGCGACCACCGCCTCTTCCTCCAAACTACTCAGTTCACCTGCATGACGTTCATTCCATGTGGGGTCGAGGACCTCATCGTCCTCCACATCATCTTCCACCCAGTCTTCACCCCTGCCCTCCTTGTCGGTCTCCACAATGCTGAACGCCGCAGCAGTTGGCACCTGCGTTTCGTCATCATCGGAGACGTGCTGCGATGATCCTTGCATGTACTCATCTTGAGGAATAAGTGGTTGGGCATCGCTGCACTCAATCTCTTCCACTTCTGGGGCAGGGCTAGGTGGATGGCCCTGGGAAACCCTGCTGACAGAGTCCTCAAAAAGAATAAGAGACTGCTGTATGGCTTGGGGCTCAGACTGCTGGCCTGATTTGCAAGGGGGTGAGGTGAAAGACGGTTGGACATTGGCTGCAGGTGCCAACTCTGACCTTTCTGCAGTAGACTGGGTGGGAGACAATGTGAAGGAACTGGAGGCACTGTCAGCAGCAAACCAATCTACTATCGCCTCAACTTGTTCTGGCCTCATCACTTCTAGGGGCGTTTGATGCCCTACCAAATACTGATGCAGGTTCTGTCGCCTACTCACACTTGAGGAAGGTGTTTCACTTGTGCGTGTAGCTGGCACAGATCGACCATGTCCTCTCCTTGCAACAGGAGCTCTACCAGCAGCACCACGACCCAGGCCACGGCCCTTATTTGACGGTCTCCTCATATTTCTGTAATTTAAGATCTTGCCCTAGAAAGGTTTTTATTGAATAGCGGAATAGAAAATATGATCCAAAAAAAGTGTATGTATATCACACGTACACAACCACACTAGGCCCCAATTACTATTGTTTGTACCCCTAAAAGGCTAGATGAGGAGTAGGGGGAGTATGGAACAGGCAGCACCCTCAAACCTTCAGAAGTATGAGATGAACCCCAACAACTTGGAAAGGTGGATCTCTCTCACACGTACCGACACAGACTATCCCGCAATTCAATTGATCCTCAAAGGTTTTTATTGAATAGCGGAATAGGAAATATGATCAAAAAAAGTGTATGTATCTCGCACGTACACAACCACACTAGGCCCCAATTACTATTGTTTGTACCCCTAAAAGGCTAGATGAGGAGTAGGGGGGGTATGGAACAGGCAGCACCCTCAAACCTTCAGAAGTATGAGATGAACCCCAACAACTTGGAAAGGTGGATCTCTCTCACACGTACCGACACAGACTATCCCGCAATTCAATTGATCCTCAAAGGTTTTTATTGAATAGCGGAATAGGAAATATGATCAAAAAAAGTGTATGTATCTCGCACGTACACAACCACACTAGGCCCCAATTACTATTGTTTGTACCCCTAAAAGGCTAGATGAGGAGCAGGGGGAGTATGGAACAGGCAGCACCCTCAAACCTTCAGAAGTATGAGATGAACCCCAACAACTTGGAAAGGTGGATCTCTCTCACACGTACCGACACAGACTATCCCGCAATTCAATTGATCCTCAAAGGTTTTTATTGAATAGCGGAATAGGAAATATGATCAAAAAAAGTGTATGTATCTCGCACGTACACAACCACACTAGGCCCCAATTACTATTGTTTGTACCCCTAAAAGGCTAGATGAGGAGTAGGGGGGGTATGGAACAGGCAGCACCCTCAAACCTTCAGAAGTATGAGATGAACCCCAACAACTTGGAAAGGTGGATCTCTCTCACACGTACCGACACAGACTATCCCGCAATTCAATTGATCCTCAAAGGTTTTTATTGAATAGCGGAATAGGAAATATGATCAAAAAAAGTGTATGTATCTCGCACGTACACAACCACACTAGGCCCCAATTACTATTGTTTGTACCCCTAAAAGGCTAGATGAGGAGTAGGGGGGGTATGGAACAGGCAGCACCCTCAAACCTTCAGAAGTATGAGATGAACCCCAACAACTTGGAAAGGTGGATCTCTCTCACACGTACCGACACAGACTATCCCGCAATTCAATTGATCCTCAAAGGTTTTTATTGAATAGCGGAATAGGAAATATGATCAAAAAAAGTGTATGTATCTCGCACGTACACAACCACACTAGGCCCCAATTACTATTGTTTGTACCCCTAAAAGGCTAGATGAGGAGTAGGGGGGGGTATGGAACAGGCAGCACCCTCAAACCTTCAGAAGTATGAGATGAACCCCAACAACTTGGAAAGGTGGATCTCTCTCACACGTACCGACACAGACTATCCCGCAATTCAATTGATCCTCAAAGGTTTTTATTGAATAGCGGAATAGGAAATATGATCAAAAAAAGTGTATGTATCTCGCACGTACACAACCACACTAGGCCCCAATTACTATTGTTTGTACCCCTAAAAGGCTAGATGAGGAGTAGGGGGGGTATGGAACAGGCAGCACCCTCAAACCTTCAGAAGTATGAGATGAACCCCAACAACTTGGAAAGGTGGATCTCTCTCACACGTACCGACACAGACTATCCCGCAATTCAATTGATCCTCAAAGGTTTTTATTGAATAGCGGAATAGGAAATATGATCAAAAAAAGTGTATGTATCTCGCACGTACACAACCACACTAGGCCCCAATTACTATTGTTTGTACCCCTAAAAGGCTAGATGAGGAGTAGGGGGGGTATGGAACAGGCAGCACCCTCAAACCTTCAGAAGTATGAGATGAACCCCAACAACTTGGAAAGGTGGATCTCTCTCACACGTACCGACACAGACTATCCCGCAATTCAATTGATCCTCAAAGGTTTTTATTGAATAGCGGAATAGGAAATATGATCAAAAAAAGTGTATGTATCTCGCACGTACACAACCACACTAGGCCCCAATTACTATTGTTTGTACCCCTAAAAGGCTAGATGAGGAGTAGGGGGGGTATGGAACAGGCAGCACCCTCAAACCTTCAGAAGTATGAGATGAACCCCAACAACTTGGAAAGGTGGATCTCTCTCACACGTACCGACACAGACTATCCCGCAATTCAATTGATCCTCAAAGGTTTTTATTGAATAGCGGAATAGGAAATATGATCAAAAAAAGTGTATGTATCTCGCACGTACACAACCACACTAGGCCCCAATTACTATTGTTTGTACCCCTAAAAGGCTAGATGAGGAGTAGGGGGGGTATGGAACAGGCAGCACCCTCAAACCTTCAGAAGTATGAGATGAACCCCAACAACTTGGAAAGGTGGATCTCTCTCACACGTACCAACACAGACTATCCCCCAATTTAACTGATCCCCAGAGGTTTTTGATTAAATAGCGGAATAGAAAATATGATCCCAAAAAAGTGTATGTATATCACACGTACACAACCACACTAGGCCCCAATTACTATTGTTTGTACCCCTAAAAGGCTAGGAGTAGGGGGAGTATGGAACAGGCAGCACCCTCAAACCTTCAGAAGTATGAGATGAACCCCAACAACTTGGAAAGGTGGATCTCTCTCACACGTACCAACACAGACTATCCCCCAATTTAACTGATCCCCAGAGGTTTTTGATTAAATAGCGGAATAGAAAATATGATCCCAAAAAAGTGTATGTATATCACACGTACACAACCACACTAGGCCCCAATTACTATTGTTTGTACCCCTAAAAGGCTAGGAGTAGGGGGAGTATGGAACAGGCAGCACCCTCAAACCTTCAGAAGTATGAGATGAACCCCAACAACTTGGAAAGGTGGATCTCTCTCACACGTACCAACACAGACTATCCCCCAATTTAACTGATCCCCAGAGGTTTTTGATTAAATAGCGGAATAGAAAATATGATCCCAAAAAAGTGTATGTATATCACACGTACACAACCACACTAGGCCCCAATTACTATTGTTTGTACCCCTAAAAGGCTAGGAGTAGGGGGAGTATGGAACAGGCAGCACCCTCAAACCTTCAGAAGTATGAGATGAACCCCAACAACTTGGAAAGGTGGATCTCTCTCACACGTACCAACACAGACTATCCCCCAATTTAACTGATCCCCAAAGGTTTTTGATTAAATAGCGGAATAGAAAATATGATCCCAAAAAAGTGTATGTATATCACACGTACACAACCACACTAGGCCCCAATTACTATTGTTTGTACCCCTAAAAGGCTAGGAGTAGGGGGGAGTATGGAACAGGCAGCACCCTCAAACCTTCAGAAGTATGAGATGAACCCCAACAACTTGGAAAGGTGGATCTCTCTCACACGTACCAACACAGACTATCCCCCAATTTAACTGATCCCCAGAGGTTTTTGATTAAATAGCGGAATAGAAAATATGATCCCAAAAAAGTGTATGTATATCACACGTACACAACCACACTAGGTCCCAATTACTATTGTTTGTACCCCTAAAAGGCTAGGAGTAGGGGGAGTATGGAACAGGCAGCACCCTCAAACCTTCAGAAGTATGAGATGAACCCCAACAACTTGGAAAGGTGGATCTCTCTCACACGTACCAACACAGACTATCCCCCAATTTAACTGATCCCCAGAGGTTTTTGATTAAATAGCGGAATAGAAAATATGATCCCAAAAAAGTGTATGTATATCACACGTACACAACCACACTAGGCCCCAATTACTATTGTTTGTACCCCTAAAAGGCTAGGAGTAGGGGGAGTATGGAACAGGCAGCACCCTCAAACCTTCAGAAGTATGAGATGAACCCCAACAACTTGGAAAGGTGGATCTCTCTCACACGTACCAACACAGACTATCCCCCAATTTAACTGATCCCCAGAGGTTTTTGATTAAATAGCGGAATAGAAAATATGATCCCAAAAAAGTGTATGTATATCACACGTACACAACCACACTAGGCCCCAATTACTATTGTTTGTACCCCTAAAAGGCTAGGAGTAGGGGGGAGTATGGAACAGGCAGCACCCTCAAACCTTCAGAAGTATGAGATGAACCCCAACAACTTGGAAAGGTGGATCTCTCTCACACGTACCAACACAGACTATCCCCCAATTTAACTGATCCCCAGAGGTTTTTGATTAAATAGCGGAATAGAAAATATGATCCCAAAAAAGTGTATGTATATCACACGTACACAACCACACTAGGCCCCAATTACTATTGTTTGTACCCCTAAAAGGCTAGGAGTAGGGGGAGTATGGAACAGGCAGCACCCTCAAACCTTCAGAAGTATGAGATGAACCCCAACAACTTGGAAAGGTGGATCTCTCTCACACGTACCAACACAGACTATCCCCCAATTTAACTGATCCCCAAAGGTTTTTGATTAAATAGCGGAATAGAAAATATGATCCCAAAAAAGTGTATGTATATCACACGTACACAACCACACTAGGCCCCAATTACTATTGTTTGTACCCCTAAAAGGCTAGGAGTAGGGGGAGTATGGAACAGGCAGCACCCTCAAACCTTCAGAAGTATGAGATGAACCCCAACAACTTGGAAAGGTGGATCTCTCTCACACGTACCAACACAGACTATCCCCCAATTTAACTGATCCCCAGAGGTTTTTGATTAAATAGCGGAATAGAAAATATGATCCCAAAAAAGTGTATGTATATCACACGTACACAACCACACTAGGCCCCAATTACTATTGTTTGTACCCCTAAAAGGCTAGGAGTAGGGGGAGTATGGAACAGGCAGCACCCTCAAACCTTCAGAAGTATGAGATGAACCCCAACAACTTGGAAAGGTGGATCTCTCTCACACGTACCAACACAGACTATCCCCCAATTTAACTGATCCCCAGAGGTTTTTGATTAAATAGCGGAATAGAAAATATGATCCCAAAAAAGTGTATGTATATCACACGTACACAACCACACTAGGCCCCAATTACTATTGTTTGTACCCCTAAAAGGCTAGGAGTAGGGGGAGTATGGAACAGGCAGCACCCTCAAACCTTCAGAAGTATGAGATGAACCCCAACAACTTGGAAAGGTGGATCTCTCTCACACGTACCAACACAGACTATCCCCCAATTTAACTGATCCCCAGAGGTTTTTGATTAAATAGCGGAATAGAAAATATGATCCCAAAAAAGTGTATGTATATCACACGTACACAACCACACTAGGCCCCAATTACTATTGTTTGTACCCCTAAAAGGCTAGGAGTAGGGGGAGTATGGAACAGGCAGCACCCTCAAACCTTCAGAAGTATGAGATGAACCCCAACAACTTGGAAAGGTGGATCTCTCTCACACGTACCAACACAGACTATCCCCCAATTTAACTGATCCCCAAAGGTTTTTGATTAAATAGCGGAATAGAAAATATGATCCCAAAAAAGTGTATGTATATCACACGTACACAACCACACTAGGCCCCAATTACTATTGTTTGTACCCCTAAAAGGCTAGGAGTAGGGGGAGTATGGAACAGGCAGCACCCTCAAACCTTCAGAAGTATGAGATGAACCCCAACAACTTGGAAAGGTGGATCTCTCTCACACGTACCAACACAGACTATCCCCCAATTTAACTGATCCCCAAAGGTTTTTGATTAAATAGCGGAATAGAAAATATGATCCCAAAAAAGTGTATGTATATCACACGTACACAACCACACTAGGCCCCAATTACTATTGTTTGTACCCCTAAAAGGCTAGATGAGGAGTAGGGGGAGTATGGAACAGGCAGCACCCTCAAACCTTCAGTATGAGATTGTGTTCACTGTACCCCACAAAGATTGAGTTCACTGCACCCCACAATGATTGTGTTCACTGCACCCCACAAAGATTGTGTTCACTGCACCTCACAAAGATTGTGTTCACTGTACCCCCCAAAGATTGTGTTCACTGCACCCCACAAAGATTCTGTTCACTGTACCCCACAAAGATTGTGTTCACTGCACCCCAAAAAGATTGTGTTCACTGCACCCCAAAAAGGATGTTGTTCACTGCACCCCAAAAAGGATGTTGTTCACTCCACCCCAAAAAGATTGTGTTCACTGCACCCCACAAAGATTGTGTTCACTGCACCCCAAAAAGATTGTGTTCACTGCACCCCAAAAATGATTTTGTTCACTGCACCCCAAAAAGGATTTTGTTCACTGCACCCCAAAAAGGATGTTGTTCACTCCACCCCAAAAAGATTGTGTTCACTGCACCCCAAAAAGATTGTGTTCACTGCACCCCACAAAGGATTTTGTTCACTGCACCCCAAAAAGATTGTGTTCACTGCACCCCAAAAAGGATGTTGTTCACTGCACCCCAAAAAGGATTTTGTTCACTGCACCCCAAAAAGATTGTGTTCACTGCACCCCACAAAGGATTTTGTTCACTGCACCCCACAAAGATTGTGTTCACTGCACACCAAAAAGGATTGTGTTCACTGCACCCCAAAAAGATTTTGTTCACTGCACCCCAAAAAGATTGTGTTCACTGCAGCCCAAAAAGATTGTGTTCACTGCAGCCCAAAAAGATTGTGTTCACTGCAGCCCAAAAAGATTGTGTTCACTGCAGCCCAAAAAGATTGTGTTCACTGCAGCCCAAAAAGATTGTGTTCACTGCAGCCCAAAAAGATTGTGTTCACTGCAGCTCACACACAGAAAAATGGATGTGGATCACTGACACCTGCCTATCTCCAATCCCACACCACACAGCAATATCGATTGTAGTTTGTAGAACACAGTCTCCCTAAAATTCAGCAGACTCTGTCCCTAACAGGATTGAGAAGAGATCGTAGATCAGGATTGAGTGCAGATTCACCCCACCCCCCACACAGCAATATCGATTGTAGTTTGTAGAACACAGTTTCCCTAAAATTCAGCAGACTCTGTCCCTAACAGGATTGAGAAGAGATCGTAGATCAGGATTGAGTGCAGATTCACCCCACCCCCCACACAGCAATATCGATTGTAGTTTGTAGAACACAGTTTCCCTAAAATTCAGCAGACTCTGTCCCTAACAGGATTGAGAAGAGATCGTAGATCAGGATTGAGTGCAGATTCACCCCACCCCCCACACAGCAATATCGATTGTAGTTTGTAGAAGACACTGACCCTATATAATTCAGCAGACTCTATCCCTAAAATGCCTACAACTCGCCCTGCCTAAACACTCCGACCTGTCCCTCAATTCTATCCGGACACAAATGGTTTTTTCCTGCCTATCTTTCCCTAATCAGCAGCCAGCACGTTGATGTGTGCTCTGTCCCTGAATCTAAGCAGCATAATGACGCCGCTGCGGCTGCCTCGAACTTATAAAGACTTGGTCACATGCTTCAGACGGCCAATCACAGCTACTGAGACATTTGCAGGCATGGCTGGGATGGCTTAAGGCACACCAGTTAAACGATTGTTGATTGGCTGTTGAAAGCCCGCCATGAAAAGAGCGCCAAAGCATGCAAAACCCGGAAATAAAACGACCGAACACGGATTTTTACCCGAACATACAGTAAAGTGTCCGTGTCCGTGTTCGGGTACAAAAAATCCAATTATTCGGTACGAACACGAATAATACAGTCCGTGTTCGCTCAACACTATTAACCAGCATCAACCGGCATTGACCAGCATTTAGCCAGCAGCAAGTCAACGTCAAGAAGCGTTTTCAGTTGTTTCTAGCAAATTGTGCATAGTTGAGCCAAAGGAGTATCCCACTCATTCCCTTCTTCCATCCAAGTTCTCAATAAATAAAAAAAAAACCAAAAAAACAAAGATACTGGACTGGTCATTGTTTCAGCGCTCACACTTGGAGGAACACAGGCGTACTTTTGTTGCACCCGGTGGCCTAGGGAGTCCCATATCCAGCAAAACGGCTGGGAATCCTGCTACATCTGTAATCATTAATATATCATTAATTTTTTGAATACAAGCAGTGTAAGTACCTGAATCGGGCTTGGTATCAGCATCTTACAGTCTCTGTACAGCATAGCTCGGAGAGGGGGACGAAGAAACAGCACAAAGAGCCAAACAGGTGTGTTGCAGTACATGTAGCATGCTGTTAGGAGAAGAGAGCAAAGTGGCAAATAGATGAGCTCATTAATACTCTACTTCTTTCACTGTCTATTAACAGGATGGGGGTGATGAGGAGAACTTCAAGTAAAAGTGAAGCTTCAGCAGAGAAAGAAAAGGTCCCCTTCTGTGCCAGGCAGGACTGTGCTGTGTGGCAGAGTTATGCAAATCTCATGGCGGGATTGACAAAAAAGAAAGCCTTTGCAGGCAAAAAAGCTCTCATATGAATTTCATCCACGTATTGAGCTGTTTGCCTAGAGCTCAGCTTTTAACTTTTATTATAAAATTTTGTCTTTAAAGAAAGAAATGCACTGACAGCTGGAACATGTTTTATTAATCCACCTGATGCAATCATCGTGTCATAGCTGACGTGTTGATTACATGAAGGGGAGAGAGAAATCATTGTGTTTCCCTTTTTATGACATGGGTTGCTAACATTTCCAAATAATTAGAAAGGGGTTTGGGAAAGTCATCTAATGGCTGAATGACCACGGATGACCACTTCTACAGCCATGTTTGCTCTTCTCTTCATAGTCTGCATGGTTAGGCAAATGGGGAAGGGTTATTAGTGATAAAATACTGATAAACCCCCTCAATGTAGATAGTGATGCAGTTATTGTGGCTACAGCGACTTCACTGCGTGACAATGCTTCAGCGTCTTCTCTGCAGAATATTTAGTGTCACTATCCAGTATGATAAAGGCTCATTTACTAACAATGTGAAAAAATGATATTAAAACCCGCGCTAAATAAATACGTGTAAATATTGCCTGCAGCTGCTGTGCACTTAGAAAAGAACTAAGAAAACAGTGTAAAACAATATTAAAACAGCGCTACCAGGTATATAAGAATAAATGTAAGGTGCACTAAAGTTCTCTAAAATATTGATAGAAAAAGTGCATCAATGCTGACAAAAAATATATATGCTCATAAACTCACATAAATGAATGCAAATAAAGTGCCACATATATGGTTGAAGTGCAAAAAATATGCAATAAATATAAAGTGCCAAAATGGGAAGTGAATCGGCTGATGGTGACTACCGATCTTTACAACATGCTAAGAAAATTTGTATGTTTGTGAGTAATGTTTTATACCTTTTTACAATAAAAATTACCCTACGGGCTTCACTATTTTCGGCTCCTTCCCCTTCTTTTGTCTGAGACCCTATGTGCAAAGGTATCTTGGAGGCATTTGAAGGTTCTTTGGAGGCTTATTCCCATTGTTATCCTGGGGGACACCAAGGCTTTACAGCATCCTGTTTCTGAGGCTGGAGGCTAAACTGGAGGAGTTGCTTGTCATACATAAGGCTCTTGATTTTCCTAAGTCTGGTGAGTGGATCCCCAAGAGGGTTCTTTGGAAGCACTGGGCACCTTTTTTGTGTGGAGCACCATATTCAGCACTTTATATACAAGTGGACTATTCACCTTTCTTTGGACTGCACTTTATCTATATATTTGTTTTGTACCTTTTTGCACATTTTGGCACTTTATATTTATTGCATATTTTTTGCACTTCAACCATATATGTGGCACTTTATTTGCATTAATTTATGTGAGTTTATGAGCATATATATTTTTTGTCAGCATTGATGCACTTTTTCTATCAATATTTTAGAGAAATTTAGTGCACCTTACATTTATTCTTATATACCTAGTAGCGCTGTTTTAATATTGTTTTACACATC
The DNA here is from genome assembly GCF_965119305.1 of Pelophylax lessonae. Classification (NCBI taxonomy): domain Eukaryota; kingdom Metazoa; phylum Chordata; class Amphibia; order Anura; family Ranidae; genus Pelophylax; species Pelophylax lessonae. The sequence goes on along the minus strand of NC_138777.1, from coordinate 98,007,089 downwards.
ATTTACTAACAAGATTACCAATTATTTTTTATATAATGACAGCACATAATTATAAAATAAAAAGAAAATGCTATTTAATTTCAATGATTTACGTGTTTAAACTGATGTTTTTAATATTAACAGTTGTACTTTAAGGTTGGCACCCTTTTCTCGGAAAAGCATTATAATCTGTTTTCTATTATTAAAATTGGCAACAAGTCACCCTTTTACCGTACAGGCTGAGAAAATACTATTCAGGTGGCCACCCTAACCAGGATATAATGCTATGATGAGTTTTCTGAACACACACGTATTGCAATCAGTATGTTTTCACTATGTTAATACGTGGAAGGGGATTAACAATGCACGGTGATAACAGTTTATATGTGTTCTTTAATATTTGTGACTATTGCATAAAATAAATACATATACTAGTTTTCATTTAATCCTTTTTATACAGAGCTGAATAGATAATTAGCACAGATCCTATGAGCAGCATTATTAGCCTGGCATATTGCTTATTTAGAGGAAGGGACTCTGTGGACACTATCAAATTTTCTGTTTACAATGTGACTTAAAAAATGATTGAATGTATAAAGGCCTCTTGACCTACCATTAACGTGTTACTTGAAGTGCCAAAAAAGTTAAGTGTGGAAGAAAGTAAGAGCCAGGCAAAGCAGATTTAAGACTTTTGACCCACTGTACCTAATGCTGATTCATGGTGAGTCCTTAGAGACTGTTAATTGTTGAGGTGTTAACAGGAGCAGGAAAAAGAAGAGCTGACTATGTAGACCTATTACAGAGCCCCCTCCATCTCATTTTCAAAACATCATCTCTTAACCATGCAGAGCATTACATATCCTTTCACATCGTTCTTGCAGAACATCGCACAACCTCTCCCCTCGCTTACAAATAGCACTACACATCCTCTCCTATCAGACATACGCAGCAATACACAGCTCATTCTTTCACAGGCAAAGCAGATTCCATCTTGTTTAGCAGGCATTTTTTGCTTTAAAACCCTGTTTTTGTCCTTTCTAAAGATTGCCGGTAGCATCTCCCTACAGACTTGGAGTAGGAGTATTCTGGCTGGCCAAGACAAAAGGAGACACTTCAAAGTGCTTTTCGACGTTAACTGTATTACTGAAGGCTTTATGCAAGGCTAGCAACACACACACAAAATAAAGCTCACGGTTAGAAAACTCAGACAGATCAGCTAAATTCAGAAAAACATTGCAAAGTTTGAAAATGTCGAGATATTACAGAATTTCAAACACCTTGCCTATCAATCACAGGTGTTTGAAATGAGCTACTAGGTGCAAACATTTACAGACAACATTGGGGTGCTTGACAGGTGTCAGACCTCAGCCAGGAGCCCCCTTGTAGTCGAAGTGCAAGCAAGCTCTAAAGAACCTTTAACATGAGCATGCTAAGATCTGAATACATTAAGTTGTTGTGACAAGTGACATAGACAGGTGCACATCAGAGATAAGAAAATCACTGATTCCCTATGATAAGGCATGTCCTTCTGTTGCATAGAAGAACAAACTAAGTGCAAACGCTATAGCTGTACAGTATATCAGCACTCGCAAAGTGTAAGCAGTGGTCTACATTCTGCTTCTTGTGATCTAGTGATGGTAAGACCTAAAGGTAAAGATGAACTCCAGGCAAGCATAAATACACACAGATGAAATGCATATATGAGAGCTGATAATATTGTTATTATTATCAATAATAATAATTGTAGACCTCTTTCGGGGGGGTTTTTAAGAAATAGCCCTCCTTAAAAAGGATATTGTGCTAAACCCGTAGGTAAATAAAAGAATCAGAACCTTCGCTAAGTGGAAGAGTGGTTTTGATAGCCTCCACCCAGGACAGGGCATCTGTGAGCAGAGGGGATTCCCTTCCTGAGAAATGAATGAAAAATGTAAACAGAAGAACTACTGCAACCAGCATATAACATTACGTAATATTATTGTAAGAAGAGGTTTGCTGTTCAGAGTTGTGTTTCTGTTCAATCCCGCAGGGACTTGGCGAATGCGCGCAAACACGAAAGCACGCAAGCACGCGAGCACGCAAACACGCAACGTGACAGATGCTGGCGCCAAATGGACTATTTAAACTCAGCCCTTGCTCGGCTCCAGTGCTGCTTTGTCTTCAGCCTTGTTGACCTGAACTTGCTACCTGTATCCTGTTTACCAGTACCAGACCCGGTGTAACGTGAGAATTACCTACCCCGTGAGAAAAACCTACCCTCGTCACTTCCGGCCAGGAACAGCTGAGCAGCGCAGCAGTGCGCATGCTCACAGCCCCGGATACCTAATGAAAGAGCTGAGGACCTGACTAGTGCGCATGCGCACTAGTAGGAAATTATCACGGTGTCCGTGAAAAAAACCTACCCACGCCACGCTTACAATAAAACAAGTGTGCTGCAATATAAGTCATCCCCTGATCTTGGCTAGTAAATATAAAAGCGGGTCTCGGCTCCGTGATTTATGTTCTCATTCACCCGCCGCCGCTTTTATATTTACTAGCCGAGATGAGGGAAGTGACAGGGACAGGAGTGGAGATGACTCATATTGCAGCACAGCTGTTTTAATGTAAACGCGGAATGACATACAGTGCCGTGCAACCGGAAGTGACGAGGGTAGGTTTTTCTCACGGGTAGGTAATTCTCACGGAACACCGGCTTGTCCTGACTATCCTCTGCTTTCCACCTGCACCGACCTCGGCTTGTCCCTTGACCTCCGCTCCAGTCTGCTCCTTCTGGCTCCTGTATGACCGTTTGGCTTCTGACCCGGCTTGTCTCACTATGCTCCTGCCACCAGCACCAGTTGCCTGCATACCTGCTCTGGACCTACCCGGCTATCCCTGTCTGTGGACATCAGCCTGCTTCCAGCTACATCAGGCACTCGTGCTACTCTATACTCGGCACCTCCTGTCTGCACTATCAGGGGTCCCGAGTCAGAGGCGTAAGAGAGGCCTTCCTCACCGTTCAGGCTCACCTCCAGGTACGTGATAATTATACTGTATACCCAGATAGCAAGAAATTGAGCTGCAAGTTTGAAAATGGCTTGTTAAGCTATTGACAGATAAGAGCAGAAGATCCCCGGGAGTCGTACATCAGAACAAGACCTGCTGTATGTATACAAGTAAAACAGAAGAGAAAACAGGCACCTCTGAGTTAAGACTGTAGTTTAATTTGGCAAACAAATAGTAAAAACTTACATCAAGGTAAGTATTAGTAGACAAGGTGGGTCCTTCCGGTGTCCGCGTGGAGGCTTGGGGCTTGTTCACTCTTGATGAATAAATTTAATAGGGCCAATTAATTGTGACGTTACAAGCTCGACAAGATGGAGGCGGCAGAAGAAGAAGAAGATATATGCCGAGTGTGTCGTTCAGAGGGAACTATGGAGAAGCCACTTTATCATCCATGTGTGTGTACGGGTAGTATTAAATTTATTCATCAAGAGTGAACAAGCCCCAAACCTCCACACGGACACATGGTCTTAACTCAGAGGCGCCTGTTTTCTCTTCTGTTTTGCTTTCATGTTTGGAGATCGCTTCTGCTCCCTAATAGGCTGGCCCTGAATATACAGACTGTTCTCCTGATTTCACCTAAAGACTTTATTATAGCCTTTATGTGCTATTATATGGACTATTATCTCATGTAGTGCTAATAGCTCTTGTCTAATGTTTTGTCTGTATGTATACAAGTAAAAGTCTAAGCCTGGACCCCCGCCAGGCCATGCCCTTAAATCTTTTCACTCCGCCCACTGGAGCTAACACATGGGGATGGGTCCCGTCATGTTGAGGGCCTGACAGGAGTCCAGGCTGAGACTGCCACTTGTATACATACAGCAGGCCTTGTTCCGATGTGCGGCTCCCGGGGATCTTCTGCTCTTATCTGTCTTTTTTTGGAGCGTGGGAAGGCTCCTTCCCAGCCAGTACTCACAGCAGCAGGCACAGGACTACACTTCCTAGCAGCCTGAGCAGCTCACATACACACCTTGCTAAGCTATTGCTAGACTTGCCAGGCTTCACAAGTTTGTTGCACAATTGCAGCAAGGCCGCATTGCAAGACTCCAGAATCCCTTTCTTTGCAAACATTCTGCAAGTCTGCTGCCAGTTCTAGTTCAGTTATATTGTGCAATAGTCATCCCACAACAGGGGTCACTATGACTTGTAGAGCTCTTGCTGTAGACTCAACTGTATAACTTTGCTCTTGCTAGAGACTTGCCACGCAAATTTTCTACAAATTGGAAAAGTGTCAACTAGAATTTGTGCTTCAACTATTCTGCAAGCCTACAACTTGCCAGTGAAAATGTGCAGCAAGTTAACAAGACTTACAATTCAAAACTGCCATAATTTTGTGGCAAGTTTTCCTTGCTATCTGTGTAGGTGAACACCAGTATAGAAATATTACAAGCTTTATATAAATAAGAGATTATTAACAGTACCTTCATCCAATGTACAAACAGGTATTTAGGTATTATAGTTAATAATAAGAATACCTACAGATGAATGTTGTAGCAAAGTCCAGTTACAGGGGTCCTCGAAGATTATGCTCATCTGTCTTTGTGTTTTGGAAGACATGTTAAGCAGTTATGGGGATCCTCCAACTGTTTTCCAACCAGCCTGAAACTGAGCTTTTCACTGGCAGGAACTGTGGTGAGGCACTTGAATTCAACGTCAGCCTATCTACTCTAGGCTTTAGTCCCTCCCTAGTAGTTTCTAATCTAACATTCAACCAAACCTATAACTGCCAGAAATGGCCATCAGATGCCTATCCTGGCTCTAGTCTATGCTGGTTATTAAGCGCTAAGCTAAAACTATCAATACAATCCCAGACCAGAAGGGACAGAGTTATGGCCCATAAACATGGTCCGAAAATCTGAAGAAAAATACCACTTCGAAGCGATCATACGATAATCTGATCATTAGTACACAGCTTTCGAGAGCCGATCGTGACATTTCATCCGATATTATCTGATCAGACAAGCACAAAACAATTTCTGGTTCGATACCAGATCATACGATTTTCGTTTAACCACTTAAGCCCCGGAAGATTTTACCCCCTTCCTGACCAGGGGGTATTTTGCAATTCGGCACTGCGTGACTTTAACGGACAATTGCGCGGTCGTGCAACGCTGTACCTAATGAATTTGACGTCCTTTTTTTCCCACAAACAGAGCTTTCTTTTGGTGGTATTTGATCACCTGTGCGATTTTTTGATCATGCGCTATAAACAAAAAAAGAGCGTCAATTTTGCAAAAATAACAATATTTTTCAAATTTTTTTATATGAAATTCCCCCCCAAAAAATTTAAAAATCAACATTTTTTAACATTTTCAGACAATTTGTTTTATGCTACATATGTTTGGTAAAAAAAAATCACAAAAAGCGTATTTTGATTGGTTTGCGCAAAAGTTTTTTTGCGGGACTGCGACATTGGGGCGGACAGATCGGACCCTTGACTGACATTTTTGACACTTTTGGGGTTACCAGTGACATTACTGCAGTAATCAGTGCTATACATATGCACTGTTACTGTTACTGTAAAATGACAATGGTAGTGAAGGGGTTAACTTTATTTGAGAGGGAGGGGCTGTGTGTGTCCCTAGGGGCGTGATTCTAACTGTGATTGGCTGTGGCTTGAGGTGTAGGAACAATGATCAACGGTCCTACATAGTAGAACCGTATGATCACTGTTCCTACACAGGGGAGAATGACAGGCGGATTGTTTACACTAGCCGCCTGCCTTTCTCCCGCTGTCACGGACGATCGTGAGTGAGCGCCGGGGGGTCTGTGACCGCGCGGGAGCGCGCCTCCGGCGGCGCGCGCTCGCTCCCCAGAGCCTCACATCACTTTGCCTGTGAGGGGCTGACCGCCGCAGTATATGTACTTGCGGCGGTCGGCAAGTGGTTAATCAGTACAGTTGTAATTCGAAAATACAATACAAACACATTACATTACTTCCGATTTTTTATTCTATCGTACGAGAATTTTCATAGCTTTATTAAACTTTTCATTTTCGATATACAACTAGCATCCAAAGAAAAACACACGATCTGTCGCTCAATTTTCAGATCGTGTTAACGGGACATTAAAATGGTTCTAAAGACAGAAGGTTTTTTTATCTTAATGCATTTTTAATGCATTCTATGCATTAGGATCAAAAGCCTTCTGTGTGCAGCAGCCCCCCCTAATACTTACCTGAGCCCCATCTCAATCCAGTGATGTTGCATAAGCTGTCCAGGCCTCTCCCTCCTCATTGGCTGAGACAGCAGCGGTCGTCATTGGCTCCTGCTGCTGTCAATCAAATTGAGTGACCCAATAAGGAGAGAGAGGAGGCGGGCCGAGCTGTGGGGGCACTTAGCGGGTTGGAGGGGCCAAGAGTGCCGGCGAGGGACCTGAGAAGAGGAGGATCTGAGCTGCTCTGTGCAAAACCATTACACAGAACAGGTAAGTATGGCATGTTTGTTATTTTTGAACAAAAAAAAAAAACAAGGATTTATTATCACTTTAACTAGAATAACAGGAGCTGCATATACAGTAAGTATAGAAAAGAATCACCCCCTTTAAAATAATCACATTTTGTTGCTTTGCAGCCTGAAATGAAGACAGACACGTTTTTTGTTTTATTTAGCTGTATTTTCTCAGTGCAACTTATAACATCCAAATGAAAGATGTAACACGAACATGTCAGAAAAAACCCTCAAAAGCAGAATCACTGAGTTGGAAAAAGGATTACCCCCTTGTGTCAGTATTTTTTTTGAACCACCTTTTGCTTTAATTACAGCTTTTAGTCTGTTAGGATATGTCTCTACTAACTTTGCACATCTAAACTATGCAATATTTGCCCACTCTTCTTCGCAGAACTGCTTGAGTTCAGCTAAATTTGATGGGGACCATTTGTGAACTGCAAGTCATTCCACAGATTTTCTTTGAGGTTTAGGTCTGGGTTCTGACTATACCATGCAAGGACATTCAACTTTTTCTTCTTCAACCACCGTGTGTTCATTTTTTCTGTGTGATTTGGATCATTGTCATGTTTGAAGGTAAAACTTCTTCCCATTGACAACTTTCTGGCAGCAGGTTTTCCTCAAGAATTTGATGGCATTTTGCCCCATAAATGTTTCCTTCTAAAATTGCTCCAGTCCCTGCTGCAGAGAAACACCCCATACCAGAATATTACCACCTCCATGCTTGCTTTACTATAGGAATTGTGTTATATGGATGGTGAGCTATATTGGGTTTCTGTCAGACATATTGTTTGGAGTTGAGGCCAGATAATTCAATTTTAATCTCATCTGACCATAACACATTTTCCAATGTGACCTCAGAATCTTCAAGGTGAGTTTTGGAAAAGCTCAGTCGTGGCTTTTCTTGCAACCCACCCATATAAGCCATATTTGTGGAGAATTTGTGATATTGTTGTCACATGCATGCAATGACCACTCTATGTCATAAATTCCTGCAACTGCTCCAGAGTTGCTGTAGGCCTCTTGGTAGCCTCTCTGACCATTTCCTCCTGGCTCTTTCATCCAGTTTGGAGTGAAGTCCATCAGGACCAGGAACAGTACCAGGACCAGGACGGGTCTGTGTTGTACCAAATACCTTCCACTTCTTAATAATATACTTTGCTGTGCTTCTAGGCATTGATAAAGCCTTTGAATTTTTTTGTATCCATCTCCTGACTTGTGCCTGTCCATAACTTTATCCCGGGGATGTTTTGACAGTGCCTTGCCACCCATAGTTGATTGTTTGCTTTGTTTGCAATACTAGGGACTGAAATGTTCCAGGCAAGCTCTTTTCATGCTGAGCTAATCAAAATGACCGCAGTTGGTCACAGTTGGAAGTCAAATGGCTTTGTTTGCCATTGAGAAGGTGATTAGCTACACCTGAGTTTACATGTCATTTTTAGGATAGGGGGTGATCACTTTTCCAACTCAGTGATGCTGTTTTTGAATCTTTATTTTTTATTAATGTGTCTGTCTTCATTTTACGCTGCAAAGTAAGAAAATGTAATTATTTTAGAGGTGGGTAATTATTTTCTATCCCCCCTGTAACTAATGTATCAAGAGCTACCTATAAACTATATTGCAATAAACAGGTTGACCCACCAATATACTGGAAGGTGACCACTACACACATACAGTAGCACAGACTTAGCTATCTGGCACTGCGCATGTCAGATAATAACAACAGGACTGAGACTCATCTGTCACAAGGATTCAGAACTATACTCAAAAAGCTATGGGGTTCTGTATTTAAATGATTAGAACATGGTAATACTAGCATAATACCTTCTTGCTTCTGATCTGGGTGAAAATACAGCAGCTGTAGAAAAAGCAGTAGAAAACAATGTGTCAAATGACATATTAATGGATACAAAGCTGCATTAATTTGTGCATTTTATATTTGTTTGGAGTTCAGTTTTAATCTGTGCTTTTTCCATGCAGCCCCCATAAGCTTCATTGTGCACAAGCTCTAATTTATCACATCATGGAAGTGTCAGTTCAAAAATGGAGCAGGTAGAGCGCTCTAAGTGTGAGCAGCCATCAATGCTGTCACGCACGTGCACTGCAGACCACTCCAGTTATGCTGTGCTAACATCAGTTCAAAAAGGCATGGCTGGAATGGTCTTAGCTTTTGTGGAAGCATGAATTGCGCTTGAACTGACACTTGTGCAGTGTGATGAAATGGAGACATGTGCAATGTGAAGATTACAGCTGGGGTTGACAGACACAAGCTGCAATATATGATTAGCTGGACTCTGAACTCTTTGTATTACTTAATACTGATCCCTTAAGTAATGCCCAGAGTTCAGAACCTGAGCTCTAGCCAATACTTTATCCTGATCCCTGACCTCTGTTCTGTTACTTACTTCTGACTCCTGTACTCTGTGTAATACCTAATCCTGACTCCCATACTCTGTGCATTACTTAATCCTGACTCCTGTACTCTGTGTAATACCTAATCCTGACTCCCATACTCTGTGCATTACTTAATCCTGACTCCTGGACTCTGTGCTTTTCTTAACCCAGACCCTGACCCTGATCCTAACCTCTGCACTCTGTGCACTACTTAATTCTGGCTCCTGAACTCTGTGTATTTCTTAATTCTTATGCCAAACTCAGTACTCATTACTTCATTTTGACCCCTGAACCCTGGGCATTACTTAATCCTGACCCATGAACTCTGTGCACTACCTAATCCTGACCCCTAGGGCAGGTCATAGATAATACCATTTTCTTTCCAGAAGCCACAGGTTGCAAGAAAGAAAATTGCTTGATTCCCACATTAAAACAATTAATGTTTATGTGGGAATCCCTCCCTCAGAGATATTGTGTCTCCCTGCTAGGGGGGGCGCAGGGAGCCATCCCCGCCGGGAGAACATAGTGATTATTGCTAGTGGCTCTAGCCGCTGGCAATAATCATGTCTTAAAAGTCCAACATGCTGTTTGTACCCAATCTATTGATGGGTCCACTTGGGTACAATCAGCCTGCCCATACATGATTCGAATCAGTCCCTGCTGAACCGGCCAAGATTGGAACCATATATGGCGGGTTTGAGTATTACACCTGAACTCTGTGCACTTTGTGTGTTACTTATTTTGACCCCTGGACTCTGTGTGTTACTTAATCCTGACACCGTGCTCTGTGCTTTACAATCTCTTGACCCATTGCAGCATACATCAAAGGTTCAGATTTTTTTTTTTCTTACCAAGCTCTTTTAAGCCCAGTCTACTGTTAACACAATGTGTTCACACCCACAATTAGTCAGGGCTCGTTTAGTGTACCACACCATTGCCCTTGTCATGGCGCCTAAGGTTTTTGTTTTTATACCTCCAAAAAAACCTACTGCTTGTTCCAAAAGTCGGTAACTAAGCGTTTCATGGCCTGTTAATAAAATGAATTTGTGTGTGTTACCATTAGGGTGTCCCTGGACTTCATTTTAAAAATCTGGTAACCTTACAGTATGTTTGCTCTTTTTTCCAACATCCTTTAACAGAACAAGATGTCCAATAAAAGTGGCAGTAAAGCCTCGTACACACGCACCGATTGTTGGCCGACCGATCGGCCGTCTTTTGTCCAGTGTTGTTGTGTTGGTTGAAATGTGCTCTAGACTGCACACAAATTTTCGCGGCCAACAGAAACCAACTTCAGAAGTGATGTCATGTTCTGGTTTACTTTCCGTGTGTTTTTTCTTCTCTGAGCATGCCTAGTCTTGCTCATCTGAATTTTGTCTGCTGAAATCTGTACTGACTGACAGAAAATCGGCCGTTCTGGTGACGGCCAACAAAAATTTTATAGCATGCACACCAGATTTTGTTTGGCCGAAAAGTCGCAGTCGGTTGTCGGAAGCATCATACTAACAAGCCGACAATCGGCCGATCGGACGTTGGCCAAAAATTCACGGCCAACATTTGTTGCGTGTGTACGAGGCATTAGAGTAGGAAGACCAGATCCTTGGTTAAAGTGGAAGTTCACCCAAAACCTAACTAATGCCTCGTACACACGCAACGATTGTTGGCCGTGAATTTTCTGGAGCGACTGCAGAACAAGTAAGTATTGCAGATTTTTCTTTACAGGGCTAGATAGATTATTTTTAGAATGTGACTGCCAGTAGGTTTCCAGTTAGTTAGGTTTTGGGTGAACTTATACTTTAAAAATGTGTTCCTGATTTCTGTCAAGCTTTAATAATGGTTTCCCGGGGTAATTCATTTTAACAACATTTATGTGCATGGTCTGCAGCAGGAGAAGGGAGGGGAGGTGTATGTCTGTGTTCGACTGTGTCCAAGATTAGTGATGATGTCATGTGCCGATGTCATGTGGTCTACCCGGTTCCTCTTCTCTCAGTTCGTGTAGACCTTTTAGCTAGAAGGTCTGATATGGATTATTTGTCACTTTGCTCTTCTTTGTAATAGCGACCTGCAGTGCACATCTGGTTTAGAGCTAGTAAGTCACCACTACACTAGGATGCATGACCAGGCCCAGGGGTTGTGTGGTCATCCAAAGAGAGCAGCTTCCCTGTGCACTGTGGGATAAGGGTAGCAGTAGACACTGGAATGTGACTGGAGATGCTACCATTAGAATGAGGGAAGGAAACTCATCAACAAATTGTGGGACTCATGGACTCTGGGAACGTTGAGAACAATTCTAGGAGGGAAGAATTTGTACTGGAATTTTATTTTGGGGGGGCATTTTTATTTGGGAGGCACTCTGTACTTTACTTACTTTTGGTCTCTACATTCTGTGCGTCATGCATTTTCAACCCTGAGCACAATAGGCTTAAGTGTTTTTAAACCATACCCCTTTAAGCCCTCCTCCCCACTGTTATCACAATTGGCCACACCCATCATTTGGTGCAGCGTGATTTGCATGCTGCTATTACCCTTCGCCCCCTGCTCTGTCCCTCCCCCACCCCCAATAAAAGTGGGCATGGTCAGTAGTGTGTCCCCAGATTTCATGTTGAAAATCTGGTCGCCTTAAGTTAGAGGGTGAAGACAAACCATTTCATACTGCTTACAATGATTAGCTTTTATTCATTTATGTAAAACCTTTACTTAGTGGAGCTTTAATTTCTTTGCCAATTCCATCCAAATGTGCCAGTGCCTCTAAGGCTTCTTTCACACGGCCGCTCCGGATTTCTAATCCGCTGCGGGACTTTTTTTTTTTTTTCACGGAGCGGATGACATTTGTGTCATCCGCTCCGTATGCCCGCATATCATCCCATCCGTTTGCGGATGATATGCGGACATAATTTAAGTCTATGGCATTGCGGATGTCAGCGGATGACACCGCTGACATCCGATTTTCCTTCCTTTCCGTTTTTTGAACGGATGAAAAAATAGGGTTCTGTTCCGTTCCAAAAAACGGAACAGAACTGAAAGGAAGAAAATCGGATGTCAGCGGATGGTATTCCGCTGACATCCGCAGTGCCATTGACTTACATTATGTCCGCAAATCATCCGCAAAAAAATAGGATGATTTGCGGACAAGCGGAGCGGCCGTGTGAAAGAGCCCTTACACTACCTGTCCACAGGTTGACAATGCTGATGTACAAAGCAAAGAAAAATCCCAGCTCAATTCACCAACCAAATTATTCTGTCAAACAGTATGCGTTAAAAACAGGGGTTTAGTTAGCACACATTTGCAAATGCATGCATAAGCTGCAAGGCCCTTTCACAGCACCCTGTATTATTTGCAGTCCTAGCCCTTCTAGATTTATGAGAGTCTCCACATTTGGAGTACATTCATTCTAATGGATAGATAAGGGGCAGGTGGGCCTGGAGGTAGCCCAATACTCCTTAAAGGCACAGGGGCACCCTGGACACCCAGCACATAGCACAATGGTAGCAAAGGTGTCCAGTATGTCCCCTCACCAACATTTACACCAGTAACAAAGAAATGGCCCCTTCCCCCATCTATAACTGCCCTTCACAGCAAGGAGCACATGGAAGGGCAAACGCATGAAAGACATAACCAGAAAAAATTCCCAGCTTAAAAACAGGGGTTCTGTTAGTACACATTTGCAAAGACATGCATAAGCTGCAAGGCCCATTCACGGCACCCTGTATTACTTGCAGTCCTAACCCTTCTAAATTTATGAGAGTCTCCACAGTGGGAGCGCATGCATTCTAATGGATAGATAAGGGGCAGGTGGGCCTGGAGGTAGCCCAACCCTTCTTAAAGGCACAGGGGCACCCTGGACACCCAGCACGTAGCATAATGGCAGCAAAGGTATCAATGCTGATGTTCAAGGCTGGCTCTGCTGTTACTCCATAGTGTGGAGCCATCCTAAGCAGGAAGTGTGTTACTTGCTGGGAGGCTGAGCTGGGTGTCAGTTCAGGCACCTGGAGAATCCCCACTCCACAGTGCCTGGACCGGCTTCTTTGACATCAGCAAAGATCGGATTTCAGCCCGTTCTCTGCTGAAAACGGGTCACAGGAGTGCAGAACGTACTGCAGTCCCGTGATCCATAGGAGATGTACAGCCAAACGAGCTTTGGCTGTACATCTCTTTTATGGATTGGTAAGCTGCAATGTATTACTTTTTGATTTCTGGGTTTTGTAGATTTACTCAGTGAAAAATCGAATCACTTGTTTCTTCCCCCTTGTATGTCTTATAATCAAATACGATCATTTTACTACCATTTGCATTAAAGTGCATAGTATGTTTGGAGGTCTAAAGAAGTTCTGTGTAGCTGTTTCAGCACATTCTAAGTAAACACATGCATTAAATATTAATAAGTGGATTCTACAGTCTGAGAATCCCCTATTTGGAAAGATTCAGCGACACTATTCAGCCTAATTCCACTATTAGCTAATTCAGTTGTACACTATGTTCATTACCATCCCATGTACATAGGAGCATAGGTGTGCAAACCACCAGGATATCCAAAAAGGCAGACAAAGTTCCTGTGCGACATGCTTTATTTTGTATTTCAATACTTATTCACTTCATGTCATGATTGAATCTATAAGAAGCTAATGAATATTACATTAGCAGCAAGAAGCCCTATGTGTAGAAGACTCATCTGTATTCTCAATGGCTTTCTCTCTCAAATGTTCTTATAAAATAATAAATAATCTTATTTATTTATTTATTTCAGGTACTTATATAGTGCCGTCAATTTACACAGCACTTTACACATACATTGTACATTCAGATCAGTCCCTACCCTCAAGGAGCTTACAATTTAAGGTCCCTAACTGACATTCATACATACACATACCAGGGCCAATTTAGACAGGAGACAATTAACCTACCAGCATGTATTTGGATTGTTTGTTTATTTCAATTATTTTACAATTATAAATTGAGAAAACTGGGTAATTTATGGCCAGTGGAATGTTCAGTCTATAGTTGTTGAGTTGTGCATGCTCAAATGTTACATTTAGAAAAATAGTATACTATGACTCTCTAGTTGAAAGCATTTTTTATGTCAAGTATAATCGATGACAGATAAACCTCCCTTAAATGGGAAAGTGAAAAGAGGAGTTGGTTGAAATACTGCATCCTTCCTGTCTAACAGGTCAAACAAACTCATTTAGAGCAACCGTAAACACTTATTTCAACTATAGAGTAACTCGTGTATTGAGCGCTAAATGTGTAAAAATTTAATTTGACATTTGTCCCTTGTTTCTCTTCAGATGTCACCCCAAAAACTGGGGCCTGTTTAGTGATTATTCTACTATTGGTGCCTGTGATTAAAGTTGCCCTTACAGCACCCAGGCTAATGATATGGCATGATCTACAATCAGTAACCCAGCAGCCAAAGCCAAGTCTTTTGCCCATTGTAGATGCTTCCCCAAAAGTCAAAATAGCTAGCTACCATTTCTAGAAATTGTCCAACATTGGCTTACAAGTTGCCTACCAAGTTTAACACTTTCACTGCCAGGTCCGTACGGCGTAAGGACCTACAGCACTGCTTGCAGCTGGTCAGGTCTGTCCGCCATACAGACCTCATTTCTCCTTCTGCTCTAAGCTCATGGTCACTTCAGTGACCTAAAACTTATAGCAAAATTCCTCAGCAGAATCTGCTGAACAATCCCATAGCTCTAAACAGTGGATGACAACCCCCTGTTCAGTCCTTTCCCCTCCCATAAGTGACACCCCCCACCACCACCAGCAGCCGCTGCTGACTCTGCCACTTTACTGCTGCTGCACCCACCTCCACGTGCCCTGTGTTTGTTAAAATTACCCTACCCACTGCCACTCTAATTCCCCCCTCCTGCACCTAATTCTACCCTCCTGCACTAGTCACTAGTGCAGGAGGGTAGAATTAGGCGCCGATAACCCCCCCTACCCCCCGCACCAATCGCCGACATTGATCGATGGTGGCTTCCCTCCATGCCCTCCCGCTGGCTTTAGGTGCTGCAGGGAAGCCAAAACAAAGTAATTTAAGAAAATGCAGCACTCGGGGGGCTGTTCTGACCAACTCTCCAGTCACCCCATGTTCACTTGATCCTGGGAGTCCCCTCCATGCTGCGTTGCAGCTAGCTCTCCCTCCTCCCACTCCCGCTGACTGCAGCTTCTGTGGGGCAAACCAAAACTTAGGATGTCAGGTTGGAGAGTAGTGTGCGGGGGAGGGGGGCTTGCTAAACATGTGTTTACCACCCCCTTTCTTTCCTTGGAAGGACATAGTGAGCAATCAGTCCTGAAAAATGCTCCCTTACGTTGCTGGTCAGTAGATGGAAGAATGCTCCCTTACGTTGCTGGTCAGTAGAAGGAAGAATGCTCCCTTATATTGCTGGTCAGTAGAAGGAATAATGCTCCCTTTCATTGGTGGTCAATAGAAGGAAGAATGCTCCCTTATATTGCTGGTCAGTAGAAGAATGCTCCCTTACATTGCTGGTCAATAGAAGGGAGAATGCTCCCTTACGTTGCTGGTCAGTAGAAGGAATAATGCTCCCTTTCATTGGTGGTCAATAGGGATGAGCTTCGAGTTTTCGAGTCGAACCTAACTACGACTTCGAACATTGGTCGTTGATTGTTCATAAAATGATGAACAAATGTGCTTCTTCACGGGCAATTTGAGATTCCCATAATGCACTGCACGCGCACAGCGCATGCAGCATGTTATGTGATTGACTAAAGCATGCACCTTGACCTCATGCTTTGGCCAATCAAATGATCTCTGCCATGATTGAACTAAAGGCAGGCTGCCTTCATCCAATCATGGCTAAGGGGTCAAGTACACGCCCCACACTACATAAAGGCTGCCCGCGCAGCATCAGCGTGTAGTGTGATTGTGCAAGCGAGGAGACAGGGAGAGGGACGCGTGTGAGGCAAGGAGAGAGTAGCTTTTTTTGGAGTTTGTCAGATAGATTAGAGAGTCATTCCTAGCAGTGTAGGGAGGGCCAGGAAAGTGTTTCAGCCAGGGAGAGATTTGTTTCTTTACATCATATCAGACAGTGCAGTGCCAGTGAGTGATTCCTTCCTAGCAGTGTAGGGAGGGCCAGGAACATGTTTCAGCCAGGGAGAGATTTGTTTCTTTACATCATATCAGACAGTGCAGCGCCAGTGAGTGATTAATTCCTAGCAGTGTAGGGAGGGCCAGCAATGTGTTTCAGCCTGGGAGAGATTTGTTTCTTTATATCATATCAGACAGTGCAACGCCAGTGAGTGGTTCCTTCCTAGCAGTGTAGGGAGGACCAGTAACATGTTTCAGGCAGGGAGAGATTTGTTTATTTACACTAGATATCAGTGAGAGTATTGTTCATCGTTCACTTGGGTACATCCTATAAGCAGCACAGATCATCCATCTATAGGATTATAGATTGCATCAGATATCAGTGAGAGTATTGTTCATCAGTCACTTGGGTACATCCTATAAGCAGCACAGATCATCCATCTATAGGATTATAGATTACATCAGATATCAATGAGAGTATTGTTCATCGGTCATTTGGGTACAGCCTATAAGCAGCACAGATCATCAGTCTAAAGGATTATAGATTACATCAGATATCAGCGAGAGTATTGTTCATCGGTCACTTGGGTACATCCTATGAGCAGCACAGATCATCGATAGGATTAGAGATTACATCAGATATCAGTGAGGGTATTGTTCATCGGTCACTTGGGTACATCCTATAAGCAGCACAGATAATCGATAGGATTTGAGATTACATCAGATATCAGTGAGAGTATTGTTCATCGGTCACTTGGGTACATCCTATAAGCAGCACTGATCATCCATCTATAGGATTATAGATTACATCAGATATCAGTGAGAGTATTGTTCATCGGTCACTTGGGTACATCCTATAAGCAGCACAGATCATCCATTTATAGGATTATAGATAACATCAGATATCAGTGAGAGTATTGTTCATCGGTCACTTGGGTACATCCTATAAGAAGCACAGATCATCCATCTATAGGATTATAGATTACATCAGATATCAATGAGAGTATTGTTCATCGGTCATTTGGGTACAGCCTATAAGCAGCACAGATCATCAGTCTAAAGGATTATAGATTACATCAGATATCAGCGAGAGTATTGTTCATCGGTCACTTGGGTACATCCTATAAGCAGCACAGATCATCGATAGGATTAGAGATTACATCAGATATCAGTGAGAGTATTGTTCATCGGTCACTTGGGTACATCCTAAAAGCAGCACAGATCATCCATCTATAGGATTATAGATTACATCAGATATCAGTGACAGTATTGTTCATTGGTCACTTGGGTAAATCCTATAAGCAGCACAGATAATCCATCTATAGGATTATAGATTACATCAGATATCAATGAGAGTATTGTTCATTGGTCACTTGGGTACATCCTATAAGCAGCACAGATCATCCATCTATAGGATTATAGATTACATCAGATATCAGTGAGAGTATTGCTAATCGGTCACTTGCATACATCTATAACCACCATAGCTCATCTATAGGGCTATTGATTACATCAGATCAGGTCATTGAGTATCTATTGGTCAGTTGCATATATCCTATAATGATCTGTATCAACATCATGTCCGAAAGGCCGGCAAGGAGAGGCCAATGCTCACAGGCCACAAAAAGAGGGCAAGCAGCCTCTGTGTCCATTGTGAAAAGTGGTGGGCACAGTCGACATAGTGCATCATCTGCAGGCGGGACACGCCTGTCCTTTTTTTCCGGTGCTGCCCATGCTATTCAGCCACAAGATGTGGAAGAGTTGGTGGAGGGGATAAATAAGCAGTCCTTATCCTCCTCGTCCTCTGACACCCATGCTCCCAGTAGTTTGCCTTCCACAGCAGCTGTCAAAGCAGCCCATTCCACAGGCTCCTTCTCCACAGCTACTCTTTTAGTCGCCCCACCATCATGCACGGAGGAGTCACCTGAACTATTCAATCATAGTGTCAGTGACATGCTGCTGGCGGATGCGCAGAAATTTGAAAGCTGTGATGTTGGTTCAAAGGTTGATGAAGGGAATAACGTGAGCCTAGAGGGGGTGACAATGACAGACAAGAAACCAGCAGTCATGTTGCCACAGCTGAAGCATATTGCCAAGTTTGCTCCAGTGACAAGGAGGGAGGGGATGATGAGGTCACTGACTGTACTTGGGTGCCTGACAGGATAGAGGAGGAGGAGGGGGAGGATGAGGAGGACGCACAACTCTAACGAGGCAGGATGTGCTCTATTGCATCACAGCACAGAGCTCAACAGGTGCAGGGTGCTGCAAAATCCCCGTGGACTTCAAAAAGTTCATTAGTGTGGGCTTTTTTCAGCACCTGTGCAGTAGACAGCAGCGTTGCTGTAAAGCAGATCAAGCGTGGCCAGAACACCAGCCGCTTGGGCACTACATGCTTGACAAGGCATATGACGACCTGCCATGCAGTCTGTTGGCAACAGCACCTGACAGAGGCACCAGATCAAAACTAGCATACAT
Source organism: Pelophylax lessonae (assembly GCF_965119305.1). Classification (NCBI taxonomy): domain Eukaryota; kingdom Metazoa; phylum Chordata; class Amphibia; order Anura; family Ranidae; genus Pelophylax; species Pelophylax lessonae. Next base: position 97,988,710 of record NC_138777.1, on the reverse strand, counting down.
CAACTTGCTGCTCATCTGTGATCTCTAACCTTACTATACCTCATGCCTTCTCAAATACCACATGGAAATGGTCATACTGGCGCAAAGAAGACAGGAGCTCGTCCTCATAGGTGGTGGAGTGGGAATATCAGGATAAATAGCAAGTCAATTAAATATAATCCATCAAATAAAAAATAAAATGAAAATGTAATTGTTCCAAGTTGATTGTAGATAATGTTCGTGTGCTGGCTCTTTAAGACGGCTGCTCAGTGTGCAAGCAAGAAGGGGCTTGTGGATAACTGAGGAAGAAACACAAGCACCAACTAAGTGTAGCACATCAAGTAAATTTATTTGGGCAAAGGTACAAGCTTTGCCTCTTACTCAAGTGTGAGTACATGTATACCTTTGCCCAAATAAATACTTGATGTGCTACAGTTAGATGGCGCTTGTGTTTCTTCCTCACTTCTCAAATACCAGCATTGAGAGGGATGATGGTATAGCAATGAGTGGCACAGAGACTTGCACACAATCTGCTAGCAGTACACCACCGCTTGATTTGAGCAGCAGGCAAATTTCACTACCCCAGTTTTTGAACCGTAGAAAGAAATACTGTCCCAGCCATCCACATGCTCAGCATCTTAATGCTAGCTCGGCCAAATTTGCTAGCATTACAGTTGCTGCCTTTTTATCTGGTAGACTTGGCTCCCTTTAGCAATTTGTGGAATGTGCTGCATCCAGGGCCGCCATCGGGGGGGGACAGCCGATACACATGTAGGGGGCCCGAGTGCCTGTAGGGGCCCCGGACCCGGCATCCATGAAGTGTGCAGGAGACAGTAGCCAGGGGACACATAAGGCAGGAGAAGCGCCGAAGGATAAATGCATAGTAAGCACAGTAAACTAGCTGGCAGGGCTGGGACTCGGGAGATGTTATGAGGGAGGGACTTAAGAGCCTTTCAGCTACTCATTGGCTGAGGAGGTAACAGGAGGCAGGCTGATCCACTTCCTTCTGCCTCCTTAGCCAATGGGTACACAGGGTGCACTGTCCATCACTGCACAGCCTGGTGCTTCCTCTGCTGATGGGATTGAATTCCTCTGCAAAAAAAACCTGCTGCAGAGATCGAGGTAAGAGAGATTAAAAAGAAATGTTTCCTACTGAAGCTGCTAGATTTAGCTAGAAGACATGTACAGTTCATAGCCCTTGCCCTGTTAATTACAGTCACTGTATTTACAACCTTATTGCTGTCCATTTAGCAGGGTGAAAGTAACTTTACACACGTGTAGCATAGGTATCAGCTTTTGTCACCATGTTAAAAGGACAGCAGTATGGGTAGCATTACAGTGACTGTTATTAGTCCAGGTTCACTAAACTAGCCAATGCTCGGAAAAGCAAGCCATGCAGATTGCTTTTCAGGTCCCTTTTAACATGAGCCGTCTGATTGGGTCTGGCTGTTCATTTTTCACGCAGACCTAATCAGACCCTCCATTCTCCTTTATGGAGTGTTAGATGTAAATGGGCTTGATTCATTTGAAATGCAGATTTAAACTATGTATGGGCAGGCTGAAGGTACCCAAGTTGATTGATCGATCAACTTGAGTACAACGTACAACCAGTCTGTCAGATTTTACACACGCTTATCGCTAGCAGCTCTTGTAGCCGCTAGCAATAATCACTGTGTTTTCCTGGCAGGGGCGGCGGAGAACACAATGGCTCCACAGGAGGGTTTCGCCAAATTTTGCCAAAATGGGAAAAAAAGATGTTTGCTTTGTATATTCTTAAGTTTTATACATAACTAGAACATCTAACAGGGTTATATCATTGCAGGAGATTTCCCCTCACTTCCTTTCTTGGTGTCACCGGGACAGGAAGTGAGGGAATCTCCCGGTGGGGATATAGCCAGCAATTGTTTCCTTTTATATATAATATGGACATTATAAGGCAACAATTGCAAGCTATTTCCCCACAGTGATATTCCCCCACTTCCTGTTCTGGTGACACTAAGACAGGAAGTGAGGGGAAATCTCATGCAATGATATAACCCTATTAGAAATTCTACTTCCGTCTAAAAAGTTTACATAAAGTAAACACTTTGTTTCCAAAGTGGCTAAATTATGGAGGAGTTAAAACCCCATAGTGTGATCCTGGGATATGATGCTGTCCTCATACACTGCTGAATGTGTCTGTTCATTGTGCTGTGCTGAATTATCCTGGATTCTGAATTCCTGCAAGAGGAGGACATGGGATGGGGGGATGGGACTGGAGGAGGAAGAGGACATGTGACTGGAGGAGGAGGACATGTGACTGGAGGAGTGACTGGAGGAGAAGGACATGGGATAGAGCACATGGGGTGGAGGAGGAGGAAAATGACATGGGATGGAGGAGATGGGACTGGAGGAGGAGGAGAAGGACATGGGATCGGGGAGATGAGACTGGAGGAGGAGGACATGGAATTGGACTCAGTGGGACTGCCAGTGGCCGGGCCCAGGGGAATGTAGATGGTCAGGTCTAGGGATGGGGGAGATGGGGGGACCAGGGGGCCCAGGCCTAAAACTGTGTAAGGGACCCCAAAATGTTTGATGGCGGCCCTGGCTGCACCATAGTGGAAGGTCCCAGAAAGGCATTTTTTTTTCACGTAAGGCCATTCCGGCTCTCTACCGTCGTGTGGAAGGTAGTGTTTTGGCCTCGTTGGACAAAGCGGTCAGCAGGAAGGTGCACGTTACTGCTGTCTCTTTGTCCAGCAGGCATGGACAGGGATGTAACATTTATTTCACGGCACACTAGGTAACTCTGCTGGCAGCTGGGAAGGATGCAGGACAGGGTTCGGTGTTGCAATTTGTTTTGCCACCACGCCTCCAAAAAGCTGGTGCTGGTTCTGCCACATCTGGCTACTCCCCCACCTTCTCCTCCTCCTCCATGTCCTCTTCTGCTCAATTGTGCTCAGAAGCAGCAGTGCTCCCTAAACGTTCAAGGGGTTACGCAAGCAATCAGGCTAAAAGATGCCATGCTGTGCTTCAGTTGGTCTGTCTAGGGGACAGGAGTCACACTGGTGCTGAGATTGTGTCAGTTCTGCAGGGGCAGGCTCAGAGATGGTTGACGCCATGACACCTTGAGCCAGGAATGGTTGTATGCGACAATGGCACCAACCTTCTCTCCGCCCTCCGACAGGGACACTTGACACATGTTCCATGCTTGGCACATGTTCTGAATCTGGTGGTGCAGCATTTCTTGAGCAGATACCCGGGCTTCCAAGATCTTCTGAGGCAGGCCAGAAAAGTCTGTGAACATTTCCGCCATTCGTTCGATGCCAGTGTTCGCTTATCTGACATTCAACAGGAATTCAACCTGTCCACCAACTCATTTGTGACATGCCCACCAGGTGGAACACAACGTTGGCAATGCTGCACCAGCTGCACACGCAGCAGGGGGCCATCAATGAGTACCTGTGTGAGTATGGCACAAGGACAAGGTCAGGGGAGCCTGGCTTTTTTTTGCCACGCCAGTGGCTTTTGATTAAGGATGCATGCATCGTCCTGTCACCATTTGAGGAGGCCACAAGGACAGTGAGCCGGGAAGATGCATGCATCAGTGACACTATCCCACTAGTCTACCTGCTGGAGTACACGCTGCCTGGAGTCTTGGAGGGCACTTGAGGCAGAACAGTGGGAGGAAGAGGGGGAATTCCTTTCCTCACAAGGTCCCCTTTATCATTATCATTCCTGCAGGGCCACAAAACACACAGGAGGAAGAGAAGGAGGAGGATGAGGATTTTAGCAGCATAGATGTAGAGGATAGCATACAGCAGTCTTCAAGGGATGGTTTTGATTTCCCAGAAACCCCAGGAGTGGTTGGGGAGAGGTTGTTCCTGCAGACAATGTCATCCTTAGTGACCCAGAGGACTCAGAAGCTCATGCCTCCTCCAACTTATGTTGCATGGGCTCCCTGATTCTGCAAAGCCTGTGAAAGGACGCAAGGATTCGTGCTATCAAGGAGAGGGATAATTACTGGTTGGTAACCCTTCTTGATCCACGTTACAAGGGTAAAGCTGCTGAGCTCATCCTGCCTTCGCAGAGGGAGCAGAGGATGAAACATCTTGAGGAGGCCTTGAAAAAAAAACTGTGTGCCGCCTTTCCAGACACTGAGAGGTCAACATTCTCTGGACGTGTTTCTGAGGCATTGTTCAACCAAAGGAGGAGCGGTGGAGAAGGTGGCCGGCTGACCAATGCCTTTAAACAGTTCTTTTTTCCTCAGCAGCACCCAGGGCTGATGGTTTAAGCAACCATTGGCAGCGTCTCCATCATATGGTACATGATTATCTAGGGGCAAGAGCAGACTTGGAGACCTTTCCAGCCGAGCATCCACTGGCTTACTAGGTCTTGAGGATGGACCACTGGCCAGAACTTGCTCAATATGCAATGGAGCTACTGGCCTGTCCTGCTTCCAGCGTGCTTTCCAAACGGATGTTCAGTGCTGCTGGAGGTTTTGTGACGGACAAAAGAGTTCCTCTGTCCACAGACTCTGTTGACCAGCTGACTTTTATCAAAATGAACCAGTCCTGGATCAACAAGAGCTATCAAGCCCCTGATGCTGATGTAACTGATTGAATTTGCTAGGGTTCTGACATCCCTTGAAGACTGCATATGCTCCCTATTCTATTCTTCTACCTTGATTCTGCTAGCTTGCAACAATGTTTTTGGTTTAGGTCACCACCAACCCCCAACACCTAATTTTTCTGCACTTGTATGACAGGTGCATACAATTTAAATGTATGTCATTTTTAACAGCAGGCGGTCCCTGTGCCCTGCTAACTGAGAGGGGTTACAGTGTTCAGGCACCAACCAGACCAAAGGCCCAATATTTTTGCACCTGTATGACAAGTACATGCAATTTCAAATTTGTATGGAATTCTTATTAGCAGGTCCCGTTCCTGCACCCAGGAAGTGTAAATGCGAGGGCTTGGTTACGGTGTTCATACACCACCAACAGCAAAGGCCCAATATTTGGCACCTGTATAGCACATGCAATTTCAAATTTGGATGGAATTCTTACCAGCAGGTCCCGTTCCTGCACCCAGCAAGAGTAACTGTGAGGGCTTGGTCACGGTGTTCAAGCACCACCAACAGCAAGGGCCCAATTTTTGGCACCTCTATACCACATGCAATTTCAAATTTATATGAAATTCTTACAAGCAGGTCCCGTTTCTGCACCCAGCAAGAGTAACTGCGAGGGCTTGGTTATGGTGTTCAGGCACCAACTACAGCAAAGGCCCAATTTTTGACACCTGTATAGCACATGCAATTTCAAATTTAAGAAAAATAAGAAAAATAAGAAAAATAAGAACTTCCGCGCTATGGACTAAATGGATAGATAAGTGAATAATTAAGTGAAAAAAATGTGTATAAATAAATAAATAAAAAATATGTAGTAAATGTATAAAATATAAAATATATATATATATATATATATATATATATATATATATATATATAGATATATCTAAAAATAGGCTGCAATTTCAAATTTGTATGGAATTCTTACCAGCAGGTCCCGTTCCTGCACCCAGCAAGAGTAACTGCGAGGTCTTGGTTACGGTGTTCAGGCACCACCTTCCGCAAAAGCCCAATGTTTGGCACCTGTATAGCACATGTAATTTCAACTTTGTATGGGATTCTTACCAGCAGGTCCCATTCCTGCACTCAGCAAGAGTAACTGCGAGGGCTTGGTCACGGTGTTCAGGCACCACCTACAGCAAAGGCCCAATTTTTGGCACCTGTATAGCACATGCAATTTCCAATTTGTATGGAATTCTTACCAGCAGGTCCCATTCCTGCACCCAGCAAGAGTAACTGCAAGGGCTTGGTTACGGTGTTCAGGCAGCACCTACAGCAAAGGCCCAATTTTTGGCACCTGTATAGCACATGTAATTTCAAATTTGTATGAAATTCTTACCAGCAGGTCCCGTTCCTGCACTCAGCAAGAGTAACTACGAGAGCTTGGTTACGGTGTTCAGGCACCACCAACAGCAAAGGCCCAATTTTTGGCACCTGTATAGCACATGCAATTTCAAATTTCATTGGAATTCTTACCAGCACCTAGCAAGAGTAACTACAGTAAACCCCCCTCCATTGCGGGGGTTACGTTCCGGACCCAGCCACGAAAAGTGAAATTCCGCGAAATAGAAAAACCCTATTAAAATGCATTGTAGGCATGATTTTTTTACTGTCACTGTACGTGTAGAAGCATTTTAAGGTCTTTAAACACACTTTTAAAACAATAGAAACTCATTTAAACACATAAAAGATACTTAGAGACAGAGCAAGAGCTATGAAAAACACAAAAATCTTTCATTTTTAATGATTTATATAGTAAAATAACATTACAAAAAAAAAACGCGAATTACCGGGACCACAAAAACTGAACCGCGATGTAGCGGGGGATTACTGTACAAGGGGTTACGGTGTTCAGGCACCACCAACAACGAAGGCCCTATTTTTCTGCACATGTATGACAAGTTAATGCCATTTCAATTTTGTATCTAATTTCTAATGGCAGGGCCTATCCCTGTGCGTGGTTGAGATGTTCAGGCACAACCAACAACCAAGGCCCAATCTGCACCTGTATGACAAGTACATTTGACTTGAAATTTTGTATATATATTTGTATATTACATTTTTTGCTTTAGAAATGTCAGTATTGCTGCAGCAGGCTACATACATCGTAGAGATGCACTACTTTACAGGCACATTCAGGGAACCCCCAAGGCAGGAATTTTTCATTTGTATAGTTTCACTTTAAGCCTCATTAAAATCAGTAAATCAGTGCTCCTTTAAAAACGATAGTTTTTAAAAACTTTTTTTTATTGCTACATGTTCCCCAGTTCAGTACCTGGACCCCCATAAACTTTTTTGGGGGCAATAACTTGCATTTAAGCCTTCAAAATTAGGTCGTTTGATTTTCGAGGTTCGAGTCCCATAGACTTCAATGGGGTTCATTTATTCAAACAAACTTTTCCTCTGTTCACGGTGTTCTGGTGCGAACCAAACCGTGGTGTGTTTGGCTCATCGCTAGTGGTCAATAGAAGGAAGAATGCTCCCTTAGATTGCTGGTTAGTAGAAGAATGCTCCCTTACATTGCTGGCCAATAGAACGGAGAATGCTCCCTTACATTGCTGGTCAATAGAAGAATGTTCCCTTACATTGCTGGTCAGTAGAAGAATGCTCCCTTACATTGCTGGCCAGTAGAAGAATGCTTCCTTACATTGCTGGTCAGTAGAAGAATGCTCCCTTTGATTGCTGGCCAGTAGAAAGAAGAATACTCTCTTATGTTACTGGTCATGTAGCGCTACCCCCGCAGGAGCAGCTTGAATATTGTTGGTACCTCACTCTGCCTTTTCAAACCCAAGAACAGACTCAACCCCACTGGCATACATGGCAAACTGTGAGTGTAACAGCAGAAGAAAATGGACACTGGTTGTAGTGAACACAAAAATTACTTTTACTGACTATTCACCTCTCCTTGGAACGATTCTCTCAGCTGATACAGGTGCATCTAGGCATGCACCCAAGATTCTCCTTTAATCAGACTGGTCGTCTTGAGCACAGCGGTGGGTCGACTGGGAAGATAGCAGCTCTCCCTCTCTCTTGCATCCAGTCTCTTCTGTGCCTCATGGAGAACTGATCTCCTACCAGCCAAGATGGATGCATCTTCTCCTCCTCTTTTCCAAGAACTCTAGGAAATGTAGTTCTGTCATAATAACATAGGTTTATGGAGCCATTGCAGGTGAAGACCACATTCCCCAGAAGGCCCTGTACATTGCTGCTGAGTGGCTCCCTTCTCCCTGCCAATGAGAATGCAGTGGGAGGGAGCAGAACAACACAGAGTCACTGTTTTATGAGGAGAAGGAGGGTGGGAATCCCCTAGAGGCACTGACAGACTCTTTCTCCCTCAGTGAGAGCCACGGTCAGCTTGGCATGGCACGGGAGATGCAAGGCACCCGCTACAGTCAGTAGAAGGAAGAATGCTCCCTTACATTGCTGGTCACTAGGAGGAGAATTCTCCCTTACATGTGTGGTCAGTAGGCAGATTAATGCCCCTTTACGTGGGTGGTCGATAGAAGGAAGAATGACAAGTAAACACTCACCTGGAGTTAACAGTCACTTGGATCCAGATGTCATTTCCTTGAATGTTTAACTACATGAAGACCAAGTCTTTTCAGGCACTTTCTACAAGTTAAAATCAGTGTTTTTTGCAAGAAAATGACTTATATCCACTGAAACTAAACCCTAGAGAATAAAATGGCGATCATTGCAATTTTTTTTTTGTCACGCAGTATTTGCGCAGCGGTTTTTTAAATGCAATTTTTTGGAAAAAAATACACTTTAATTAATTAAAAAGAAACAAAACACAATATATACCCCACATTTTTTGTGAAATATAAAAGGTGGTGTTTTGCTGAGTAAATACTTAACATGTCACACTTTAAAACTGCGCACGCTCGTGGAATGGCGACAAACTACGGTACCTAAAAATCTCCATAGGCGACTCTTTAAAAAGATTTACAGGTTACCTGTTTGGAGTAACAGAGGAAGTCTAGTGCTAGAATTATTGTTCTCGCTCTAATGTTCATGGCGATACCTCACATGTGTGGTGCGAACACTGTTTACTTTACTGTTTACTTATACGTATGCATTCGCTTCTGCGCGCGAGCACGGAGGGACGGGCACACTTTACATTTTTTTCTTTATTTTATTTATTTTTTTTAAACTTTCCCTTTATTTTTATTTTATTTTCTTATTACTTTTTTCCTATTACAAGGAATGTAAACATCACTTGTAATAGAAATAAGGATGACAAGTCTATATAGAGAGATCTGGGGTCCTCCCAGGCCATAGAAGCGATCAGAGATGATCTGGTCTATGTCCATTTCTGTGACCAGCCAGCCACACCGTCAGATCATTTCTCGAGCACACCGGGGAAAACGGTAAGCCCGATGTCCCCTCCCACCACTTCTGAAAGCGAAACAGCAACAAATGAGCCACTTGTACTGCTTTCATGAAAAAAGCCAGCTGCCAGATGAAAAAAAAAAAAAAACAGCCATCTTCAGCAATAACCCGGGTAAATCACTTGCGCAACGTATATTTATGTATTGGGGTTGGCAAGTGGTTTTAATGACAAGTGACTTCCCGTAATTGGGGAACAATTTGGGCTAACAGCCACGTCCGAAATAGAAGATGCAAAAAATTGCAGGACCAGCTACACCAGAACCTGCCTAAATAAATAGGCTTTAAAGGCTCAGCATGGGAGACAACACAACACATATAAAAAAAAAAATAGTAACTTTATTAATACAGATGAGATTTAGAGCAAATGCATAAAAACAAAGACTTGATGGCCTATACATGAATAATTAAGACTGTTGAGCCTTTGTTTTTGTGCATTTGCTCTTATTACAGTGATTTAGGCAGGTTCAGGTGTAGCTGGTTCCGCAATTTGTTGTGACTTCCTGTAATGTTTTCATCAATAACAGAGCAGTGGCACACTAAATTTGACAGCGAGAGAGACATGCATAGAGCTAGATGGGCATTTCCTTACACACAAACACACATGGTCCTAAATTAGGATTTAATCTTGAATAGCTTTAGACTTCCAAATGTTTGCAACCCATAAATGTGCCTATTGGTCATTTTTAAAGATACAGTTATAGACAGAGCTACAAAAACCTTCCTTGGACTGCTTTATTTTTATGCACGAAAATTTTTTGCGAAAAAACGGATAGACACATAACCTATGAGCCTAAAAGACTGAAAAAACAAACAAATAAACACAAGTATACCAATATAAAACATTTTAATGGGCGGAGTCACAGGATACAATAGATACAATAGAAGTTCTGAGCGAGGTAGAATATGGTAATTATTATCATAATTCAGGATTGGAGATTTTCTATACAGCATTTTTAAAGAACAACAATAACAATTCAGGCAAAGTAAACAGGCAGAATACAAACAGAACATTGAACGCACAAGTATAACTTTTGGTCATGGTTATTGCTATTGCACTCCATTGTGTTTACTTCATTGTTTCTTTCTGAGTACTAAATTATATTAAAACCTACTGCTTTTCTTTATTATCCATTAGAGGTTCCATTTAAAGAACAATGAATGAGGCTTACATAGATACAGCTATGTCTATTGTATTGCTTATGCATTAGTTGGAATATTTTCTCAAGGCTATGTATACCGAATATGTTAATATGAAATGGAAACCAGTGTATTATTATTCTTTATTGATTAATATGTATGTATATATATATATATATATGCTAAAAAATCCTTCAAAGAACACACGTATACACTCACAATACTGTACACACATACAGTATACACTAAACACACATATACTATAAACTTATACACTAAGGGTTTGCTTAAATCTGCATTAGCAAACAGTGGATCATTCTTCAGAGGGAGTTTGACAGGTGGTGAAGCGGTATATTTGTAGGGGGGATGCAGTCGCAGGATGGTTGTTGGGTATGTGGGTGATTATGGACCTTTCCTCCATGCTTCCCGTTAACTCGTTGAGTACCAAGTTCTGGTTTATATGAGAGGACTACCCTCCGGGGTGGTTTCTTTGGGGTATGCCAGGCAGTGTCTGAGGACACTCATGCTGTAACAGGGGTACCACCTCACCCAAAGGCATGCTCACCAATGCCCAGGTCCAGGCAGGGGCCAAGGTCATGTAAAGAATCGAACATTAAAGGCAATCCCCCAACTTAGAGATCAGCCACTTGTGTGTAGTGTTGCAAGCGGAGTCCATCTTGAAGATGTTGTCCCTTGTCCTACACACTTTTACAGGTGTATGTGTTGCATTAGAAGGGATATGCGGAGCCTCTGCCCATTCCACAAGTCAGCGTACCTCTGTTACCTCTCTCCAAGTAACAGAATGGTGTCCACCAAACACTTAGTGTGGACCTCATGTGTGCTTTCACTTAACTCTTACCTTACATACCTAGTGACCAGGCAATAGACCTCCGTAACACTGTTCCATTCCCAGGGACCAGCAGAGACAGATAGCCAGGGAGGAAGTCGAAAAAAACACTGAATCAACTCGCTACCGGAGGACCAGTCACCTAAGTAGGTACCGCATCACCTAGCTAGGTACCACTCCAAGGACTGGTTGCTGTTTCCTCCTATAGTTACCCACAGCAACTTCTCCTCTTAGACTCACAGGCTAACCTGTTGAGACAACTTTACTGAACTTTTGGAAGAACATATATACCATGCAGTAATGTCTTTTTTCTAGCTGAATCTAACTGTGGCTGCCCCCAGTTACCTGCACAGGCGAAGTAGTGAATGTACAGCTTGTATAACAGTGTAAATTTGCTGTCCCCTCAAAATAACTCAACACACAGTCATTAATGTCTAAACCGCTGGCAACAAAAGTGAGTACACCCCTAAGTGAATATGTCCAAACTGGGCTGAAAGTGTCAATATTTTTGTGGCCACCATTATTTTCCAGCACTGCCTTAACCGTCTTGGGCATGGAGCTCACCAGAGCTTCACAGGTTGCCACTGAAGTCCTCTTCCACTCCTCCATGACGGCAATACGTTGCTGGTGGATGTTAGAGACCTTGCGCTCTTCTCCGTTCTGTTTGAGGATGCCCCACAGATGCTCAATAGAGTTTAGGTCTGGAGACTTGCTTGGCCAGTCCATAACCTTTACCCTCAGATTCTTTAGCAAGGGGCAGTGGTCGTCTTGGAGGAGTGTTTGGGGTCATTATTATTATTATTATTATTATTATTTTGGAATACTGCTCTGCGGCCAAGTCTAGGAAGGGAGGGGATCGTGCTCTGCTTCAGTATGTCACAGTACATGTTAGCATTCATGGTTCCCTCAATGAACTGTAGCTCCCCAGTGTCGGCAGCACTCATGCAGCCCCAGATCAGGACACTCCCACCACCATGCTTGACTGTAAGCAAGACACACTTGTCTTTGTACTCCTCACCTGGTTGCCGTCACACACGCTTGAAATCCATCTGAAGCAAATAAGTTTATCTTGGTCTCATCAGACCACAGGACATTGTTCCAGTAATCCATGTCCTTAGTCTGCTTGTCTTCAGCAAACGGGCTTTCTTGTGCATCATCTTTAAAAGAGGCTTCCTTCTGGGACGACAACCATGCATATCAATTTGATGCAGTGTGCGGCGTATGGTCTGAGCACTGACAGGCTGACCCCCAACTAATTCAATCCAGAGATGTATAGTAACTAAGTAGAACTACTTCACTACTGTACTTAAGTACCGAAAGGCGGTATCTGTACTTTCCTAGAGTAGAATTTTTTTCTCCTACTTCCACTTTTACTTCACTACATTTTTTCAATGATTTCAATACTTCTACTCCAATATTTCTTTTTTGTGCTGCATAGTTACTCGTTACAATTCTAAAAATTACCACTGCCAGAACAGTAGATGGCAGGTTTCATGAAGCTCAAAACATGTGTATTATCAGCACATAAAAAGCACAGAAAATAAATGCTACTGTATGCATAAATAAAAGCTACATTTGAAATAATAAAAAACAATATGATGTTCAAACTTTTGACTTCTTTCTTTAATAACTACATAACACAGTACTTGTACTTTTACTTTCAGTACTTGAGTAGCAATTTTTTTTTTCGAAACTACTGGTACTTTTACTTTCAGTACTTGAGTAGCAAAATTTTTAAAAAAACTACTTGCAATACTTAAGTACAAAAAATGTTGAATACTTTAGTACTTCTACTCAAGTCACTTTTTGATCGAGCACTTCCACTTCTACTCAAGTCACTTTTTGATCGAGCACTTGTACTTTTACTCAAGTATGGGTTTCGAGTACTTTATACAACTCTGATTCAATCTCTGCAGCAATACTGGCAGCACTCATATGTCTATTTCTCAAAGACAACCTCTGGATTTGACGCTGAGCACGTGCACTCAACTTCTTTGGTCGACCATGGCGAGGCCTGTACTGAGTGAAACCTGTCCTGTTACACTGCGGTATGGTCTTGGCCACCGTGCTGCAGCTCAGTTTCAGGGTCTTGGCAATCTTCTTATAGCCTAGGCCATCTTTATGTAGAGCAAAAATTATTTTTTCAGATCCTCAGAGAGTTCTTTGCCATAAGGTGCTATGTTGAAATTTTCAGTTACCAGTATGATAGAGTGAGAGTGATAAAACCAAATTTAACACACCTGAGGTGTACTCACTTTTGTTCCCAGCAGTTTAGACATTAATGTCTGTGTGAGTTATTTTGAGGGGACAGGAAATTTACAGTTATACAAGCTGTACATTCACTACTTTACATTGTAGCAGGTTAGTGTCATTTCTTCAGTGTTGTCACATGAAAAGATATAATAAAATATTTACAAAAATGTGAGGGTTGTACTCACTTTTGTGAGATACTGTATACCAGTATATATTTAAAAATAGAGAAACCTCCAGATAATTGTTGCAGCAAAGCCCCATTGCAGGGGTCCCTGAAAATGATGCTGTAATTGTCTTTGTTTCTGAGACCTAAGGGCAAGATCTGTGGTGATGAGGAGACCCTTCAGCTGTTAACTTAACAGTCTGGAATGCAGTCCTAGTTATCCAGCAATAGAGAAATGTTGCTCATGCTGTATAGTCCCCAAGGTGCCACATCCCCAAAATGGAAATCACAACCACAAAAGGTTCCCCTTGGGTGGGACTTTTAAGGCACCAAATTTAGACGACAACTAAAGTAAATAAAATGTAAAAAACTTTATTGACTTATACAAAAGAATAAAAACAATAGGCAAGCTGTAAAATACTCCACATGAACCAGTGCAACTTGGACCACTGAACCTCCGGGTTTGACCCGACGCGTTTCGGAGTATGAATTAACTCCTTCCTCAGGGGTGCCCTTGGAGGGTGGTCTGTAGATAGTTATCATAAAATAATTGATTATCACATATTGCAAAAAACATACAATGCATTAAGGTTTAACATGTATAATCTACTTACATAGTTCACTGTAATGGGAGGTATAGATAGCCTGCCTCAGAGTTAAAAGCAAAGGGTGAGCATGCCAACGTTGTCCACTAGGGGTGCCTTCTGGTTATCCTAGAGAGTCTAGGGGTCTTGGATGAACTCCTGGATCCAAGTGGTCAGCAACTGTCCGCTAGCTAGTCTCGGTCAGAGGCTAGATGGGAGCAGCTGGAACCTATTCACAGCAGTTCTGCTGAACAAAAATTCGAGCAATTAACCAAAATGTGTGCTCAAACGGAAATAGAAAAAATGTATCAAAAAGTGCCCAAACATCGCTCAAAAAACGTCCATGAAAACAGACAGCCATCAGTGTTATAAGGTACATGGAGGACATCATGTAAGGGAATAAATGCTAGACTGTAAAGTCAAACGCATATAAAATCCCATATAAATCAAAAAACTTGCAACATTGTCATAATGGAGCAGAGTGTCTTATTTGTAAAGACATTACAATGTATCTGTTTGGTACAGGTAACTGGAGGCTGTCATCATGGATAGAGCTGGGCAGAGTAATGTTGAAAAGCAGGCTAAATTTCTTACCTATAGCCAGAGCGGTTCAAATATCCCCGATGGATGTTGGAGCTTAAAAGATCCTGCGTGTCCGGCGAGGGAGCGTGCAGCTCTCATGCCGGACAGGCAGGGCCTTAAAGGCAGCGCCATCAGCTGAAACAATCATCAGCTGGATGACGCCGCTTGCTCAGCTGATTGCCGATAAGGTTCCCTGAAACGCAGCCGCCGCACACGCCCCCAACCGGAAGTGATCCGGCGGGAGTGCGGACGGCCGATGCGTTCCACCGGCACGGGATACGCTCTGTCTGCGTGGAACGCAAACAGAGTGTAATGAGCATGCGTTACCAATCTCAGCTAGAGATCGGGATGGAGGATGCATGCATCTCAAGCGGACGCCACTAGGTGGTGTCCGCTGTTACCGTGCCAGGCTACTACCAAAAGCGATTCCAGAGAGCAAAGGAATTCCTCTCTGGAAGGCAACTGCTGATCACGTCCAGGAGTGTCCAGGGAGAAAAAAAAAAAAAAAAAAAGCATATCTCTTTATCACAGATCTAAAGCAGAGGAGATTACAGTCTACTGTGCCTAGAATTGTCCAGGGTTCAGTAGTCCTCTCATAAATGTGCATAGGTGTCAACTATACAGATACATACGTGTAAACAGAGCAAATTCAAGGGGCTTATCCCCTAAAGTGGCAACGTGGGACATGCTATACCATTTGTTACAAATGCGAGGATATCAAGACAGAATGCAGATAATACATTAAAGACATATGCGAAAAAGGGGGAGGGAAAGGGGAAAAAAGGGAAGGGTAGGCAAACAAAAATAGAAAAACAAGTAAACAAAAAACAAAAAACGAATGAACAAAAAAGGGAGGGAGAGAAGCCCACTTCTTAAGCCTGTTGAAAAGTCACTTTTGGGATAGAACAGATTTATCCCCAAATATGGTGAGGGAAGTTTTGTCACGGGCCTATTTTTCCATGCCTCCAGAAGTAAATCCCTCAAGAAATGGTCTGAAGGATATTTGATCGTTGAGTCCTGGTGGTTCGGTTGCTCTCAAGCGGTATATCCATCGTAACTCCATTTGGAGGAGGGTCTTATTCCAGTCCCCTCCTCTGGGGTTAGGATGTATCCTGTCCAAGATCAAAAATTTGATCTTGGGGATTCTATCTGGGTGGACTAAAGCGGCGTGACGTCCAAGTGGCAGGTCAGGGTCACGTGTTGTAATACTTTTTATGTGTCTGCATGCTCGTTTCGTAAATTCAAGTTTGGTCTTGCCAACATAAAAGCAGCCGCACCCACAGAGGAGCAAGTATACCACTCCATGGGTGCGGCAGTTGGCAAAGTGTTGTGGCCTAAAGACCTGTCCGTTGGGCAAAATTGGGTTTTTGCTTGTATACATGTATCTACAATACTTGCATGTTCCACATATAAAGGTTCCTTTGAATTTACAGTGTTCTTTGCCTCTATTGGCTATAAATTCGCTTTGTACGAGTTGATCTCTCAGGGCAGGCACCTTTTTATAGGTGAGTTGAGGATATGCCGCCACATGTTTGCCCACGATGGGATCGAGAGAGAGCATGTGCCAATATCTCGTCAGAATTTTCTTAATTTGAGGATGTTGTTCTGAATATTTTGTGATGATTCTCAAGCTGTTATCAATGGGTTTAGGGGTCTTGGGAATCAACAGTTGTGCTCTATCCATAGCTAGTGCTTTTTTATATGCTTTTTTCAAAGTAGTTTTTGTGTAGCCTCTAGCTAAGAGTCTACATCGCAGATCGTCTGCCGCTTTTTGAAAACTGGCAGAGTCAGTGCAATTTCGTCTAGCACGAAAATATTGGCCATAGGGGATTGAGCAAACCAGATTGTATGGGTGGAAGCTTGAGGCGTGGAGTATGGTGTTTCCAGCAGTGGGCTTTCGATAAAGCCCACTGTGGAGAACACCATCATCGCCCTTGTGGATCTCCACATCCAAGAAGGTGACTTGGCGCATGTCGTAATTCATGGTAAAGTTCAAGTTGAATTCATTTTTGTTCATCCTGTCCATCCATTTCTCCAAAAGGTCTATTGGTCCATGCCAAAGCATGAACACATCATCGATGTAGCGGACCCACATTATGATGTGGTCCGTATACATCGTGGTGTCATCATCGTGCAGGAGAGCGTGTTCCCACTCCCCCAGGTACAGATTGGCGTAGGATGGGGCACAGCATGTGCCCATCGCTACGCCCTGCACCTGGAGGTAGTGGGAACCGTTAAACGTAAACACGTTATGTGTTAGTATAAATTGTAGGATGGACAGGATGAATTCACCGTAGGCATTCAAACTTTGTCCTTGCATTAATGTATGTCTTATTGCTGCCAAACCCTGGTCATGCGGGATGGAACTATATAAGGCCTCGACGTCTATCGTGACCAGTAGACAATTGTCGGGAACCACCACATTTTGTATTTGTTGTAAGAAATGTATTGTGTCTCGCACATGAGATGGTAATGCAACTACAAAAGGTTTTAAGAACGTGTCGACTAATTTGCTCGCATTATCTGTCACCGAACCCCTCCCCGAGATAATAGGACGCCCTGGTGGATTAGTGGCGTCCTTGTGTATCTTGGGGAGGGCGTAAAAAGTGGGGGTAACAGGGAAGGCAGTGTGGACATATTCCCAGGTGTGCTTGGGAATGATTGTATTGAGATACGCCATGTCAACAATCTTGTAGAATTCCAGCTGGTATTTGGTGACAATTAGGGTTGAGCGAACACCTAGATGTCCGTGTTCGACGGGTTCGGCCGAACTTTAAAAAAAAGTCCGGGTCCGTGTCCCGGACTTTTACCGAACTTTTCCCGGACACCGAACCCCATTGAAGTCAATGGGGACCCGAACTTTAAGGCACTAAAATGGCTCTAAAACACCAAAGGAAAGGGCTAGAGTGCTGCAAATGGCAGCAAAACGTAATTAAGAGCATGGCAAGTGCTCTGCAAACAAATGTGGATAGGGAAATAACTTAAAACAACAAAAAAAAAAACAGAAAAATAAAACAATGTTCTTCTTCATCTCTGAAGGACGAGGCCCATATGGAGTAGGAGGGAGGTTGAGGTGGTGGTGGATGTGGCGGTGACATAGGCGTGCGCACAGGGTGTGCTGGGTGTGCCTGGGCACACCCTAATCACCTAGGGCACATAGCATTGCCAGTGAGGAGATGGGAAAGATCTCCCTGGGACCTGCTCTGCTCTATTTCTCCTTGCCTACAGGTACATGGCCCCGATACATTACTCTCCCTGCTGGCAAACACATGCATGTGTATTTCAACTTTGGGGTGCACACCTTAATGCAATAGGCTGCGCACACCTATGGGCGGTGTAGGTGGAAGCGGCGGTGGAGGAGGACCAGGGCCGGATTAACAGCATCATGGGCTTGGTGCTGAGGATTTTGAAGGGCCTTAAGCGCCGTGCCTTGCCATGCACCCAGAGGAGGAAGGGTGCAGCCATGCATGCCTAATTCAACATGGGATGCTGTCTCTGAAGCCCATAAACACATCCATGCATCGCCAACTGTCCCTCCTTGTCCGGCCTTCACGCTGTGTGGGGAGGTTCTGAGGGTGCTGCCTGGGGAAGCGAGCATAGAAGCCAGACTTCTGTGTTTACAAGTGACAGAAGAGCGGTAACAGTGAATATGGCCAACCCGGGGCCTATATAAAAGGTAGGGGCCTGGAGCTGCAGCTCCAATAGCCCCTACATTAATCTGGCCCTGAGGAGGAGGACGAGGTAGCCAACACTGCTTCTTTTCAAAAATTTTAAATGAGGGTACACCCCAAAAGAGTGAGAAAGAGCAAAAATGGAACAATGGGTGGGTAAGGTCGGTATCCATTGCTATTCTGCATAAGGTACGGAAAAGTCCCGTGGGATCCATGCCTGGTTCATTTTAATGAACGTGAGCTTGTCCACATTGTCTCTGGACAGGCGGCTGCGCTTGTCTGTTATAACGCCCCCAGCCGTGCTAAATACCCGTTCAGATAATACACTGGCTGCAGGGCACGCCAGCACCTCCAAGGCGTAAAGGGCAAGCTCAAGCCATGTGCCCAATTTGGAGACCCAGAAGTTGAAGGGGGCAGACCCGTCATTCACTACATGTAGGCGTGTGCACACATACTGCTCCACCATGTTGGTAAAATGCTGCCTCCTGCTAAGACGTTCCATCTGAGCTGCTGGTGCTGCTGTTTGTTGTGGCGTGCTGACAAAGCTTTTCCACATTTCGGCCATGCTAACCCTGCCTTCTGAGGTGCTGGCGGTGCCCTGGTTGCGTTGGCGACCTCCTCCTCCTCCTCCTCTGCCTTGTGCTTCCACTGTGGCCCCGCTGTCAGATGGGAATGCCAGCAGCATGGCGTCTACCAGCGTGCGCTTGTACTCGCGCATCTTGCGATCGCGCTCCAGTGAGTGAATTAAGGACGGTACGTTGTCCTTGTAACGGGGATCCAGCAGCGTGGCCACCCAGTAATCAGCACAAGTTAGAATGTGGGCAACTCGGCGGTCGTTGTGGAGACACTGCAGCATGTAATCGCTCATGTGTGCCAGGCTGCCCAGAGGCAACGAAAGGCTGTCCTCTGTGGGAGGTGTATCGTCCGTGTCCTCTGTATCCCCCCAGCCACGCACCAGTGATGGCCATGAGCTGGCCTGGGTGCCACCCTGCTGTGAACATGGTTCCATCTCCTCCTCCAGCTCCTCCTCCTCCTCATCCTCCTCATCCTCCAGAACTGTGCCCCTGCTGGACAATTGCGTCCCTGGCGTTTGCGTGTGCAGGAACCCACCCTCGGAGCCCCTTGCGAATGACTGCCCTGAAAGCCTTGGAAATGTTACCTCTTCATCCTCCTCCTCCTCCTCATCCTGTGCCACATCCTCTTCCATCATCGCCCGAATTGTTTTTTCAAGGAGGCATAGAAGTGGGATAGTTAAGCTGAGAACGGCGTCATTGCCACTGGCCATGTTGGTGGAGTACTCAAAACAGCGCAACAAGGCACACAGGTCTCGCATGGAGGCCCAGTTAAATTAAATAGCGGAATAGAAAATATGATCCAAAAAAAGTGTATGTATATCACACGTACACAACCACACTGGGCCCCAATTACTATTGTTTGTACCCCTAAAAGGCTAGATGAGGAGTAGGGGGAGTATGGAACAGGCAGCACCCTCAAACCTTCAGAAGTATGAGATGAACCCCAACAACTTGGAAAGGTGGATCTCTCTCACACGTACCGACACAGACTATCCCGCAATTCAATTGATCCTCAAAGGTTTTTATTGAATAGCGGAATAGGAAATATGATCAAAAAAAGTGTATGTATCTCGCACGTACACAACCACACTAGGCCCCAATTACTATTGTTTGTACCCCTAAAAGGCTAGATGAGGAGTAGGGGGGGTATGGAACAGGCAGCACCCTCAAACCTTCAGAAGTATGAGATGAACCCCAACAACTTGGAAAGGTGGATCTCTCTCACACGTACCGACACAGACTATCCCCCAATTTAACTGATCCCCAAAGGTTTTTGATTAAATAGCGGAATAGAAAATATGATCCAAAAAAAGTGTATGTATATCACACGTACACAACCACACTAGGCCCCAATTACTATTGTTTGTACCCCTAAAAGGCTAGATGAGGAGTAGGGGGGGTATGGAACAGGCAGCACCCTCAAACCTTCAGAAGTATGAGATGAACCCCAACAACTTGGAAAGGTGGATCTCTCTCACACGTACCGACACAGACTATCCCCCAATTTAACTGATCCCCAAAGGTTTTTGATTAAATAGCGGAATAGAAAATATGATCCAAAAAAAGTGTATGTATATCACACGTACACAACCACACTAGGCCCCAATTACTATTGTTTGTACCCCTAAAAGGCTAGATGAGGAGTAGGGGGGGTATGGAACAGGCAGCACCCTCAAACCTTCAGAAGTATGAGATGAACCCCAACAACTTGGAAAGGTGGATCTCTCTCACACGTACCGACACAGACTATCCCCCAATTTAACTGATCCCCAAAGGTTTTTGATTAAATAGCGGAATAGAAAATATGATCCCAAAAAAGTGTATGTATATCACACGTACACAACCACACTGGGCCCCAATTACTATTGTTTGTACCCCTAAAAGGCTAGATGAGGAGTAGGGGGAGTATGGAACAGGCAGCACCCTCAAACCTTCAGAAGTATGAGATGAACCCCAACAACTTGGAAAGGTGGATCTCTCTCACACGTACCAACACAGACTATCCCCCAATTTAACTGATCCCCAAAGGTTTTTGATTAAATAGCGGAATAGAAAATATGATCCAAAAAAAGTGTATGTATATCACACGTACACAACCACACTAGGCCCCAATTACTATTGTTTGTACCCCTAAAAGGCTAGATGAGGAGTAGGGGGAGTATGGAACAGGCAGCACCCTCAAACCTTCAGAAGTATGAGATGAACCCCAACAACTTGGAAAGGTGGATCTCTCTCACACGTACCGACACAGACTATCCCGCAATTCAATTGATCCTCAAAGGTTTTTATTGAATAGCGGAATAGGAAATATGATCAAAAAAAGTGTATGTATCTCGCACGTACACAACCACACTAGGCCCCAATTACTATTGTTTGTACCCCTAAAAGGCTAGATGAGGAGTAGGGGGGGTATGGAACAGGCAGCACCCTCAAACCTTAAGAAGTATGAGATGAACCCCAACAACTTGGAAAGGTGGATCTCTCTCACACGTACCGACACAGACTATCCCCCAATTTAACTGATCCCCAAAGGTTTTTGATTAAATAGCGGAATAGAAAATATGATCCCAAAAAAGTGTATGTATATCACACGTACACAACCACACTGGGCCCCAATTACTATTGTTTGTACCCCTAAAAGGCTAGATGAGGAGTAGGGGAAGTATGGAACAGGCAGCACCCTCAAACCTTCAGAAGTATGAGATGAACCCCAACAACTTGGAAAGGTGGATCTCTCTCACACGTACCGACACAGACTATCCCGCAATTCAATTGATCCTCAAAGGTTTTTATTGAATAGCGGAATAGGAAATATGATCAAAAAAAGTGTATGTATCTCGCACGTACACAACCACACTAGGCCCCAATTACTATTGTTTGTACCCCTAAAAGGCTAGATGAGGAGTAGGGGGGGTATGGAACAGGCAGCACCCTCAAACCTTCAGAAGTATGAGATGAACCCCAACAACTTGGAAAGGTGGATCTCTCTCACACATACCGACACAGACTATCCCCCAATTTAACTGATCCCCAAAGGTTTTTGATTAAATAGCGGAATAGAAAATATGATCCCAAAAAAGTGTATGTATATCACACGTACACAACCACACTGGGCCCCAATTACTATTGTTTGTACCCCTAAAAGGCTAGATGAGGAGTAGGGGGAGTATGGAACAGGCAGCACCCTCAAACCTTCAGAAGTATGAGATGAACCCCAACAACTTGGAAAGGTGGATCTCTCTCACACGTACCAACACAGACTATCCCCCAATTTAACTGATCCCCAAAGGTTTTTGATTAAATAGCGGAATAGAAAATATGATCCAAAAAAAGTGTATGTATATCACACGTACACAACCACACTAGGCCCCAATTACTATTGTTTGTACCCCTAAAAGGCTAGGAGTAGGGGGAGTATGGAACAGGCAGCACCCTCAAACCTTCAGAAGTATGAGATGAACCCCAACAACTTGGAAAGGTGGATCTCTCTCACACGTACCAACACAGACTATCCCCCAATTTAACTGATCCCCAAAGGTTTTTGATTAAATAGCGGAATAGAAAATATGATCCCAAAAAAGTGTATGTATATCACACGTACACAACCACACTAGGCCCCAATTACTATTGTTTGTACCCCTAAAAGGCTAGATGAGGAGTAGGGGGAGTATGGAACAGGCAGCACCCTCAAACCTTCAGAAGTATGAGATTGTGTTCACTGTACCCCACAAAGATTGAGTTCACTGCACCCCACAATGATTGTGTTCACTGCACCCCACAAAGATTGTGTTCACTGCACCTCACAAAGATTGTGTTCACTGTACCCCCCAAAGATTGTGTTCACTGCACCCCACAAAGATTCTGTTCACTGTACCCCACAAAGATTGTGTTCACTGCACCCCAAAAAGATTGTGTTCACTGCACCCCAAAAAGGATGTTGTTCACTGCACCCCAAAAAGGATGTTGTTCACTCCACCCCAAAAAGATTGTGTTCACTGCACCCCACAAAGATTGTGTTCACTGCACCCCAAAAAGATTGTGTTCACTGCACCCCAAAAATGATTTTGTTCACTGCACCCCAAAAAGGATTTTGTTCACTGCACCCCAAAAAGGATGTTGTTCACTCCACCCCAAAAAGATTGTGTTCACTGCACCCCACAAAGGATTTTGTTCACTGCACCCCAAAAAGATTGTGTTCACTGCACCCCAAAAAGGATGTTGTTCACTGCACCCCAAAAAGGATTTTGTTCACTGCACCCCAAAAAGATTGTGTTCACTGCACCCCACAAAGGATTTTGTTCACTGCACCCCACAAAGATTGTGTTCACTGCACACCAAAAAGGATTGTGTTCACTGCACCCCAAAAAGATTTTGTTCACTGCACCCCAAAAAGATTGTGTTCACTGCAGCCCAAAAAGATTGTGTTCACTGCAGCCCAAAAAGATTGTGTTCACTGCAGCCCAAAAAGATTGTGTTCACTGCAGCCCAAAAAGATTGTGTTCACTGCAGCTCACACACAGAAAAATGGATGTGGATCACTGACACCTGCCTATCTCCAATCCCACACCACACAGCAATATCGATTGTAGTTTGTAGAACACAGTTTCCCTAAAATTCAGCAGACTCTGTCCCTAACAGGATTGAGAAGAGATCGTAGATCAGGATTGAGTGCAGATTCACCCCACCCCCCACACAGCAATATCGATTGTAGTTTGTAGAAGACACTGACCCTATAATTCAGCAGACTCTATCCCTAAAATGCCTACAACTCGCCCTGCCTAAACACTCCGACCTGTCCCTCAATTCTATCCGGACACAAATGTTTTTTTCCTGCCTATCTTTCCCTAATCAGCAGCCAGCACGTTGATGTGTGCTCTGTCCCTGAATCTAAGCAGCATAATGACGCCGCTGCGGCTGCCTCGAACTTATAAAGACTTGGTCACATGCTTCAGACGGCCAATCACAGCTACTGAGACATTTGCAGGCATGGCTGGGATGGCTTAAGGCACACCAGTTAAACGATTGTTGATTGGCTGTTGAAAGCCCGCCATGAAAAGAGCGCCAAAGCATGCAAAACCCGGAAATAAAACGACCGAACACGGATTTTTACCCGAACATACAGTAAAGTGTCCGTGTCCGTGTTCGGGTACAAAAAATCCAATTATTCGGTACGAACACGAATAATACAGTCCGTGTTCGCTCAACACTAGTGACAATATCAGCTGGAATTCTCCTATACCACCTAGGGTTCCTCAGAATCTTCAGACACATTGCAACATAGTCGTCATTATTCATGACGACAACGTTGCCGCCCTTGTCAGCTTGCTTTATCGTGACCGATGAGTTTTGTTTGAGTTTTTGAATCGCTAACTTTTGGTTGAAAGTAATATTGGTTTTAATTGGTTTTTTGATATTAAGCTTTTCGATCTCCTTGGTCACGAGTTTGACAAAGGTGGCAACGTGTGGATTGGAAGTTTGGGGGAATTTGTCAGATTTTTTCTTGAGAGACAGATCGTGGCCCATGGGTGTCGACTTGTGTGGGTCAACACCTGCCAATAGGGAAGGCAGGTCTACCCGGTCAATCAAGTCTTCGTTTTCCTCAAGTAATGAAATTAATGTGTCAAGAATTGGGTCTTTTTGGGATTGCGAGGTCTCGATGATCTTGTTACTGTCAAATTGGATTTTAAAGTTCAATTTCCGAGCGAAAAGGTGTAAATCTTTGATGAAATCGAACCTATCCAATTTCATACTAGGACAGAAACTGAGGCCTTTGGACAAAACCTCAATTTCATCTGGAGATAGGGTGTAATCTGATAAATTGATAACAGATAAATCGGTGCATGCAGGATTGGGAATGGATTGGTTTGTGGATGGAGGTGCCAATGTGGAATTTAGTTGGGAGGGGTTGGAGTGAACGTGGGGGCTCTCATGTGAATCAATTCTAAAAAAGTTGAGTCCTGTAGGTTTATAGTGGAGGCCAGTGAGGTTGGTGTCGGATTGGAATTGTGCGGGAGTGTCTGTGTATGGGGGTGAGCCATGTTGGGAAGTGTGTCAGGTTGTGATTCAGGTAACGGTGTAGCAGGTTTAAACAAAGATAAATTGGTGCTATGGTCGTGTTTGACATTGGATTTTTTTGTGGATTGGGTCAAACTCGTTTCTTCTTGATATGTGCGTTTCATTGTTGTTGATTTTTGTTTCTTTGAATTCTGTGAATTATTAATGGAAGTCCCTTTGGGATGGGCAGTGGGGGGAGGAAGTGGACGTTGATTTGTATTGTTTGCTGGAAACAGCAAAGGTCTGGTGGCATTCCATCTGTATGCCTTTTTGTGGGCAAATGCAGTGGTGTCACGTGCAAACTTCTGCTGTTTTTTGATTAGGATATTTCGATTATACACCTCAAGGTGTTCTTTTAATTGTTTTTCTTTGATTGAAAAAAGTTTGTGAGATTTGTATTTTTGCAATTTTTCACAAAGAGCATTGATCTCGATGTCCAATTTGGATGTCCGAGTAGTGTATTCCGTGATGAGTAGTGTCATCAAGGTCGCTGAACACTGATTCAGAGTACCTTCCCAATTGGTTTTGAATTCAGCGCTCAGGTCTTCCAATAATGGAAAGACCTGCACTCTGAGACCAATGGGATTTATTTCTTTTTTCAGATAGTCCTGAAAGGATTTTATGTGCCAGAAAAAGGCAGACTTTTTTTCTAGCGTTTTTGTTAGTTCAAAGAAAAGAGCCGATAAATCTGCATCAGTGTATTCCTTATCTCCAAAGTCCTTTAGGTACCTGGACATAAGGAGTTCCCACTCATCACCGACATACACAGACATGATGTAAATGAGACCAAGCAAACCCAACTAGATCAAACGAAGAAAGTAAGTACAGAAGCAAGCTATAGAATTGGGCAAAAAAATGGAGCAGGGGAGGGTTAGACAGACTACAATACTGTCAGATAATTCCTAGCATGTAAGCAAAAAACGGAATATGCTAAGCAAAATTAGTATTTGTGTGAGTCATAAAAAATCTTTCCATGAATCACACAGTAAGAGGAAAAAAATGGGGGGTATGCAGCATGAGCTAAAGCGGGGAATGGTATCTACTACCTAAATATTGTACAGAGAAATGTTGCTCATGCTGTATAGTCCCCAAGGTGCCACATCCCCAAAATGGAAATCACAACCACAAAAGGTTCCCCTTGGGTGGGACTTTTAAGGCACCAAATTTAGACGACAACTAAAGTAAATAAAATGTAAAAAACTTTATTGACTTATACAAAAGAATAAAAACAATAGGCAAGCTGTAAAATACTCCACATGAACCAGTGCAACTTGGACCACTGAACCTTCAGACCATTTCTTGAGGGATTTACTTCTGGAGGCATGGAAAAATAGGCCCGTGACAAAACTTCCCTCACCATATTTGGGGATAAATCTGTTCTATCCCAAAAGTGACTTTTCAACAGGCTTAAGAAGTGGGCTTCTCTCCCTCCCTTTTTTGTTCATTCGTTTTTTGTTTTTTGTTTACTTGTTTTTCTATTTTTGTTTGCCTACCCTTCCCTTTTTTCCCCTTTCCCTCCCCCTTTTTCGCATATGTCTTTAATGTATTATCTGCATTCTGTCTTGATATCCTCGCATTTGTAACAAATGGTATAGCATGTCCCACGTTGCCACTTTAGGGGATAAGCCCCTTGAATTTGCTCTGTTTACACGTATGTATCTGTATAGTTGACACCTATGCACATTTATGAGAGGACTACTGAACCCTGGACAATTCTAGGCACAGTAGACTGTAATCTCCTCTGCTTTAGATCTGTGATAAAGAGATATGCTTTTTTTTTTTTTTTTTTTTTCTCCCTGGACACTCCTGGACGTGATCAGCAGTTGCCTTCCAGAGAGGAATTCCTTTGCTCTCTGGAATCGCTTTTGGTAGTAGCCTGGCACGGTAACAGCGGACACCACCTAGTGGCGTCCGCTTGAGATGCATGCATCCTCCATCCCGATCTCTAGCTGAGATTGGTAACGCATGCTCATTACACTCTGTTTGCGTTCCACGCAGACAGAGCGTATCCCGTGCCGGTGGAACGCATCGGCCGTCCGCACTCCCGCCGGATCACTTCCGGTTGGGGGCGTGTGCGGCGGCTGCGTTTCAGGGAACCTTATCGGCAATCAGCTGAGCAAGCGGCGTCATCCAGCTGATGATTGTTTCAGCTGATGGCGCTGCCTTTAAGGCCCTGCCTGTCCGGCATGAGAGCTGCACGCTCCCTCGCCGGACACGCAGGATCTTTTAAGCTCCAACATCCATCGGGGATATTTGAACCGCTCTGGCTATAGGTAAGAAATTTAGCCTGCTTTTCAACATTACTCTGCCCAGCTCTATCCATGATGACAGCCTCCAGTTACCTGTACCAAACAGATACATTGTAATGTCTTTACAAATAAGACACTCTGCTCCATTATGACAATGTTGCAAGTTTTTTGATTTATATGGGATTTTATATGCGTTTGACTTTACAGTCTAGCATTTATTCCCTTACATGATGTCCTCCATGTACCTTATAACACTGATGGCTGTCTGTTTTCATGGACGTTTTTTGAGCGATGTTTGGGCACTTTTTGATACATTTTTTCTATTTCCGTTTGAGCACACATTTTGGTTAATTGCTCGAATTTTTGTTCAGCAGAACTGCTGTAAATAGGTTCCAGCTGCTCCCATCTAGCCTCTGACCGAGACTAGCTAGCGGACAGTTGCTGACCACTTGGATCCAGGAGTTCATCCAAGACCCCTAGACTCTCTAGGATAACCAGAAGGCACCCCTAGTGGACAACGTTGGCATGCTCACCCTTTGCTTTTAACTCTGAGGCAGGCTATCTATACCTCCCATTACAGTGAACTATGTAAGTAGATTATACATGTTAAACCTTAATGCATTGTATGTTTTTTGCAATATGTGATAATCAATTATTTTATGATAACTATCTACAGACCACCCTCCAAGGGCACCCCTGAGGAAGGAGTTAATTCATACTCCGAAACGCGTCGGGTCAAACCCGGAGGTTCAGTGGTCCAAGTTGCACTGGTTCATGTGGAGTATTTTACAGCTTGCCTATTGTTTTTATTCTTTTGTATAAGTCAATAAAGTTTTTTACATTTTATTTACTTTAGTTGTCGTCTAAATTTGGTGCCTTAAAAGTCCCACCCAAGGGGAACCTTTTGTGGTTGTAGTTATCCAGCAATAATCATCACATCAGATCTGGTATTAGTAGCATGGACAGGTCATGTGGCTGAGACCTTCTCTCTTTCCTCCTTCCAGGATATTTTCCCAACATCTCCCAGAAGTAGGAAGTGACATACATAACTATACACTACAGTGTGATACTAGCAGCTGGCAGTAGTGAGCAGAGGATCACTACATGCATGCTTCAGCAGCCTTTATCTACAGCAGCTGTGTCTACTACTGCCCATACTGAGCCTTTTTCTACTGCTGCCTGATAGGAAGCTGCACAACCCCACAACTACTGCAAATGGGCTGCCAGAACAGGACAAACATCTCACCCCTCCATTTCCTCACTGTGCCTCCTAATGAGGTAGTTATGTCACTGGTCGTCACCCTGGAAGAGGAATTGTCTTACTGACGGGATCATTGGGTGAGATAAGGGGGAAAAAAGAAAACAAATGCAGCCACCAAATCTAAAGACTTGTAAGCAATATGTGATGTTTTTGTTCTTTGGTTTCAATATGCTTTCAGTTTTTCACTAAAATAATGTTTTATCAATTGCATGTCTTTGTGCTTGGCTTGGCAACATTGGCAGCATAAAGGCTGGATAGAACTTGAAGCCAGCCTAACACTGTGCAGTCTACTTTTTATTTACTAAACTATCAAAAACATTCATTTTTAATCTTTCTGTGCATAGTTGATGCTAAAGCTTGCTGGTGTAGCGCCCCAGTTGGATACTAGTGTTAAATTTTGTTTTTGTCCTCTCTGTAGCCAGGCAGAGCAACAATTGTTTACCCACTTCGATACTGGGCACTTTCACCCCCTTCCTGCCCATGCCAGTTTTCAGCTTTCAGCGCTGTCTCACTTTGAATGACAATTATGCGGTCATGCAACACTGTACCCAAACAACATTTTTATAATTTTTCTTAAACAGATAGAGCTTTCTTTTGGTGGTATTTATTCACCACTGGGTTTTCTATTTTTTGCTAAACAAATGAAAAAATACCGAAAATTTAGAAAATTCTTTGTTTCTGTTTTGAAATTTTGTAAATAATTACGTTTTCTCCTTCACTGATGTGCACTGATGAGGCTGCACAGATGGGCACTGATGAGGCAGCACTGATGGGTACCGATAAGCACTGATGAGGAGGCACTAATATGCAGCACCGATGAGCACTGATAGGCAGCACTAATATGCAGCACTGATGGGCACTGATAGGCAGCACTGATGTGCAGCACTGATGGGCACTGATAGGTGGCACTGGTGGGAAATCTTTATGGGCACTGCCACTGATAGACGGCATGGATGTGCACTGAGAGGCAGCATTGATAGGCACTGAAAGACATCACTGATGGGCACTGATTATCATAACCAGTGGGCACTGATTGGCATCACTGGTGGGCATTGCTGATGGGGCTGCACTGATAATCACTGCACTGATAGGCAGAGCTATGTGCTGACCTCATCATGTCTGACCTGACCCCGGAAGTGCAAGTGTTCCCATATCTGTTTGCCGGCAAACAAACATTTTATCAAGGCTCACTTCTTTTTATGTATTGTAAGACGTTTTTGAGCTTTGTAATAAACAAGTGCATACGTTATTACACTAACGGAGCTTTCTTTATATATAAATCCACCTCACATGGGTATGGCTGACTTCATTGGAAGAGGTCCCTTATGTCCAGCGTGTTCTAGCGTGGATTGAAGACCCTATTACATCACCCTGTAGGGCTCTGTTGGCAAGAGTGCTAGACCATCCTAGAAATAGATGGTCCACCACATCTGGTAAGCGTCCCTACTAGTAGGCGGTGGGTGTCACAGAAGGATTCCTATGTTCTTTGGTGGCGAAATTGTTTGAAGCATCTTTTTGTCTTCTAAACACTCACTATTCATGTGGATTTTCTCTCAGCACATTTTTGCAGAATTAATCACCATTCAAGGACATTTTTTATGTTGATATGGTTCATTATTATATATTGATCACTATATTAATTTATTGCTAACATATTTATTTTTGTAATTTGCCTTTTTGATGGTTTATATATATAGATTAGCGCAACTTTTTGTTTTATTTTATGTTTACTATGGCTATATCACATGATTAGTCACTGCTGTCATCCACTGTACTTTTGTTTTATCACTTCGGTTTTACCATTTAGATTTAAATGATTATTAGTGCAGACCCCCCCCCCATCAGGAGAGCCACTCTGACACTTCCCTTCCTAGTTACGTTGTGATCCAATCACAGCTGATCACATGGAAAAGAGTCTACATCATTGGCTCTTTACCGAGATCAGAGATGCTGTATGCCGGAGCAAAGCTCGGCACTACCTATCATCGCGCTGCACGCTCTCAGGGAGGCGTGAACGAGCAGCTTTTTCTGAAAGACGTCATATGATGTTCAGTTATGGGACATAGTGGGTAGAAAATCACAGACCCTGGCCTGCATAATAATGTCTCTTTAGCCAACCCCTGGTCAGGGGAGTGAGTGACAAGTAGGGGGCTAAGATGGGTATAAATAGGATGGGACCCCGAACTAAGTTCTGGGGGAGTAAGACTGAGTAAGTTCCTGAGGGCTGTAGCATCCCTGGAAGTTTACCGAAAGCTGAAAAATTCCTTTTTTGAGTCCCGACTCCTGCTTTAGCCGGGGGACCTTTGACCTAGCCTCCTGAATTTCTGCAGAGAGCTCATCTAAGGATTCAGGACACAGGCAATTCAAGTATATAAGGTGACTGAAACGGCAGGCACCAACACAGTATTCAGGACACCGTGAATACCAGCCTTCTGGACTTAGAGACTTTCTTTAGCCTTGTTTGATGCTCCTGTCAAGAAGTCCCTGTTTAGTACCAGTTTACCTTCACTTTTAAGGGGGTGAAGGAGTAGATCAGTTTTTCAGTTTTAATGTCCTCTACTACAGTTTGAAGTTTATTGGGGTATCCCAGGGTTCACCCTCCCCTATCCCAGTTCTCTAACAAAATAAAAACCACAAAAAGACATATTTAACCTGTTCTCTGACTTGAGTGTTAACTACCGTGTGCCTGGCTGCTGTGTGCCTATCAGGGAACTGAACCTGGGACCAAACAGTAGGGATAATCGAACGGTTCAGGTCGACCATCGGTTCGACCCGAACATTGGCTGTTCAAAATTCGGCCGAATTCCGAACTTTTTGCGGTAAATGTTCGGAATTCGGCCACCAGAACCGCCCAAAATGCAATGGGACAGGAACTAGGCTTTAAAAGCCCGTGATTGGCCCAGAAACATCAGTAAAAGCCAATTGAGGGGGCAGGAGTCTGCTAGGAATGTGATTGGAGTGACTACGGGGTCCAGAGGCCAATCAGTAGTGAATACACCCCCCAGTATATAACATAGCCCCGCCAAACCTCTAGCACTGTAATACAGGGGCTGTGGAAGAGAGTGGAAGCATTTGTGTTTCTCCTGCTGCTTGTAAAGCTCCAGTGTCATTTTGAAATTATTAGTGTGAGGAAAGGGATATGCAGTGTAGTTAGGGTACTATATACCACTATAGTAAGATTCAATAATCTCGTTTTTGTAGGGATACCTTTAAGTGTCAGGGTGACCGTAGTGTAGTTTAGGTGACCTGACTCTGCCATGTCAGGGTGACCGTAGTGTAGTTTAGGGTGAACTGACTCTGCCATGTCATGGTGACCGAACTCTGCCATGTCAGGGTGACCGTAGTGTAGTTTAGCTGACTCTGCCTGCCATACCAGGGTGACCGAACTCTGCCATGTCAGGGTGACTGTAGTGTAGTTTAGCTGACTCTGCCTGCCATACCAGGGTGACCGAACTCTTCCATGTCAGGGTGACCGTAGTGTAGTTTAGCTGACTCTGCCTGCCATACCAGGGTGACCGAACTCTTCCATGTCAGAGTGACTGTAGTGTAGTTTAGCTGTCTCTGCCTCCCATATCAGGGTGACCGAACTCTGCCATGTCAGGGTGACCCCACTATGCAGATTTTGGGTTAGGGGTACAGTGTATACTACTATACCTTTTATGGGGTGAATGGGTAGGGGTACAGTGTACCCCATACCCATTCACATAGGGAGGGGGTCCGGGATCTGGGGGGCCCCCTTGTTAAAGGGGGCTTCCAGATTTCGATGAGCCCCCTGCCCGCAGACCCCCACAACCACCGGCCAGGGTTGTGGGGATGAGGCCCTTGTCCTCATCAACATAGGGGCAAGGTGCTTTGAGGTGGGGGGTGCAGAGCCCCCCCTGCCCCAAAGCACCCACACCCCCCCCATGTTGAGGGTGTGTGGCCTGGTGTAGTCCAGAGGGGTGGGGCCGCTCGCTCGTCCCCTCCCCTTTCCTGGCCTGCCGGGCTGCATGCTCGGATAAGGGTCTGGTATGGATTTTGGGGGGGACCCCACGCCGTTTTTTCGGCGTGGGGCTGCCCTCAAATTCCATACCAGACCCGAAGGGCCTGGTTTGGAACCTGGGGGAGGAACCCCACACCGTTTTTTTCCCCATTTTGGCGTGGAGTTCCCCCTCAAGATTCTCACAGCGCCGCAAGTTGGATCATCCTGATCCGACTTGCGGTGCGACTTATGTTCAAATCAATAGGCTCTCATAGGGAAACATTGATTTTGAATGGAAGAAAAAAAGCGTATAACGTGGCTTAACGCACGTTAAGCAACGTTATTCAGCCTTTAGCAGCGTCAGACGTTTTTACAGCTTGACGCTGCAGCTCCAGAAAGCACAGTTCCTGGGTTTTTTTTGGAGCTGTAAAACGCCTATGCCACTTGGAGCTCCTAAGAGCTCTATGTGTGCATGAGGCCATAGAATAACAAGATGGGCGTTCTGCAGCTGCAAAAAAAAACGTCTGACGCTGCTAGCAGCAGCTCCAAAAACGTCCAGTGTGCATGAGGCCTAAATCCAAAGAAATCTCATTTTTTTTTTTTTTCAAAAATTGTTTCAATAATTGGCTCTCTATCAAAAACGACAATTTTCAAGAACTTTTTTTGCCTGATTCATAGTCCCTGGGGCATGACCCAGAACCCTAGGCACTTTTTAGGGCATTTATTGGGTTTTAGGGCTTCAAAATGGTGTTTTTTGATTCCAGAAGTTCGGGTCTCATTGATTTCAATGGGGTTCTGGAATCCGAACCGAACTTTCGGGAAATTTGGGTGTTCTGGTCGAACCAAACTTTTCAAAAGTTCGATCATCACTACCAAACAGCCAGTCCAGTCCCGGGTTTGCGCTAGACTGGTCTAAAAGTAAAATCTGTGTGCAGCCTATTTAGGTTTCACAAAAAGTTAAAAACAGGAATTCACATATTTTGGCTAGTTTCTGAAAAGCCAACAACTTTTTGAAGTAGCCATTTTGCCTGGAAACAATCCATCCTTTAATCTCTTCCAGCATAGTGCCTTAGTTTCCACATTAGTATCGGAGGGTACATTATAGTCAAATTGAGTTTAGAATGCTGTATCCACTGCCCTCTGCTGCTTGTCTCTGGTTTAAAGCAACTTTAGCAGATTAGAGTTTAGCAATTTAAAATCTTTCTTTGTTTTCTGCTACGTCACTTGGAATTATTTATCTGTCAGAGTTATCAGAGTTAGGCAGAGAAAATCAAACTTGTAAAGTTTTGCAAGAATTGAATTTAACTCACAAGTGGCTAGAATTTCATGAATACATCAGGACTTTGCTTTAGCGTGATCCAACGTTGTTGGCTTGATTCCCTGTGCACACTCTTTAGTTATCAGCAGAGTATGAGAATGTATCTAGTTTTGTCTGCCCTCGTTCTTTATTACAATATTGATAGATGGATGGATTTATAGTGCAGATCACATTTCTGCTGTGATCTTACGTGGTCTTAATGGGTTGCTGCATGTATAAAGGCTTTGGGTGATAAGCATGGTATCGTCTGTACTCACCAAACACTCCCCTATTTCCTGTTTCCTAAATACAGCAAAGGCCTATGTTAACAGGCTTTGGGCTTGTATGACATAAGTTTGAAATAACTTTGTAATTAAATGACAGGTGCATTTGTCCTACAGTGGACCTACAGTGGACCTACAGTGGACCTCTTTTTTTTTACCTGAATTTTACCTACTCTAGCCCTATAGCAATTATTTCTAAATATAAGTAGGGAACCCGTTATGAAAAAAGTAAACTGAATATGATCCTACATAGCAGGCAACATAGAGTGATAAAGAAAATATGTTGCCAGTAGGTCTCAATATTCTTGCAAAAAAAATTGCTTCACTGACGTCTGTTCAGCATTGTAAGGCACCGGTCTTGGACAGGAGAAGATTTACATCAAGCACCACATCCCATCTTGTAAAAAACAAAGAAAGTAGGGACTTTGAAGGTGCTAATTATTACACGTGTTAAAATAAAAAATCTATTCATTTTATTGTTTCAATTAAAAAATGTTTTTTCTTTAAAACATTAATTATAAATTAGTTAATTTTGTAATTACAGATTCAGTTTAGATATTCCATGCTACAGCAAATGCAACAATCTCGACATGTTTCCCCAAATTTACAGCTTCTTCAGGGGTTTATGTATCAATCTGGACTGTATAGAAAACTATCTATAAAGAAATATATACAAAGTAAGAATTCACACATTATAGTAGAACACACAGCACATGTTTTCTTCTTACATAATTGCATTGCGCATATACCATAAATGCTGGTTGCTGCCTTGAGTCTGCCACAAATACCTACCTGTTAGATCAAAGTTAAATGAAGAATATTGTCTGTGTTTATGTCAAGATCTGGAACCAACGTACTGATGACTACGTAGATGGCCATAGGAGGGACAAAAAGTTCAGGCTACATAAACAAACAAACAAACAAACAAATATTCATAATAGCATTTGTAACTTGTAAGTCCCGGTTCACACTAGGGCGACCTGTGAGGCGACCTGGTCGCCTCACAGGTCGCCGCAGGTCGCCTCCCATAGGGAAGCTGCGGACCCGTTCTAATAGGAGCGACACAAGTCGCTCCGACCTAGAAAAAGGATCCGGAGCTTCTTTGGGGCGACCAGGAGGCGACCGCCATAGACTTCAATGTTATGAAGTCCGTGGCGGCTAAGACTAGCTAATAACTGCTTTGTAAACGAGTAACTTATTTGTATTTATATGGTATAAACCTTTTATTTGTATGTATAGTACTTACAAAGGACCATCAATGTATTGCATTACCTAGGAGAATCCATGGACCCCGCTTTGAGTTGATGAAAACTGGTAAAATTTGTATATAGACCTATAATAACAAGGTATTCTTAATTACTAATTTACTAATTACAAAGATTTAGTAGTCCCAATATGGATTATGTGTGAACTATAATTATCCATTTTTTTTAATCATCACATTAAGAATAAGTGCATATATCTATTATTATTTTAATTATTGTTATTAATATTACTAAGATAGGATCATAACATTATTTCTAATTAAATATATTGAGGATGTTATATTATGTAGTTAGTATATACAGTATATGCAATTTTTCCAACCTCCTCTCACATGTGAGGGTAAGCCGTCCAAAAGTATTTAGTAACACTGTATAAGTGTCTTTACTTTACCTACATTCTGCGCAGTATGTTTGGGAAATTATTGCTACCTCATAGCTCCAGCAAAATGGCCGCCATTCGGGCCAGCTTTTTATTCCCCCCACTTTGCCTGGCGTGTGACATCACGGGCGGGCTGCGGACGCAGCCTAGTCCATTCGTGTATGAAATTGACAACTTTGAGCGCGGGGATAGTGATGAGGCTTGGGGCGAACCCAATGCCTCTCACTTCCACCTAGGATCTGGGAAAAACAGCACCACCTCTGGTGAGAGGTGTTGGCAGCTATAAATCACGGAGAGATGTCTCTGATAACCAGGGCCAAATGGCTGGAGGTGCAAACCACCTCCCAACTGGTCTCTGAAGCCATCAGAGTTGTCCCCTGCCAGAGAAACCATGGATCGGTTCAAAGTCTTCACGTGACCACCTAGTATAAAGTCATTACTTTGGGATCGCTGGGGGTGCGCCGGTCAGGTCGTTCTACACCCAGCTGTGGACGCATACGGAGGCAAGCTCTCATATGTGTAACCATATGTTTCACCTCCTCCTGGTCATTTTATGTCGTTTAAATTGTAATTATCCTTACTTCACAGTATCATCTTGTTGTACTTTTTCATACAGGTTACTTGTCTGTTAATTGTTATATACTGAAACTTTAATAAAAATTATTTTCAAGAAAAAAAAAGTAATTACTTTCCACCAAAAACAACTCACAATGTTATTACAGGCACCTTTGCTTGTGCAATGTGCAGCTTTTGCTCGTACATTAAACAAGGTCATCAAGTAAAATTCCCTAATTGTCAAACGGAAAAAAAATTTCACATAGAGTAATCTGTCAGACCCTAAGCATTGTCTACTTGATGATTTGTCAGTGTGGTAATGTTTCTTCTTAAGAAAAACCTAACATTCTTTTTTCCGTCAGTTAAGGGACCATTCATCAGTGATTTCCAAGCGAAAAATGGAAACTCCCATAAGCCGCCATGTAGGGATACCATAATTTGAATCTTAGCATTATAAAGTTTGTGGCTCTTGAACATAACCCTACACATGAAAGAGAAGGAAGTGTAGACAAATATTTGTTACAGACCAGAAGTTACGAGTCCAGAAGCGGGTAGTCTACCGATGCCGGGTCGTCTGCCGATGTCAGGTAGTCTGCCGATGCAGGGGTCGAGAGCCAGGAGAGTCATCAGCCAAGCCAGGTCATACATGGAGGAACAGTGAGAACAGAAGACTGCTAGCAGAGATGTACCTTGGAGCACAAATTCAAAGGCAAGGACTGCAACCCATCAGGTGATAGATATAGCCAAATGTGCAGCATTATCACTGTGCGACACCCAGGCAGCAGGCAAGTGATGATGCAATCAGAGTTTAAAAGAGGCAGCAGTCTGCACATGTGCAAGATGGCTGCCAACAGGAGGACAAGGTAAGACTTTGACAAAACTACCATAAATTTAATCTTAGCATGATAAAGTTTGTGGCTTTTAAACATATCCCTACACATGAAAGAGGAGGAAGTGTAGACAAATATTTGTTACAATGGGAATCTAAGTGGATTTACACTTTGGGTGCTACTGGTCCTCCAGGTTGTAATGATCGCCTATATGATGATAGAGTTATAAACCCTTCTTATGATTTATGCCTAAAACTGATCTCTGTTTGCATCAGTTATTGATAATGTTGCTATATACATATGAAATATTGGTTCATTACTCTGGCTTTGTAATGTATTGCGTTTTATCATTCATGTTGGTTGCCCTTTATAATGTCATGCTGAAATTAATTGTCTTTGTTGAATGCCATATATGCTGCACTGAAATTAACTGCCTTTTAAAGTTGGAGCGCTTGTGGCACCAGTGTGAACTGGGCCTTAGGCAAATCTAGCTTACTGTAACCAGTGAAGCTGATTATTAGGTCAGTTCAGTGTTCTCATCTGCTGCTAGTCTGATCGCTCCCTATGCTTTCCAGCAAGCTATAGAAGACTCTTGAACATTAGTGTGGAGCTATGCAAATGGCACTATGAAGATTTATGCAGCCCTGGCCAATCCCAGGAAGCAGGGCCCTGAAGGCTGCTGGGAGTCCGCATAAATACTTTGAGAGAGTGAACTTCTGGGTCTTTTCCTACAGAGGACCAGTCCATCCTGGAGGACTACTGCCATATGCTTGTTGTTTGTGAGGCCTCAGGTGGGCTATCTGAGGTCTTGGATGCCGAGGATACAGAGAGCTGACTAGGGGGCTGTCTGCTGAAGATCTAGTCTGGCATCACTAGAGAAAAGTATCACTTGGAAGTTGAAAGGAGGCAACCAACTGTCACTGGACATTTTATGAGTACAGACTACTGTGAGAGATCTTAGAGACTTTTTGGTGGTCTAAAGAGCTTAGTCTATCTGATTCTATGTGAAGGGATTCTGCTCTTGTGGCTCTAAAGAAAGGAGTTTGCATTTAACTGTTTCCACTGCAAAGCCAAGTCCACAGTTAGCTATAAGCAAGGACTTCTTTAGCTTTTCATACTGAACATCTGTACCAGTTCTGAGCAGCATACTCATTACACAGTGATCTAGTCCTGTTTAGGCCTAACAATAGCACCATGGTCCTACTGTTAGATGGGTCCATCAAAAACTCTCATTACAGTTTAAATATTTATCAGTGAGTTAGGCTTTCCTTTTAGTAACCTGTTGGGCTCCAGACCTAGTCTTTCAAATTGGAAGAAGTGAGGCAAGAGTAGTAAACAGGAATTACATTTATAAAGAGCGGTTCAGGGCTTTATTATGCTATTACTGCACATGTTTTTATTTACCAATTGCAAAAATTACAGTTCCAATTATGTGTTTTCTATGATATATGCTGTACATAATTTACTAGAGCAATTGCATACATTTTAACAAAATTGTGCACATGTTTTGCAGTGAATTCCTCACACAAGCAACATTCCAATTTTCTAGTAAAAAGCCTGTTTAGATTTCTCTAATGAGTACAGATAGAGCCAGAAATATAGTAGAAATATGCTTTTCTATGTTAAAAATGGTTGTTGCTGCTACCTACTAAATAGGTAGGAACTTGCATTATTACTTTTCAGCTAGAAGATATGATGCTCAAATTCTCAAAAGCTAAAAGGCAATTATGGCTGCCTGATTTTTTTATCCACCGGCCAGAGGCCTGAATTGACTCATGAAAGTAGCAGCTATGACAGATGTAAAAGTTATAGGAAAGTTTGTGCGCTTAAAAAAATAAAGCTAAAGCCCTCCACTCTGTTCCAATTGGCCAGCGGCAAAACTGTTTTATAGTATGGTTTATATTTACTTAAAGTGTAATACAAAGCCAAAATAGAGTGCACAAAAAAGTTCAAAACCACAACCTCACATTCCAGAGCTGAGTCAGTTTTTACCCTAAAATAAAAACGATATAGTATTATTTCAGAGAAAATAGACACACATATCGTACATTCACTGCACAGTATGTAAGCAGGTTTATTAGGCAGCAATTTAAACTAAATGTAAAGTGTAATATTTCAGAAATATTGATGACAGTCCAGGAGATGTGACATAGACATAGTAAAAGATGGCAGCAACAGGAGCTGGTAATGGTGGCAGTGCAGGCCAGAGATTTGTCATGAGCTGAAAAAGGAGGACGCCCAGCAAAGGCTGTAGGAACTGGAAAATGTGTCAGGAGCTAATAATAGTCACAAGCCAGCAAAGGTGGAAGAAGTTGGTAATGATGGCAGGCCAACAGCAGTGGCAGAAGTTGAATATGGTGTCAATGTACCATTTTATTTTCTGGGCTAAATTACACGCAAAATGTAGCCGATAGCATCAGCTGCAGCGGGTTTCTATTTGTTGCTGATCCAAGGCTGGTTCACTTTTATAAAAATGAGCTGATCCACAGTGTCAAGGGACAGCCAAATGTGTTTCTCTGTCTCAAAGCCACCTTCTGTACTCAGGGCCGGATTAAGAGCATCATGGGGGGGGGCGTGGCTAGGTCATGGCGGTGTGAGGACGTTTGACTCTGGTGCTCCCGCTCCCTGGCCCCCCTGATCGGCTAAATTGATCGTTACCTGGCTGTTTTCTAGCTGACATGAGCTCCTATAAGCGGCGGAAGAACAAATCCACATCCAAGGCTACTCCGGCGGCCCCGATCCGTTCATTCTTCCCGGATTCTGCTACCCCGGTGCTGCGGAAGCTGGTGGCGGGCCCACGTGGCAGTATCAATCCGACGGCGGTGTCCCGGACGGCACAGGCGGCATCCCCTCCGGCTCCCCTGCCTGCTATGGCTTCCCTGAGCCCCTTGCAGCTGTCCCAATCGTCCTCGGCTGGAGACCCCAGTGAAGAAAGGGACATCTGGGCTCTGCTGCGCTCCCTCCCCACTAAGATGGACATGGAGGCCCTGGTAGCGCAAGTCACGGAGCAGCATAAGAGGGACTTCCAAGTGCTGACCGCAGAAGTGTCTCATGTTCGGGAGCGAGTGGCGACCGGGGAATCGGCGATCGGAGACCTCAAGGCTAGGGTAGAGTGTCTGGAACGAACACAAGCTGTCCACACGGATGTCCTTGCTGAGCACCAGCTCGCCTTGGAGGACGTGGAGAACCGGAGCCGCCGTAACAACTTGCGGCTCCGGGGCCTGCCCGAGGCCACCGGACCGGAAGACTTGATGGAGACGGTTCGGGCCATCCTGGCGCGGCTCTTGCCTTCGGACCCCCCTGTCGCAGTGGAGTTCGACCGGATACATAGGGCCTTGGGCCCCAAACCGACGGACACTACAAGACCTCGGGACGTCATCTGCCGCGTGCATCGGTATCCGGTGAAGGAACAGGTGCTGCGGGCTGCGTGGACGAAGGGCCCGATTGACTTCGATGGGGCACAGATCCAGGTTTTCCCCGATGTGTCCAGGGGCACTCTGATCCGCAGAGCGATGCTGAAACCCCTGCTGGAGCGTCTCAGGAGACAGGATGCCACTTACAGATGGGGTTTTCCCCTCCAGCTCATCGTCCGCAGGAATGGCGCCACTTTCGTCCTCCGCAGACATGCTGACCTCCCAGCCCTGTTCCGGTTTGCAGCCATCGCTCCTCTGGAGGTCCCGGACTGGTTAGCCAGGCTTCCTGACAGGGACGCTCGCTCTCCCGGAGGAGGGCCATCGAGACCCCGATCCGAGGGACGCCGTCGGCAACGCAGTGCCCCCGTGGCGCGCTCTACTAGCCCCTCGTTGGCTTCCCCGGAATTCTGATTCAGCGTTGCCGAGGTCCGTGAGTAATGACTTAGCCCCTTGCCCTCCGCCCCTGCCTGTCCCGGGTCACATCCCTGAGCTTCACCTGCCCTTCCCTGATGGCTGACTGTCCTGCCTTGTGGTGACTGTCCCCCAAGCTAGATTTGAACTGCACTAGTCCCGAGGGCCGTGC
The DNA here is from genome assembly GCF_965119305.1 of Pelophylax lessonae. Lineage (NCBI taxonomy): Eukaryota > Metazoa > Chordata > Amphibia > Anura > Ranidae > Pelophylax > Pelophylax lessonae. Next base: position 97,947,791 of record NC_138777.1, on the reverse strand, counting down.
CGGGTCTCCAGCTGTCCCCGAGTGTCCCCAGGTGCCTCTGACTGCTGCCCATGCCGAACTTCCAGGGCTCAGGTCATCTGCCTCCCCCCGTGTCCCCCTCTCTTGGATCTTGACTCCCCTAGATCGGCTCCATGTCTCCTGCTCCCCCTAATGCTGACACGCGGGGGCTCTGGAGCGGCTCAAGGCGGTGCAGTGCCTTGCTCCCGCTTCCGGGGCCTGGGTGTCTGGCAGGCCTGCTGACTCTCTGCAAGTTTAGATCTTAGAGTAATGTCATTGAACTGTTGCCTCTCATATTGCTTGCTGACTGTATGCACTATTTAATGCTTTCCAGATGTATGCACGCCTGCTCTTCTGTGGTTACTGGGGGGGCGCCTGGGTCTGGTCGTACTTGCTTGGGTTGCATGCCGGATCTGGGTGTTACCCCGCGCTGCAGGAGAGGGGATGCAGGGCGCTGCCGGTGGCCCTCGAAATTCACTTTTGCTTCACCCCCCCCCCCTCCTTTGTCCCCCTCCCCCCCCCCTTATCCTCCCTCCCTTACCCCCCCTCCCCCTCTATCTCCCCCTCCCCTCCCTCCCCCTTCCCCCCTTCCTCCCCCCTCCCTTCCCCCTCCCTTCCCCCCTCCCCCCTCCCTTCCCCCCTCCCGTTCTTCCCTTCCCCCCTCCCCTCCATTCCCCCTTCCCTCCCCTCCCCTCTTCTTCTTCCTCCCTTCCCCTTTCCCCCCCCCCCCTTTTCTACTAACCCCTCCCCTCCCTTCCCCTTCCCCCCCTTCTCCCCCCGGGGGTTGGTGTGTTATTTGTGTGGGGTGGCGTGGTATGTCCCCCTCTGGTCCGATGCCACTGATCTTGAGGGGGACGTCTGGATGGGGAGCGGGTGCAGTCTCTGGCATCTCTGTCTTGAGTGCCATTGAATTGTTCATTTGGTTCTTCTCGGGCGGGGGGTGGGGGGAGGTTTTCCTCTCCGGTTCAGGGGCTCAAACTGTTGCACTATGTTATTGGTATTTTTTCTTTTTTGTTTTGTTTGAGTTGTTGGTGTTTTTCAGCTGGTTATAATACTGTGTTGCTATGATCTTTATTGGCCGGTTGGGGGGCCGGGGAGCGGTCACCTACCTCTCCCAGTTGGTGGCTCTCCTCGTTCCCCACGTAGGGTGATCCTTTGGTGCCTGTCCATTTTGCCCTGCCTGCGGGGTTGGTGGATCGGGCCCTAGGGTCCTTTGAGATTGAACTCTCTCTGGTGCTTCGGCACCTTAGTACTTTGTAAGTAGGCGCGTACTTTGCGCCTTTTCCTTCTCTCCCTCTCTTTCCCTCCACCTTTTCACTTACCTCTACATCTCCGCTGTTCCCCTTCCTTTTCTTTCCCCCCTCTCCTTCCCTCTCCCTCCTCCGCTCCTTTTGGTTTCTTGTTTTCACCCGGTGGGCTGGACCCGCCGGTTGGGGGGGTTATGGCCGCCCCTCGTCCGGACCCGGTCCGTTTGGTCTCCTTAAATGTGAAGGGGCTCAATACCCCTGAGAAGCGCTCCATTGTGCTGTCGGAACTCCATCGTCTCCGTGCTCATGTTGGATTTTTGCAAGAAACGCATTTCAAATTGAGCAAGATCCCCAAATTGGGAAACAGGCGTTTTCCAACGGTTTACCATGGCTGTTCCCCTGATTCCAAGACTAAGGGGGTTAGCATCTTGATTCAATATAATGCTCCGTGGACGCTCTCGGACGTGTGGAGCGACGAATCGGGCAGGGCCCTTTTTGTAAAGGGCCAGTTGGGTTCCACCCCTGTCACTCTGGTGAATCTCTACCTGCCCAACACGAACCAAATCTCCTTTATGGACTCAGTGCTTTCTAAGCTGGCAGATTTCGCTGCGGGACAGATCCTTATGGGCGGGGATTTTAATTTGGCTCTTGATCCACTGGTGGACACCTCTAGGGGTTCCTCCCAGCTATCCTATGCTGCTCTACGTCGCTTCAAGCAGTTGATTCATGCCTTTCGCTTGGTTGATCCGTGGCGCGTTCTCCATCCCGGGGATAGGGATTATACTTTCTTCTCCCCCCCACACGACTCATATTCGCGTATCGACTTTTTTTTGGTACCGCAGTCCTTGCTTCCCAGGGTCTCCGCTGCCTCAATTGGCTCTATTGCTATTTCGGACCACGCTCCCGTTCTCCTCGACCTAGACCTTCGCTCCCCTGAGTTGTCACAATGGCAGTGGAGGCTTAACGACACCCTTCTCCAGGACCCTGCTATTCTGGGGGAACTTGGTGCTGAATTGAGGAACTTCTTCGCCTCCAATGCCACCACAGACAGTTCGCCCTTGATGGTCTGGGAAGCTCACAAGAGTTATATGCGAGGGGTCCTGATCAAGCTCGGGTCGCGGAGGAAGAGGGAGAGGAGTGCCCAAATGTCTGACCTCCTGGCGAAAATTGGCAAATTAGAGATGGCTCACAAGCGGTCTCAGGCCGTTGCTGCTCTTCAGGAGCTCACTGTTCTTCGGGATCAGCTCCGTGATCTGGTCCTCTTCCAGGCCAAGGCCGCCCTGGCTAAATGTCGCCGTGCTTTCTACGAGCACGGGGACAAATGTGGGAAATTGCTGGCAAGGGCATTGCGTCAACAGAGGTCTAGGGCGTTTATCCCGGAGGTCTCCGACTCAGCGGGCCGGAGGGTTCACTCGACGACGGACATAGCTGAGGCTTTCCGCCTGTACTATTCCTCCCTGTACAATCTGCCTTCTGACCCCTCGCCGTCATCGCGCGCTGCCAGGCTCCAGGAGATTAGGTCGTATCTATCGGCCTCCGGCCTCCCCACCCTTTCTCCGGAAGATGTGGAGGAGTTGGACGCGCCTCTGCGCCCTGGGGAACTCACTGCAGCCCTGGGGGGAATGCAACCGGGGAAGGCACCTGGTCCGGATGGATACACCCTTGCGTATTACAAGTGCTTTGAGGAGATCCTTTCGCCTCACTTCCTATCCGCATACAATGCGGCGGGTGAGTCGGCGGCCCTTCCGGTTGACTCATTGCGCGCCCATATAACTGTCCTAGCCAAGGAGGGTAAGGATCCACTGTTGTGTGCGAGCTACAGGCCGATTTCTCTCTTAAATATCGACCTGAAACTCTTCACCAAAATCCTGGCTTCTAGACTGGCTCCCCTGCTCCCAAGTTTGATCCACGATGATCAAGTGGGTTTTGTTACTGCCCGGGAGGCCCGGGACAATACCGCCAAGGCGATTGACCTCATCCATTATGCGAATAGCCGCCGAATCCCAATGCTGGTCCTGTCGACGGATGCCGAAAAGGCGTTCGACCGGGTGAATTGGGACTTTCTCCTGGCTACCATGGAGCATGTGGGCCTGGGGACGCGCCAGTTGTCCTGGATCAGGGCCATCTACTCCAGGCCTTCGGCTAGGGTGAAGGTCAACGGGTCTCTCTCGAACTCCCTCGACATTGCGAATGGCACTCGACAGGGGTGTGCACTCTCCCCGTTGATTTTTGTTCTCGCTCTAGAGCCTTTTTTGAGGACGGTGAGGGCTAATGCGGATGTGGCCGGATTGTCGTTGAGTGCCAATGAGTCGCCTAAAGTGGCGGCGTACGCGGACGATCTACTTTTCTTCCTGACACGTCCTCTCACTTCCCTTCCGAACCTCCTGCGGGAATTTCGGGTTTATGAGTCGCTGTCGTTTTATAAAATCAACTACTCTAAGTCTGAGGCGCTAGCGGTGGGTCTGCCGGCTTCTTTGTCAACTCTCCTTAGAGCTGACTTTTCCTTTAAATGGGGCCTGTCTCACATCAAGTACCTGGGGATATCTCTCCCGAGTTGCCCGGAGAGAGTCTTCGACTGTAATTTCCCACCTCTTCTGACTCGCATCAAGCAGGATCTGGAGGTGTGGAGCCATGGGACTTTTTCCTGGTTTGGGCGCTGCAATATTATAAAGATGAACATCATGCCCCGCCTTTTATATGTGCTTCAGGCGCTGCCCATCAGGGTCCCGTCCTCCTTCCTCAAGAGGGTGAATAGGGTGTTTCGGGAGTTCCTGTGGCGTAGGGGTTCCCCCCGCTTGGCGCTGCGGGTGCTCCGGATGCCTAAACTGAGTGGGGGAATGGCAATGCCCGACGCGATCCTCTACTATGAGGCGTGTCATCTCGCTCGCATTGTCGACTGGTACCGCCATGGTCCCTTGAAGCAATGGGTCCGCCTTGAACGTTTGTCCGTCGAGTCTCCCCTGGAGTCCGCCCTTTGGAGCCCTAACCCGGTGCCTAGGGAATTAGATGCCCATCCGACTGTAGGTGCCACGCTGGCGGTGGGAAGGCGTCTTTGCCACGATGGCCAGTTGGCGTCCTTTCCCTCGCCTCTCCTCCCGGTGTTTGATAACCCGGACTTCGGGCCTGGGGTGGATCAGCCCGGTTTTAGGACTTTGAAGACCGCTGGGGTCCATCAGGCTCGGCACTTTGTGAGGGCTGGGACTTGGGTTTCACGGTCTTACATGAACTGCACTGCGCCCTTTACCTCCCTGTCTTTTTGGCAACGAGTCCAGCTGGCTCACTTTCTACAAGCTCTTCCTTCAGCGTCTCTGTTTTCAAGACGGCTCACGTACTTTGAGGATTTGTGTTCTGACACCTCCCCCCTTCGCCACACGGTCTCTCTGGTTTACCGGGCACTGGCCTCGCCGGACGAAGCTTTTCGTCCCCCATTTATTGCCAAATGGGAAAGGGACCTGAATGTATCTTTTACGGACCATCAGGTTGAGAGGATATTATTTTTCACGTACAAAACCTCCCGTTGCTCGCGGTATCAGGAGGTAGGCTATAAGTGTTTAACCCGCTGGCACTATACCCCAGCCAGGCTTCATCGCATGTTTCCGACCTGCCCCGAGGTTTGTTGGCGATGTGGGGAGGAGGTGGGCACCTACCTACACGTTTTCTGGTCGTGCCCGTGTTTACAACCCTTCTGGAAGGAGGTCCTACGCATTGCCCAGAAATTTACGGACCATTCCCTCACCCTGGACCCAGCCCTCTTCCTCCTTCATCATCATGAATATCCGAGAGCGTCCTATCGGAAGTCGATTCTGCCACTTCTGTTCACGGCGGCTAAAAGCTGCATCCCCCCGCTCTGGAAGCAGACGCAGCCTCCTACGGTAGCTATGTGGCTCCGCAAGGTTTCTTGTCTCAACGATATGGAAGATCTAGTAGCCACTGCGCACGGTACACGAGAAAAGTTCCTGAAACGCTGGTTTTACTGGCACGAATTTAAATACACTTCGGAATACACGGAGTTGATTACCCACTAGTGGTCGCTGGGCGAGGGTCGGCCGGCCTTCCCCCCACCCCCCTCTTTGGATCTTTCCTGACCCCTTCCTTTCTCGCTCTGGTCTCCTTCCCCCTTCTCTTTTCTCTTTGTTTATTCTCCATAGCTTTTTCTTCTCTTTCTTGGCTCTAGGCATACCGTCTATAGGTTTTTCTCCCTCTTTGCCGCTCCTGGGTATTGGCTGATGTAGTGTTGATTTTCTGCACGGTGGATCGGTTGGTTCCCGGGAGTGGCGCGGTGCGGCACCCCTTTGGGGGAGGTACCACCAGTGAGCCCTCTGGAGCCTGCCGCGATATTCCGGGGCGCCTGGGGGGGGCCTCCCTTCCCCGGTAGCCGGCCATGAGATGGATGCCGGTGGGGCGGGGGGGGTCTGCCTTAAGGTGCCCTGCGAATTTATTTGTTCGATATTCAGCTCTAGAGGGCTAAGGCCGTGGGTTTCATGGAGGGTTTACATTTTGTCTCAGATGAGCTCTTTAGACGAACTAGTGCTATGTTGGTACACTTTGAAATGTGCTGTTTGTATTGTTCTCACTTTATTGTTTGCTCGCTATACTCGACAGTTGATTGTACTTGCTGTTGATATGTGGTATGCCTTTATGTTCTCTTTCTAATAAAGAATTTTGAGAGCATCATGGGCTTGGTGCTGAGGATTTTGAAGGGCCTTAAGGGCCGTGCCTTGGCATGCACCCAGAGGAGGAAGGGTGCAGCCATGCATGCCTAATTCAACATGGGATGCTGTCTCTGAAGCCCATAAACACATCCATGCATCGGCAACTGTCCCTCCTTGTCCGGCCTTCGTGCTGTGTGGGGAGGTTCTGAGGGAGCTGCCTGGGGAAGCGAGCATAGAAGCCAGACTTCTGTGTTTACAAGTGACAGAAGAGCGGTAACAGTGAATATGGCCAACCCGGGGCCTATATTAAGGTAGGGGCCTGGAGCTGCAGCTCCAATAGCCCCTATGTTAATCTGGCCCTGTCTGTACTGAAGGCCTCCTCAGACAGCACCTTGCCATGTGACAAGCCAATGCTCTAGTGTGAACTGTGCAAGACTTGGCCAATGATTCAGCCTGGACACACAATAGTCCATGGGGGTCCTCATATTGAAGAGTGTACACATCGTCCCTGGATACCGAACAGTCTGCAATCATATGGTTGTCTGTGATTGCTACCTGTAATAGGGCCTCTCCACTGTGGTTTTAAAAATGACCTAAAGCAGTGTTTAACCAAAACACAAAAATGTAATATATTGTAGCTTTCCAATCCTTAGATATAGTGGGGCTGCATTTATTTCCTTTATTTTCATCTGGTGATCAATCAGTAACACACTTCTTGTGTCTCCAATCAGGATGGAGGAGCAACAGAGACACCTTTAGCATTGTTAATCTGGAATGAGGGTAGTATTAGAAACACTAGCAGATTTAGATGGACCTGACTAACAAACTAAAGCTAAACTCTAACACGTTTTAAGCATTTACATAGATGGATAAAGGTTTACATATAGGGATAAAAGCTGTCCATTGTAAGAACCCCTGTCAGTCAGTGTCAAATGGTTTTTCAACCCTCTGACTGACACTGTTGGACAGCTTTGTCTGTTAATTGAAGTTGAAAAATTTCTAAAAATAAAGGGGGGGGGGGACAACAACAAGTAATGAAGCCATCACATCTAAGAACTGATAAGCTGCAATATAATAATTGTTTGGTTTTGGGTATAATACCACTTTGAAAGCACTGCTGAAGCATCCTCTGCTGCTCCTCTTTTCATTGAGTAATGGATGCATTTTGGGAATGAGAAAGAATTCTGCTACTATCTGGAAATGTGGCCAAGGGGTTTTTCTGCAACACCCTTTCTGTGTGGTGCATTTTTTGATACTTCTTGAATGGAAGCATGAGATCTGCCATTTTACCATTGCATTAGGGATCCAAAATGATGTCCATGCAGTAATGGTCCCTCTACTTCAAGGCTCAAATCCTTGGCATCACTGATTACCATGATCTCACCCACCCATTTACCACTGTGGTTAGGAAGGAGTTAAACCTCCTACTAGAAACCTGCCCGATATCTCCTCCTCACTGCTAGCACCCAACCCCCCTTCCTTGTACTTCTCCTTGGCCTCCTGCCACTTGATTAAGGCAGTAGAGAAAGGATCCTGCTGGCCCTGAGACCCCAGAAAGTCCCCCTCTTCCTGTAGGTGATGTGCCTCTAGTCTATTATGCTACGCAATGCGTGATCCAGCAGAAATAGCAGAAGGATCATATCACTAATCCCCTCCAGCTCACAATTCTGGTTGCCCCTTTGAATGGTGACAGTATGTTTTATGCATTCTGAATCAATGGCTTAGTAAAAAGAACCCCAGCTCCCCCTAGCCTATCCTCATCCTGTTCTCGCATAGATACTTGTTGATGCCTCGTTGCTGCTAGTGCAGTCGCTATAATGTATTGCCATAGTTGAGTTCCCATGTAAAGGTATATATCGCGTATCAGGCAGTTAGTGGGCAGCTTGTGCTTGCCTGAATGTAGGCCAGGCAAACACTTGTGGAGTATGACCACCAAAGGGGCCGCACACCCTTATTGCCTGCTTCAGAACATCCTGGAAGCCAGGGAACCTAACCAAGAACCACTAGATTCAGGACATGTAATAGGCAAGATGAATGTGAACTTTCCTTGCCCAAGAGCAGCTAGCAGGTTGGTGCCGATGTACAAGATAGCATGGGTTCAACCACCTTTTGGTCTGGCCTAAGGTAAGCCTCTCAAATCCTTCCCTCCATATCATGTGCAGGCAATATTGAAGCAGATACATATGAAGAATATTGTGAATTGAGGGGTGGGGGTGTAAAGCAAATTATGAGGAGGAGGGGTGTGCTGCTAACCAGTTTTATTGAGACATGCACATATAGTGTGTCATAAATATGGTGTGCTCTGAACAGACACTCACTATAATCGTGGTCACCCTTGAAAATACTGCTCCTCTGGCTGGGGACACTACTTGCATTGGACCTGATGATTTTCAGATGGTTACAGAATAGAGCTTCTACTCCCCTATCCACCACCAGCTGCAAGCCTGACCAGGTTTGCACTGAGTTGTTCCACTGGGATCCTAACTCCCAATGTGTGTTTCTCAATGAGATGCACAGTCTAGCATTGTCTTAACAGTATGCTATCTCACTTCATAGCATCAAAGGTACCCATGATCCACTTCAGACACAAGCAGCCACAGGTTTGTTACAACTCAATTTTATTGAGGTAGCCTATAATCACAGGTAAATAATAATAATATATAATTAAAAATAAATGAGTTTATATTCATCCTGGCACAAACAGTTCCTCTCCTTGTGGCAGTGTACCTTCAGTACCTAGTAGCAGGGGTGCCCATCCCTGAAGGCAGGGGTTAATTGGTTGCCCCTTTAGGGAGGGTTTTTTCTTTAAATTTTTTCAGGAAGAGAAATTATTCCATATCCTTCCTGACAGAATCTTATATATGTTTTGGGCGGAGCTTAGCTCAGGGAAGATGTAGCCAGCTGATGGAAAGAACATAGCCTAATAGAGAGAGAGATGGGATAAGAGTTGAAACATATTTATTTGCTACCCCAGGAATGGGCACCCCTACTACTGGGCACTGAAGGTACACATAAAGAGGAACTGCTTATGGCTGGATGCTGATAACTTAATTTATTTTACTGTGACTATGGACTTTCTTAATAAATTTGATTTATACCAAGCCTGTGACTGCATACAGTGTCAAAAGCGGATCCTGGGTACGTTTGATTTTGTGAAGTGAAATAGTGCCCTGTTAAGCCAATGCTAGACTGTGTACCTCATGGAGAAACAAACATTAGGAGTTAGGATCATGATGGAACAACTCTGTTCAAACCTAGTCAGGATAGGGCTGGTGGTGGAGCGTAGGAGCTCTATCCAGTAACCACTGTCCCCACCATTTGGATTGCATAGGGGCACAAGGCAAGGATGTCCACTGTCTCCTAGGCTTTTTTTCTCTAGCCTTATATCGCTTTGCAATCCAGATTCAGGCTGATGCCTCCATTCGGGGATTGCCGATTGGGATCTGGGAGGAAAAGATTTCCATGTACACAAATAACACCCCTATGTATCCTATGCCCCGTAAACACTATGAGAAAATTGAACGGCCGGTTTTCCTCAATGTTTCACAGCAAGTCGGAACAAAGGATAGAAATAATGTACGGAAATTCTCGTACAACAAAAGCTTTTTTTTTTTGTTATTTGTTGTTTCTGATTATGTTCAGTCTTTCATAGCTGCTATTTCTCGTACGAAAATCATAAACATTAAATGAAAATCGTTCAATCTGTTCCCATATGAGAAAAACTTTGGTGTTTGTCCCTTCGGAAATTTTAGTTTGGAATGTCGGAATCGGCTGCCGAAAGTTGTGTACATACTATCAGAAAATCGTGCGATCATTCCTCAGTTAATTATCTTATAGTGTGTTTGGGCCATTAGGGGTACCTCATACAGTAATTCTTGCAATCTTCACTGATGACTATTGTCTCCTTTGGGGACTTCTTTGCTAAAACAAATAATTGGGAGAAAGTTTTACTGTTTCTTCTTAGTCCCTCTGCATCCTCTCTGGCTGCTTCTTTGCCCTTGAAGCCAGTCTTCAGATTTAAGTACTTGCATGTTGAGATTCAAAACGATCTTTCCCGATATGTTCCTGATAATTAAGGTTGGGCGAATGGTTCGATCCGAGCATGAGTTCAGGCCAAACAGTGGCTGTTCCCCCTTTTCAGGAACCACCCAAATTTGAAGGGCGTTCGGCTGGTGTTTGCCCCAATGAATGCCCTGTAATGCACTGCGTGCTGAAAAGTGCATTCTGCTCCCAAAGCTTTGCCCTATCAGGGAGAAGTAAAAGCTGGTTGTTAAGGAGTTGGGCCAGGAAGCCGCAGTGTCCTAACTACCGATGTGTCATCAGCTGTCAACGGGCTTCCCCGCTGACAGCTGAATTAAAAAAAATTACTGGTAAAAAAAAAAAATGGAAATGGAAATTTTTGGGGGGAGACCCCACATCTTTTTTTTTAATTTTGGCATGGGTTCCCCCCAGTATCCATACCAGGCACTTATCAGGCATGCAGCCCGGTGGGCCAAGAAAGGGGGTGAGGGTCTCTTCCCCTCAAACCTGGACTGTAGTTGAGGGAGTCTGGTAGGGGGCTTATCAGAATCTGGTAGCTACTTTAACAAGTGGGCCCCCAGATCCCACCCCCCTCCCTGTGTGATTATGATTATGGGGTACATAGCCCATTACCCCTGCCCATGCACCAAACATGTCAAAAAGTATTAAAAACATAGAGACAGTTTTTGATAATTCAGTGTCAGTGTCCCCTGATGTAAATCCATCATCAATCACAACGCTCGCCGCACCCCAAAAAAAAAGTGCTCTGCACTCATTGACAGCTGACCGCCAAATGCCTCCTCTGCCATTACACAGTTCTTATATAGGTAAGGAAGGAGACACCTGGCGATTTCACCTGGCAGCACCAACCCCATTGTGATGTTACAGACAGGTGCATGCTGGTACCCTCTGCCCCAAAGCACCCTCCTATGTTGAGGGAATGTTGTCTGGTAAAGTTCAGGAGGGGAAGCGTTCACTAATTCCCCCCTTTCCCAACCTGCCAGGCTGCGTGCTTGGATAAGGGTCTGAAATGGATTCTGGGGGGACCCCACACCGTTTTTAAAACGTTTTTGACGTGGGGTTCCCCTTAAAATATGGACTGGGGGAGACCCCGTGCTGTTTTTTCTTTATTTTTTTCAATAGCCTTCAATTGCAACCATTTTTTTTCTTTAGAAATGTCATTTTTGCTGCAGCATGTTCTATATATGCTACAGATGCGCCACACAGATGTTGCACTTTAAGCATCAGTAAAATCACTGCTTCTAAAAAAAACGATAATTTAAAAAGAAAATGTTTTCATTGATACACATCCCCTGGACCCCCATACTCCTTTTATGGCTAATTACTTGCATATAAGCCTTCAAAATGGGCACTTTCTTATGTTCTGTTCCCATTGACTTCAATGGAGTTCGCTGTTTGGGGCAGAACTTTTCCCCTGTTTGGGAGCTCTGCTACAAACCAAACAGGGGAGTATTCAGCCTATCTCTGCTCATAATTAGAGTTGAGCGAACGGCTCGGCCCTAGCATGAGTTCGGGCAAAACATTAGCTGTTCACCCGTTCGACGAACAACCAAATTATCGGGGCGTTCTACCGCTTGTTCAGCACCCCGAATTAACACAATGTACTGCTCCGCCGCACTGTCCATTGGAAGCCCTGATTGACTGAGGGCCATGATTGGAGAAAGTAATGATGACTTTATCCAATCATGGCTCATTGCTCTTAGTACCGCTCCACACTATAAAAATATTCTCACCATAACGGCCATTTGCACTGTGATATTGGTGTGGAGAGAGATAGAACAGGGCTCTGTTTAGTGCTGCTAGCATGTTAGTGTCCTATAGTGTGCTATTGTGATTCTGTTGATAGTGTAGAATATCAGTTTAGTGTGAATCTAGTGATTGTTTAGAGTGTGACCATTCATTTTTACTTTAATGTCAGTTTTTGCGAGTGTGGTGTGACAATTCATTTTTACTTTAGTGTCAGTTTTTGTGAGTGTAGTGTGACCATTCATTTTTACTTTAGTGTCAGTTTAATTTTTAAGGGCAGGTTTCCTGCAGTATATATCAGTGCATTACTGCACATTTAACGCAGTATATTTCAGTGCATTACTGTACATTTAAGGCAGTATATATCAGTGCATTACTGAACTTTTAACGCCGTATATATCAGTGCGTTACTGTACATTCAATCCAGTATATTTCAGTGCATTAGTGCACAAGTAATCCAGTATATTTCAGTGCGTTACTGCATGTTTAATGCAGTACATTTCAGAGCATTGCTGTACGCTTAAGGCAGTATATATCAGTGTGTGACTGAATGTTTAACGCAGTATATATCAAGGCGTTACTGCACATTTAACCCAGTATATTTCAGTGCATTAGTGCACAATTAACTCAGTATATTTTAGTGCATTACTGCATGTTTTTAACGCAGTAAATTTCAGTGCGTTACAGCACACTTAACGCATTATATTTCAGTGCGTTACTGCACATTTACGCAGTATATATCAGTGTGTTACTGTGTGTGTTTAATGCAGTACATTTCAATGCTTTACTGCACGTTTACCACAGTATATTGCAGTGCATCAGTGCAGTTTTTCTGCAGTATATTGTAGTGTGTCAGTGGAGTGTGTCTGTGTAGTGAGTACTCAAGTTGAAGTGCACCAAACACCACTTTCCATTGATTAAAGTGCATCCAAGTACACATTTCCACATCTTTATTACATTTTGTTAATAAGCATCCCCCCCATTAAGTCTGGAAGGCCAACAAGGAGAGGAAAAAAAATTTGATGGCACTGTGACGGGGCCAGCAGCATACATGCCTGATAAGGTGGATGTGGTCTGTCCTCAGGCAGGGTATCTTTTCCTCTGTTTAGTGATGTTGCCCATGCCGTCCAGACACAACATGCAGAGGAGGTGGTGGACTGGCTTACTAAACCATCAACATCCTCATTATCCTCCGTTACCCAGGCAGAGACTAGTGTGAAATCCACTGCAGCTGCCAGAGTGGCCTATTCTGCCTCCTTATCCACAGCTACTCCTGCCATAGCCCCAGCATCAGGCATAGAGGAGTCAGCTGAGTTGTTTGAACACAGCATCAACCACTTGCCCCTTAACGAGGAACAGTCATTACTTGATTCTTATGTTGATTCTGAGGTTGAGGAATGTAGGAACATGAGCCTACAGAGAGGGGAGAACACTGGTAAACAACAAATTGGCAGTCATTGCCAAGTTGTCTCCAGTGAGAATGAGGTGAGAGAATGATTATTTTGATGAGGTCACTGAGGCGACTTGGGTGCCAGATAGAGCAGAGGAGGAAAGTGAGGGTGAGGCACAACCCTAATTCCACCAGATTGTGGAGCTGTTATCTCCTGGCCCACTTCCCACACCTCAGCTGTGTGGGCTTTTTTTAGCACATGTTAGCACATATGCAGCCGATCGCACTGTTGCACTTTGCAAAGTTTGCTTAAAGCATCAAACGTGGCAAAAACACCAGCTATTTGGGTACCACATGCTTGACCATTTATGCTCCCACCACTCATACACAAGAGCACCTGAAAGTCAAACAAAAGGGTTTGCAATTCTGCTCCTCCTCACCTCCCCCCCCCCCCGCTATGACCTGTCAGCAGCGTCCACTGACAGGGATGATGGTATAGCGCAGGGTGTCCCAGGTCCTTGCAACACATCTGCCAGTAGCCCACCACCAACTGTAGACTATAGCAGGAAAATTTCTCGGCCCCATCTGCTGCAGTGAAAAAAAAATACATTCACTGCCACCCACTTGCACAGAGTCTAAATTCCAGCTTGTCCAAGCTGCTGACTTTATAACTCCTGCCTTTTCATCTGGTGGATTCTGCCCCATTCTGTGAATTTGCAGAATGTGCTGTACCACAATGGCATGTTCCTATTTGTTTTCATTTAAGGCTATTCCAGCTCACTACCATTACGTGGAAGGCAATGCTGTGGCATGGTTGGACAAGGCAGTCAACCACAAGGTCCACGCTACTGCTGACACGTGGACCAGCAAGCATGGTCGGGACGATATATTTAATTCACAGCACATTGGGTAACTCTGCTTGCAAGTCAGAAGTATGCAGGACAGGGCTCAGTGATGCTGCTGGTTGTGCACCACATCTCCATACAGCTAGTGGTGATGATGCAAGATTTGTCTGCTCCAACCTCTCCTCCTCCATGCCCTCCTCTGCTGAATTGTCCCATGAACCACATGTACCCTCTAAGCGTTCAAGGGGCTATTCAATGAGTTAGGCTAAAAGGTGCCATGCAGTGCTTTAACTGGTCTGTCTAGGAGACAGGAGCAACATAAGAGCATAGATTCTTGCAGCTCTGCAGGGTCAGGCCCAGGTGGTTCACGTCACGCCAGGTGGAGCCAGGAATGGTGGTGTGCGATAATGGCACGTACCTCCTGTCCGAAAGTTGACACATGTGCCATGCTTGGCACATGTCCTCAATTTGGTGGTTCAGAGTTTTTTAAATAGGAACCCAGGGTTGGAAGATCTGCTTAAGCAGGCCAGAAGAGTCTGTAGCCATTTCAGGTACACAGCCAGCGCTAGGTTGGCTGAAATTTTGCGGGAATTCCACTTGCCCATAAACCACCTAATTTGTGGTATCTGTGAGTGTATGGCAAAATAACAGGCTCAGGCCAGCTTGGCTTTTTTCCCCAACACCAATGGTTGCTGATAAAGGATGCATGCACTGTACTGTTACCATTTAGGAAGTTGAAAAGGATGGTGCGCCATAACAATGCATGCATCAGTGACACAATTCCTGTTGTGTATCTGCTGGAGCAGACTCTGCATGGCATTATGGACAGGGCACTCGAGGCAGAGTAGCGGGAGCAGGAGGACTTCCTTTCCTCCTAAGGCTCGCTTTATGCAGACACCATTCTTCCTATGCCACAGAACACACAAGAGGAAAGGGAGGTGGGGGATTCTGGCAGTTTTGGAGGCATTGAAGCAGAGGAAGACATAGGTAAACCCTCAATAAATGGTTTTGTATCCTCAGAACCCTTGGGAGTAGTACGTGGCTGGGAGGAGGCAGTTCTAGATACTGTAATCCTCAGTGACTCCGCAGAGTCTGCTTCTCGTGCCTCCACAAATGTGAGGTGCATGGGCTCCCTCGTTCCTGCGAAAAGACGTGAGAATATGTGGCATAAAGGAAAAGGATCATTATTGGTTGGCAACCTCCTGGCCTCCTTGACCACCGTTACAAGGGGAAAGTCTCCGAACTCATCCCGTCCCTTCAAAGGGAGCAGAAGATAAAATCTCTTGAGGACACCCTAAAGAGGAGTTTATGTAACGCCTTTCCCAACTCTGGTAGGTTCCAGTCTGGTAGAAAACCTAGTTTTGAGGCTTCTGTTAGTCAAGAGAGGAGCGGTGGAGAAGAGGCTGCCTCAGTGATGCATTTCAAAATTTTTTTAGTCCTCGGCGCCCAGAGCTGTTAGCGTCCACATCCCATTGGCTGCATCTTTATCATATGGTGGGAGATTATCTAGGGGTGAAAACAGATATGGAGAGCTTTCCAGATGACGATACACTGGGTTACTGAGTCATGAGAATAGACCACTGGCCAGAACGTGCCTAGTATGCAATAAAGCTGCTGGGCTGCCCTGCATCTCGCAAGCTTAATAAACGGACCTTCAGTGCTGACGGAGGTTTTGTGACAGATAAGAGAGGAGCGTCTGTCCACAGACTCCATGGACCGGCTGACATTTATCAAAATAAATCGTCCTGGTTTAGCAGCAGCTATCCAGCCCTAATGCCGATGTCGCTGATTATATGCTTTCTAGATCTTGAATCTCTGAAAGACTGTATAGGCTGCCTAGCTTTGTGGGTGTTGATTTAATCTGTAAGACATTTTTTGGTGTAGGTTTCATGGGCACAACACCCAAGGACCAATTTTTATCACCTGTTTGACAAGTGCATAGCATTGCAAATTTTGACAGCAAGGCCAATTCTTGCTTTAATCAAGAGTACCTATTTAGGGTTACGATGTGAAGGCACCACCAACACCCAAAGCCCAATTTTTCAGTACTTGTTACTTCTATCCAAAGTCTGCGAAAGAGACACCAGAATTTATCCAAAAAATCTTGAATCTTGTTTCGAGTGCACTAAATTGTGGCCTCAACATACAAACTGCCTCCCCAAGCCATTGCTTATAAAATAAAGAAAGCTTTAGTGGAAATTTGTTTTGCTTTATAAATGTCATTATTTCTGCAGAATGTTCTATTTACGTTACAGATGTCCAATTTACAGACAAACTAAGCCCTCCCCCCGGCACTATATTTGAAGACATTTTTCATTTTTTTTAGGTTCTTATTTGAAAGAAAAAAAAACACAATGTAGGAAATACAAAGGAACAAAGGCAAGGATCATACACTAAAAAAATTGTACAAGGTGGAAATGAGTATAAGACAGACAAGCTGAACAGATGCAATGGAAATGTGTAAATGGTATAAGTAGCATCAGTACATCAGTACATATGGGGAAAAAAAGGGGGGGTAACATATTAAGCAGTGTACATAAAAGAGAGAGGGCTGCAGTGAAGCCTGGCACAGGGAATGGGGGAGTGTTATAGGAATGAAGACTAGCAGGAGCACAGAAATCAAAAGGAGTAGGACGTTCAAATACATGTCTCCGGGGCCTGCAGCCATCTATCCCAGCGTTTGTTGAATATAGTAGGACAACCCCTGTGGGCGTAAAGCAATTTCTTATATGGAATGGTGATGTTTACTTCACGGAGCCAGTCACTGAACGAGGGGGGCATGTCCTGCATCCACTGACGTGCTACCAGTTTTCTGGCAACATACGGTGTCTCATGAAGAAATTGAGTAGTGAACTTATCCAAGTTAGTGTCAGGGAAATTCCCCAAGAGACATGGCTTAGGGAGCAACGTCAAGGGGGATCCCATGTTGTCATGCAAGATCTGTACAACCTGCGACCAGAAGCCCTGTAATTCCGGACAATTCCACAGTAGATGGTAAAAAGTGCCCCTAGCCTGCCCACACATAGGACACTGGGTAGAGATGCCCCTCCTGTATCTGTCAAGTCTGAGAGGCGTGAGGTAGGAGCGGTGAAGGATATAAAGTTGGGTAAGTCGATCAGACAATTTCGGGGAAACCAACTTGCAGGCATCTAGCGCATCGCCCCATTCATCATTCTCCAGCACACCCACGTCATCCTCCCATCCTACCTTAAGAGCATATGCAACATTTTTCATTGTTATTGTTATTTCTCATTTTGATGGTTTCACTTTAAGCATCAGTAAATATCTGCACGTTTACAAATTATGTTTTTTACAAACTTATTTCATGGACACATGTCCCCCAGGGCAATACCCAGACCCACATAGCCTTTGTATGCCCAATTACTTGCATTCAAGCCTTCAAAATGGGCACTTTAGATTTTTCTAGTTCGGGTCCCATATACTTCAATGGGGTTCGTTTTTCGGTTCTAAACGTTTGTGATGTTCGAAAGCTCTGCCATGAATCGAACAGGGGGTCAGTCGGCCCATCTCTGCTGATAATCTTGATTCCTTGCTAGAACTGTTTACTCATAAATGCACTGCATGGGGGTCTCTGCCCTTGTTTGGCTGTGTTATTGTTACGTAAATGTTTGTGTTTTAACATCAGATGCCTGCACCCCTATCTAGTGCGTTTTTTCAGAAGTTCGACCAGATAGTTGTTTTTTTTATCTGGGCAGGAAAGACTCCCAGGTTGGCGAAGTCTGTGTTGTACCTGCCCTTAACCAAATGCAGATTGACACTCCTTGACTTTTTGGTATACTACTGGGCTGTGATACTAGTTACTTTGCAGTGATGGTATGCCTAAACACGTGACAATGCTGCTGTTACCTAAGAAGCTGCACTATTGGGCTCCTATTCAAAGTTTAGTAATCTGACTTTTAGAGGTCCCCATTCCAATCCAACAGTTACAGTCCCAATGGACATTTCTCTTGTAGTATGGAGTCAGACCAGGCTTAATTTTAAGCTTGAGGGCTCCCTTTCTCTGCACACTCCTCTCATTGGGAACCTGAATCTTCCTCATCTGCTCAAATTTTGGGGATCAAAACGATCCAACATATTATGCCACAGGGGAAAATTGTTGAGCTTTGACATACTTAACCACTCGCCTACAGTGCACTTTCACCCCCTTCCTGCCCAGACCGATTTTCAGCTTTCAGCGCTCTCACACTTTGAATGACAATTACTCAGTCATGCAACACTGTACCCATAAAAAAATTGTATCCTTTTCTTCAGACAAATAGAGCTTTCTTTTGATGGTATTTAATCACTACTGGGTTTTTTATTTTTTGTGCTATAAATAAAAAAAGACTGAAAATATTGTGAAAAAACGCATTTTTCTTTGTTTCTGTCATAAAATTTTGCAAATTAGTAATTTTTCTTCACAAATTTTGGCCAAAATTTATACTGCTACTTATCTTTGGTAAAAATAACCCAAATAAGTGTATATTATTTGGTCTTTGTGAAAGTTATAGAGTCCACAAGTTATGGCGCTAATCATTGAAAATTTATCACACTTGATCACACCTGATGTACTGAAGGCCTATCTCATTTCTTGAGACACTTAAAAGTGAGGAAGGTACAAATACCCCCCAAATTACCCCTTTTTGGAAAGTAGACATTCCAAGGTATTTAATAAGGAGCATGGTGAGTTTTTTGAAGTTGTAATTTTTTCCCACAATTCTTTGCAAAATGAAGATTTTTTTTTTTTTACAAATTGACGTATTACCAGGTTATTTCTCTCACACGGCATATGTATACTTGCAACTACACCCCAAAACACATTCTACTACTCCTCCTGAGTATGGCGATACCACATGTGTGAGACTTTTTCACAGCCTAGCCACATACAGAGGCCCAACCTCCAAGTAGCACCGTCCGGCATTCTAGGAGCATAAATTACACATATAATTTCCTGACAACCTATCGCACTTTTGAAGGCCCTGAAGCACCAGGACAATGGAAACCCCCATAAAATGACCCCATTTTGGAAAGCAAACACCCCAACGTATAATTTTTGAGGCATAATGAGTCTTTTGAACGTGTCATTTTTTTCCACAAGTTTTTGGAAATTGTGGAAAGAAAATGAAAATGCATTTATTTTTTTACACAAAGTTGTCCATTTATGAAATATTTCCAACACATAGCATGTACATAGCAAAAATTACACCCCAAAATACATTCTGCTGCTACTCCTGATTATGTCAATACCACATGTGTGAGACTTTTTCACAGCCTGGCCACATACAGAGGCCTAACATCCAAGTAGCACCGTCCGGCATTCTAGGAGCACAAATTACACATATCATTTCCTGACAACCTATCGCACTTTTGAAGGCCCTGGAGCACCAGGACAATGGAAACCCCCATAAAATGAAAGCAAACAGCCCAACGTATAATTTTTGAAGCATAATGAGTCTTTTGAATATGTCATTTTTTTCCACAAGTTTTTGGAAAATCTGGAAAGAAAATGAAAACGCATTTTTTTTTTACACAAAGCTGTCCATTTATGCAATATTTCTAACACATAGCATGTACATATCAAAAATTGCACCCCAAAATACATTCTGCTATTCCTCCTGAGTATGGCGATACCACATGTGTAACACTTTTACACAGCCTAGCCACATACAGAGGCCTAACATCCAAGAAGCACTTTACACAAAGTTGTCCATTTATCCACTTTAAGACTGGGCCTATTTTTGACACTTGGTGTTAACAAGCTAAAATCATTTTTTTTTGCTAGAAAACTACTTAGAACCCCCAAACATTATATATATATATATATATATATATATATATATATATATATATATATATATATATATATATATATATATATTTTTTTTTTTTTTTTTAGCAGAGACCCTAGAGAATAAAATGGAAATTGTTGCAATATTTTTTATCACACCATATTTGCGCAGCAGTCTTCCAAATGTAATTTTTTTTTAAAAAATTCACTTTTTTTAATTAAAAAATAAGAAAACAGTAAATTTAGCCCAATTTTTTTCCATAATGTGAAAGATAATGTTACGCAGAGTAATTAGATACCCAACATGTCATGCTTCAAAATTGCACACGCTCACAGAATGGCGCCAAACATTGGTACTTAAAAATCCCCATAGGCAACAGTTTAAAAATTTCTACAGGTTACCAGCTTAGAGTTACAGAGAAGGTCTAGAGCTCAAATTATTGCTCTCGCTCTAACGATCAGGGTGATACCTCACATGTATGGTTTGAACACCGTTTACATATGTGAGCGGGACTTGCGTATGCGTTCGCTTCTGCGCGTGAGCTAACGGGAACAGGGCACTTTAATTTTTTTTTCCTATTTATTTTATTTATTATTTTTTATTTTTACACAGTTTTTAAAAAAAAATATTTTGATCATTTTTATTCCTATTACAAGGAATGTAAACATCCCTTGTAAAAGAAATAGGCATGACAGGTCCTCTTTATTGTGAGATCTGGGGTCAAAAAGACCTCACACCTCACAACTACACTAAAGAAGAGGAAAAAAACTGGTTGAAGAAAAAAAAACGGCCCTTTAAACCGTTTGCTAGGCAACGACTTTTGACGTAGCTCCGGTCCTCCAAGACCATAGAGTCGAGTGAGGGCCATCTTGCCCTCACTCGATTTCCTGTCTCTGAGGATCCAGGACCGGATAGTTTTCCCCGCTGCTGGGGGTCCAGTAAGCTGGGAAAACGTCTGGGACGCGGCGAGAGGGGGGGCACCACTTCCCCTGCACCGTAAGGGTAATTCCGCGGCGAATCCGCTACTGGGACCACCCTTCTCTGAATGTCGACCGCCCGCCGTTTAAAAAAATACCAGGGTTATGGCAGCTATCTGCTGCCATAACCCCAGTATTTAGCTTTTAATGGCCAACATATATAGTCGTTAGGCGGTCGGTAAGTGGTTGCATGTATATAGGAAAAATTGCACTCCAAAATACATTTTATAAAGGAAAGTGTACAGGAATAGTCCGAGTCCATCTCTGATCCGCTACTATTAGCGATTTCAAATTCCGAATCGGATTCAGAATTGGATTCGGATACTGATGAGAGCTCCCCAGTGCTCTCATCAGTCATGGAGAGGACCTGAAGGGCCTCCTCGCTGCTGTACATCCTTTTTGACATGCTGCCTGTGATGGGCTGTGTGACGGGTGACGGTTGACTGCGGATGATTACTTATGGGTGGCAGGTGACAGGTGACGTTCACTGATGGGGTGACAGATGACGATGACTGATGGGGTGACAGGTGATGATGACTGATGGGGTGACAGGTGACGATGACTGATGGGGTGACAGGTGACGATGACTGATGGGGTGACAGGTTGCGATGACTGATGGGGTGACAGATGACGATGACTGATGGGGTGACAGGTGACGATGACTGATAGGGTGACAGATGACAATGACTGATGGGGTGACAGGTAACGATGACTGATGGGGTGACAGATGACTATCACTGATGGGGTGACAGGTGACGATGATTGATAGGGTGACAGATGACGATCACTGATGGGGTGACAAGTGACGATGATTGATGGGGTGACAGATGACGATCACTGAGGGGGTGACAAGTGACGATGATTGATGGGGTGACAAGTGGCGATCACTGATGGGGTGACAAGTGACGATGATTGATGGAGTGACTGACAGGTGACGATGACTGATGGGGTGACAGGTGACGGTGATTGATGGGGTGACAGGTGACGGGCAATGGTCACTGATGGGTGACAGGGGACGGGCGATGGTGCACGGCGGTACTGATGGCAGTCTCTGGTGACAGGTGCACTTTAGGCTACGTTCACATGTGAGCGTAGCGATCACAGGCAGAATCACCGCGATTCTGCCCGCAATCCGGAAATCATTGCAAATGTGCGTTGCCCGTGATTTGCAATAGCACCCCAAACGCTGTGCGATGTTGTAACATGACGCAAACAACGCATGACGCCCCAAAGAAGCTCTTGTACCTTTTTCGGGCGTCATGCATTGTTTGCGCGATGTTACCGCGATTCGGCAACATCGCACAGCGTTTGGGGTGCTATTGCAAATCACTGGCAACGCACAGGCGTCCCGCAATTTGCAATGATTTCCGGATCGCGGGCAGAATCGCGGTGATTCTGCCCGTGATCGCTATGTGAACGTAGCCTTATGGGTGGCAATTTCTGGGCACTGATGAGGTGACTGTTGGGTGACAGGTGCAATTGGGGGGGCTGAGGACTGTGTGGGGACAGGTGCTTGTGCTTTTACTTTGACAGGTATACATATTCAGTAACTCACTGTTTCTGGCTCTGCTCTCCTCACACTGGAAACACCTGTCCCCTGCTCCAAACTTACTGGAAGAAGGTGGTTCAAAGTGTTATTATGGTGGGAAATTGGAAGATGGCTGTCGACCCCATATTTTTCTTATGGGAATGCATCTTGAGACTTGAGGCTACTAGATATCAAAAGCTTTTCATTTTTATACTGCATTCTATGCAAGAAGGTAATATTTTTTGCATTGAAAGTCTCCAATCCTGGCCTATCTTAGTGAAAATGTGCCTCAATTGAACTCTACCTCTTTATAAATTTACATACGCCAGTAGAAACTGTCCTAAAAAATTTGGGCAAACTGGATTGATGCTCTGGGGCCTGATGATATGATACTGTTCAGTATCTTTATCATTGTTTTACCACTTTTATAATTCTTACTGTTTACTATGTACAACTATATCACTCTACATAGGTAGTTGGCCTCTGCTTTTGTTCCTGCTTTTGGATCCAACCTATTCTCCTTCTCTCTCTCCTCACCCCTCTTTGGTCCTCCTCCCATTTCCTCTTTTCCTTTCTCTTACTTTCTAGACAAGTCATCTAGGTTGTTCACCTTAGTTTTTGTTCACCTTGGGGGTAATTGGATGTCAGATGTACCTCACTCTATATATATATATACTATGTACCAGATCCCTCCACTTTGATTACACTCCCAGATCTGCACCCGTCCCTCTACTCTGATCACACCTCCAGATCCCCCCATATCCCCCCAGATCCCTCCACTCTGATTACACCCCAAGATACCCCCTCCCCCATCACACACACAATCCCCCCCACATCTCACCAATTCTGCAGCACCAGAGACAGGAGGGTTAGCTGTGTCCTGCACAGGCAGGAGAATATCTGCAGCAGGGGAGCTGCAGCAACCAGTGGGGAGACTCCTCCACCCTCACCTCTTCCTCCACCAGCACTCCCGGCCTGACACCCACCTCCGCACAGTATGGCGCTCACTGCCTAAACACACTCAGCATTGGGATCCGCCCACGGCTCTGCCTTCCTCTGCATGCTTGGATCCATTCTCCATTATGCAATTCACAGTAATGTAGCACATTCAGCACTGTGTATAGCATTGTAGAGCACTGTATAGAGCAGCCTTTTTTTCAGCTAGGGTGCCATGACATCCTGGGTTGCCTTCTGGGTTCTGCAGGGGTGCTTTGGCAAATAGCCTAAAAACTGCCACTAATTGCCCAGCAATTGCCAACAAGCCAGCAAGTGGATCAAGCTTTTCTTTTTGTTACACAAAGTCACAGGTTTGTGTAGCATGACAACCTTGGGCACCGTGTGGGCCAGTCACTGGCATCCTATATATTATATATATTAATTTTCTTTTTAACCTTTAATGATATAAACTCTGAAAGATATTAGCTTTTCGGCAGTGATTTAAAATAAATATATATATATATATATACATATTCAGTCTTGGTTTATTGCAATTAAAGACAGTGATGACTGCAGACACAAAGAATAAGAGGAAAAGCTGAAAGACATTTGTATGGATATGACTGATTTCTGTTGACAAGACAATTCACTGTAGACACAGATTTCGTAGTTTCATGTCATATACTGTAGTTTCCTAGTCAAAATACTGTCCTGAATTTGTGAGAGAAGGAAGGTTTTGAAAAAAAAATTCACATGAGAATAGACAGAAAACACAATCATTTGAGGACTGTGCAGCAATAAATAGTGTACATGGATCATATGCATCAATATCAGAGAGAGTAGCTATATTGTGAACACTGTATTAAATAGTATAGAGGAGTGAGCTGTACTAATTAAACTCAGTTCAAATTGTTTCATGTCACATGACTGTGAAATAAAGATGGAGTAAATCTTTTATAAGGTTCGTTATAGAGGATAATAATAGTTAAAAGAAATACATTTATAATTTGAGATTTGACTTAGATTGGCCAAATGTACCATATTTTCCTATATTTACAGAGGCTAGCAAACAGATAAATGTTAACTAATATCATTCAGGCATAGATAATGTATGGTGGCCTGGGCAAAGAGAGCCATTTTCCAGGTTGCACTGGATGGACTATAGGTTGAACTGGATGGACTATAGGTTGAACTGGATGGACTATAGGTTGAACTGGATGGACTGATGTCTTTTTTCAACCTCACTAACTACGTAACTATGTAACATTTTAGTTCCTGTTGACCTTTGGGGGACTCTAATATGTTGCCTTGCATGAAATGGTGTCCTTGCCTATGAATGCTTGTCCTTTCCACAGCCAGCCATTGTGGTTTTTGTTCTTAGACACAATACACATATAAAATGATAGCAGGCATTTTTTTCTGCACACTGGCTCAAAGTTTCCTCTTTGGCCCCTTTCTCACGGGCGCCCCCATTGGACGGACTCCTCTTGCTCAGTGGGGTATAGCTCTGCTGATCCCTTGTGGACAGGCGGATGACAGATCTATCTTCACTCACTGTGCAGACGGACACAGTCCTGTCCTCTTCTATGGGGAGATTGGCTGAAAACGGACCACCTCTCTGTTTTCATCCAATTATATCAGATCCGCCAGACGGATGGAAAATAGGACCACCATCCGCCTGAATTTGGCGGACTAGATCAAAACAAGTATCGGCAGATGTCAGCGAACATGTCACCCCTAACATTTTCCACTCTATAAGAGTGAATGGAGGATCCGATCACATCCGCCTGAAAAATTGGCAGGCGGACCATGTGAAAGGGGCCTGATTGTCTCATGGTGCAATCAGCGCTGGTGGCCTATGCTGACCTTGAATCAGTGGGAAAAATAATGTGTCTGTGTGGCCACCCCACATGGCATCATCAAGACTAATCCCATCCTGCACAACAATACATACCTACCATCCTTTCAGTCAGAACAGTACTGACTGTGTCTCTGCGGTCTCAATATGGAACTGATTGTGCATCTGCAGACAGGTTTTTGGCTGTGTCCGTATGGTATTTATTATGTCTCTGCGGAAATATTTTTAATGTGGCAGTAGTAGAGTACTGATTGGTTCTTTGTGAACAAGTTTCTAGTGTGTCAGTATACAGTGCATGTGGAAAGAATTCACAGCGCTTCACTTTTTCCACATTTTATGTTACAGCCTTATTCCAAAATGGATTAAATTAATTATTTTGCTCAAAATTCTACAAACAATACCCCATAATGACAAAGTGAAAGAAGTTTGTTTGAAATCTTTGCAAATTTATTAAAAATAAAAAATGAAATAGATCACATGTACATAAGTATTCACAGCCTTTGCCATGACACTCAAAATTGAGCTCAGGTGCATCCTATTTATACTGATCATCCATGAGATGTTTCTACAACTTGATTGTAGTACATCTGTGGTAAATTCACTTGATTGGACATGATTCAAAAGGCACACACCTGTCTATATAAGGTCCCACAGTTAACAGTGCATTTCAGAGGACAAACCAAGCCATGAAGTCCAAGAAATTGACTGTAGACCTCTGAGACAGGATAGTATTAAGGCGCAGATCTGGGGAAGGGTACAGAAAACTTTCTGCAGCATTAAAGGTTCCAATGAGCATTGTGGTCTTCATTATCTGTAAATGGAACAAGTTTGGAACTACCAGGACTCTGTCCTAGAGCAGACTGCCTGGCCAAACTGAGTGATTGGGAGAGAAGGGCCTTAGTCAGGGAGGTGACCAAGAACTCGATGGTCACACTGACAGAGTTCCAGCAATTTTCTGTGGAGAGAGGAGAACCTTCCAGAAGAACAACCGCCTCTGCAGCACTCCACCAGTCAGGCCTGTATGGAGTGGCCAGACAGAAGCCACTCCTCAGTAAAAGGCACATGATAGCCCGCTTGGAGTTTGCCAAAAGGCACCTGAAAGACTCTCAGACCATGAGAAACAAAATTCTCTGGTCTAATGAAACACAGATTGAACTCTTTGGCCTAAATGGCAAGCACCATGTCTAGAGGAAACCAGGCAGTGAACTACACTGAAGCATAGTGGTGACAGCATCCTGCTGTGGGGACGATTTTCAGCAGCAGGAATCAGGAGACTAGTCAGGATCAAGGGAAAGATGAATGTAGCAATATACAGAGAAATCCTTGATGAAAACCTGCTCCAGACAAAACCTGGTCCAGTGCTCTGGACCTCAGACTGGGGCAAAGGTTCGACTTTCAAAATTTCAATGACCCTAAGTACACAGCCAAGATGACAAAGGAGTAGTTAGCGGACAACTCTGTGAATGTCTTTGAGTGGCTCAGCCAGAGTCTAGACTTGAACCCGATTTGAACATCTCTGGAGAGATCTGAAAATGGCTGTGCACTGATGCTCCCCATCCAACCTGATGGAGCTTGAGAGGTCCTGCAAAGAAGAATGGGAGAAACTGAACAAAAAAAGGTGTGCCAAGCTTGTAGCGTCATACTCAAAAAGACTTGAGGCTGTAATTGGTGCCAAAGGTGCTTCAACAAAGTATTGAGCAAAGGCTGTAAATAATTACTGTATGTACATGTGATTTTTTATTTTTCATCTTTTTATTTCAATAAATTTGCAAAGATTTCAAACAAACTTCTTTCACGTTGTCATTGTGGGGTATAGTTTGTAGAATTTTGAGGAAAATAAATTTAATCCATTTTGACTAAGGCTGTAACATAAAAAAATGTGAAAAAAGTGAAGCGATGTGAATACTTTCCGGATACACTGTAGTATCGACTGTGACTTTGTGGACAAGTTTCACTTTGAATACATTTTTATTGAAGTACAGTATTTTCAAAGCGCAAGATAAACCATGAGAAACCAGGCAAAATTATCAACATAATACTGGTTGCAAAATACAGTACAGCATTGCTTTTTTTCTGCGGACAAGGCTTTGGTTGTGTCAGCGCCATCTATTGCATTATACTCAACACTGCAGATTGGTCATCTTTAAACTGTAACTTTACCCATAACAACTTAAAAAAAAATTACGTTCTTTAGCAAGGAACATACATTCCACAATAATAATTATGCCACTCGTGTATATTTAAAAGTTTAATAAAGCCTTAAAAACGGTGTTACACCATCTGGAGCGTTCTTTCATTCCATAACTCGGCCGGACCCATTGATGGAGGTTAACTAGGAGGTGGCAGTCCGGAGTATTGGGGCACTACATCCCCCAGCGGAACCTATCCTGGTCCAGGTGGCCAAGCAAGCAGTATGCAGTCTTAATACTATATGGTATATAAGACCCATTCTATCTGGTGAGTGTGTTATTTTACTACCCTCCATGGTGGCAACAAGTATCAGTACCTGACCGTTTGGAAGTTGAGCGCAAAGCACCTGCACATTATTTGCACTCAAGGAATATCTGTCTAATTGCACTTCTAAGTCACCCATGAATTTTATTTCTATGAGGATTTCCATGAACTTTTTTTGAGCACTGATCGAATACTCATCACAGTAATGATTGCACTTCCCATGACTCATGAACTTTGCTTTTTTGTCTTTTGATTTTTACAGTTTTTTTATGAATATGCACTGATATGTTATTTAGCTACATTGTATTGTAGTAATTTTATGCTCTATTAACCACTTAAGCCCCGGAGGATTTGGCTGCTAAAAGACCAGGGGGTATTTTGCGATTTGGCACTGCGTGACTTTAACGGACCATTGCACGGTCGTGCAACACTGTAACCAAACAAATTTGAAGTCCTTTTTTTCCCACAAACAGAGCTTTCTTTTGGTGGTATTTGATCACCTGTGCGATTTTTTGATCATGCGCTATAAACAAAAAAAGAGCGTCAATTTTGCAAAAATAACAATATTTTTCAAATTTTTTTATATGAAATTCCCCCCAAAAAAATGTAAAAATCTAAATTTTTTAACATTTTCGGCCAATTTGTTTTATGCTACATATGTTTGGTAAAAAAAAATCGCAAAAAGCGTATTTTGATTGGTTTGCGCAAAAGTTATCGCGTTTACTAACAAAGGGAAAGATTTTTGTCATTTTTTGTGTTTTTTTTTTAACGAGTAATGGCGGCGATCTGCGATTTTTTTTGCGGTACTGCAACATTGCGGCGGACAGATCGGACCCTTGACTGACATTTTTGACACTTTTGGGGTTACCAGTGACATTACTGCAGTAATCAGTGCTATACATATGCACTGTTACTGCAAAAATGACACTGGCAGGGAAGGGGTTAACTG
Organism: Pelophylax lessonae; assembly: GCF_965119305.1. Classification (NCBI taxonomy): domain Eukaryota; kingdom Metazoa; phylum Chordata; class Amphibia; order Anura; family Ranidae; genus Pelophylax; species Pelophylax lessonae. The sequence continues at coordinate 97,919,382 of NC_138777.1, read as the reverse complement.
TATTGGAGAGGGAGGGGTTAAGTGTGTCCTAGGGGCGTGATTCTAACTGTAAAGGGACATGGCTATTGGTGTAAAAACAAAGATCAACGGTCCTACGTAGTAGAACCGTCTGATCTTCATTTTTACACCAGGGAGAATGACAAGCTGCTTGTTTACATAAGCCGCCTGACTTTCTCCCTTCACCGGAGCGATCGTGAGTGACCGGCGGACGATCGGGTCCACCGGTCACACGCACTGACTTGTCAGTGAACGAGCCGGGGCGGGCGCGCGCCCGCCCGCAATTGGCTCACAAGTCAGTGACAGGCGAGTGACGTACCCCTACGTCACTCTGCCTGGCCGGGGCTGACCGCCGCAGTATATAGTCGTGCGGCGGTCGGCAACCGGTTAAGCAACTTGTTTTATTAATACTTAACACCCTATCAAGAACAATAGAGTTATCCAAAGTTTGCTACTATTATTTATTGTATTTGTGTTTCATTTAATGCTATTGTTTAGGTGCACCTATCTAATATGATTATTTTATAATTTTTTCTCACTATTAGCACGTCCAGCACTTTAGAGGGTTTACAAATTTTTTATTTATGCACCATTAGCACTTTATGAGATTATCTACAGTACAGTAACTCAGGCATACTTACTACAACTGTCACCCACCTTTTTTGGTATTGCAATTTTTGCACTGGATAAGCACCTTTTTCTAACCTCAAATTTACCTACAGCAAGCGGTATAGCTAGCCCCTGTATTTGTGGCTATATTCAATTATATTCCTACCTTCTCTACAGCAGCTGCATTTGATATATATTTTTGTATACCTTCTATTTCAACCCACTGGCACGGGGGATATACTTTTAAGTATACGTATATACCCTCCAGTGCCTAAAAATGCCTAATAATAGAGAGCAACCAAGTATGTGCAGAGCAAGATGAGACAGTGTACTTCTGGATTTTAAACAATATAGACACCTATTTTTAATGTTTTACATAACTATACCTGCAAAAGGGGAACACGTCTGAAGCGATCTAGCAGGACTTAGTTTTCTGACTAAAGCTCCACTTTAAGCTAGTTTCAATTAGGAGTGCTTAAAGCTGTGTTTAAATAGTTTGTTTGGTCCAAGCTGGTGCAAATAAATTATTGACCTCACTAAGACATGTAGCGGCTCTCTGTGCTTTATGAACTATATACACTATACACTATAACACTATATACACAGTATAGGGGGCTGTGCTCCTGCAGAGGGATGGACACTTCCCATCCCACACCCAAAACAAAACCAAGCAATGTTGAATAGAGGAATACTTTTCTGAATGAATACAAAGCTTCCTCTGATTGGCTAAGATGGAGATCAACTAATCATTCAGAAATACAAAGCTCCCTATAAATGGCTGAGCCTGACTCAATTTTGTTCTGGGTTCGGACAGGAAGTCTCCATCCCACTGCCAGAACACGGCCCCATTTACTGTATGTAGCTGAGGTTACATGCTGTTCATACAGCGTTGAGAGCCGCTGTATGTCCCAATAAAGTAAATAATTTGTTTGGTCCAAACAAACTCCGTAATTTTCACCAAAAGCTGGAGATCAGCTTTAAAGGCTAAGTTCATCTTTATAAAAAACATAATAAATGCACATGGATTTGCAGGAAAAAAGATGTGTTTATATATATTTTTACATTTTTATATTTTTTTGGGCAACAAAAGTGAGTACACCCCTAAGTGTAAATGTCCAAATTTGGCCCAATTAGCCATTTTCCCTCCCTGGTGTCATGTGATTCATTAGTGTTACAGGGTCTGAGGTGTGAATGGGGAGCAGGTGCGTTACATTTAGTGTTTTCGCTCTCACTCTCTCATACTGGTCAGTGGAAGTACAACATGGCACCTCATGGCAAAGAACTCTCTGAGGATCTGAAAAAAAGAATTTTTGCTCTACATAAGAAGATTGCCAAGACCCTGAAACTGAGCTGCAGCATGGTGGCCAAGACCATACAGCGGTTTAACAGGACAGGTTTTATTCAGAACAGGCCTCGCCATGGTTGATCAATGAGGTTGAGTGCACATGCTCAGCATCATATCCAGAGGTTGCCTTTGGGAAATAGATGTATGAGTGCTGTCAGCATTGCTGCAGAAGTTGAAGGGGTCAGTGCTCAGACCATACGTCGAACACTGCATCAAATTGGTCTGCATGAATGTCTTCCCAGAATGAAGCCTCTTCTAGATATGATGCACAAGAAAGCCTGCAAACAGTTTGCTGAAGACAAGCAGACTAAGAACATGGATTACTGCAACCACATCCTGTGGTCTGATGAGACCAAGATAAACTTATTTGTTCAGATGTGTCTTACCTACAGTCAAGCATGGTGGTGGGAGTGCCATGGTCTGGGGCTGCATGAGTGTTACCAGGACTGGGGAGCTACAGTTCATTGAGCAAACCATGAATGCAAACATGTACTGTGACATACTGAAGCAGAGCATGATCCACTCTCTTCGGAGACTGGCCAGTATTCCAACATGATAACGACTCTAAACACACCTCCAAGACGACCACTGACTTGCTAAAGAAACTGAGGGTAAAGGTGATGGACTGGCCAAAGCATGTCTCCAGACCTAAACGCTATTGAGCATCTGTGGGGCATCCTCAAACGAAAGGTGAAGGAGCGCAAGGTCTCTAACATCCACCAGCTCCGTGATGTCGTCATGGAGGAGTGGAAGAGAACTCCAGTGGCAACCTGTGAAGCTCTGGTGAACTCCATGCCCCAGAGGGTTAAGGCAGTGCTGGAAAATAATGGTGGCCACACAAAATATTGACACTTTGGGCCCAATTTTGACATTTTTACTTAGGGGTGTACTCACTTTAGACATTAATGGCTGTGTGTTGAGTTATTTTGAGGGGACAGCAAATTTTTCACTGGTATACAAGCTGTACACTCACTACTTTACATTGTAGCAAAGTGTCATTTCTTCAGTGTTGTCATATGAAAAGATAGATAAAATAGTTACAAAAATGTGAGGGGTGTACTCACTTTTGTGAGATACTGTATCTACACATACACACACACACACACAAACACACATATATGCACATATACATACACCTACACAATCATATACCCACAGTTAATCCAGAGGAAGGCAAAAAAAACAATAAAAGCATGATCCAATTTGCTCCTGCTATAAATAGTAGTATCCAATTATATTATGCGTAAACCTAGGAAAGCATACAGGCCTTGTTTAAAACAATCCACTGAGCTGGCCAGAACCAACTCTTGAAGGAGTCTATTCCACATTTTCACAGCTCTTCCTGTGAAGAAGCCTTTCATCAACATAGCGTGATTCCATAATACATAGGCTTTTATTTATGTCTGGTGAGTCAGTTTGGGGTGATTGGTGGAAGCAGCACATAGGATGCTGTTTTGGCGCACATCTTCCGTTGAAGATTTGTCACCATAAATATTTATTTGCACCTTTTTGGCACTTCATTGGACTTTTCTTGGAACTTTTTTATGTTCACTAATAGCTTAGCCCCCCTAACATTAGAGACCCCCCATGGAGCCCACCCTTACATCAGAGACCCCCCATGGAGCCCCCCTTACATCAGAGACCCCCACAGAGCACCCATTACATCAGAGACCCTCACAGAGCCCCCCCCTTACATCAGAGACTCCCCACAGAGCCCCCTTTACATCAGAGACCCCCCACAGACCCCCCTTACATCAGAGACCCCCCACAGATCCCCCTTACATCAGAGTCCCTCACAGATCTCCCCTTACATCAGAGACTCCCACAGAGCCCCCCTTACATCAGAGACCCCCCACAGAGCCCTCCCTTACATAAGAGACCCCCCACAGAGCCCTCCTTTCATCAGAGACCCCCCACAGAGCCCCGCTTACATCAGAGACCCCCCACAGAGCTCCCTTTACATCAGAGACCCCCTTACATCAGAGACCCCCCCACAGAGTCCCCCTTACATCAGAGACCCCCCACAGAGTCCCCCTTACATCAGAGACCCTCAGAGCCCACCTTACATCAGAGACCCCCCACAGAGCCCCCCTTACATCAGAGACCCTCACAGAGCCCCCCTTACATCAGAGACTACCCACAGAGCCCCCCTTACATCAGAGACCCCCCACAGAGCCCTCCCTTACATCAGAGACCCCCCACAGAGCCCCCCTTACATCAGAGACCCCCCACAGAGCCCCCTTACATCAGAGACCCTTACAGAGACCCCCACAAAGCCCCCTCTTACATCAGAGACCCCCCACAGGCCCCACCTTACATCAGAGACCCCCCACAGATCACCCTTTACATCAGAGACCCCCTATGGAGCCGCCCCTTACATCAGAGACCCCCCACAGAGCCCCTTACATCAAAGACCCTCAGAGAGCCCCCCTTACATCAGAGACCCTCAGAGCCCCCCCCTTACATCAGAGACTCCCACAGAGCCCCCCTTACATCAGAGACCCCCACAGAGCCCTCCTTACATCAGAGACCGCCCACAGAGCCCCCTTTACATCAGAGACCCCCCAAAGACCCCCCTTTACATCAGAGATCCCCCACAGACCCCCTTACATCAGACCCCCCCCACAGAGCCCCCCTTACATCAGAGACCCCCCACAGAGCCCCCCTTACATCAGAGACCCCCACAGAGCCCCCCTTACATCAGAACCCCCCCACTGAGCCCCCCTTTTTTAGAGACCCTCAGAGCCCCCCTTACATCAGAGACCCCCCCACAGAGCCCTCCCTTACATCAGAGACCCCCCCACAGAGCCCTCTTTACATCAGAGACCCCCCACAGAGCCTCCCTTACATCAGAGACCCTTACAGAAACCCCCCACAGACCCCACCTCACATCAGAGACCCCCCACATAGCCCCCCTTACATTAGAGACCCCCCCACAAAGCTCCCCATACATCAGAGACCCTCTTACATTAGAGACCCTCACAGAGCCCCCCTTACACCAGAGACCCCCCACAGAGTCCCCCTTACATCAGAGACCCCCCACAGAGTTCCCCTTACATCATAGACCCACAGAGCCCCCCCTTACATCAGAAACCCCCACAGAGCCCTCCTTACATTGGAGGCCCCCCACAGAGCCCCCCTTACATCAGAGACCCCCCACAGAGCTCCTCTTACATCAGAGACCCCCACAGAGTCCCCCTTACATCAGAGACGCTCAGAGCCCCCCTTACATCAGAGACCCCTACAGAGCACCACTTACATCAGAGACCCCCCACCAAGCCCCCTTTACATCAGAGACCCCCATGGAGCCCCCCTTACATCACAGACCCCCACAGAGCCCCCCTTACATCACAGACCCCCACAGAGCCCCCCTTACATCAGAGACCCTCAGAGCCCCCCTTACATCATCAGAGACTCCCACAGAGCCCCCCTTACATCATAGACCCCCCACAGAGCCCTCCTTACATCAGAGACCCCCCACAGAGCTCCCTTAACATCAGAGACCCCCCACAGACCCCCTTTACATCAGAGACCCCCCACAGACCCCCCTGACATCAGAACCCCCCCCCCCCCCACAGAGCCCCCTTACATCAGAGACCCCCCACAGAGCCCCCCCCTTACATCAGAGACCCTCAAAGAGCCCCCCTTACATCAGAGACCCCTCCACAGAGCCCCCCTTACTTTAGAGACCCTCAGAGCCCCCCTTACATCAGAAACCCCCACAGAGTCCCCTTACATCAGAGACCCTCAGAGCCCCTCCTTACATCAGAGACCCCCCCAGAGCCCCCCTTACATCATAGACCCCCCCCCCACAAACTCCACCTAACCCATGGAGCCCCCCTTACATCAGAGACCCCCACAGAGCACCCATTACATCAGAGACCCTCACAGAGCCCCCCCCCCTTACATCAGAGACTCCCCACAGTGCCCCCTTTACATCAGAGACCCCCCACAGACCCCCCTTACATCAGAGACCCCCCACAGATCCCCCTTACATCAGAGTACCTCACAGATCTCCCCTTACATCAGAGACTCCCACAGAGCCCCCCTTACATCAGAGACCCCCCACAGAGCCCTCCCTTACATAAGAGACCCCCCACAGAGCCCTCCTTTCATCAGAGACCCCCCACAGAGCCCCGCTTACATCAGAGACCCCCCACAGAGCTCCCTTTACATCAGAGACCCCCTTACATCAGAGACCCCCCCACAGAGTCCCCCTTACATCAGAGACCCCCCACAGAGTCCCCCTTACATCAGAGACCCTCAGAGCCCACCTTACATCAGAGACCCCCCACAGAGCCCCCCTTACATCAGAGACCCTCACAGAGCCCCCCTTACATCAGAGACTACCCACAGAGCCCCCCTTACATCAGAGACCCCCCACAGAGCCCTCCCTTACATCAGAGACCCCCCACAGAGCCCCCCTTACATCAGAGACCCCCCACAGAGCCCCCTTACATCAGAGACCCTTACAGAGACCCCCACAAAGCCCCCTCTTACATCAGAGACCCCCCACAGGCCCCACCTTACATCAGAGACCCCCCACAGAGCACCCTTTACATCGGAGACCCCCTATGGAGCCGCCCCTTACATCAGAGACCCCCCACAGAGCCCCTTACATCAAGGACCCTCACAGAGCCCCCCTTACATCAGAGACCCTCAGAGCCCCCCCCCCTTACATCAGAGACTCCCACAGAGCCCCCCTTACATCAGAGACCCCCACAGAGCCCTCCTTACATCAGAGACCGCCCACAGAGCCCCCTTTACATCAGAGACCCCCCAAAGACCCCCCTTTACATCAGAGATCCCCCACAGACCCCCTTACATCAGACCCCCCCCCCCACAGAGCCCCCCTTACATCAGAGACCCCCCACAGAGCCCCCCTTACATCAGAGACCCCCACAGAGCCCCCCTTACATCAGAACCCCCCCCACTGAGCCCCCCTTTTTTAGAGACCCTCAGAGCCCCCCTTACATCAGAGACCCCCCCACAGAGCCCTCCCTTACATCAGAGACCCCCCCCACAGAGCCCTCCTTACATCAGAGACCCCCCACAGAGCCTCCCTTACATCAGAGACCCTTACAGAAACCCCCCACAGACCCCACCTCACATCAGAGACCCCCCACATAGCCCCCCTTACATCAGAGACCCCCCCACAAAGCTCCCCATACATCAGAGACCCTCTTACATTAGAGACCCTCACAGAGCCCCCCTTACACCAGAGACCCCCCACAGAGTCCCCCTTACATCAGAGACCCCCCACAGAGTTCCCCTTACATCATAGACCCACAGAGCCCCCCCTTACATCAGAAACCCCCACAGAGCCCTCCTTACATTGGAGGCCCCCCCACAGAGCCCCCCTTACATCAGAGACCCCCCACAGAGCTCCTCTTACATCAGAGACCCCCACAGAGTCCCCCTTACATCAGAGACGCTCAGAGCCCCCCTTACATCAGAGACCCCTACAGAGCACCACTTACATCAGAGACCCCCCACCAAGCCCCCTTTACATCAGAGACCCCCATGGAGCCCCCCTTACATCACAGACCCCCACAGAGCCCCCCTTACATCACAGACCCCCACAGAGCCCCCCTTACATCAGAGACCCTCAGAGCCCCCCTTACATCATCAGAGACTCCCACAGAGCCCCCCTTACATCATAGACCCCCCACAGAGCCCTCCTTACATCAGAGACCCCCCACAGAGCTCCCTTAACATCAGAGACCCCCCACAGACCCCCTTTACATCAGAGACCCCCCACAGACCCCCCTGACATCAGAACCCCCCCCCCCCCACAGAGCCCCCTTACATCAGAGACCCCCCACAGAGCCCCCCCCTTACATCAGAGACCCTCAAAGAGCCCCCCTTACATCAGAGACCCCTCCACAGAGCCCCCCTTACTTTAGAGACCCTCAGAGCCCCCCTTACATCAGAAACCCCCACAGAGTCCCCTTACATCAGAGACCCTCAGAGCCCCTCCTTACATCAGAGACCCCCCACAGAGCCCCCCTTACATCATAGACCCCCCCCCCACAGACTCCCCTTACATCAGAGACCCTCACAGAGCCCCCCTTACATCAAAGACCCCCCACAGACCCCCCCCTTACATCATAGACCCCGCACAGAGCCCCCTTTACATCATAGACCCCTCACAGACTCCCCTTACATCAGAGACCCCCACAGAGTCCCCCTTACATCAGAGACCTTCAAAACCCCCTTACATCAGAGACCCCCCACAGACCCCCCTTACATCAGAGACCCCCCCCACAAACCCCCTTTACATAAGAGACCCCCCCACAGACCCACCTTACATCAGAGCCCCCCACAGACCCCCCTTACATCAGAGACCCCCCCAGACCCCCCTTACATCAGAGACCCCCACAGACTCCCCTTACATCAGAGACCCCCCAGACCCCCCTTACATCAGAGCCTCCCACAGACCCCCCCTTACATCAGAGATCCCCCGCAGACCCCCCTTACATCAGAGCCCCCCCAGACCCCCCTTACATCAGAGCCCCCCTTACATTTGTTATATACTGGGGCAGGAGAGAGGGTAGCTTACTTACCCCAGGATGAAGGCTGGCTCACGCTGTCTGCAGCTTTTCTTCTGTGTTAAAATTCCTGCCCACACATCCCCAGAGAGTGTGGGCGGGGCAGACCCAGGAGGAGAGGGGAGGGAGGAGGAGGACAAAAAGAGAATATAGAGGCGGTGGAGACCACCTCAGAAGGGCTGCATAAACGGGGCTCACACAGGTTACCGTGCAAAAATACGTTTATTATTGTTGGTGATGGAAACTACAAAAAGTTAAAATCCCATGGAAAAGGCACCATGATACATTGTGTAATGTTGACCTTGAAGACCCTGGTGGGTTTGAAAATGACAAAGATGATGGTATAACACACACTCAACGTTCCTCCCACTCCCCCAAACCCAGCCCCCAGACACAGCACTGAATCCCAGGTATAGGGAGTGATCCGTCACTACGTGATTTGTGTTCACTACCACCTATTCCCGGGATAGATGCTAGGTATGCCAATTTGAGTCACAAATAGGCCATATGGTTCCCAAAATCATACGTTGCAGGCAGAGTGATATAGCTGCAGGATGGTCACAGTTCGTGGGTCCCTAGAAGTATGCTGAATACAGCCTATGGATCCTAAGCTGAATGATTGCTGTCCGTATACTGATTTCCTGATATCGTGACAGAAATTTCGATAAACGATATTCACCCTCAGATTATGGATTAAAGAGATGGATCATCAGCTCTATGTAAGATCCAAAAAACACAGCTATCAAGGGAGTCCCTTGTCAGTATGCAGCCAAGTGAACAGTCGTCTCATGTAATCCAGACTGGGGTAATGTCCGGTATGTGGGGTGGAGTGGCTGGGATGAGAGCCGACACAGGCTTAATGTAGTGAGAGTGCTGCAGAACAAGTAGTCAAGATTCATGAGATGGCTGGTGCGGCAAAGCAGTCCAACTTCAGAACATTCAATATAGCCATAAATCCATCATTACTTAACTACAGCTCATGAACACCATTTCAAGCAAAGTAGCTGAGTAGCGGCCACTGGTCGATCTCTCTCTCTCTCTCTCTCCTCTCACGTCCCTGAGGCTGAGCTGTGTGTGAGATACACAGCTCAGCCCTGCAGACAGTCTGGACTCGGAATAGAGACAGGTAAAGCCGCACAGCGGGAGGTAAGCGCGGCTGTGGCCTGTGTTAACCCTGTCCAGGCCGCGGTCGCCGCTTACCTCCCGCTGTGCGGCCTCATCATTTGCGAGCTGTGATGGCCGCACAGGGCCCCTGTTGCCCATGGCGCCCTGTGCGGCTGCACAGCTCGCACACCCCAAAGGCCGGCCCTGAACATGTTCATCATATCCCCCCTAATTTCCTCTTCTCAAGAGAGAATAAATTCAGTTCTTCTAATCTTTTCTAATAGCTGAGCTCCTCCGTGCCTTCCATTGGTTTGGTTGTCCTTCTCTGCACTTTCTCCAGTTCCCCGATATCCATTTTATGAGCTGGTTCCCAAAATTGAGCTGCATATTCTAGAAGAGGTATTACTAATGATTTGTACAGGGGCAAAATTATATCTCTCTGAAGTCCATGCCTCTCCTAATAAAAGAAAGGGTTTTGCTCGCTTTAGAAACCACAGCTTGGCATTGCATGCTATTATTAAGCTTATGATCCACCAGAACACCCAGATCCTTCTCCACCATTGATTCCCCCAGTTGTACTCCCCCTAGTATGTATGATGCATGCATATTCTTAGCCCCCAAGTGCATAACTTTACATTTATCAATATCAAACCTCATTTGCCCAAACAGTGCATTGAGGTCGGCTTGTAAATTGGAGAAATCCTGTAAGGACATTATTCCACTGAACCTGGATTTGTCCCCGGATTGCAGGGACAGTGCTAAGTGCAGGGCTGATCATGGGCGGGTGCTGAGGCGGTTGCCGAAAACAGTGGCATACCAATGGGGGGGCGGTCCACCCCAGATGCCACACACTGGGGCGGGGGGAAGTGAGGCCGGCATTGCCCACTGTGTCAGCTTTAATTTGAATCGCTGGGCGCTCGCTGTCAATCCATGTCCCTCCTCCTGGTTTGGCTCCTTTGAGAGACAGCACACTTGTCCAATGCCGGGACATGTGCTGTCTATCATAGGTAGGAGCCGATGCAGGAGGCAGAGCTTTGTGTGATGGTGGGCGCCCAACGATTCAAATATAGCCTGACACAGCGGGCGACGCCGGCCTGTGTGATGAGACGGCTGACTCTCCTGTTCTCTCTGATCCCCTGCACTGATGAGGCTGCATAGATCGTCACTGGTGAGGCTGCATTGGATGGGCACTGGTCAGGCTTCATTGCTGGGCACTGGTCAGGCTGCATTGCTGGGCACTGGTGAGACTGCATTGCTGGGCACTGGTCAGGCTGCATTGCTGGGCACTGGTGAGACTGCATTGCTGGGCACTGGTCAGGCAGTATATCTGGGCACTGGTCAGGCTGCATTGCTGGACAGTGATGGGACTGCATTGCTGGGCAGTGGTGGGACTGCATTGCTGAGCACTGGTGATGCCGCATTGCTGGGCACTGGTCAGGCTGCATTGCTGGGCAGTGGTGGGACTGCATTGCTGGGCACTGATGAGGCTGCATTGCTGGGCACTGGTCAGGCTGCATTTCTGGGCCCTGGAGAGACTGCTTTGCTGGGCACTGGCCAGGCTGCATTGCTGGGCACTGGTGAGATTGCATTGCTAGGCACTAGTCAGGCTGTATTGCTGGGCATTAGTCAGGCTGCATTGCTGGGCACTAGTGAGGCTGAATTGCTGGGCACTGTCCAGGCTGCATTGCTGGGCACTGGCTCTCCTGTTCTTTCTGAACCCCTGCACTGAGGAGACTGCATTGCTGGGCACTGGTCACGGTCAGGCTGCATTGCGGGGCACTGGTCAGGCTGCATTGCTGGGCACTGGTCAGGCTGCATTTCTGGGCACTGGTGAGACTGCATTGCTGGGCACTGGTGAGACTGTATTGCTGGGCACTGGTCAGGCTGCATTGGATGGGCACTGGTAAGGCCACATTGCTGGGCCCTGATGAGGCTGCATTGGATGGGCACTGGTCAGGCTGCATTGGATGGGCACTGGTTGGACTGCATTTGATGGGCACAGGTCAGGCTGCATTGCTGGGCACTGGTTATGCTGCATTGGATGGGCACTGGTCAGGCTGCATTGGATGGGCACTGGTAAGACTGCATTGGATGAGCACTGGTAAGGCTGCATTGGATGGGCACTGGTTAGGCTGCATTGCTGGCCACTGGTGAGGCTGCATTGCTGGCCACTGATGAGGCTGCATAGGTGGGCACTGGTGAGGCTGCAATGCTGGGCACTTGTCAGGCTGCCTTGCTGGGCACTGGTCAGGCTGCATAGATAGACACAGCTGAACCTTGTGTTCTTTATGTAGCACACTCCTTAGCCCTGCATTCTTTATGTAGCGCACTCCTGAGCCGTGCATACTTTATGTAGTGCACTACTGTGCCCTGCATTCTTTATGTAGCGTACTCCTGAGCCCTTCATTCTTTACGTAGCACGCTCCATAGCCCTGCATTCTTTATGTAGCGTACTCCTGGGCCCTGCATTCTTTATGTAGCGTACTCCTGGGCCCTGCATTCTTTATGTAGCACGCTCCTGAGTGCTACTTAGCCCTGCATTCTTTATGTAGCGCACTCCTTAGCCCTGCATTCTTTATTTAACGCACTCCTGAACTCTGCACTCTGTTTTTCTCTATCTTATCTTCATAACAATTGGTAGTCATATCTCAAAAAATTCTAAGAAGTATCTTTTTTTTTTTTTTAATCTCATGGAAGAAATGTGAGATATAATGTATATATCATACAATCATTCCATAAACACAGACCATTCACACTGCATATATAATTTGAGGAAAATGTGCTTATAAAATAGTTTACCATTTGCCAATAGAAAAAAAAAAATGTCCCCAGATTTCATTTTAAAAATCTGGTCACCTTATTGTAATCTCCCCAGTGACCCCTAGGGCAAGATCTGTTAGACATGCTAACTTGCTGCCTGTATGAACCTTCTTCTTGTCCCGACTATGTCTGTCTACTACCAGCCCTTCCTGACTTTGTTGGCTGACATGCTTCAGTGATAGGCAAGATAAAGCCATATCCAGAGACATAAACATTTCTGATATATAGGAAGTTCAGACTTCATTTATCTAAATTTAATTAATATTTTATTGTGATTCATTAAAATTCACCTTTTTAATCACTTATGTTTACAACTACCTTTTTATCATTGTGGCTTGCCTTACAATCTGCTAATGTAAAGCACTGATGCACAATAAATGAAAGTATCATTTCCTTCTCTGTGAGCAAGCCATTCTGACAGTCGTGCATGCTTATTATTATTTACACACCTCAATTATTCTCAATTATTCCAAGCAATGCTGAAATTAGTCACATTGCTCACAAAATTCATGCTTTCAGTGGGTGCGGACAACCCTTATTTCTCCAAAATATGACACGCAACAAACATTGCTTAGGTAAAACAGCTAAATACATTGATGAAATTTGAATATGAGAACTGTTTTTTTGAGAACTGTTTTACCTGACAAGTATGTGTATTGCTGCCTGAACCTTTGAGAAAGCCCGTTGGGCGCTACGCGTGAGGGGGAAGTGACGTAATCGCGCTGGGACTAGTTGGAGCTGTGTATGCAGAGGATTGTATCGTGAAATGCTTGTTTTTTTACTTCTCAAATGTGAGTGGATTTTCATATGGAAATAAATATTTTTTTATTAGCGATTTGCACTATGGTTCTTTTCTCTTGCCTCCTATATGATTGAAGCCATGCTGAGAGCTGCTGACAACCACGGATTTGGAGTGTACAGCCCAGTGGGAGCAGTGCCACTTATAACACTGCAAAGCCTCCTTTAATTTGTGAGGTCCGTACAAGCAGATGAGAAGACACCCATAGGTGGGGTGAAGGGAACAGACGCAATTACTAAAGTGTTTCTGGTGTATGGGACTGCATTTTTTTTTCATGGACATTAAATCATTTATTGATGAATTGCATATATATTTAAAAGAAAAGATGGACTCAAGTTAATTTATTATATATAGATGATTTTTACACTGTTTTCAGATATTTATTTATGGACTATAATTTGAATGCACTTTACTGAAGGAAAGCGCTGCACTTTTTTGTGACTTTAACTTCCTTAACCTCTTGCTGACCACCAGCAGTACAAATACTGCAGCAGGTCGGTTCTATTGCACCAAACTATGCACCTGCAATAGCATGCTGATTGGCCAGAGGGGGAGACAATCAGCGGGTCCGGCAGACGCGATGCCGGACGGCCACCCACGATCACTCCCCAGAGAGACAGAATGAATGTTTGTAAATGTAAACGAGGCAGACCAACGTTCTGTCACAGATGAACACAGGGATCTTGTGTTCCTCCTAGTTAGGAACACAGGTCTCTTTGTACATCAAGTGAGTCCATCCCCCACACAGTTAGAAAGCATCCCCTAGGGACGCACTTAACCCTTTGATCGACCCTGGTGTTAACCCCTTCCCTGCCAGTCTCATTAATACAGTAAGCGCTGTAGTAATGTCACTGGTCCCCTCAAAAGTGTCAAAAGTATCAGTTAGGTGTCCAATCTGTCCGCTGCAATGTCGCAGTCCCTCTAGAAATCCCCGATTGCCGGAATTACTAGTGAAAATAAATAAATAGAAATTTCATGAATCTAACCGCTAGTTTGTAGACATGATAACCTTTGCAAAAAACAATCAATATACACTTCTTGGGATTTTTTTACCAAAAATATGTAGCAGAATACATATTGGCTTAAAATGATGAAAAAGATTTTTTTTGCTGTGTTTCATAGCAGAAAGTAAAAAATATTTTTTTTTTTTTTCAGAATTGTTGCTCTACTTTTGTTTATAGTGCCATTGCGGCTATATAGTATTGGGCGACCATGCAATGGTCAGTTAAAGTAACGCTGTACCTTATCGCAAAAAATAGCCTGGTCATTAAGGGGGTAAAACTTTCCGATCCAGAAGTGGTTCAAGTGTTACTAAACCCAGGACACTGCGTTCACTATAAATGGTCTTCTGCAGTACACAGAACATGGAAATGCAATAGTTTTAGTAAATATATACTGCTAAATATCAGTATATAACAGTCTTGTGACTTCTGTCTGGTTAAAGCTTGTACTAGGAGTTTTCATTCTCCCCTATCTGTCCTATGAGGCTGCAGGACCCCTGACCCTCTCTCTGGACAGTGCTGATTGGCCCCGTGCTGTTCACATGTACTCTCCCTGTAAAAAAAAACTCTCTAGCAACACACACCAAACTGAGCATATGCAGCTTGCCCCCCAAGGCTCTGTTCTATCAGGAGATGGTTTAAAGCGGAGTTCCGGGCACAGAAATGATTTTTTGCTGAACATACCCCCGGGACAGTCAGGGCTAGCACATTCCACAATGGCTAGCCTCTGATCTGTCCCGGTTCGCACTTACCTTTTAGAAGAAATACTTACTTAGAAAATTTCTTCCACAGCGTTTCCATCTCTGTTGTGGGCAGCTGAAGCCGGCGCGGTCCTCTTCTCTGTCTTCTTCCGCGTCTTCGTGTCCCAGAATGCACTGCACCGGCCCCTCTCGTCACTTCCGGTGCAGCGCCGCATTCCTAAACAGCTTCTGGGCATGCCCAGAAGCTGTTTAGCAGGGGAATGCGGCGTCGCCCGGAAATGACAAGCGGGGCCGGTGCAGTCGCATTGATTCCTGGGAGCTATGACGTTTAGCTCCCAGGAATCATCGCGAGGCAGGAAGTGACGGGGTGAGCCTCGGCGCTGGAGGAGGAAGCAGTCATAGGTGAGTATTTACGATCTTCAATAAAAAGGTGAGTAAACAAAAAAAATAAAAATAACTATCCAATTCCTTTTCAGATGAGCTCTACCTAGCGGAGGGGCACAAAAAAAAAATTGTTTTTGTGCCCGGAACTCCGCTTTAAGGACTGTGGAAGAAGGGGGGTCCCTTCTGTCAAGGGGGCCCAGGGCAGTGTCCCCTTTTTCTCCCCATAAATCCAGGACTGGCTACCAAGTCCAAATTAGGTCATTACTCTGCTTGCATTTAAAAAATACACTTAATGATGTAATAATTATTACAGAGTTGCAATAAGTTGTGCCATTTTTTGCTGCCTGGAGTTCAGTTTTATAGTACAAACAAACTACATTTGTATCCATGTAACCAAGTCTATTGGTAGGTTGAACCAGTGGTGTATTTAGGTTTTGTGCTGCCCTAGGCCTCACTAAACTTGTGCACCCCCTAATTTAAATATGACCCACCTCTTCCTGCAAAGGCCACACCCAGTCCTGTTTATGACCCGCCCTGTCATCTGTAATCCACAGACCACAACCACAGTCTATCAGTGCCCATCAATGTAGCCTCATCAGTTCCCATAAGTTCAGCTTTATCAGTGCCGCCTTATTAGTGCCCATCAGTGCAGCCTCATTACTGCCCATCAGTGCAGTCTCATCAGTGCAGCATATCAGTGTGGCCTCATCAGTGGCCATCAGTACAGCCCGATCAGTGGCAATATAGTTAAAGCACTGTCCCCAAAGGGCTTGCTGTATGATGACTTGTTGGGCCTCCTCTGATTACCAGCACACAGTCACTTAGGGTACAGTTCACACATTCATCCTTACTCCCAATGGCTCATTGCTCAATAAACAGTCAAGGGGTGTTGGTTTTTAGTATTTATTGTGGAACTTAGATGGGAGGAGGGAATAGTGGGATACTCCAACTGGAACTATGTACATTGGATAAGGACAACTCTCCCTTGACCCCACCAGGTTGCTTGTGGAAGCAGTCTCGCTGCCTAAACCATACTGCCACATGTATGGAAAAGGTTAAGTCTTGCTCTTTCTTCTCTCCAGTAATAGACTTGACTACATTATCTTCAGGATACTCTCTAGCATCCCCTTTACTGACACCCATCCACTGACTCTTCTAGCTGCAGGTGTGGCCCCCTCAGGTCAGGCCCCTTGACACAGATCTGTACTCACTGTATTGCATAATCAGATCCCTCAGTGTCTCCCCTTCCAGTCAACTTCACAGGACCTCTGGGTTCAGTCCCTCCCTAGACCTTTAGGCCCTCAGGACTCTGCTATCCAGACGAAAGACCCCAAGCACATGTGCTCGTGGCTTTTATACAGTATCCCAGTACGCACCAAGGTACTTCCCTCTGCCAAATCACCAGGGCTGTATCAGGTGCTTGTGAACTCATTAGTCAGGTTTCCTCCCACTGTCCAATATGCCACCATATTTGACAATTGTGATACTTTCTGCAGACAGACTGAGTTGCACCTGAGCACATTGAGCAGACCTCACTAACAGATCCTGCTCTCTGGTAGGCAGAGAACAATATAGATTTACCTGCAATCCAAAAACGATTCTCTCTCTGTAGCACCTACCTAGGAGGGTGCTAAATAGTGTATCTAAAATGCACTAAGTGTGGGTGCAAATAAATTCACAATGGTCCACAATTCTCCCTCTTTCAGTCCCAACCATGCAGTGTAAAAAAAGCCTGTCCCTCACAAGGCTGCTGCAGAGAGGGAAGCAGCAGTCGCTCTGCAGCGGTTCAACATCCACTCTTCCCATAACTCTGCAATAAGCAAAGCTCACATTTCCAGCTGATTACAGAGCTGTTGTTTTGGTTCAGCAGGTGCCATGTGTCGGACCACTGAAGTGAGACCTAAATCATTTTATATTTCATCTTCTCCTGAAGCCTCTTTATAGCTTTATATCTGCATGTATGTGCTCCAATGATGGCTATGGGGTATTTCCCAGGGAGTAATGGTGACAACAAAGGACCATGCCTGTGTAAATTGTGTTGAAATGGCTACTTGTTATCTGGGAAACCTGTATGACAGGGTGATAATACAGGAGCACAATTAGGAGACAGGGACAGCACATTGTCACCCTACACAGAATAGCCTGTAAAATAGTCTTTGTGGCAGGATCAGCGGGTATCATTTTAAAAAAAAAGAATACTTGTGAAATTAAATTACAATGATAAAACTTAGGGCTCATTCACATGAGCGCTCTCATCGGATGAGTTGCCAATGTGGGGTGCCTGGTAGATGTAGGGTGTATAGATGTCCTTACCCTTGGTGATGATAGTGGGTAGAGTTTGTAGGCTGAGGGGCAGGGACGAGGGAAGGCACAGCCAGAGATGTATAGTAACTAAGTAGAACTACTTCACTACTGTACTTAAGTACCGAAAGGCGGTATCTGTACTTTCCTAGAGTATAATTTTTTTCTCCTACTTCCACTTTTACTTCACTACATTTTTTTGATGATTTCAATACTTCTACTCCGATATTTTTTTTTGTGCTGCATAGTTACTCGTTACTATTATAAAAATTACCACTGCCAGAACAGTAGATGGCAGGTTTCATGAAGCTCAAAACATGTGTATTATCAGCGCATACGGAAATAAATGCTACTGTATGTATAAATAAAAGCTGCATTTGAAATAATAAAAAACAATATGATGTTCAAACTTTTGACTTCTTTCTTTAATAACTACATAACACAGTACTTGTACTTTTACTTTCAGTACTTGAGTAGCAAAATTTTTAAAAAAAACTACTTGCAATACTTAAGTACAAAAAATGTTGAATACTTTAGTACTTCTACTCAAGTCACTTTTTGATCGAGCACTTCCACTTCTACTCAAGTCACTTTTTGATCGAGCACTTGTACTTTTACTCAAGTATGGGTTTCGAGTACTTTATACAACTCTGGGCACAGCACACACAGTGATTGAGAAGGGGCAATATATCGTTACGCATTCCAGATACAACAACAGAGTCTCTTCCACAGTAATAACTGAGCAGCAACACCCACACAGTGGAGGGAACTCACAGAAAAGTGGTACACCAAGGCTGGCAACACCTGGAGCAGGGGTTTTAGGTAGACAGATTAAGTAAGCACAATAGCAGAACAGTTTCCCAGGAGTCTGCGATAGTCCTATGCTGTCCCTCCTCCTCTGAAACCTCTACCTAAGCTAGGTTCACTCTCCCTGTCAAGTGGATTCCTGTCCATAACCTCATCACACACAGAATGCACACCGACTTCAGTGGGTCAGGGCTTTTTGTAAGCTCCGCCATCACCAAAGATGGCTGCAGGGTCACAATTAGACAGAAGACCACCCAATAATCGTGAGGAGCCCTAGGAGGAATAAGTATTTCTCTTGTCCTCCACTCTCCCTGCACAGCAGACGCAACAGCCAATGTAGAGAGTTCGACCAATACCTGCCTACAAGTTGGTGCCCTTTTTAATATTTGCAGTGGGTAGAGCCAATTAGTTTGGGTTTAAGAGTAGGTAACCCCTCGCCAACACCTTGTAGGCTTATGAACTGTGTTGGAGAAAGAGATAAAGCCCTCTGCAAGTCTGAACTGGTAAGAGACTGTAATGGAGTAATCAGCTGGTAAAAATCAGCTGGGGGACTCATGGAAGAGTAAGATAAATGATGGCTGGACTCAATGAGCTTGTGATAGCTGCAGTTTAGTGCTCCACACTGTAGAGACTACTGTTTAGGAGTTTTGTAATGGAGGAACTATGTTCTGCACTGTAGAAACACTGTTCAGGAAGTTATATTGTGGACTGTAATGCTGTGCAAACAATTTCAGTAAACTGCTGAAAACATTGTAAGTGGAGAAGCAAGGGTTGTCCTCAGGCCTTGAGTGACAGTGACACAAAATGATGGAGTCTCTCCCAAAGACAGGTATGTGGGTGCTCTATTCAGAAAAACAGTGGGCGGTATGTATGACAACTTGGCGGGAACTGCTGTTCAGTCCAGGTCCCTTACACGCATGCAGGTCAGTGTTAGCAGAGGAAATTAACAAACAGCTCTTACCGCTCTACTGGGCTGAGCACCCATGTGAATAAGCCCTTACTTAACATTTTAGTCATTGGGGATACATTTTAATAATATTAATGAATTTATATCAGTATTACACGGTGATCAAATATATTTGCATTTAAGCTTTAAACAAAATCAGAGCGTTTTGTGGCTTTTGTAAAGGCCTCTGTATATCTATATCAACTGTAACGGCTAAGAGTAAAATGCAAGCCCATATTATGTAATAAGGTCCATTGTGAATATGAAACACAGTGTGTACATGACCATAAAATTTGATCACAATTACCAGAACTGTGTTTCACCTAAGACGAAGTCTAATCCTTTTAAATGTGCCATTGCCATTAACCCACTCTGTTGCTATGTACATTAGGGCCTATAAGCCAGTAAACAAGTCTTTGACGTTGAGAAAGTTTACACTACCTTAGGAAAGCTGATGTTACTAACTAATCAGGTTGTTTTGTTTCTACGTGGGCATGATTCTTAATCCGTTAAATGTAGTTTTTCTTTACTCTTAAGGTCGAACCTGAGAATATGATGTGTTGTTTGCTTTGCAAAATGAGCCAGTCCCAATATTTCTATGATAATTGTATAGGAAAGTAAACAGCAAAATCCAAATCAGATTCCATTAGGACTGCCGTATCTTGTCATATTTTTCGGCGGATGTAACAAAAGGTCTGACATCTGCTGAAGCCTACAGGTTCATGAGAATAGTCCTTATGGCTGTCTGGATTTACAGAAGAAGGACTTGTACTTACTATGTATAATGGTTTGTTTGTTAGACTTGCTCCGATTTGGTCGCAACAAGCAGTAATAGTTCATGGTCATTACTTAAATTGTACAGTATGTATAGCCAAAACTTTTTTTTTATTTTATCTTTTTTTTTTTAATACAGCAGGGGTTTATTTAGAACCCCAGTCAGTTTTTTTGCTGTCTGTGTCTTTAGTGGATCGATTCATCCTCTCTATTAGACCTGGGGACCCAGACCATGGGTTGGAGGGGCACAGCATCCAACACTCCCTCAATGTTGAATGCAGAAGACTACAGGTGCTAAACTTTTACACAGGCCTGCTTTTATAGTTTATTACTTTTCTGGACCACTTTAAGGGAAATCTACAGATTTTTTTGGAAAAAGAACTCCAATTTAGGCCATCCTAATTAAGCATATTTGCAGATATTTATAAATATACAGTGGGTACGGAAAGTATTCAGACCCCCTTAAATTTTTCACTCTTTGTTATATTGCAGCCATTTGCTAAAATCATTTAAGTTCATTCTTCTTCCTCATGAATGTACACACAGCTCCCCATATTGACGGAAAAACACAGAATTGTTGACATTGTTGCAGATTTATTAAAAAAGAAAAACTGAAATATCACATGGTCCTAAGTATTCAGACCCTTTGCTGTGACACTCATATGTTTAACTCAGGTGCTTTCCATTTCTTCTGATCATCCTTGAGATGGTTCTACACCTTCATTTGAGTCCAGCTGTGTTTGATTATACTGATTGGACTTGATTAGGAAAGCCACACACCTGTCTATATAAGACCTTCCAGATCACAATGCATGTCAGAGCAAATGAGAATCATGAGGTCAAAGGAACTGCCTGAAGAGCTCAGAGACAGAATTGTGGCAAGGCACAGATCTGGCCAATGTTACAAAAAGATTTCTGCTGCACTTAAGGTTCCTAAGAGCACAGTGGCCTCCATAATCCTCAAATGGAAGACGTTTGGGACGACCAGAACCCTTCCTAGAGGTGGCCATCTGGCCAAACTGAGCTATTGGGGGAGAAGAGCCTTGGTGAGAGAGGTAAAGAAGAACCCAAAGATCACTGTGGCTGAGCTCCAGAGATGCAGTCAGGAGATGGGAGAAAGTTGTAGAAAGTCAACCATCACTGCAGCCCTCCACCAGTTGGGGCTTTATGGCAGAGTGGCCCGACGGAAGCCTCTCCTCAGTGTAAGACACATGAAAGCCCGCATGGAGATTGCTAAAAAACACCTGAAGGACTCCAAGATGGTGAGAAATAAGATTCTCTGGTCTGATGAGACCAAAATAGAACTTTTTGGCCTTAATTCTAAGCGGTATGTGTGGAGAAAACCAGGCACTGCTCATCACATGTCCAATACAGTCCCAACAGTGAAGCATGGTGGTGGCAGCATCATGCTGTGGGGGTGTTTTTCAGCTGCAGGGACAGGACGACTGGTTGCAATCGAGGGAAAGATGAATGCGGCCAAGTACAGGGATATCCTGGACAAAAACCTTCTCCAGAGTGCTCTGGACCTCAGACTGGGCCGAAGGTTTACCTTCCAACAAGACAATGACCCTAAGCACACAGCTAAAATAACGAAGGAGTGGCTTCACAACAACTCCGTGACTGTTCTTGAATGGCCCAGCCAGAGCCCCGACTTAAACCTAATTGAGCATCTCTGGAGAGACCTAAAAATGGCTGTCCACCAACGTTTACCATCCAACCTGACAGAACTGGAGAGGATCTGCAAGGAGGAATGGCAGAGGATCCCCAAATCCAGGTGTGAAAGACTTGTTGCATCTTTCCCAAAAAGACTCCTGGCTGTATTAGATCAAAAGGGGGCTTCTACTAAATACTGAGCAAAGGGTCTGAATACTTAGGACCATGTGATATTTCAGTTTTTCTTTTTTAATAAATCTGCAACAATGTCAACAATTCTGTGTTTTTCTGTCAGTATGGGGTGCTATGTGTACATTCATGAGGAAGAAGAATGAACTTAAATGATTTTAGCAAATGGCTGCAAAATAACAAAGAGTGAAAAATTTAAGGGGGTCTGAATACTTTCCGTACCCACTGTATATTCTGTAGATAATGAAATTGACAATTTGAATGCACTTGCCATATCAAAGCCTATCCCTGGAGAAAACAAAAATATGTCCTTGCAGTGGGGCTGAAAAGGTGAAATGCTCATGTATGGCACCACTGTAGAATGATTACACCCTCTAAGTATAACCCAGTGCGCAAACACCCAATACTACTGTGTTGACCACTCTGACACACCCCTGACAAGGAGTTAACTATGCCAATTTAAGTGAAACTTTGATTATATTCACAAAAGGCAGCTTACACAGCAAATATAAAGGCCCCATGCACATTAGACGTTTTTACAGCTGCTGTTTTTGGCATTAGATGTTTTTTTTTCTGCAGCCAGTAAGCTCCCCAGCATGTTATCCTATGTGTCCATGCACACATAGGCTGATATCAGCAGTTTTTGGCAGGGGTGTTTTCTGGCTGGAAAAAACCCCCAAAACTAGTGTGTTTTGAGAGGAGTTTTTCAGCTTTAAAAATGCTCTAACGCTGATGAAAGCTGAAAAACTCGGCTATTCTGCGTCAATGTTTTTGAGCTATTAGCTTTTGTGGGAGTATAGTTTTGCTAAAAAACACTACAGCTAAAAAACGCTGAAAAAAGCTACTGCAAGAAAGCTGAAAAACTCCTTCTACAGCTACAGCTTTCTACTTGCATTTTAAAAGCGTCCAATGTGCATGAGGCCTAACTCTATACAGAGACCCACTACTCTAGTAGTACCAGGAGAGAAAATGGACAACTGGACCCGGGTATTGATACCAAATATTAAATCAGCTTAAACTGTAGCAGAGACACCGATGGCACAGTGGTGACAGCTAGATTGCAGGGACAAGACCCCTATATGACTACGCCATCTCCAAGTACCTCTAACGTGCCTGCAGGTCTTTGCGATGCAATAGATAAAAGATTCTTCATGTAGACATACCAAAATGTAATCATATACTTAACAGAACAAGAAGAAAAAAAAAATTATTTTGACAAGGGACAACACTTATCATTTTGACAGCTTGGTTGGGGTCCTTTATGATGGTGCCTAATAGAGTTCACTGATTCTCTCCTAGAAAAAGTCAGTAGGCCTTTAAAAGGATTAAACTCACAGTTTGTTTAGTGTGCCGCTCAGGCTCAATCACTGTGGGAAGTAGTGTAGGTAATGCTGCAGGAGTGCCAGCAAGGGATGAAGCTCATCCCAGCTCCTGTAGTCACTTGAAGAAAGAGGGGAAAGATCTCTAGTGCCACACATCCACTGAGTCCTATGGTGGTATAAGAGAAACAATCTCAGCCTGGGCTCCTGCCAGGCCACGCTCCCAATGGGTTTCGCTGTGCCCCCGGAGCTTAGTCATCACTAAGCCCTGGGGGTGGAGCGAAATGCATTGGAGACATGGCTAGGCGGGAACCCAGGCTAAGGTTGTCTTTCTCTCATACCACCATAGGACTCCATAGATGTGCAGCACTAGAGATCTTTCCTCTCTTTCTTCCAACAAGATTACACTTTCAGGCTTATGCAGATTACAGGAGTCAGATTCAGTAGTATAGTAAATTCATTGAAAAGGGGAAAACAGTTGGGAGGAGAAAGAGGGATTTTCCGTATAATGGTGCATAGGGTTCAGGTGTTTCAATTGTCTGCAGGTGGCCTGATTAGCTGGTTAGGCTCTTGAAAGAATTGTAGAAGCAAACACGAATCAAACCAATAATGGGCAGGCTGAATTTACCAAGTTGATTGATCGATCAACTTGGGTACAACCAGTCTGCCGGTTTTACTTGCAATTATCGCAAGCAGCTGCTATAGCCGCTTGCAATAATCCCTGTCTTCTCCTGGCGGGGACGGCATCCCCCATCTGCTCCTGCTGGGAGAAGACAATTGCTTGGCAGGAGGGATTCACCTGTCAATACTTTCTGTGTTGACGGGGGAATCAAGCAAATTTCCTTCCTGCAACCACTGTGTATGGCCTGTCTAAGTGTCAGTATCTGTTAAACAATGAAAAGGATGAGTTAGCAACCTTCTTAATAGTTACTGTGTTTTAGAGGTAGGTCCTGTCAGTGGAGGGTCCCCTTATACGCTGATGCACTGACCTTGGATGGATCTGGTTGGTTCTTCCACAACCCAATTGGTGTCCCTATTTCTCCATGGGGACAGACCAGCAACCTCGCTCTAAGATTTCAAAACACTGTAAGTAGAAGAGCGGTTACATTGTGCGATTCCAGAACACTATAGAGATGAACCAGCAACTCTACTGTGAATTTTGGATGTGATTGCAAACAAATAGGCAATGCCTCCCTGTATCAATGGGCAGGCAAGGCACCAGCTACACAGGAACAGGTGCCACAAACATTCTGTCTTTGTCTCCCCTCTGGCACCAAAGGTCCCTAGTTTTCCCTAGTGGCTCTGTAAAAATCCTCTTCTTGGTTGCAAAGGCTCCTGAAATCTGTACTCACTTTACCAGCAGAGCACAGTCCTACTAAGATCTGATGAAACTTCATATCCATTGATTCTTCTCTTTAACACTCTCCTCTCATTGGCATCAGGGCCAAGTCAATCAGGAGGGGACAATGGAAGTCAATGAGAACTTAATGTGCTGACATACTGGTTAATGCAAACAGTTAGGCTCTACTCAAGGAACCCTATGCCAGCACCTGGCTACACTCAATTAGATTTAGGGTACTAGTAAATACAGGTATACTTACCCAATCATTGCTTCCATACACTCTGGCAGGTGGACTTTTTTGATGTCCTTGTGTTTAATGAAGGCTATGCTCTATAGATGAAGGAGACAGACCATTTATTCATCCACACATCCTCCATTCATTATGAGAACTAATAGCACATCTTCTATAAATGGAATAGGTGGGTGGAGAAAGGGTGGGCACAGTCTGCACTTTTGGCAAGTGACCCTGATGGTTAGAGACACTCGTATTAACCCCTGTAGCCCTAGAAAATAACAGCTGCATCAGTATCAGGAGTGCAGAGGAATGAAGATTTCAAGGAACAGAGCAGCCACCAGTACATGGGACACTTGTCATTCATATAAGTACCCACCCTGGTGCTATTAAAAAAAAAAAATTACTAAACTTCAACTTTAATTGCCACAGATGTAATTTTCTCTTATTGTAATGTGACCTCAACGTCTGTGCAGACTTCTAGTAGAGAAGTGAGCCAAATACATGAGCAGAAAGAAAGGGTTTATGGGAAATCCCTGTCTATAAAACTCACGCTGTGCCCATGGCTGCTAGGAAAATCATTTTTTGGCTGTTATAGAAAATCATGTTTGACTGCAGTCTGAAATGAGATGCTAATTTTAATATAATTAAATTCCAAATAGATTGTGTAGCAATTATACGTGTTATTTATCAGATGTAGGCACACAGTGCAATATTAGCACTTTTCAGATTGTTGAAACCTGACTTCCTAACATGCTCTAATTTTGTGCTTCACATTTAATTTCACATAAAACTAGAAATTACAATGAAATGCTTATTTCATTCGCACTCCTTAACATAGAGATTTGTGCTGATGAACCCAGACTCACCTTTTGTACAGCCAGTGAGTATACCAATAGGGATGTAACATATTCTGCTATTTATTCCTCTAGAACACTCTTTCTAAAGCATAGTTTCATAGAACCCTAGGGTTCCTCTAGAGCAGCCTTTCTCAACCTTTTTATCTTAGAGCAGAGTCTTCTAACTTTCTAAGCAAAGGGCCAATTTACTGTCCTGCAGTTTTTAGGGGGGCCAGACTGTGCTTAGTGGTTTTTTGAAAATGCCCTGGGATTAGTGTTCCATCCTTAGTTTTAATGGGAGAAATAGTGCCCGATTGTTGAGATCAGTGAGAAGACTAGTGCCCCATTGTTGGTGTCAGTAGGGGGAACAGTGCCCCATCATTGGAGTCAGTTGGTGGAATAATGCTCCCAGGGCCAAATAAAGGCAAACAATGTGCCACATTTGGCCCCTGGGCTGCATTTTGGAGGCCACTGTCTTAGAGAAACCCTTAAGATATTTTTCTGGTATCAGGGAACCCCTGTTAAAACCATTTTATTGGAGAAAATGGCCAGCAGAAAGAATGCTCCTCCTTACAGCAGTGGTCAGAATGCCACCTTTACAGACAGATAAATGATTATTGGTGTCCTGCAGCTGGCTCCGCTGGCTTCTGGTGCTGGCCCCGATACTATGCAAGCACCATAAAATGGGAGGTCAATCAGCCACTGCTCAAGGAAACTTCTGGGTGAACTCGAAAGCCTGCTGTGGTGATTACTAGGGGTTTCATGAGCAATAAGCAGTTGTGAATTTCCCACCTGATGGTGCCTGCATAGTAACAAGCCCACCATCACTAGTGAGGAGTCTGTGGCCTAAAGCTTAGTACACACTAACAGTTTTTTTTAGTTGAGCCCAGCAGGCTGAGAGAAAAAAAACGGGAGAGCTTTGGAGGAGCAGCTGTACTGCTTAGCCGATGTTAGTACAGCGATCTCCTCCGCTGTGCTATTGTGTTCTGACAGAGGGTGCCCCCCATCATTGGCGGAAAGCACTGATTGGCATAACTTTTACAGTCATGCCCTGTGACAGAACCCACTGTCACTGTGTGTTTTGGAAGGGACTGTGAGCGTGCCTCCTACCGACAGACTATGGGCCAAAAGAGACTGGAGACCTGGGGACATGCTGGCATTGAGTTAATGTAATGTAATGCTACAGCCCTTTTTCCCCTATCCCCTCCCTCTTGTTGCTGTGTCTAAATGTGTTGATTCATGACACATAGACGATGGTCTGGACTGGAGACATCTCTCCGCAAGCGGGTGTGTATTGAGAGACTGCCTGTTTACCATAATATCATTAGGTTATCTGTAGCCTGTTTCAATGTACATTGATTGCCCCCTGGGGCTTCTGTCTCATTACACATAACAGTCCTTCTAATCAAGCTATCGGACCAATCCCTGTTGACTCATTTTCAAGTCCTCATTTGCATGGCTAAGGGGGACCTGAAGGAGGACTACATGTACTTTACAATTGACCAATAGGAAAACGGTTGTTGGGGGCGGGATGTTCCAAATTCTGTATAAAAGTGTGTTGTGTACTTCCAATAAATGTCTTCCTGTTTGAACTTACATACAGCCTGCCTGGTGTTTGTTCTAATGGATTCCGAACGGCACATAGCTGTAGTTCGGATCCCGGAGCCTTGGATGAGCGAACCATCAGACGCTGCGATCTGCAAGCTGACTCACTAGTGGCAGAGGAGTGTCGGGAGAGCCTAAGCGAGCGAGCAAGGGTCTCGTTACATGCCCCTTCAACAGAAGCTGGCTGAACTGCCATACACACGGGCCAAATGTTGGCTGGTTTTAAATGAACCGGCCGAAGCCGCCTGATGCTCGGCCTGTGTGTACGGCCCCTAAAACCAGTAGATTCTCTGCTTTGTCTCTCAGATAAGTAACAGCTAAAATAAATGATCAATCTACCTGTCTGTAAGGCTAAGTTTACACTTGCTGTTGGGAGGGGGGCCTTAAAAACAGTGGTGAAGCTGCATTTTTACCTACCCCATTCTTAATCTTCAAAGGCAGCTGCATGGAGTTGTACACTTACTACAGGTCCAATGCTTGCTTCACGACCTGGCATAAATTAAACCCCTGCTTGTGTTCAGAGGCAGTACCGCACATCATTTAAGCGTACAGGACCACATCGCAACTGCCCTGAAATTGCAGGCAATGCACACAGCTGTGGCATGGTGGTGCAAAATTGTAGGGGTTAAAAAAGGCAGTGAGGAGGTGACATAACGATTCCTTTCCACCTGCCAAATGTCCTCTGGAATGAACTCTACCAGAGATCGCTCTTCAGAAAGCAACGCTACACAATGCTGAGCTTCTGGCCAGCTCAGCATAATGTTTTTAAAAAGCGATGAGTGCTTTTCCAAATGCATATTGTTGATCCAGGTAATATCTGGTGCTCAACATTGGGTAGCAGTGGGTATATGATTCTGTATATGGAGGTTTTCATTTTTTTTTTTTTCTGTTGGTTGAACTAGTCTAAGGTGACCAGATTTTTAAAATGAAATCCAGGGACATATTTTTTTTTTTTTTTACTAGTAATGGTGGCAGTCAGCAACCTATAGTATACTGCAATATTGTGGTGGACAAATCGAACACTGATGGGAACCAGTGAAACTAATACAGTGATCAGCGCTAAAAATATGGACTGTCACTGTCCTAATGACAATGGCAGGGAAGGGGGCAATCAAAGGGTTAAATGTGTGCCTAACAAGTGTTTTCTCACTGTGGGGGGAGTTGCTTTTACTAATGGAAGCCATAGATTCCTGTCCCTGCTTTGCAGTAACACAGGATCAATGTCTTCTATACTGAAGGACCGCCGTTCTGCCTGTGTACAGAATGATCGGCAGGTACCGGTGAAGATCGAGTCCCCTAGACCCGCTGATCAGCCCTGATACCCAGAAATGCATGTATATATGCATGTATATATATATATATATACATGATCCGCCCTGTAGCAGTAAATCTGCTTTGGGGCGGTCAGCTAAGATTATCAGTATTATAATAACTCACAGACAACAGGCACTCTATCATGGCTCTGGCTGACTCCTCTGTCACTGTGTGTCTCATAACATGGCTGCTGGGTGCTGATTTTGTTAACTTATGACCAATAATCAGCACCCAGCATTCATGTTATGTGATACACAGTAATAGAGCCAGCCAGAACCATGATGGAAGGCCTGCTGCCTGTGAGTTATGATACCATCCATTATGCCAGAGAGAGAGACACAGTGCAATGTAGCCCATTCACAGACACCCCCCCAAAGCACAACTGTGATGAAGAGATAGGTTGAGGCTAATGTGGACTTTCATGGTACCATACAAAGGCAGGACATATTCATTGGATAAAAATAGACTTTATTCAAAAACATAAAATCATAAAACAAATGCATATCTAAAAGATATAGACACAGAACACTGTGTCTTTAACCACCTATATACGGCGGCAGATCGGCAGGTTCCCACGAATCGCCGTACCTGTATGGCGGCCCACGGGAGCAATCATGGGGGGCGCGTGCGTGCCCACTCACCAACAGGAAAGCCGATCCACAGGGTCCGCGATTGCTCCCCGTGACGAGAGAGCGGCGGTCTGGTGTTGTAAACACAGCAGACCGTTGTTCTCTCAGCAATCAATGCAGAGCTCCTGTGTTCCTCCTATTTAGGAACACAGGTCTCTGGTTTGATTTTACAAGCCCCCTCCCCCCACACACAGTTAGAAAACACCCCATAGGCTCACACTTAACCCTTTAAAAGCCCCTGGGTTAACCCCTTCCCTACCAGTGCCATTATTACAGTAACAGTGCATACTTTTAGCACTGATTACTGTAGTAAAGTCACTGGTTCCCCCCAAAAGTGTCAAAAATGTCACAGAAACTGACAGAAGACCCACCTGCTTATGTAAACAAAGCAGGCAGGTCTTCTGTCACACAGGCAGAGAGAGATCATGAGTTTCAGCTAAGCTGAAACCCCGATTTCTCTGTGCCTGTCACACAGCCCCCCCCCCACAGTCAGTAAGCATTATTAGGCATACATTAACCCCTTTGATTACCCCCCAGTGTTAACCGATTCCCTGCCAGTGTCATTTATACAGTAACAGTGCATATTATTTTGCACTGATTACTGTATTAATGTGACTGGTCCCCAAAAAGTGTCAAAAATGTAAGTTAGGGGTCCGATCTGTCCACCGCAATGTCACAGTCCCGCTAAAAACCGCAAAAGATCCTTCCCCCAGTTTGTAGATGCGATAACTTTTGTGCAAACAAATCAAATACGGTTATTGTGATTTTTTTCTACCAAAAATATGTAGCAGATCCCAATTTGGACTAATAATGATGAAAAAATTAGATTTTTAATTTTTTGGGGGGAATGTTATATAGCAGAAAGTGAAAAATATTGTTTTGGTTTTTTTCAGAATTTTCGCTCTTTTTTTGTTTATAGCACAAAAAATGAAAATAGCACAGGTGATCAAATACCACCAAATGAAAGCTCTATTTGTGGGGAAAAAAAGACATCAATTTTATTTAGGTACAGCGTCGCACGAAAGCGCAATTGTCTGTTAAAATAACGCACTGCCGAATCGCAAAAAATGGCCTGGTCATTGAGGGGGAAAATATTCCGGTCCAGAAGTGGTTAACATACAGCTCTATAAAATAATTTCAAAGATGGGGTGACCTTTAGGATGATGATCATTGTCAATTTCAGCAAATACCATCTGAATGTTCGACATGTTTCGCAGGAAAAGCACCGCTTCTTCAGGAGCTTATAGTACAGCAGTGGACACATTTAATGCTGTAATGTAGGATAATAACAATGGTTAATTGAAATTGTACATAAATTATGAAACTGTGATTAAATTGTGGTGCAAACCCATGCATGCTCTGTTACCCAAGGTGGGGCCACCTGCACGGAAGCACAGGGCAAACGTCTGTCCCGGCGAATCCCATCCAACAGGGGGGCATACAGTCCCTTATCTAAGAAAAAAAGGGGGGGGGGTAATAATGATAATGTACTGAAACAAGAATTAGGAAATAATTTGCTAGAGTCAATGTCTACATTGATAACTTCTCGTAACACACCGTGATTTAATGCTGAACACCTGAGTCAAATCCTCCCAGAGTCAGAGATACATCATGGTGAGGAGTTTTATCTTTTATAATCACCAAATTGAGCTGCCAAAACAGGGTAAAGAATGACCATAACTCAGCTGCTGAATAATAGCTAATAGTAGCTGACATACTCAAAGACTCCAAAATGCTAATATATCCAAAATTTTCCTTGTAAAATGGATATAGGGAGGACAAGGGATGTAGATCTCAAACTGGTACAGAATTCTCCGGCTAGAATTTCAATCATCACATATCTAGGGTAAGTGAACATATTGAAAATATAGTATTTGAATGTGTCAATTAGACACACACAACATAAAATGATATTGCTTTTATAATAGAAAGAATACATAGTTAATATTAACCACAGATAATCAGTGCAAGCCTAAGATGAAATGAAAAGGGACCATTTACAATAATAGGGCCCTCAAAAGGATAGTGCTGGTATTCAGTGCTTTATATAACACCAGAAAGCTCTCCTGAAGATTATGATATGTATTTGTTTTATGATATTAACTTTTTGAATAAAGTATATTTGTATCCAATGAATATGTCAAGCCTTTGTATGGTACCATGAAAGTCCACATTAGCTTCAACCTATCTCTTCTCCCATTTCTTTAGGCTGTAGGTATCTGTGTCTACGTGTGATTTACACTTGCACCCATTTCTTACAACTGTGTTGAAGCCTTGAAGCCGGCACTAGCAGCCCCACGATCGGATCCCCTTCCCCTCTGTTCCTACTCCTGGACACTGTCAGCTGAGCTCAGCTGCCTCTCTCTGCCTGTCACCGCCACCCTCCTCACAGCTTCTCAATTCCCACTCTCCGGGCCCCGGCTACTACTGGGTGGGGAGCTGAGCTGAGCAGAGAAAGATCATTCCGCTGGGGAAGGCAAGGAGATAGGCAAGCAGGCGGCTGCCTGGGACTTGAGCCAAGGCAGAAGAACATGCGAGCAGGAGCGGAATGGGCATGCACCCAAAACTGAAGAAAAAGTCCCCCCACTCCGACCAGCACATGATCATCGGAGAGGAGCACAGATAATGGAAAAAATACGCCCTCCTAAGCGAGTAGGAGCAGCAGAGGGGGGTGGTGTGTAATTCAGATTTTTTGTTTTTAATTCTGTACTGACTGTCTTTGAAATTACCCAGGCCCCAATTCAAATTCAATCCAAGGACAGACTTGGTCTGGGGACAGTGACCTCAGTCCGGGGTCTGTCCCAGGAAACAGGGGACATCTGGTCACCCACAACTATACTGACTTGTGTCTTCTATTATTCAGCTTGACTAACTTTGTAACTATGTATCTAAGCCCTAAGGGTGACACTTTTCCCAAATACCACAAATATAAAGGGCTATTCTTCCTCATACAGGCCACCAAAACAAGTAGGCCCAAAAATGACCGATCTTGAGTGTCAAATACTGTTGGAACGACACCCAATTTATTCTTTTGTTATATCTACAACTTATAATGACACTTATGTTTTGTCAGCTGTATATATATTTAATGTTAGTAGGGGTTCCCTAAAGTGTGAAAATTATTTCAAGGGTTTCTCGGGGGTTAAAAGGTTGAGACAGTATGCTCTAGAATGCTCAGCTTGTATTCTGAGTCCTGGTCACAAACAAGAAGGAAAATGTACACTAATGGGGTCTCATTTACCTGGAGTGTCTGGCATGATAAGCTGCACCCCACATATGTAATATTTTTGTTATAGTTGAAATGTAGCACTACCCGGGGAGCTGCTTGGTAATTTTGGGCCCTCTGTTCTGCGCCTTGACTCCAAGAACAACTACAGCCCCTCTGATACACCTGGTTCAAATAAAGTTACCCCAAGCTGGTTGTGGGTGCCTACCAGAAAATAGGCACACACCCGTTTAGTGATAGATGAACTCAATATATTGATATGGTGCAAGTCAACATTAGCTGCAGTATTTCAAAACAAACAGGTGCTGCGCCAGAAAAATGAATAGTGAATATGTCAAAATAAATATATGTTTAATGACAATATGTGTAAATAATAAGCAAACTCAATGACCTTAAATCATAAGTGCTTCCCAATATCACACAAAAAATCAAAAAATAAATAAGTGTCAATAAATCAATATGTGCATACACTCAAAATCATGAAATTAAATGTCCATAAATAGGTGCATTCCTATCCTTAAAGTAATGGCCACCACAGAAGTGATTAATATATGATATTGTGCTTCACTCCACCGCCACCAGAGATCAAAGCCTCTAACCTTAAGTTTTGACCCAGAACACTGAGTCAAAAACAGCTTTTTTACCCCTCTGGGGTCACAGGCCGATGTCACCAAATGGTAAGGAGGTCTCAGACGGATGCACAGGGACAAGGTAACAGCGATGGCGCCGCTTTCACACAGGGCACATAGAGATCACCACATAAGCAAAGAAGCAAAAAGAAATCTAATGCTCTCCATGCGGATAAGCTGGTAACAGCCATTTATTAAAATCAATATACTCACAAACAACCACTTGGAGTCATGCTTGTAACAATGAGATCGCACAGCTGAGAGGATACACCGAGCAGCAGGGAAGGCTCCGCCCCCTATACGCGTTACGTCTAAGCCTATTGGGCGCTGACTTCCAAGGAAGCTGTTAGCAGCTTATCCGCACGGGGAGCATTAGATTTCTTTTTGCTTCTTTGCTTATGTGGTGATCTCTATGTGTCCTGTGTGAAAGCGGCACCATCGCTGTTACCTTGTCCCTGTGCATCCGTCTGAGAACTTCCTTACCATTTGGTGATATCTGCCTGTGACCCCAGAGGGGTAAAAAAAGCTCAAATCTTAAAGTGAGAGGCTTTGATCTCTGGTGGCGGTGGAGTGAAGCACAATATCATATATTAATCACTTCTGTGGTGGCCATTACTTTGAGGATTGGAATGCACCTATTTATGGACTTTTAATTTCATGATTTTGAGTGTATGCACATATTGATTTATTGACACTTATTTATTTTTTGATTTTTTGTGTGATATTGGGAAGCACTTATGATTTAAGGTCATTGAGTTTGCTTATTATTTACACATATTGTCATTATACATATATTTTTTTACATATTCATTTTTCTGGCGCAACACCTGTTTGTTTTGAATCACTTATATTGTGGAAGTGGATAACACTATCTGGTGGTGGCTGCCGGATATTTTTTTAAAAAAAAATTTTTTCAATTTATTTCACATAACTGCGCTGATAGCTTTTTTGCACATTTATTAGCTGCAGTATGAGTAATAATGCTACACGGTACTAGAGTGCACGCTAATGGATTGGCTAGGGTAAAGTGTATCAGCTAAGTGAAAGGGTCACAAGTCTCTGTGTAGCAACTGTTAAGGGGCATTCTTTTGTCCTTTACTTTTCAGCTGGTTAAACATTGGGGCCCAATAACTGTTGACGTGCTTGTACACAGTCAGCAAGGCCTGAAGGCAATAATAGAGCTATAAGGTAGTAAGTGATAGCCATAAGGTTCTCTAACCAGACCCAGTGACACAGCAGCAGTGGTCCCCCTGATAAGGTGTTAACTCACTCTGGGTATCGGGGGGGGGGGGGGCTCAGGTAGGCAGAACAGCAAAGTCTGTATTCTGGCAGTGGCTCCGTCCCTCCGCATTCAGTTCACATCTCTGTTCTTTCTGGTTTCTCTACACTGCAGTGGCGTCCCATGGCTCAGTTGGTCCCTCTCTTGGGATGTCACCCCCACAGCATTTCCCCTCACTATCACTGATTCTCTGGTGAAAAATGTTGCCCAGGCAAATCTGACTTTGTCCTTCTTTTTTAAACAGAGCTCTGTGGGAGTTGTAGTTCAGAGTCCCATAGCCTCCATTACACTCCTGAGGGAACTACATATCCCAGTCCTCCTCTAGTTTTTACTGATTGGTCCTTCTGCTGCTTAGCCTGGAAGGGGGGGGAGAGGGAAACATCAGTGAGCAGGAATTTCACTGAGCCCGCAGCTGCACATTCCTGTCCTATCTCGGCACAGCCACTCTGGTCCTCTTCCTATTTGTTTTGTTACACAGAAACATACATAGAAAAGTAGGACTTTAAAGGCCACAAAGGAGGGATGATCACAATTGCTTAAAAATTATTACAAAAGTTATTTAATCCATATGTCTAAAAAATATTTTCACAACCCATAATTTTACATAAAATGTATATTCCTGTGGGAATATTATATATACAAAACACAGAGATGTCCCTGATAGCAGAATATATAGGTCCTCGGAAGTCGACGCATTTTGCCAAAGGCTTCTTCAGGACTAGAGAGACTTTACAGACATTCCCCAATCACCAGATGCCCCAGACATATTCCCTCCAGGGCAGGCGCCGGGACCACATAAACAGCAACGACCATTGATATCAAGAGGAGGTATTCCTAAGCCAGCAAGCTCGTCATCAAGAAGAGACAGCAAATCCAACATATAAGTGGATGTATTTATTCACCCATTCATAGGCTGTGTAGAACTACTCCTTCTTTTTCTCATTCACTATTGTGGACACACCAGCTGGCATATAATGCTCCTCAGTACAGCCCAGGATACCAGGATACCTCCTCCACCCTTATCATGTGTGTTAAATCGTTCCTGGTCGTTCGTTTGTTTTGTATCATCACTACTGAAAGGAGGAGAAGGACAAGCAGGGGGAATTGCATAAACAGTCTGCTTCTCCTGTGCTCTGTCACTTCTCATGGCTGTGGGATGAGGGAAGTGGGGGCAAGCAGGGAGAGTGATGTAGAACCAGCAGAGCACCCAGCTACATAAAGATGAAAATTAAACCCTATGATGCATATGACGAGCACTGCCTACTTGTCCAGTAGTTCAGTTTTGAATTCAGGCAAGTCTGCCTTGTATTGCTAGTGTGGTAATCTTAGAACCCCAACTTATGACTAAAGGTCCGTACACATGAGTCGAAATTCGGCCGGGAATTTTCGTCCGACGACCGATCTGCCGATTTTCGGCTTGTTAGTATGATGCTTCCGACAACCGACTCCGACTTTTTGGCCGAAAAAAATCTGGTGTGCAGGCTATAAAATGTTTGTCCTCCGTCAAAACACGGCCAATTTTCGTGCAGTCAGTACAGATTTCGACAGGGAAAAATCTTATGAGCAAGACTGGGCATGCTAAGAGAAGAAAGAACACAAAGAAAGCAAACCAACACATGACATCACTTCTGAAGTAGAATTTTGTCGGGCGGGAAAATTCGTGTGCAGTCTAGGCGCATTCCAACCAACAAAACACCACTCTGGACAAAAGATGGACGACCGGTCGGCGGAAATTTGTTGCGTGTGTACTAGGCTTTAGGATATACTGTATACATTTTTTAAAGAAAATACACTTTACTTTGCAATAATTTGGAAAATATATAATAGAAGGCAAAACTTTATTTGGCTAGAATAAAGGGAGGAGGGGGGCGTCAGTTTTTATTGCCATCTGTGTCCCATTGGGGATATTTTCTCTTTCGATGATAACAGTCAGCAGGACAAAATAGGAGGAATGATCTCCCTTAGGCTCCATTCACACCTGGGCATTCCAGAATCGCAGGCAGAATCAGGTGATTCTGCCTGTGATTCCAGAATCATGGCAAAATGTGGGAAGCGTTTGCGATGCAATTACTTCTTAATAGCACCCCAATTGCGGTGCGATTTTGCTGTGGTTTTTAAGCGATAAATCAAGCTGCCATCAATGCAAATCGCAATGCGCGACACTGTCACCCAAAAGAAGATTATGCTCTTTTTTGAGCGACAACCTTTGTGCGTTTGCAATTTTGCTACATTTGCAGCATGATTTATCATGCAACAACCACGGCAAAATTGCACATTCATTGAGGTTCTATTGGGAACTAATTGCATCGCAAACACTTCCCATGTTTTGCCGCGAATCTGGAATCGCGAGCAAAATCACTCGATTCTGCCCGCCATTCCAGAATGCCCAGGTGTGAATGGAAGCTTAGGCTTGGTTCACACCTATGCAGTTTGCTTTTGATCCATTTCTGCAGTGCGTTTTGGAAACGCGATTTTACCACAATTTGCATTTTGCCTCTTTTATGAGGTTCTTATTTTTTTTTTTAATAATATTTTTTATTGAAGGTTTTGCAAAATAGATACAAACAACATGGAGAGTAAAAAATTGCATTAGAAATAACATTCAGGATGGGGAGGGAAAAGGAAGGGGGGGGAGTACTCCAGACACAATAAAATTGGTAACATCAATAGCAGCTGGAAAGGCATATGCCACCATCATAGTCCCATACAACAGAACAAAACAGAACAAAGTCATGGGTCACTGAGGATGGATCAGACTGCAAGTCAAGAGAGGGATCGGAGGAGAGACACTCCACCCCCCGACATCCCAGTGGGAACATAGTCGCCGGGGGGAAGAGTGCCAATCCCCCCACCCCCAACAGGACTCTAAGGCACTATAAGGAATATTTCCAGTATTGCCATGCCTTGTTGAACTTGGGGAGGGAGAGAGCATTGAATGCCAACGCCCTTTCCAAGCGGAAATTTTCATTTACAGTAGTAATCACCTCAGAAAAACTCGGTATCTCCAGAGTCCTCCATCTACGGAGGATCAGCGTTCTGGAAGCCAAGAGGACATGGGTGACCATTTGTCTGTAGCATACAGGATAATCATCAATGCCCAAATTGAGCAAGGCCAGCTCCTTTTTGGGGGGTCGGAGGATACCCGTACAGGATGCTATACAGCAGAAAACCTGGTTCCAGTAGCTCGTGAGCGACGGGCAATCCCATAGAACATGAACTAGCGTGCCCACGCCTCCACATTCACGCCAGCACTGGGCAGAGACTGAGGGGAATACCTTTGATAGCCAAAATGGCGTATAGTACCACCTATTTGTGATTTTTAGCATGAGTTCCCAATGGGAAGTGCAATGGGAGTATTGGTATGTGGACTTTGTGGCCCGGGACCACTGTGCTAAAGTAAAGGTACGTGCAAGATCCTTTTCCCACCTAAGCATAGACGGTGATTTGGGGGAGTCAGGCCTTTGCAGGAGACATCCATAGAATAGGGAAATACCCTTGGTTACCTTTGCCTTAGAGTGGTAATAATTCCATGCCTGTTGGGGTATGTGTCCAGTCGAACTGGGATTTTTAGAGAGGAAGCTGTGTATGCGAAGGATGGTGAATGTCAGGTTGGAAGGAATGTGATGGTCTCATATCAACGTTTTTGGGGGGCAGAGGGCATCCGATTCGTAGAACTGGGAGAGTTCCGACAGTCCCCATGTGGCCAGGTGTGGCAAATTCAAAGAGGGTAGGTGAGCGTCTAGGATCCGTAGCAGAAGGGACGGAGTTGTATGAGGCTGCCTCCGTCTGCTCCCCCCGGGCAGAAGCCAGCATGCGCCATGCCGTGAGAGATGCCTGCATAGTGAGAGGAAACTCAGGAAGTTTCCAAGGGATCCAAAGATCACCCAGGAGCAGCAAACAGAGGTCTCCTGTAGGGGAAAGATGATGTTCAATTTGGGCCCATGGCTGATCAGCGGGAGTGGAGAACCACACTTTTAATTGGTCAAGTCTAGTAGACCAATGATACAGGGTGAGGTCGGGAAGTTTAGCACCCCCCATATGCTTGGGCAAGGATAAAGTCGAGGTAGCCACCCGTGCTCTTGCACCCCCCCATATAAAATCACGCATACCCCTAGAGAGGGCGTCTAGGTATTTTTTCGGGAAGGGGAGGGGAAGCGCACGAAAGAGGTATAGTATTTGGGGCAGTATGGACATCTTGTAGGCAGCCATCCTGCCACCCCAAGAGAGGTCTACCTTGGCCGTAGAAGTCATCTCTTTGGAGGTTTTTCTAAGGAGGATATCAGTATTTGCGGGGATGAGACTCTTAACACAGGGGGTTATATGCACACCTAGATACGGGATGAAGTCGTCAGACCACGGGTAGGGAAATGTAGTTTGAAGGCGAGTTACCACAGGTTTGCTAATTCCCAGGTTCAAGACCAATGATTTAGATGTATTAACTTTGTGATAGGAGACGGCACCGAAGTCTAAAAGAATGCGGTGGACCACTGGGAGAGATTGTAATGGGTTGGTGAGAATGACAACAATATCGTCCGCAAAGAGATTGACCTTATGGGACGTGTCACCTACCGGGAATCCCTCTACTCGTTTGTCAGATCTGATGGCCTCCGCCAGGGGCTCAATCATCAAGTTGAAGATTGTAGGGGAAGGAGGGCAACCCTGGCGGGTGCCATTCGTGATCTGAAACGGTGCAGAAGTCGTACCGGACGTTAGGACCTGGGCAGAGGGACAGAAATATAAGGCCAAGATCGAGGAGAGTATTCCTCCCGAGAAGCCAAATCTCTCCAAGGTCAGACGCATGAATTGCCAGTTGACTCTATCGAACGCCTTCTCTGCGTCCAGTGTGAGGAGCAGAGAAGGCGTTCGAGTCCGTTCTGCCAAATGAACCAAGTTAATGATACGTCTAGTGGCCTCCGATGTCTGCCGCCCAGGCATAAAGCCCATTTGGTCGTGCTTGACTAGATAGGGGAGAAAGGGTTGAAGACGGGAAGCTAGGATTTTGGCAAAGATTTTTATATCACTATTCAGGAGGGATATGGGTCTATAGTTAGCAGGGAGACTAGGATCTTTACCGGGTTTGGGGATGGTGGTAATATAGGCAGTCAACATTTCAGTGTGAAACTCAGGCCTCTGTGTTGCTTGATTAAATACGTCCGCCAACGTGCGGCTCAGGGTAGAAGCGTGTATTTTGTAATACTCATTACAAAGAGTTTTATGAGGTTCTTGTTGGCCAATTTGTTGTTGGGCAGCTTAAAAAAAATACAAAAAGCTAATCGTGGCATAATTTTTTTAAAATTACTGCAAAATGGAGGCAAAAAAACAAGACATGCTTTTCTGCAGCTTCTCCATTGAAGTCTATTGAACCAAAAAGCACCATTTTGGTTTTAAAAAAAAAGTCCCTGCCCCTTTCCAAAAACATAGCGGCTGAAAAAAGCATAGATGTGAATGTGTCCTATAGGAAAACATGTTAAATGACCTGTAGTGCGTTTCTGCAAAAAGCACCAAAGAAACGCATCGGTGTAAACCAGGCCTACCAGGGGCACAGACAGCAATACAAATCTGACAGCTGTTCTTATACTTTTCCACTCTATCTGTAGCACTGCCCCCTAGAGGACTGCTGGATTGTTCACCTTGGGATCCCCCTGGGTTACCGTTAGCAACTGCAGCATGCTCAATTTAACTCTTTACTCTCTGGCTCAGTCAGTGAACAGTCCAGGGGATGTAGTTGTTTGTGTGGTTTTATTTAAATTAGGGATGGGAGAAGGGAAGAGTAGGATACTCCAGAATTTAACTATTCACAAAAGATGAGGACTCCTGTCTGTAAATGCAGCCATTCTGCTGGTTCATCTTACCACTAGGGATGATCGAACGATTCGGGTCGACCATCGGTTCGGCCCGAACATTGGGTGTTCGAGGTTCGGCCGAATTTAGAACTTTTTGCCCAAAAAGTTCGGAATTCGGCAACCAGAACCGACCAAAATGCAATGGTTCAGGAAATGGGCTTTAAAAGCCTGTGATTGGACCAGAACCATTAGCAAAAGCCAATTGAGGGGTCAGAAGAATGCTAGGAATGTGATTGGAGTGACTAGGGGGTCCATAGTCCAATCATTAGTGAATACGCCCCCCAGTATATAAGATAGCCCCTGCCAAATTCCTAGCATTGGTATACAGGGACATGGAAGAGAGTGGAAGCAGTTCTGTTAATTTTACTTTAAAAGTGTCATTTAGCATTTATTAGTGTGAGGAAAGGGATATCTAGTGTAGTTAGAGTGCTCCTTTACACTTTAGTTAGCTTCAAAAATTTTGTTTCTGTAGGGAAAGTATGAAGTGTCAGGGTGACCGTAATGTAGTGTAGGGTTAACTGACTGCTATGGCAGGGTGACCGAACCCTTCCATACCAGGGTGACCGCAATGTAGTGTAGGGTGAACTGACAGTGACTGCTATGGCAGGGTGACCAAACCCTTCCATAGCAGGGTGACCACAATAGATAAAAGCGATTTTCTCTTAGGTGACTTTCGCTGCAGGGATATGGCTTCGCCGCCGCCAGCATTTTTGGCTGCAGGCGTTGCTAGTGCTTTTTTGAGCACATGTTTGGAGTCAGACATGACATCTGAACATGTGTATAGGGTGTATATATACACACCCATGTCTGTATATATACACCTGCACATATATAGGTGTGAAAGGAGCAGAAAAAACTACTTGCGCTAATGAAATAAGTAACACCAATATATTTCTGCTCCTATCACACCTATATATGTCTAGGTGTGTATATACATATAAGTATGTGTGTATATACACCACTATACACAAGTTCAGATGTTTTGTCTGCCTCCAAAGAACCCAAAAAAATGCCCAAAAACGCTAGCGTCGAAAAAAAAAAAACGCCCAGGTGTGTTGTTGCAGGCATTTTTTTGGGGGGTTTTGGAGGCAGGCAAAACATCTGAACTTGTGTATAGTGTACCTGTGAAGTTTCAGCTCTGTAGCATGTCCAGAACCAGAAAAAAAGATAATTTTTCATTAGAGCAGGGATGGTGGGACCCTACTTTTACACCTATATGATCTTTTTTTATGGCTCTGGACATGCTACAGAGCTGAAACTTCACAAGTACACCTTTTAGAACCCCAGACACTAAATCACACAAGTTCTTAAAAATTGTCATTTTTGATAGATTTTTCATAGAGAGCCAATTATTGAAAAAAATAAAAATAAAAAAAAATAAAAAAAATAAAAATTTCTTTGGATTTAGTATCTGGGAGGTATAAAAAGTGTACCTGTGAAGTTTCAGCTCTGTAGCATGTCCAGAACCATAAAAAAAAAAAAGATTGTTTGTATTAGAACACTTTCAGCACAGGAGGTTGGCTTCTCGCTTTTCACACCTTGCCGGTTTAATAGCAGGCTTTTTTGTGGGCATTTTTTTGGGTTCTTTTGAGGCAGGAAAAACATCTGAACTTGTGTATACAGTACCACTATACACAAGTTCAGATGTTTTTCCTGACTCCAAAGAACCCAAAAAAATGCCCAAAAAAAAACGCCTGCTATTAAACCGGCAAGGTGTGAAAATCGAGAAGCCATATTCCAGATCTATAACTGCACTAATACAAACAATCTTTTTTTTATGGTTCTGGACATGCTACAGAGCTGAAACTTCACAGGTACACTTTTTAGACCCCCCAGATACTAAATCCAAAGAATTTTTTTTTTAATTTTTTTTTTTATTTTTTCAATAATTGGCTCTCTATTAAAAATGACAATTTTTAAGAACTTTTTTGTGTGATTTTGTGTCTGGGGGGTCTAAAAGGTGTACCTGTGAAGTTTCAGCTCTGTAGCATGTCCAGAACCCCCAAAAAAAGATCATATAGGTGTAAAAGTGGGGTCCCACCATCCCTGCTCTAATGAAAAATTATCTTTTTTTCTGGTTCTGGACATGCTACAGAGCTGAAATTTCACAGGTACACTTTTTAGACCCCCCCAGATACTAAATCCAAAGTCAAAAATCAAAAAATATCTTTTTTTTTTTTTTTTCAATAATTGGCTTTTTTATCAAAAATGACAATTTTTAAGAACTTTTTTTTGTGTGACCAGAACCCTAGGCACGTTTTAGGGGCATTTATTGGGTTTTAGGGCTTTAAAATGGTGTTTTTTGATTACAGAAGTTCGGGTCCATTGATTTCAATGGGGTTCTGAAATCCAGGCCGAACTTTCGGGTAGTTCGGATGTTCTGGCCGAACCGAACTTTTCAAAAGTTCGATCATCCCTACTTACCACTAGATGAACTTTAGGATTAAGTCTCTGATTAGATGACTTGATTGAATAACTATCTTCAGGGTACTTGCCTAGCACCCTCCACCAGCTGACACCCGTCCTCTGACTATACTACTGCGTGGTGGCCCCCTCTCAGGTCAGGAACTCCCAGACTGCATCATTACACCATTCTTCCCTCTTGGCCTCAGTCTCTAGCATTATCTCCCAAGGAGCATAGGGGTAATTCTACCCGTACTCCATAAGGCCATCTTCCTCTGAATAAAGCGTTGGCATCTTGAGAACCTGGGGAAGGTCTGCCTGTTTCCTCTCCCAGGTGGGGAATATAGGGTCTCTTCTCTCCTGATGAGGTTAGCATAGGCCTCGTTTTGATCCCGAGCCCGGGTGTAGGTACAAGGTGGGGATAGGTCTGGGACCCTTGTAGTGTAAGCCTCACAGAACCCCCAAATCCTTGGCACACTTCATGCGTACCACCGAATCCCTAATCTCCTCATCAGGCAAGCTAGGACTGGCTGAACTGCTCCTCTCATCCTTTCCCCAGTCCCACTCTGTTTCCTCCTCTGGCTTTCAAACATCTATCCCTTCCTCCAAGAATCCATACCGATGCTGAAAGCTGGGGGACCCTACATCAATGGCCCCAGCCTCCTCTTCACTCGTCACACTGGAGACCCTCTTCCCGGGGGGATATTGATTCCCCTCTGCTTTGGTTGGAATTTGTTCTGCCTGTGCAGGTTTAGCTGGCCCTTCTTCTGGCTGCGAATTGGCCTGAAACTCCTGGGTGCACTTCACCTCCGAGGTTTGAGTCTCCCTGGTCCAGCATACGGCAATGTTTGCACTCCTAGCCCCGGCTCCAACAGCTCTCACAGCACTGCCCTTCCTCTGCCTACAGGGGTCCTCATGAGCATCAGATCTTCCCGAGTGACTCCCGTCTCCCACATCACACACAGCTTTCTGGGCTGACAGTTATTCTGGGTTGATCAGCACTTCCTGAGTGACTCCCGTCTCCCACATCACACACAGATTTCTGGGCTGACAGTCACTCTTCACAGCCTACATAAGTAGGTCAACACAGTGCCCGCATGGACTCCAGGCCTGCAGCTGCATGGACACATTCAAGCACCAACCACATACCAGTCCCAAGTGCTCCTTATCCTTCCTGCTGCACAGCGCCAGTCCTCCCCTGGGCACCAAACCGCAGTCCGGTGTCCCACAGGACTGAATCCGGTGACTCTTCCAACCATTGAGGTACTACGCCAACACGTGAGATAGCCCCTGCACTCTGGCTCACTCTGACACCCACCAGCTTGCCCCTCCACACATGTGTTTCCCTCTCAGCTACACCTGAAGGCGGAAGTAATGTCTGTGCTCCCTTCCTCCATTCGAATTAGCAGCTTGTGAGCGGCGACTCCACCCACAACTCCAAATTTGCTGGCTCTCTGGCAGTGGCTTCTCCTGTTAGGCAGATCTCTTCAGTGTGCGTTTTCCAGCGCGGTACAGAAACCATTTCATTGCCGCTCCAACTCTGGTCAACCAGCACAAAGATCACTGTACAGCAGATTGTGTTCTCCAATCCACACGTTTTCACCATTACTGTCTGTACCTGGGCCTCAGTTGCATTTCAATCTTGCCAAGCCAACTGATCTCCCTTGTTGTTTTGGAAAACTGTTCCGCTGTCATGAATTGCACGGTCAACATTTTTCTTTATAGTGCATGTACAGACACGACCCCCGACACACTGATCCCTGTGTTCCGGGTCACCACGTTCTTCCTCCATATTCTGATTAGATGACTTGATTGAATAACTATCTTCAGGTTACTCGCCTAGCACCCCCTTTCACTCCACCAGCTGAAACCCGTCCTCTGACTATACTACTCCGGGTTCCCCCCTCTCAGGTCAGGCCCCTAGACACAATCCCCTGTACTCACGATACTGTTATTCTAGGGTCTCCAGTGTCTCAACAACTCCAGTCAGTTCTCCTGGACCTCTGGGTTTAGCTCCTTCCTTCTGGTCCACCAGGCCGACCGCCTTCGACCACACACCAACTGCTACAGAGAAGGAGGCAGCCGCCACCCTCCTTCAGGGACTATGCTCACCGGCCAAAGACCCAAAGCACATGTGCTTCTGGCTTTTATACCACACCCCAGAATGCACCGAGACAACCAGTCTTTGCCAATCACTGAGGCTGTATTAAAACCTGTGCACACATTGGCCTGGTTTGCTCCACTGTCCAATATGCCTCCCTATTGGA
This sequence comes from Pelophylax lessonae, assembly GCF_965119305.1. Lineage (NCBI taxonomy): Eukaryota > Metazoa > Chordata > Amphibia > Anura > Ranidae > Pelophylax > Pelophylax lessonae. Next base: position 97,874,474 of record NC_138777.1, on the reverse strand, counting down.
CTAGTGTGGAACACTCCCTAGACCAGATGAATCACACACTGAGCACCATGAGCAGATTTAACTCACAGATCCAGCTCTCTGTTAAGCATTATAGAATTTGCCTGCTGCTTCTCTAGAAGGCTGACAGAGCCAAAAACTATACTCTCTCTAGCACTTACCTATGAGGGTGCTACATATGAAAAACTAAAAGAAAAAGTTTTGCCTTTAGTTATACTTTAAGAAAAGGTAAATTAAGGCAACTTCCCAAATTTTGCTAAGCTCCAGTGTTTGCTGAAATAGTATTAGATGCTTTCAAATGATCAAAAGACTGTAGTTTACATCTTTGCTTTGAAGGTGTATCTTTGCTACTCCTTTGAAGGTGTAGCCTTTCTTTTTTCATTAATATACTATTACCCCATTTAGCCAAGCCATTTGGGCACAGAAGACTTACGAACAATGTTTGGCTTTAATTTACCTTGCAAAGCACATGATTTCTTATCTGCAGCTTTATTTGTTTCTTCTTTACATCAGAGTGAAGTACACAGTGGTTCTGATTTATGTAAATCTGCTCATACACTATACCTGCCTTTCGCAACCTTTTTACAAAACTCATAATACATTATTGTGATGGTCAGTGGGATGAATGCTCCTTACATTTGTGGACCAATATGCTATACAAATAATTCCTGGAGTTCAACTTTAATGTTTATCATTTTCAGTTTGATACATTTTAAAAACTAGGAATGATTTCTAAAAGCCATCGCAAGCGTCAAGCCTATAATAGGCAGGATTCATCATTTAAACCACCCATGCAATCTTCAGTTTTGCTGTGCTTTTCCTAAATCGTTACTTTTTAAAAGATTATAATAAATGTGACAAAATCACATGTTGGAAGGATGTCCAGCAGACTAGGTCACATTATTCTCTCTCCCCTCTTACCCCTTATCTGTTGCCCAAAACCATATTTACAAGCCTGAAGATCTAGCAGTGTTCCCTAGGTATCCACCACTTCATCACGGCACATCTGGTACCACCCCTCCATCTTATTCTGACGTCCCCGGGAGAGAGGTGGCTTTCTTTTCCAGGCTGCACGGCTGTCCCTTGATAATGCCCTTGTTTTGCAAAACCAGGGGCAGTGGCTGCAAAAAACATGAATAGACAGAACCCCCCCCCCCCACCCCAATGACGTTGCATATCACATGTGAGTAGGAATCCCCAAACAAAAGGTATCAAAAAATGTAGCACTACCCTTCACTTCACTCTTCACTTCACATTCACTTCAGCTCATTAAACAGTCTAGGGGTTTGTCTTTTTGTTTTTTATTGCTTGTAGAAGCTTGGGAGGAGATTTGGGGTGCTGTGGAATACTCCAAAGTGGTTCAGCACAATATTGCAGAGGACAACCCTCTCCCTCCCTAAACAGCTGCACCACAGTCTTTCACTTACAGCTGGGACCCATGAGATAGTTTGCAGAACAGGTAAGCTAGACTGGAACAGTCTATATGTTCAAGGCTGAGGACCATGAAGTAGCTTTAAGGTACTGCACAGACAGGATGCTCTACTCACAAAATCCTGAAACACGATTAGTTATTATGTGCATCCTCTTGAAAAGAAACAGAGTCTAGTCCAAAGTGTGCCGAGGGCTAGCACCCCCCCCCTCCCCCCTCACATCAGATCAGTTGCCTCAGGAGGTAAAAAGACAATCTCCTCAGGGCTCCACACTATTTATCAGCATCCCAGCCACAAACTGAGCACACCCACCTGGGATTGGCTAGGTCCTGCTCAATATTCAGGCTGATCATTTGAGTTATCCCCCCTAAGCTGTAGACATTTCTTCTGGGGTGGGGGGGGGGGGGGGGAGAAAGCAAACTCCTAGCCTGTGAAGCCCTAAAAAAATCATTGCTTCTTTGGTTATAGCAGGATCCAAAAACAAAATATGCCTAGCAACCTAACTAGAAGGGCCATATAAAAGGAATCCCCCCTCCAGAAAATGTCCTATTCTGTTAGTAGAGTGGGGAGGGAGGAAAATTCTTCAACGTTGCTAGGAAGGGTAAAGTTCCACTTCAAGGCCTCATTCACACAGGCATGTGTGTATTTTCTGCACAGGTAGGCAGGTGCAGTCTTTACTCCCCACTTGGGTCAGCCTGAGCCTATTTAAGGCTCTGGCTCCCAGGTTTGGTGCTCTTTATGCGAATGGCTTGCGTGGGGACAGGACCTCCATCTGGAAGTTAGAGGTAGGGAAAGGTTCCTGAGGAGTGGGGAAAGTGCAGGGACTACATCTACCTTGTTGCAGGAAGCCTCCCCTTTGTGTGTGGACCAGCCAGACCACATTCCATTCCTTGTTGCTGATGCTGATGGCATCTTCAAGACTTCAGACTGTTGTCTTAGTTCATAAGTGGTGCCAAGCAGATGTGCCTACCCACTGGGCCTGACTAAGTTGTGTTGGACCATTTCTATAATATTCAGTAACTCATTTGCCTAACTTGGACACTGTGGGGTTGATTTACTAAAGGTAGAAAGTTTGAAAAGTGCAGTTGCACTCTGCAAGAGCAGTTGCCCCACAGCTTAATAAATGAGGGACTATTCTGATGACTTCCATTATCTTTCATTATTGATTTTTATTTTCCTAGCATGTGATTGAGTATTCTTTGCAAAGTGAAGTATTACCTCATTGACTAAGCTCTGGAGCAACTGCACTTACACCGCACAGTATATTTGCTTTTTGTAAATCAACCCCTGTGTGTTCACTGCCCACCAAACCACACTGCACCTTGCTAATACACAGAATGCAGGTTCTTACTGGAAGAGCTAGCAGAAGATCAAATGAATGGCTACACATTTAGAGCTCATTCACACGGGAAGAAAAAAAACTATGCATTTACATGTATACAGCAGATCGTTTTGTATGCATCTAAACACAGCACTATGGTAATCAATGAGCCCATACACACAGCCACGCTTACATACAGGAATGTGCTGCGTTTAACCGTGTAAAAAAAAAAAGTAGGACGCAGCTGCAGATTTTACATACATAGATCTGGAGATTTTAGGCATGTGCAGAAATGTGAGTATTTAGGGCACATATTTTACACAGGATCTTATAGCTCTGCCAGAAGGAACCTTTCTTTCACACAGAAAATTGCCATCTGCAGAGTTTTTTTTGCCTGTGTGAATGAGCCCTTATGTGCGTATGTGTTCAGGCATGAATTTCTCCCTTGTCACCTCTTCCCATGCTCGCCTTCAGGACTTCTCCATAGCCTCTCCCATCCTCTGGAATGCTCTACCCCAATCTGTCTGACTATCTCCTACTTTGTCCACTTACAGACAATCCCTGAAAACACATCTCTTCAGGGAAACCTATCTGGCCCCACCTAAAAACTGTACATTTATTTTCTCCATCAGCACATCCCCCCATTATTACCTCTTGTATCTCTTGACCCTCCCTTTTAGATTGTAAGTTCTAATCGAGCAGGGCCCTCTGATTCCTATTGTATTAACCACTTAAGCCCCGGAAGATTTTACCACCTTCCTGACCAGGGGGTATTTTGCAATTCGGCACTGCATGACTTTAACGGAAAATTGCGCGGTCGTGCGACACTGTACCCAAATGAAATTGACGTCCTTTTTTCCCACAAACAGAGCTTTCTTTTGGTGGTATTTGATCACCTGTGCGATTTTTTGATCATGTGCTATAAACAAAAAAAGAGCGACAATTTTGCAAAATTTATATGAAATTCCCAACATTTTAGGCCAATTTGTTTTCTGCTACATATGTTTGGTAAAAAAAATCACAATAAGCGTATTTTGATTGGTTTGCGCAAAAGTTATTGCGTTTACTAACTAAGGGAAAGATTTTTGTCATTTTTATTGCTTTTTTTTTTTAACGAGTAATGGCGACGATCTGCAATTTTTTTTGCGGGACTGCGACATTGCAGCGGACAGATCGGACCCTTGACTTACATTTTTGACACTTTTGGGGGTACCAGTGACATTACTACAGTAATCAGTGCTATACATATGCACTGTTACTGTAAAAATTACACTGGCAGGGAAGGGGTTAACTTTATTGGAGAAGGAGGGGTTAAGTGTGTCCCTAGGGGCGTGTTTCTAACTGTTATGGGATGTGGCTGTTTGTGTAACTACAGAGATATACGATCCTACATAGCAGGACCGTATGATCTCTGCACTTACACAAGGGAAAATAACAGGTGGCTTTGTTTACATTAGCCGCCTGCCTTTCTCCCTCTGTAACGGACGATCGTGAGTGACCGGCGGACACCGGGTCCGCCGGCACACGCGCAGGGATCACATTGAGTGAGCGAGGGGGCGGGAGCGCGCCTCCGGCGGCGCGCGCTCGCCCCCTGTTGGCTCGCAGGCGAGGGACGTACCCATACATCACTTTGCCTGCACGGGGCTGACCGCCGCAGTATATGTACTTGCGGTGGTCGGCAAGCGGTTAAAGTGTATTGCAGTTGTACTGCCTACCCTGAAGTTGTAAAGTGCTGCATAAACTGTTGAGGCTTTATAAATACTGTATAATAATAATAATTAGGTTAAGGTGTCCAGATTTTTAAAATGAAATCCAGGGACATATTTTTTTATTTGGAAAATAGTGCAGGACTGAAAAAAAACAGCTGGGCACAGGACTACATAATACACAGCACTGGGCACAGGACTACATAATAAACAAAGTGCTGGGCACAGGACTACATAATACACAAAGCACTGGGCACAGGACTACATAATACACAGAGCGCTCGGCACAGGACTACATAATACACAGAGCACAAGGCACAGGACTGCACAATACACAGAGCTCTGGGCACAGGACTGCATAATACACAGAGCACTGAGCACAGGACTACATAATACACAGAGCGCTGGGCACAGGACTGCATAATACACAGAGCGCTGGGCACAGAACTGCATAATACACAGAGCGCTGGGCACAGGACTACATAATACACAGCGCTGGGCACAGGATTGCATAATACACAGAGCGCTGGCACAGTACTGCATAATTCACAGAGCGCTGGGCACAGGACTGCATAATACACAGCGCTGGGCACAGGACTGCATAATACACAGAGCGCTGGCACAGTACTGCATAATTCACAGAGCACTGGGCACAGGACTACATAATACACAGCGCTGGGCACAGGACTGCATAATTCACAGAGCACTGGGCACAGGACTACATAATACACAACGCTGGGCACAGGACTGCATAATACACAGAGCGCTGGGCACACAAGGCTGTTTCTTAGCCAGCCTGTCTACGGTAATCCAGCCCTGAATCCAGGGACAAACTTGGTCCGGGACAGTATCCGCTGGGCACAGGACTACATAGTACACAGCGCTGGGCACAGGATTGCATAATACACAGAGCGCTGGCACAGTACTGCATAATTCACAGAGCGCTGGGCACAGGACTGCATAATACACAGAGCACTGAGCACAGGACTACATAATACACAGCGCTGGGCACAGGATTGCATAATACACAGAGCGCTGGCACAGTACTGCATAATTCACAGAGCGCTGGGCACAGGACTGCATAATACACAGCGCTGGGCACAGGACTGCATAATACACAGAGCGCTGGCACTGTACTGCATAATTCACAGAGCACTGGGCACAGGACTACATAATACACAGCGCTGGGCACAGGACTGCATAATACACAGAGCGCTGAGCACAGGACTACATAATACACAGCACTGGGCACAGGACTACATAATAAACAAAGCGCTGGGCACAGGACTACATAATACCCAAAGCACTGGGCACAGAACTACATAATACACAGAGCACAAGGCACAGGACTGCACAATACACAGAGCTCTGGGCACAGGACTGCATAATACACAGAGCACTGAGCACAGGACTACATAATACACAGAGCGCTGGACACAGGACTGCATAATACACAGAGCGCTGGGCACAGAACTGCATAATACACAGAGCGCTGGGCACAGGACTACATAATACACAGCGCTGGGCACAGGATTGCATAATACACAGAGCGCTGGCACAGTACTGCATAATTCACAGAGCGCTGGGCACAGGACTGCATAATACACAGCGCTGGGCACAGGACTGCATAATACACAGAGCGCTGGCACAGTACTGTATAATTCACAGAGCACTGGGCACAGGACTACATAATACACAGCGCTGGGCACAGGACTGCATAATTCACAGAGCGCTGGGCACAGGACTGCATAATTCACAGAGCACTGGGCACAGGACTACATAATACACAACGCTGGGCACAGGACTGCATAATACACAGAGCGCTGGGCACACAAGGCTGTTTCTTAGCCAGCCTGTCTACGGTAATCCAGCCCTGAATCCAGGGACAAACTTGGTCCGGGACAGTATACTCAGTCCGGGGACTGTCCCTGGAAACCGGGGACGTCTGGTCACCCTAAATTAGTTGCTTTTATGCGTGCACTAGTGTAACATTTGCCAACCTGTGTGGCCCTGAACACAGAGGTATCCTATTTTTTTTCTGGGTAGCTAAACGCCGCACACATTTCTGCATGCACACTGCTGTTTGTAGTGGCTCAATGATTACTATAGCGCTGTGTTCAGATGTGCATAAAACTATACGCTGTGCGCATCTAAGCGCTGCATTTTTTTTGCGCGCGTGAATGAGCTCTCAACTGGAAACCATTCAGAGCCCAGTAATGCTGCGCTTTCTATGTGCAGGTCCTTGAAGCAAGCAATCTCTGAAATGAATGATTCTTTCTACTGATGTACTAATGAAGTGGAAATGGGAGATAACCTCAGCAAAGCTGCAGCTCTATATGTTCGCCAGTCCGGGCTGTAGTTTCCTTATGTGTCCACTAGGGGGCAAATGAAGAAGTTGGCGTGCTGTGCGAGTCTTGGAAAGTCGCTGTCACTGTATATAGGGCATTGAGCAGCAGCGAACATCACGATCCTATATATCCAGGAACAGCGCTAGCAAGCTATACACGCATACCTATACATGCAGCCACCTCTGTGGGAATACCAGCACCTATGGGATTATAACTTCTGACAACTTTGCCTCGCTGATTGTCAAGGTGAGTGTCTTCCAACATTAGAGGACTGAGATTGTCGCCTTGCCTTGATTTTTGAATTGGGGACATTAGTGAGCGAGCCTGATGACTCGTGACTGTCACTTATTGCGAGTGTCCTATCACACTTGTAAAGGGCAACTGTCACTTCTACATCTCCTGTGGATCCTGAGTGTCCCATAAACTCTACAACGATGTAGCATATTGTAGACAAGAGGTGATATTTGTTAGATCTTTTTTTTTTTTAAATTAGATCGGAGTGTGCTTTAATAGATAGCTTTGATCATAGTCTATTATAACTGATTGCTGTGTCCTAAGTGTCCAATAAACCCTTATAAGGATTCAGCCTATTGTCAACATAAGTTAATCTTTTTATTTTCTAACAGATATGGTCATGCTTCAGATTTAATCACAGTCTATTATTCCTGAGATCTTGGTGTGTCCTAAAGTGTCCCATAAATCGTGCAGAGGAGATGTGGCTTGGATTTTTTTTTTTATTTAATTAGATTTGGCTATGCTTCAGAAGATGGCTTTGATCACACCCTATTATTAATGAGAACCTGTTGTGTTCAGATTGTCCCAAATACCCTACAAGGAAGTAGCAATTTGTGAACAAAAGTTACTTTAAATAGATCTGGCTATTCTGTAGAAGATGGCTCCTATAATAGTGGGAACTTACTGTGTCCCAAAAACCCTATAAAGAAGTAGCAAAGGTGATAATGTTAGATCATTTTTTGTTTGTTAGATCAGACTATGCTTGCTTTCAAAATTCAGTTTGGTTTTATTCACAACCTGTTATTACTTTGATCCTATTGAGCTCTAAGTGTTCCATATCTGGCTATGCTTCAGAAGATGGATTTGATCACAGCCTCTTAATAATGAGACCCCGGTGTGCCCTAAGTGTCCCATACAAGGACCTTTAGGTAGATCTGGCTATGCTTCAGAAGATGGATTTGATCACAGCCTCTTAATAATGAGACCCTGGTGTGCCCTAAGTGTCCCATACAAGGACCTTTAGGTAGATCTAGCTATGCTTCAGAAGATGGTTTTGGTCAGTTTATTATTACTGAGATCCTATTGTGACCTAACTGTCCCATAAACCCTACAAGCATGTAGCATATTGTGGACAAGAGGTTATATGTGTTAGATTCCTTTCTAGTTAGCTCAGGCTATGCTTGCTTACAAAGTTTATAGAAGGTGGCTTTAATCACAGCCTATTATTGCTGAGATCTTGTTGCCTTGACAGAAAACTGTAAAACACACTAAGAAGAGGCAGGACTTGACTGATGGTTTATTGGCAAGTCTCTAGGTGTGTTGTGCTGGTGACAACCCTCCACCTGAGTGCCTTGCTGCCTGATATGCTGGATTGTTTCTAGATCCAGGGGTAGTAGTGACCATTCAGTGTGACAATACCATCTGCCTGCATTGCTTGGAGGGATAGTAAGGGTAGGGGGTGCTGCAAGGCAGGGCAGACAAGCGTTGACAGCTGGGTGTGGTGGGTTTGCGATCACTCAGCTGGAAGAAGGTGCTGGGGGGTAATTAGACGAAGCCACACAGCTGTGCCTGGCAGGGGGTATGAAGCCAGGACTAGAAGAGCTCTAAATATTAGGGTGTAAGGATTGGGTTAAAGGAAGGCTCATGGTAGTCATGGATAAGACAAGAGCTAAAAAAAGAGTAATTTGTTAATACATAGAGGCCCTTGTTAATGTATATTGATGACTGATTGCTGTTTTTTGTTTTTCACTAAAAATAAATACAATGTATGGAAAACTGGAAAGTGGCTAAAATGTGCAGTATTGTAAAATCATGCATATTCTAGGAGATAACAGAATATGATCCTGTTTGGAGTATCCGAATGTAAGCTTTTTGGGCTGATTATTTATTTTATTTATTTATTTATTATTATTTATTTTTAATGTCTGCTAAACATTACCTGTTGCCTTTTACTGTATATACAAGTTTATTAGAAATAAAAGCAAATACAAGATTTAAAGGATTGGTAAAAATCAAAGGTGCAACTAAATGCCACAAATATTTAAAAAGTGTAATGAAAATGTTTCCTATAGGGATCAGAAATGCAGAAATGTTACAAATATATAAGCGTATCATGAAATTGTTTCCTATAGGGATCAGAAATGCAGAAATGTTACAAATATATAAGCGTATCATGAAATTGTTTCCTATAGGGATCAGAAATGCAGAAATGTTACAAATATATAAAGCGTATCATGTAAATATTTCCTATAGGGATCAGAAATGCAGAAATGTTAAAAATATATAAAGAGTATAATAAAAATGTTTCCTAAAGGGAATAAAATCCAGAAAATTTTACAAATATATAAACAGTATAATGAACATATTTCCCATAGGGATATCATGGCGAAGTACTCAACCTTTCTCAGCTGTCAGTGTGTTTTATTTCTGGGATCCAAAATACATGATTTTTAATATAGTTCTATGTAACAGATTTAATAACCAGGAGAATTTAAAAAAATATATAGCGGAGGAGTTGCAAAGCTTTACCAACAGGTGTTGCCAAGGCCATCCTAATGTAATTGATTAGTAATGGGTGTAGCGAATTGCACCTATAAATATTGAAGATGGGAATTTTGTATATTATTCCGGGTATAAATCTAGACACTAGAGATAAGAAAAGTGTTTTGTATAAATGTATTCTTTCCATGAATGCTCAAACCCGTTTTATGTAGATATCTCCAGATCATGGTCACTCCATTGGCTGATGTGATTCGTGCATATCTGCCATTAACTGGGGGGCAGACGTTACAGTTTATTTGGACCTAAAAAACAGCATCTGTCGTGAAGAGTATTATGCAGTGTTAGTATGGGATTGTCATGGATTGAAGTGAAGAAAATCTGAGTGTTGGAATAGGAGAGGATCTGCACACAATTAAGGCATGGAATGTAAGTACATGAATACTAGGGGATATGCACAATATCAAGCTACGTGTTCAAGCAATGTCAAAAGGGTAGTAAAGGAAGAATAGAGTTGTAACAGCAGTATGGAAGGCAGGAGAGATATGCTAGGTGCTGAAGGGTCAGAACAGGTGCAGATGGATAGGCTATGCCTATGGCAGAAATTTCCAGTTTGTGACTACTATGTTTTTGTTTTAGACTGAAATCCATGTCAACCTGTTCATGTTGAATAAGAAGCAGTAAGAAGCAATATTCATCCGCCCTAGATAAAGCTGAATATGGTGTTACTCTGACACAGACTTTATAATTAATGTTCTGATACCGGGGGCTATTCTAGATCCGGCTATGAGTTCTGCAACCCACAGGAGACCACAGGTTCTGTTTGTCTGGCTGCATATTGAATTATTAAGACAGATATCAGATTTTACTTTGCAGGAAAGTTACTCTTATTACTTGGGCAGTAATGGATGAATGACCTTATGTCATATTGTGATAGTAACATAGATAAAGGACAATAGCTTGGAGACTATATAAAGAAACATTTTTCAAATTTCAGTGTCTCTCTGCTTCTTCTTTTTGGTCTGGTTGGGGATTTTGTTAATTTTTTGCTTATTTTAAAAATATTGGTCTTCATTTATTAGTCAAAGAGTGGGAAGCAGGTACAACAAATTGTTTTTTTCTTTCATTTTCAATGAATGGCTGCTAAAGGCAATACTGGGAGTTTGGTTTGCAGATACTTCGACGATTGATGTCCTAGATTGTGATAAAACAGTTTAGAATGGATACGTCCTGAAATGTGACCGATATTTCAAGTTTCTGTAGATGGCACTGCTGCTCACATACATGACTAGCAAGAAATAATTCATAACATACCGGACAAGTGTGAAAGTTCAGCCAGCCATGGAATGTCAGTCTACCCAAATTGTTGTGAATAGATGATGATGGGTTATTTAAACCCCTTGGTTTCTTACAATATGTCTTATGCAGAGTATTGCACCTGTTGTCTAGAGCCACATACTGGCTTTAGGCATTATGAGTAGAATTACATTAGGCCTCATGCACACAAAAAAAAACAGCTACATGCATTTGCATATGAGCATTAGGCTCTTGAGCGTTTATTCCTTCCAGAATATTACATATGCATTAATTTAGGCATGTCAAGCATTTTTTTCTGCCCAAAAGCTCCTCTCCTAAACGTGTCGGTGATGTTCTTTTTTTTTTTCAGCCTGTAAACACTCCTCTACTAATTTGTCTTTAAAAGCCTATGTTTGCAGGGCCAAAAAGGCTAACATAGAGGTCTAGAAACAAACATTAAGAGATACTGCCCAAGGTAAATGGGAAAATGAAGAAGTCTCGATGACCGCACTCCGATGCAACTCACATTTATTTGATTGATCAAAATCCACATAGCATCATAGAGCGCCATAGAGGTACAGGAACAAGAAAAGCTGACGTGTTTCGCACCTTTACTGGTGCTTAGTCATAACTATACCTAAGCACCAGTGAAGGTGCGAAAGACTTCAGCTTTTCTTGTTCCTGTACCTCTATGGTGCTGCATGGATTTTATTAATTCCAATAAATGTGAGTTGCATCTGAGTGCGGCCGTCCAGACTTCTTCATTTTCTTACGCTAACATAGGGATGCATTTACAGGCTGGAAAAAAAAGACGAATGCTGGTGTTTTTTAAGCTCTTTGTGCATGAGGCCTAAAAGTAAACCTGCTATATACCACTCCAATTCACACTGAGTATATGATGAAAAAAATATATAAGCATGGGTAACCTTTACTGAAAACTCTACGTCAGAGCAAGGGTAACCTCTTGGGCTCCATTAACACTAGCGTTTTTTCAAGCTAAAAAAAAACTGGATAAAAAATGCTGGTAATAGCTTTTTGTAGTAGTATTTTAGGAGTGTTAGCGTTTTATTAGCCTTTTTGCAATTCCATTTGAAAAAAAAAAACGCTATTAGTAGCGTTAGCAGCGTTTAGGAGCGTTTCTGATGGAAAAACTCCTAGATGCTGGAGCTCAAAAAGCACTAACAGCCTAAAGTAGTGTGCATGGACATATAGGATAACACTATTTAGCTTCTAGGAGTAGAAAAAAAATGATAATAGCTTCTAGGAGCTTAGAAATGCTAGTGTGCATGGAGCGCGAAAACTCCACATCAAATCAATCAATACCTGTACCTCCGGAAAGGCAACTGAAGTTACATGCAAATCTAGACTACAGTAAAAATCAAGTTTTGCATCACTGCCTCCTGTCTCCAAAGACTCCCGATTATTATTTTTTTTTTTTTTTTATGTAATGGATGCCTCATTGACCAATAGGAAGGCTTTCAGCTACCTATTTTCTGTGGATCTACTGGTTTTAATTATTATTATTATTATTATTATTAATTATAGGTATTTATATAGTGCTTGACATGGTGTACAATCACATCAGTCCCTGCCCTCATGGGACTGATGTCCAAGGATGACCAAGGATCATGTATCACATGCATTCATACATACACACACATGCTAACTGCTATCTGGATAGGCCATTTAACCTATTAGCATGTGTTTGGAGTATGGGAGAAACCTGGATTGCCCAAAGGCCACCCATTCAAGCACAGGGAGAACGTGCTAACTCCATGCATTATTTTGATTTCCATTAAAGCTATCCTCTGCTTAAGCAAATTTTCAGCATTTGCTCACATCAAAGCTAATTGTAGTGTTTTTAGATTTTAATCACTAAATAAAGGCTACATAAAACATTAAGTGTTGGACAATTTCCTGTTGGTTTATTTCTTCCCCCAGCTACAGAAGAAAACCCTGGTGCCAGTCTAGAGGCAGCAGATAGTGACGGAGGTGTTCTGGGTTAGAGCAGTGGTCTCTGTAAAGTGATCCGACATGCCCTCTGCTGAGTCAGCCTGAGCTTTGCTGATTACACTCTTGTAGCTTAAACACGGTGGGGAGGTGAGAGAGGCATGACAGACCGATGCTTCTTCGTAATATTCTTTAGCTGCAGATAAAAGAATTCTCTGCTAGGGTTAAGGGAATTTCCAGAGAAAGGAAAACAGTAACATTATCATGTTACACATGCATTATCTGTTTGTTTGCCTTTATTCATTTTGTCCCTACCTCACTCCGTAGCTAGGAGATGCTCTTTGTAATTAGTCCCACCCTTCTTCTTCATGCTTTAGCTTCCATTCACCACATGTATTGTATTCTGCTGGAGCTAGACAAACTATGATTTTTTTTTTTTTGATAGATGTTCATCTGTGAAGCTCTGCACACATTTTTGTATTAAAGCTTTCTACAATCTGCAAAATGCCATTTAGATTGAGGCACTGCCTGCTAATTCTACCGAGGCTGTAAGTTACAGCTATCTTGCCACAACTGGATCTGTTTTAGAGATCACACTTGCAGTACTTAGATTGAAGATGGAGAACAACCACATTCAATACCTAATGTTTGCATGTAGTCTGAATGCATTGATCACATTTACCTCCTTTTTGAGCTTTACTTATGTAACACTACCCCCACAGGGGCTACTGGTGACTGGCTCCCCTACTCCTGCACAGCCAGGCAATACACATTCTCGTTTGGCATCCAAACAAAAGAGGTCAGTCCCTTGGCTTTTTCGGTGTTTTATTAGGGGGTAATAACTTGGATGGGGTAAAGGGTTTTTTGGAATGCCCAGCTTGAAGTAAAGACCCAAAAAAAAAAAAAAAGGGACAGCTTCCTTCTTCTGTACAAAACAATCCTGAACTGCTTTCTTTCTTTTCCTCACACAGTCCTTAGTAGATTAGTAGCTAAGTCCCTCTTGGAAATAGCACAACAACTGAGGCAAACTGCATGGAGAGGTGTATTCTCTCCTTGTGTAGAACTGCTCCCAGCCACACTGCTTTTAGGCACTACCAGCCCCCCTGGCTCCAGGGCAAGGGATAAAAGGGTTAAGCACAATGCTGTCCTTTAGAAAGCCTGCTACATGTAACAGTCTCTCCTCTTGAAAATCCCTGGGTGTGCAGATCTACTCACTCTGTCCTCCTTGCTCCCACTGCTCTCAGGCAATATTTTTAGTCAAACTGCTGAGCTGAATGAATCCTCTTGAGCAAGCTTGAGCCCAGCATGGGGATGGGGGTCTCCCCTAGACCTAGGAGACCCCTCCTAGGCCACCAACAGCCTCCTCAGCACTCTATCTTCCACCCAACTCCCCTGCTAGCATGACTTATCCATATTTAAGGGCTGGCCTAGCCACTCTTCCAGGAACGTATGCCTGGGGATTGGCCAGGTTCCCCTAAGTATGCAGATCAACCCTCTTGGCCTCTGGCCGCTAAATTCAAGAAGTTTCTTCAAACTTTCAGAACCAGGGGGAGGCACCAGAGACCTGCATCTGGGAGTCATCCATCCTGACCTGCAGTAAGTCCTGATCCAGATTACAGACTCACACCTACCATGAGTCAATACATTTGCCTGCACTAAACTAAGGAGCACATTAGAGTGTGCTACACTTACATTGCTTGAGCCTAAGCTTGAGAGCCAGGTGTGAATAGTCCTCTGAAAAATTAACATTTTTGTCAGCTGCCTGTTAATCTCAAATAGCAGAGACCAGAGACCATGTTCCTCCTAAAGAAAATCTATCATTAAACACATTTTAGTGTTTTAAACTCAGTAGGGGAGCAAGCAGGGCTGCTGATAAGGGGGTAAAGCCTGGCCTCCTGTACTGGATCCAGGCCCTCTTCAGTTCAACAGGGGGGGCAGGGCGTCTGCTGTGCAAAAGGACCAGCTGTACTTTCTTATCACTGGAACTGATCTTCCTATGGCACCCCCTGCAACGTAGCTAACTTCTCCTCCTTCCCCTCCCACTGGCTTCAGCTGCTGGGGGACATCGAGGGAGATTCTTTTAGGATAAGAAGTGTGGGTGGGGGGAGAGCTCCAAGCTGTCCCTGATTTGGGACAAAGTCCCTCTGTACCTCTTTCCTTCTTATTTGTCCCTCATTTGTCCCTCATTTTGGTCTAAACTATATAGTAGTATTTACAGTGCATCTGGAAAGTATTTACAGCACTTTACTTTTTCCACATTTTTTTATGTTACCACCTTAATCGAAAATTGATTAAACTAATTTTTTTCGTTAACATTCTAAAAACAATACCCCATAATGACAACGTGAAAAAGGTTGGTTTGAAATCTTTGCAAACTTTTTAAAAATAAAAAAAAATCCCAGGTACATAAGTTTTCACAGCCTTTGCCATGACACTCAAAATTGAGCTCAGATGCATCCTGTTTCCCTAGTCATCCTTGAGATGTTTCTACAACTTGATTTGAGTACATCTGTGGTAAATTCTGTTGACTGGACATGATTTGGAAAGGTACACACCTGTCTATATAAGGTCCCACAGTTAACAGTGCATGTCAGAGCACAAACCAAGCCATGAAGTCCTAGCCAGGATTGTATTGGGGCACAGATCTGGGGTTGGGTACTGAACAATTTCTGCAGGTCCTAATGAGCACAGTGGTCTCCATAATCTGTAAATGTAAGAAGTTTGGAACCACCTGGTCTCTTCCTAGAGTGGGCTGCCCAGCCAAACCTAGCGATCAGGGAAGAAGAGTCTTAGTCGGGGAGGTGACCAAGAACAAGATGGTCACTCTGACAGAGCTCCAGCGTTTCTCTGTGGAGAGAGGAGAACCTTCCAGAAGAACAACCATCTCTGCAGCACTCCACCAATCAGGCCTATATGGGATAGTGGTCAGATGGAAGCCACTCCTCAGTAAAAGGCACATGACAGCCCGCCTGGAGTTTGCCAAAAGGCACCTGAAGGACTTTCAGACTTTGAGAAACTAAATTCTCTGGTCTGATGAAACAAAGATTGAACTTTTATGACAAGCATTACATCTGGAAGAAACCAGGCACTGCTCATTACCTGGCCAATACCATCCCTACAGTGAAGCATGGTGGTGGCAGCATCATGCTGTGGGGATTTTTTTCAGTGGCAGGAACTGGGAGACTAGTCAGGATCAGGGGAAAGATGAATGCAGCAATTTACAGAGCTGTGGACCTCAGACTGGGGCGAAGGTTCATCTTCCAACAAAGGAGTAGCTATGGGACAACTATGTGAAAAGTCCTCCAGTGGCCAAGCCAGAGCCCAGACTGGAACCCGACTGAACATCTCTGGAGAGATCTGAAAATAGTTGTGCACCGACGCTCCCCATCCACCCTGTTGAAGCGAGAGGTCCTGCAAAGAAAAATAGGAGAAACAGGCCAAAAATAGGTGTGCCAAGCTTGTACCATCATGCTCAAAAAGACTTGAGGCTGTAATTGGTGCTAAAGGTGCTTCAACAAAATATTGAGCAGAGTCTGTAAATACTTATGTACATGTGATTTATTTTTTTTTTTATTATTATTTTTAATTCATTTGCAAAGCTTTCAAACAAGCTTATTTCACATTGTCATTATGAGGTATTGTTTGTAGAGTTTTAAAGAAAATAATGAATTTAATCCATTTTGGAAAAAGGCTGTAACATAACAAAATGTGGAAAAAGTGAAGCGCTGTGAATACTTTCTGGATGCACTGTAAAATGTACTATTAAAATTTTTTTACAGTTTTTGTCATAGGAAAATTCGTAATCGGCTGTCGCAAAGCACCATACTAACGACCTGAAAATCGTCAGATCGTTCGTCGGACGACATTGTACTTACGATTTTCATATCATGTGTACGGGCCTTTAGTCTCTAGCTAAGGAACAATGTCAAACTCATCCAGCCAGTGATGGAATAACACATTGAAATATGTAAGTCATTTTCTACCCTGCTTAGCCCTGTAAAGCACCGTTCTTGGTAACATGCTATCACCAGTGATAGAATCAGTTGTGTCGTATAACCCTAAGAGTAAGTAAATACAATAATTTAGCATTGAATATTCAGCTTGCGATTCGTTTAAAATGAAATTTTAAAATACAGTATGGGAATTTGTTTAGGAGTTTGAAGGGGAAGCAAAGTCACTGGGCTGGGGAGCTGTTAGTAAATTACCCATAATTAGTGTTTACTCTAAATTCAACGGTTTCCTTGGTTCATACTGAGATGCATTAATTTAATCAGAACAGAACATATGTAGGGCATGTACATATAGTTATGATAATGGAAATGGAAGAATCTAGGACTGTGTTTCAATAGCTAGAATTTCCATATAAAAATGCCACCTTGGATAATCAGAACTGATATTTAAAACAAAGATTTATTTTAGAAATGAGTGAAAAAATATAGGACCAATAAACACACACACACTAATACACACACTAAACCCACAGTACACATATACGATGCTGCAAAGCACTCACACAGCAATTCTGGAAAACTTCATAAAGCAAACCCTAATTAGATCACAAGGTCATAAACCTTAATAATGGTAATTTCAGCAAATTGAAATGTAAACAAATCCGCGCTTAGGATAATTCTAGATTCCTGGTATTTAATATTGGCTGCAGCCCACCTTTATACTATATTACTAAGAATATAGTGAGAATGAAGAGAAAGGAGGGGGAAGGTGTATGGCGCTGCCAAAAACTGCTGATGTTTCTATATGTCCAAAATTTAGGCGTTATAGATACATACAATATAAATCACCACTATGAATAAAGTGTCCAGTGCATCCTATGTGTCTTCCTATTGAATGTGCAATACTAAAAGATAATACAAATAAATAATAAATATTTGTGCTGAAAAGTGGATATAGAATAAGTGAGAATTGGTATGATGAGAAAATTAGATGAAATGTATGAATTAAAAAATAGATAAAGGGGTGAATTGTACAGAATAAAAATAAATATATAAAAAATAAAAAATATATAAAAAATATAAAAATGGATCCACTTAAAGTATGACTTAAATAAGGTGCACAATAGGTAGATAAATATTATAGCAGCAATGATACAAGAATAAATAAGTCCGTTACACCTAAGAAAGAACAAATAGTCCCACAATGCAAGAAAATTCCTAAAAAACTTGGCAAAAAAAGGTGACTTGAGTGCAGGTGTTCTGATGAAATATTAAAGGTGCTCAGGTATATGGTGACCGTTCAGTGCTCCCCGCACCCCTTGGACCGCACTCACCAGAACTATGTACCCCTGCAGGGGTATCAGGCCTTGTCTATAATCCTGGATCTCCTCCACTGACCATCAAAGTGGTTGGGTGGTCCGATTATCTACCCGAATCTTGTGAACCAGGTTCCTTGATGTTAGGGTCCGAAGGTGTATCGATATATGGGGGAAGAAGGCTCACATAGAGTAGTACTGCTAAGTTTTAAAATACTTTATTGTATATAAAAATTAGGTACTCACAAAGGGAATAGAGGGTAATGGCATAGAAAGCAATAATAGCGCACTTCCGGGACGCCGTGCGTTCCACAGGGCGGATGTGCGTTCCACTTAGGCGGATGTGACGCGATGACGCTCTACGTACGTTTCGTCGTGATGACGTCTTCAGGAGTAGCGTCATCACGCCATCTCCGCCTATTTATACCAGCATGGTAAACAAGGCTCGATGCGTGCTCCAATCGGAATGCCGGGCAAGACATCCAATAGAAAAAAGAGAGAGGAGAGGAAAGGAGAGGACCTTTTTTTGCCAAGTTTTTTAGGAATTTTCTTGCATTGTGGGACTATTTGTTCTTTCTTAGGTGTAACGGACTTATTTATTCTTGTATCATTGCTGCTATAATATTTATCTACCTATTGTGCACCTTATTTAAGTCATACTTTAAGTGGATCCATTTTTATATTTTTTATATATTTTTTATTTTTTATATATTTATTTTTATTCTGTACAATTCACCCCTTTATCTATTTTTTAATTCATACATTTCATCTAATTTTCTCATCATACCAATTCTCACTTATTCTATATCCACTTTTCAGCACAAATATTTATTATTTATTTGTATTATCTTTTAGTATTGCACATTCAATAGGAAGACACATAGGATGCACTGGACACTTTATTCATAGTGGTGATTTATATTGTATGTATCTATAACGCCTAAATTTTGGACATATAGAAACATCAGCAGTTTTTGGCAGCGCCATACACCTTCCCCCTCCTTTCTCTTCAATTTCAGCAAATTACTGCTGCATATCTACCAGCTACAGCAATATTGAATTTCCTATTTTCATTTATTGTATTTTTATCTTCGAAAATAACCGACTGATTTGTGATGTGCTAAACAATCTTTGGAATATTTTGGAACCTTAATAAATGTATGTACAGTTCCATATTGACGGACCTGTCCAGAAAGATAAATCAAGCAGCCTTTTGTGAGAAGAAAAATACTTTGTTTGATGGCATAAAAAGAATATGGGGCACTAAGAAAAATGTTGTCTTTTAAAACGAGTGAGCTTAGGTGTTAGTATGCAAATAAAACTCACTTGGAAGAGAAATGAGCTGTGTATGCAAAGATGATGATCAAATGATTTCATTTTGCTGGGAAAGTCATTTTGTTGCTCTAGGTAACACAAACTTTTCTTTGGGTGATGTAGTAATTCATTAGTGTAAGTTGTTTATTTACAAATGCCATTCTTTGCAGCTAATTGATTCCTGAACAAAGACGATTGTTAATCTAGATGTATTTTCTGCTAGACACAATTTAATCTTTTACATTTAGGGCTGGTAACACCATCATTGCAATACAATGCTACTACTGTGTGCTGTGAGCAGGGCAATGTGATGCTCAGAGGTTGATTTACTAAAGGCAAATAGACTCTGCACAGAGCTTAGTAAATTAGCAGAAGCTCTGCTGACTTTCATCATCCAATCATATTCAAACAAAAATTTATTTTTTCATTTTCTTTGCATGTGATTGGGTTTTCTTTGCAAAGTGAGGCTTTACCTTATTTACTAAGCTCTGGAGCAGCTGCACTTGCAAAATGCACAATCTATTTTTCTTTAGTAAATCAACCCCTCTGTGTTCACTGCATCACACATCCTACTAATTCTTTTGTTTCAACTTTATTGAAATGTCAGAATGACATTTCATTCACCTTTAAGCACCGCAGCATGTTGCATTATGGTGTGGTGTGTCGCAAAACCCTGCAATTAAAAAAAAATGTGAATGTTCTACTTATATTTCAGTGCACACCACTGTGCTGAACTGAACAAATAGGGGGTGAGACAAACTGACAAATTGCCCATGCCTTGGGATTGTGTTGGGCGCAGCTGCCCAGTGCAACCCAATGCACTTAAGACCATTGTCACTGAGCAATTCTGTCACTGGTGACAGCTCTTCAGTGGCATGATAACTAACAAATCACTTACCTGCTTTAATGCTAGCCAAACCAGGAAGATGTCACTCTCTGGCTAGGAAGGGAGACTTCATGGTGTCCCAACATTCAATATTCCCACATGTTCCTGGATAAGGCCATAGAGTAAGTGCATCCTGTGCCCAGCTGGAGACTGGTGACATCAAAAATCAAATCACCAGAACACCATCAGATTACCAAATAGGAAGAGTAGGCACCAGCCTATGGGCCCCACGCTGTTTAAGGGCCCTGCAACAACAGATCATAATATTGAACATGATGACAATAAGCAGCCTTGGGGTATGTCCAAACATTATTATTATTACAAGATAAAAGGTGGATACCCTGTAATTTCATCTATAGTACAGTTGTGTTCAAATGTGTTTGGATCATCTGGAGGCATTTGGTATTTGCTCTTGGTGGTAAAGATAGCCACATTTCTTATGATATGGAATCATGTGAGATATTCTTATTCCAGCTACTCATAATAATTCACTGATCAGTTTTCTTTAGCTCCTCTGATTGCAATCTCTCAGGAAATCCATACATACAGAAGAAATTATCCCAAAAGCTGGCTACTCATTTGCAGTTTGGTTGTGATATGAGAACGTATGAGCTAGTTATGTAAAATGGTCTGTAATTACTAACATGTCAACACTTTCATTTTTATTATTCTGTGCTGACCAAAAGCCAATGCATACAAGTTCTAATGGGTAAGACGTTACTATGGATTAAAAGGGGGCACTTCCTTCCGGTCCTCACGTTTTACTCATGCAGCACTACCCCCCACAGGGGTTGCTGGTGACTGGTTCCCCTATTCCTGCACAGCCAGGCAACACGCATTCTCTGCTTGCATCCAAACAAAAGAAGTCAGTCCCTTGGCTTTGTCTTTAAAGTTTTATTAGGGGCAGGGCCGCTGATAGGGCAGTACAACTGGCCCTGTTGTACCGGGCCCGGCCATCAGCTACACAGTGGGGGCCCGGCCACATTAAAGTTCGTTACTGCATATTTAAAAAAAATTGCTTTCTAAACTCCTCTCCCACTTCTACTTGCCTATGGGGTGGTGGTATATAATTTTCCTGGGCCCCATCAGGTCTACAAAGGGGCCCAGGAGGTGAGCGCAGTGGAGGGACTATTTCTTTATTTTCGGGCGCAGGTACATCATGCCGCCCCATTATTCAAATAGTCCCGGCCGGCGGAGTGATACTACTGTTCTCCGTTCGGCTCCCGGGTTCTGTCCTGAGGAGATGTGAAGCAGTTGAGCGGCTGTCAGCGAACAGCAGGAGGAGAGTGCAGCAGCAATGGACACAGTGAGTGGAGATTTAGAGGATAGAATCCTCACTGTGTCCTATTATACCACAGCACAGCAGGTTATCCTTAGCAGCACAATAAGCAGGGGCTCTATCATGGCTCTGTATCACACAGCTATTGGGTGCTGACTTTGTCAACTTATGGCTGTTGGCTGTACTGAGTTTTACAGACTGTCTGTAACACAGCACAACCATAACAAAGTCAGCACCCAACAGCCATGTGACACAGAGCCATGATAGAGCCCCTGCTTCTTGTGCTGCCTGTGTGATGATCATAGGACACAGTGAGATACTTTACACTTCAGTTGGGGGAGCAGTAAACATGTGCAGCAGAGCTGCATTTTTACTGCCCCCCCAAACCAATCCCCTACATACCAGTATGTCACTGGGTTGGAAGGGTGATATCTTGGACATTATTACAGCAATGAACAAGATATCATTTTTTTTTTTTTTTGCCTCAGTGATTCTGCACACAGTAAAAGTAATCCTAGTGGCTAAGAAGCCATTGGATTACTTTTACAGGCAGTGGCATCCCTGCCTTTACCACCTTTAGGATGCAAACAGTAGCATCCAGTTCCTGAGACACAGTGAGAGGGGCGGATGTCATTCCTCCCACTGTGTGGCATGAAGCGACAAGGATTTTATCACTTCCATTTTCGGTCTCATGTAGCCATTACCGGTTTGAACAAGCATCTGATCAAACTGATCTTGGTTTGATCAGATGCTTTGAACAGATATGGGGTCTAAAAGACCCCAGATCTCTCCATAAAGAGGACCTGTCGTGGCTCATGCTATCACAAGTGATGTTGTTCATCCCTTGTGATAGCAAAAAAGAAAAAAAAATATAAAGATACAGTGTACGATTTTTTTCTTTGTAATAAAATTAATAAAAATACAATTTTAAATAAATTTAAACTGCCCCCACTACTTTATGCTTATGCGCAATTGCGAACGCACACATTGGCTCTGCAAGCATTTATATAAATGGCAACAAACCTGCATTTTGTTTCGAGTCGGGATCAGGGGGCGGGGCAATGGGTGGTGTCAAGGTTTTGGTTGAAGGGGGCCCCATCAGGTGGGCTGTATGGGGCCCCATGATTTCTAACAGCGGCCCTGATTAGGGGTAACACTTTGGATGGGGTAAAGTGATTTAGGGGATGCCCAACTTGAAGCAAAGAACAATAACTAAAAGAAGACAACTTCCTTCTTCCGTACAAAAAGATCCAGAACTGCTTTCTTTCCTTTCCTCACACAGCCCTTAGTAGATTTGGAGCAAAAGGCCATTACAGACTAGGAGCTCTCAGTCCCTTTTGGAAATAGCACAACATTTTAGGCAAACCACATGCAGGAGTGTATCCTCTCCTTGTGTAGAACTGCCCCAAGCTACACTGCTTGCAGGCACTACCAGCCCTCCTGGCTCCTCTAAAGATCTCCCATGGCAGGGATAAAAAGGATTGAGCACAATGCTGTCCTTTAGAAAGCTTGCTATATCCCTGGGTGTGCTGATGTGCTCACTCTGTCCTCCTTGCTCCCACTGCTCTCAGGCAAGATTCCAAGTCAAACTGCTCTGCTGAATGGATCCTCCTAAGCCAGTCTAAACCCAGACTGGAGCTGGAGTCCCCCCTAGATCTAGGAGACCTCTCCTAGGCCACCAACAACCTCCTCAGTACTCATTCATATTTAAAGGGCTGGTCTAGTCACCCTGCCATGATAAGTACGCCTGGGGGTTGGCCACGTTCCCCAATGTATGCAGATCAACCCTCCTGGCCTCCACCTACCAACCTCTAGAATTTTTTTTCAAATTTCCAGGACCAAGGGGAGGCACCAGAGACCTGCCTCTGAGTCATCCAGCCTAACCTGCAGTAAACCCTGACCCAGATTTCAGACTCACATTTACCATGAGTCAATTCATTTGCCTGCACTTAACTAATAGCACACTAGAGGGTGCTACACTCACTACACATCTTTTGCATTGTCTTATTTATATTTGAATGTCTTCCTCTATTCGGGTTCAAAAAAAATTTTCACGGGCTAAGAAGAATGTTCCATGTTGACCTTGATGACTTGCATCATCATCACCAATACCCTTTAAGACATCAGATTTTAGTGAAGAAGGGACTACAAATTCATATCTCCTGGTTTCAGATCTGTTTTTGGAAACTCTGTAAGGAATTTGATCATTTAATTTATGTTGTAAGTTTATTCCTATGCTTTAGCAATTGCAAAGTCTTTTGAGATTCATAGGGGCATTCCCTTTTTAGGTGGTCTTCTTTTCCTCTGAACAAAGTACTGTATATGACCCTGGAAGAATCTTTGTATTTCATTTTGCATCAGTGGGTATGTTATACCCATGTTGTTCTTAGAGTACATTGGGGGATATTCGATATGCTGGTTACAGGTTATTTCCCATTACTGCTTTAACTTCTTCACTGTCATTGAATAAGAATTTGCACCACTTTGGGATGTCAATTGCAGCATGTGTTAAACGTACAGAAAGTTTAAGTGATTCCTTAATAGCATCCTTACAAAAACTTTGGCAATATTTCAGTAAATTCTGATATAAATATCTCACAATTCTATTACTGAAACTTGGCTTGACAAATAGCTGCCAGCTTAGATCAGCCAGAATGTCCAGTGTTCCTGGTACATATTTAAAGCTTAAATCATGTGGTGCAAGCCTTGTGACAAATTTTTGTTTGCAAGCATCCAACTTAGGTTTACTCATACATGTACCTGTGGACTGTTGTTAGTTAATGCAGTAAAATGGTGCCCTTTTAACCTCCCTGGCGGTATGATGCTTTTGGATTTTAGGTGCTGAAAGCGGTACCATTATTTTGCATGTAATTCTTGTGAATGAGCAGCCCAAACCAACTGTATACATTTATATATATATATATATATATATATATATATATATATATACATAAAAAGTACAGTAAAACTGCAGGAAAGGGCACTGGGAGGCAAACTAATGTGATTTTTTTTATATTGAATGGTATCAGTGTGTTTGGTGTGTTTTACATTTGAATTTGCCGCCGGTTCCACCCCCCTGCGAACGTCACATCGCAGGAGACAGAAGCCGGGGCATGGAGAGGATCGGGAGGAAGAACCGCCGCTAGACACCGCCGGACACATCACTGGATCCCGGTGACAAGGTAAGTAACCCTGCTTACAGGATCCAGCGATGCTTCTGGCGGTACCCCGAGTGTGGCTCGGGGTTACCGCTTTTGGCTCTGAAATTTAACCCCGAGCCACGCTCGGGAATACCGCTAAGAAGGTTAACCAATGACTAAACTTGTCACCAACTGCCAATTTGCAGGCTAAGGCCTCATGCAGATAGAATATTTTTCTTCCCCTGGACACCTATGCTTCAGGGGAAGAAAAAGCAGCGTTAAAAACTAGCCTAAAGCAAATGTGTTTAGAAATGTTTAGGTGTGTCAAGCGCTTTCTATTGGCCAAAAATTTAATTTATTCTAGCTATTAGAATAAACAAATGCTCAAGTGGTAAACGCTCCTAGCACTTAAGCATGTTTAGACGCGTTCATAGGTGTTTACACAAGTTTAGGTATGTCAGGCGTTTTCTTGTAGCAAAACTTTTCTTTCCTGAATGTGCTGACTCTGGGTTTTTTTTTCTGCCTTTAAACACTCCTGCCTCTTAATACCTGTAAACGCAATCAAAGAGAGGCATTTAGCGGCATAAAAAAAGGAAAACATCCTTAAAAGTGGCATTTATGACATTCTGTGTGCATGAGGCCTATGAATTCAAGATGGTGGTCTGGGTTGTCAATCTTGTTAGCAAAAGAAATAGGCTGGACTTTCTTTGTGCATTCAGATATTTGAGTACAGCTCCAAATCCATACATTGAGGCATCAGTAGACAGGATGAATAGTTTGATAAAATCTGTGTGTGCCAGTATCACAGTAGTAGTAGTAGCAGAAAAGGGGGTTCCAGCCATCAAAAGCTTTTCGTCATTCTTTTTTCTGATTCTTGGAACAGAGTTTTCTTGAGGTGATGTTTAGTCGGCCATATAATTTTACCTTCTGCTTTGCTTGTTTTTTTATTCCACCCGTGAACTTGTGTAGTGTCTTTTTTACTTTCTTTCTTAGGAAATGCTTGTATGAAATGAGAGTAGTAATACTCCAATCCTAGAAGGGATCCTTTTTTGTTCTCAGAAAGGGGTTTTGCCATTCTAGATAACTTCTTTCTTCTCCATTACGCCTTTGACAACGTCTTTTGATGAGGAAACGCGTCAGACACGTCACAACGCACAGAAGCACGCCCACGCCGCAGCCATCTTTTTTATCCATGTTTGTACTCTCCTTCTGACATGTGAGTTATTTATCTACCTTTTTACGTACTACACTATTGGAGTCCTCTTTTCTTTTGGAGGTATTTTTGATCTATCAAGCCGATCACTATTGGGGAGTTTCTGAGGTGTCGTTTATCAATTCATATATATGGGGCATGATCTCCATCCCGAGCTGGCTGTCTGCTGCTAACTGAGTGCTGCTGATCGATATTGATTGCTGCTGATCGTATGGATTTATCATCACTACATACGCTTTTTGACCACTCTTGAGTGAGGGTCAAATAGCTCTGGTAAGCGGACAGCTTTCCCCTGAGCACGTGGTGGAGCATATGTGGAAACTATCTATCACTTCCCGGTGATGGACTCCTCCCTATCTCTCCTCAAATTTATTTATACATAATAAGTGGAATTGTGTTTGGACTATCATTCATAGAATTGATGCACTGATATATTGTCTCCTTTTCTATTCCTTACACAGTATCCTCTTTTCCTGAACACCTATCATTCAATTTTGGGTTCATTGGGTATATGTGGCGCTGCACTCTTTGCTGTTACTCCATTACATTTAAGTCTTCGCACATTTTCTAGAACTATGCAGGAGTCATTCTTCTGTAAGGAAGACGTAAAGGTCAGTAGTCTATTAGGAGTATCCAATGTACAAAGCCTTTGGCTTCACCTCAAACTAGCGTTCTGGAAAAGATCTGTTCAAAGCAAACAATTAGCTATTCAACTTTTTTTCTATTATACAGAGACTTTACATAAATCTGTTTTCAGTTCATCTAAACCAAGATTTGTGAGAGTTGTTCAGATGTTTTCAGGATGCTTAGATTGTTCAGTCCTAGAGCTTCCACCTGTTCCCAAGTTACTGTGAACAGTATTTTCTCACTCTGAGCAGTGCTGTGACAACATTCTTTACAGTGAAGCTCAAAATCCTCTAGGGATTATACAACGGTATATATCTGCAATTATGGCATTTATCCAAATTAACATACCTGTCTAATGTGTTAATTAGTCTCATAGGAATCCATCCTTCTCACCATAAATGTGTCCAATCAGAACATTGGGGTTGATTTACTAAAATGGGAGAGTGCATAATCTGGTGCAGCTGTGTATGGCAGCCAATCCGCTTCTAACTTCAGCTTGTTCAATTAAGCTTTGACAAAATACTTGGAAGCAAATTGGTTTCTATGCAGAGCTGAACCAGATTTTGCACTCTCCAGTTTTAGTAAATCAAACCCATTACATGGGCATGACTTAGGTGCAGAAGATTCTACAATGACTATACCGCTAATTAATACCTTAACTTTCTCAGGGAACTCTCCTTATACTAAATATTCTTGGTGTGACTGTAATATAATACATTTATTAGGACGTACAGTACTCACTTTTGCTTGGATAGCATTCCCTCTTCAATGGCTCACATTGGCTAGGTAATACAGAAAGAGATTTGACTTATATTAAATTTCTCAAGGGGGGGGGGCTAACATTTTCCAAAAATATGTCATATTTTTTCAACTGAGGAGCAGTTAATAACATTTGTATCAATGATGACATGATCAGTTTGTTCTGGTACCACCAATACTTGAAAAACCATTTCACAGTTTAACATCCCTAAATGTATTTCATGCACAGCCTTTGGCTTCGCTTTGTTACCATCACAACCTACATGCACAATACCATTTGCCATGGCTGGACATTGAGAAAATTCGCCTGGCTTAGTTTTTCCTCTACTTGTACACAGATACAACACACCATTGAACTGCTATTAATCATAGCATTCAATTTACATCTTTCTTGAACTGAACAGTAGTATAAAATAAATTGTCATGTAGAGGATTCTTCTGTGGTGGTGTTGAAATACCACATGAGTATCTTTAGGCAATCCCTCAACATGTTCTCTATAAACATTTTCTAGGTAATCAGAACCATGGGTAACAGGTATTTGTGAATTTTAGCTTATACCTCACTCTTTCAAGTGCAGACTTTCTAGCTTAAGGTATAGCTAAAGGCAAAACCTTTTTTTAGTTTTGGATAGAGTGGAAAGGGTGTGGAGCACATGTAAGGTTTTATTACTGTTTGTGCCCCTGTTAAAGAGATTCACCCTCACTATTTATCATGTTTACTGTTATCATTGAAAGTGAAAGAAAAAAAACACATTTTACATTTTTCCCCTGAACAGTAAGTGATGGGAAATCTTCCAATGGAGACGCTAGTTCTGATGACCCTGGTGACAATCAGAGATTCCCTCACTTTAAAGGAATTTCCTAATGCTTGTTTTGGTTATTGGATAGGAAATTAAGGTAAATCTCCCCAATGGGACACAGATGGCAAAAACAAACATGGCAGGGGTTATAACCCTCCATTACTCCATTAATTAGTTCTTTAACTGACTGTTTTTTTTAACAATATTGCCTAATGTGGCCAGGTTGCCAGCAAAAAAAAACAAAACGTTGTTAATCATACAGTGTACCTTAGTAGAGTGACTACTATCTATGCATACTACACAAATAGTGTGCTTCACTACAAGAAATGAAAGACATGCCAATTGTGACCCAGGGGGTTGATATGCACTTGAAATTGGTATAACTTTTCTAGCTGTGCAATTATTCTTCACATTTTTGTATTGTTTTTCTCTTTATTGCAAAAAGAAATAATGTATTTTAACTGAAGACCAGTGTTAGGAACACTGGTGGATGCTTGAAGATTATCTTTTGTTTTCGTAGCTAGGGTTTGGTCCATCTTAGTGTCAGTCTGGATGACAATACATCATTTCATGGACCTCATTCTCAATGCATTTTTTAGGGGGTTGCATCTGAACATACGCTACAGGTCTGGCTCTGGACAATGTCTAATAAACATCATTGCTGTCTCATGTCATGGGTCCTCTACACATTTTCCTTGTCATTTTAGGCACTCATTTGCAAGATACCTTTATTTAAATGAATCCAGCAATCTATACTTCTTTCACCAGGTCTAGGTAATGCTGAATAGAAGTGTGAAAACTCAGCACTGTCTTCTACCATATAATTAATATACCTAGAACAATCCATTATGCAAACAAATATCTAAAAAATCCAAAATCATAGAGTGCCACATGTAACTATTGTGTCCTTGGAAGTGTAATCCTCTGCCAATACTGTTGAGCAATATCTATGCAATTGCTCCATATACATAAGGTATACAATTATACATACAAATGTCTAAAAAAATTGAATTCATAAAGTGCCATATAAAACATTTGTGCCAGTAATAAGTCCTTGAAATTGCAATCCGTGCATCAATTTCCTTGTGCCAATAAAGTGTAGTATTAAATTACGAAGGTGCTATGCTCCCCTACCTCCTGTGCCCCCACTAACCAACTCTCAATGAGAATAGCGCCTGTAGGAAAAATCCTTAGATGTCTCTTCTGGGTGGTTCCTCAGCTTTCGCCTACATTCCCACAGGGAGGGGGTTTTTCTCTTGTACGTTTACCATGGGAGGAGCATTAGAAGATATCCATAGCGTGATGCCGTTTTTTGTAAAAAAATATCTTTTTAAATTTACATTTACACTCACATATACCATTCTTGGTTAAAAGCATGTACTAGGAACACACTAGCCATGGTTTTGTTCCAAACCCAGGATAGTGTGTTCCTAGTTTGCTGGGCTTTCAAATTCCAATCTCAAAAGGACATTACATATTTTTTTCACCACAGCAGCAGTCTAATCACACATTGAATCAAATACCACAGCACGGGGACACCCCTAACATATGTTTAAATGCTGAATAGAAGCCAGCTAGTGGCATTACGGAGGAAATAATTTCCACAAAATGTTGCTAGTGAATACTGTAAATGACAGTGGGGTCTTGTCTTATGGCAGTAGGTTTCTTATTCATTGCCAATCAGTTGCTCCAAGATTTCCTTACCATGTTCATCATTTTTATCAAGATTAATTTGTCATCATCATCCCTCTGAAATATTGGGGGGTTTGTTACATTTGCCATTAGCATAGCATTAAACCTAACCCAGTCCCAGGCTTGCTTGCCACTCTGTTATTGAGAGATTAGCAAACAGACAATTGAGTGGCTAATCTGCTGCCCAACTTCTCAGACCAGACAAGAACTAGTGGGGTTAATTTACTAAATCTGGAGAGTGCAAAATCTGGAGCAGCTCTGCATAGAAACCAATCAGCTTCCAGGTTTGTGGGTCAAAGCTTAATTGAACATGCTGAATTTAGAAGCTGATTGGCTACCATGCACAGCTGCACCTGATTTTGCATTCTCCAGTTTTAGTAAATCAACCCCAGTGTGATTTTCGTACCACTAAGCGCTCTTCTGGTGTAAGAATTTGTAGCATACGGTATGTTACATCTTCTAAATACGGAATACGCAATCTTGGGTTTTTGTTTATACTCTGATTATCGAATACAGCAAACCTAGACCTTGTCAATAGGTTTTTTCTCTGCCAATATCTACGCTAGTAGTACACAGAGTACACAGTAGAGCTATGTCACCGAAGTATCATATATAAACTAGTTCATGTGAACAGCAAACAAAAAGTCTTTTAAAAATTGGAAGTCCCATATGTACTTCTTGAGAGTTGTGACGTCACATTAAAGTAACATTTTACCACTATCCATCCACAAAACCTTTAACACCTTGATCCACCAAAGTGAATCGATCCAACTGAAAAAGGCCCTTTTTTGATAATCTTCCACTATCATCAAAACGGCGAAACAGTAACCAGATAAGTTGGACTTTAAATTCTAAAGGTTATAATGTGCTGCATTCGATATCCAGAGCAATTCCAGTCTATATTGGTCCATACATGATACCTCACAGACATAATGCTGCTTATGTATACATATTGTAATTTGAATACTGAGTGCAGCTCCATTATTTAAATCACATAGTAGCACAGGAGGGCGGATATAGTGTACTGTAAGATTTTTACTCTATATTTCGGACCTGTAAAAACCTAAATCAACAACGTGGTCAGAAGTTGTGTTTGCATTTTGCGACTAGTTACTCAGTTAAATGCCTCTCCTGTTGGCCAAGGGCAAAGCCCTGGAAGAGTTGTGCGATGTTTAGGCATAGTATTCAGTCACTGCAAATAAAAAAAATTTAACCCAATATTCTAAGTTCATATATTTCAAACTTTGACTAGTCCGCTGTTGTTACTGTAGACAGCTTTGGAAGTTCTTGCTGATCACCCATGAATAATGAATCCAAGTCACGGCACCAAAATGTACTTTTCAATTTCATGCATCAATCTGAAACACATGTATTTGATCCTCACACACCTATCTAGTCATCATTCGGACCTCTGAAGTTGCACATGGTTGGATTTAGAGGGTAACTCCAATTCCATGGAAAAAATATAGCAAACATAAAAAAAATATATATATAGTATTTGAAATTGCTACAAAAGCCATGTTTTAATTTAATTCTATTAAAAATAGCCTTTCCTTTTCAATGCACAGCTGTGATTTTCTGTAAAATTCAATGCAACATGGCCACCTGGAGGCATTCCGTACACCAACTGTTTAGACAATGCCCCAAAAAATTTAATTTTCTGTTTGCGGGATTGGCTTACTGATATTCCTAGAAGTCTGGACTAAGATACAAGTCAATTTTTAGGCACCCCTAAAATAAAAAGGCATGTTTTGGTAAGATATTCCCCAAGGGTTATACACTTCCAAAGGAATGCAGATGCTGCAGCATTCCTCATTACAACACAAAACATGCATCAGCTGTTCTTAATGAACCAGACTCTCCCATTCAGAATGAGTACGTGATCAGTCAGACGAATACAGAATTCAATCAATAATATCCTTTCAGATGTATTAAATCATACATCACAGTACATGTGCAATGTTCACCTTCAATCCAGAGATTTTCACTACAGTAAACTTTTGTTACTAGATTTTTTGAGTCTTAATGCCCAGCATCATTCAACCCACTTCAGGCTGGGGAAGCATAATGTAAGGAGAAGCAGCACAGTGATAAGCTTATGTTTCTGTCACTCTGCTTTCTTTTCCTATCAGCTTGCTCTTGTCAGCGCATGGAGTGATTGGTTCCTTGAGCTGCTTCTTCTTCTAGTACACCAGCTCTGCTGTATAGAGACTGTAAGAGGCTTTTACAAGGTCAAATTAAGGTATTTACACTTAAAAAATACTATGATATATTAATGATTACAGAGCTACATACATTTATGTCTTTATATCTGCCGAGAGTTCAGTTTTAAAATCAAATTCATATACCATTTTTCTCATTGCATGATTCACATGAGACCACAAATAAGTTCTGCTTACGTAAGTGTACATTGCCCGTGTATTGAATACCTATAAGAACTGTTTATGCAAGCACAGTAGATGATGTCCTTGATAAAACATGGGAACAAAGAAATGTACCAAGAGTACAATACCTCCATTTAGTATAAAGCAATAATACACAGTATAGCAACCACACGTCATATATACCGGTATAGGCTGTTCATTGCCATGTATGAATTTTCAATGCATTTGCAAGGCACTGTTACAGAGAACACGACCTTGTTATTGGTGGCTTTTATCTCAAAAAGAATTACAGAGTAGTGTTACTGACGCAGACATCCAGGCATGCAAACGCATTAGGATCAAATTGTGCAGGAATTGTTAAACCTGTTATTGAATTATTGAAGAATACATAAAACTAGAAAACTTACAATTTCCGGGGAAAGTGTATGAAGTGTTCTTGCAGCCACCGGTGGTCTCCAGCTGGAGTGGGTGGAGTAACTATGTGTGTGTGGGAGTGGCAGCAGTTTGTGGTGTGTGTGTTGTGTGTGTGTGTGTGATTAAGTGGTGTGTGTGTGCGCCTGTGTTGTGTGTGTGTGTGGTGTGTGTGTTTTGTGTGTGTGTGTGTGTGTGTGTGGTGTGGTCTGTGTGTGGTGTGTGTGTGGTGTGGTCTGTGTGTGGTGTGGTCTGTGTGTGTGTGTGTGTGGTGTGTGGGGTATGTGTGTGGTGTGTGTGTGTGGGAGTGGCAGCAGTTATGAAATTTTGGCAGTTAGAAACTAACAGTCTAGTTTTGAACATTCCGGAACATTCCGCCATTCATTCTTATGGGGCAACTTACCAAAGTTGGAGGTGCCCATCTTCATACGGCTCTAGTGTAAAAGCTCTAAATCTCACAGCTTAGAGACTTATACCATAGGAATCACAATAACCCAGCTGCCATTTTGTTGTATAGTATGTCTATGAAACATTAAAATTAAAGGCACAGTCACAGGTTAGATAACGGCCTTGAAATTTGAGATGGTTTGAGTGCTGTTTCAATGACTGTCAATGGACGGCGTGAGTTGGAAACAAACGGTCATAGTGTAAAACTATTAGGGCTATGACTTAGATGTGGACATGTTAAGTGTGGCAGCAGGGATAGGCAAATGTTTTGATGTAACATTTGTGTAGGTGGCCTTAAAAATGGAGTGGCAGCAGTTTAGCTATTGTGGAAAGATTTCTTCGCTGACCCTCTAACTATTTTCAGGCCCCACTCTAGTTTTGAACATTCCACCATTCATTCCAATGGGGCCAATTTCGCAAAATTTCACCACAAAAACGATGATATTTCGCAAACCATTCAGCAAAACCTTCCAAAAAGTAATAGCAACGCGATCTGGAACGATCTGCTCATTTCGGTATATTACTTGTCTGTGTAGTGTAAAAACTGTTGGAGGAGTTAGGGTGCCAAATTTTCCCATAGGCTTTCACTATAATAAGAATAATATATATGTGAAAGAATAGTACGTGTACTTGCCATAGGCAAGAACATTAATTATATAGATTGTAGATACATATTGCATTTTAATACTTTCTTTTCTTATGATTAAGCAGTGGGTGGAGCTTTGGGTTCCTTTATACATGTAGTTATCTGTCTCCATTCCATTTGTAAAAGCCTTTTGTTTGCAGAGCCTAAAGTGGTCCATAAGACTGATGGTATTTTTACCTTAATGCATTCTCTGTATTAAAGTAAAAAACCTTCCGAGTGTAGCTCCCCCTCTCAGAAACCCCCCACCTGAGCCGATTTGCACGTGAGAAGCTCCTCTCTTGGCTCTCTCCTTTCTCAAAGGCTCAGAGACAGCAGCAGGAGTGCTCTGGGAACCCTTTGTTGTGTATTTTTATTATTTTTAAAACAAAAATTGTATAGAGATTTTGAAAAGACATATAAAACAACAGTTTAAAAGCCTTAAAACTTTAAACAGAAATACATTTGACTAAAAAAAATGTAATTTCCCTGCTCCAGCAAGTACTTCATACACCTAAAACAGAAAAACAACATAATCTCAGGGTATTTGTATAAAAATTATATCTTTATCTCTGAAAACACTTTCCTTTTCTGGGGGTCCCCATTCCTATACCAGTTATAGATTAGAAAAAACTAGGAGGTATCATTGGCCATTCCTCCTTTTCAACCTGTCTTGTGGGAGAGCTCAACAAAGCAGCATGACTCCTCCTAATTCCCAGGGATCCTAAAGTGGATGTGAACCCCAGTCATGAAATCTGACCTATGCACATATATCTGTAGTGTTTACTTATTTCTCTTTAAAGCTCTTAGTCATGTGTCTTTCTGCTGCTCCGTTCTTCTCTTATCAGCATTAGAACATTGTTTTTTTTTTTTATGGATCTAAAGGTTTTTTTTGTTTGTAACAATGTTCATTGTAACTGAAATTTTCAGGTTAACTAAAGCATTATCATAGTTTATCTTTATCGCAAGAAGTTCCTTTTTTCTGCCACAAGATGAAGCTTAATGAATTTAGATTAATCATCAGTTAGGAGGATTGCATTTTGGGAGTTGTGGTTCCAGCCAGAAAGAACTCCAATGTTAAACCAACCCAAAAGGACTTCTAAGACCAGCCTGCTGTTGGATAGGAGGGGTTATTTTAAATTAGAAAACCCGGGAAGCCAAAGGGGAGTCTGGGAAAGGAGGTGTGTGAGTAAGTGCAGGCCCTGTCTGGGAGAGAGACAGGGAGAAAGATCAAGGAGAAGACTGTGCTTTACAGTAGAGACAGTGACTGTCAGTTCTGGAGAACTGGTGAAGCTTCTGCCATCTGTCAAGACAAGTCTGCATCCATCTCACCGTGTGCCTGAGCCAGCGATCATCCTGAGGCCTAGTGCTGGAGACCCAGACCTGCTGATTTCTGCTGGGACGCTGAGTCTATCAGGCTGATGTTGTAGCGCAGAGGTACACCTTGAATCATTTCATCTTAAAGAGGACCCCCGTTCATCACGGAAGGAGACCTGCTGCTACAAATACTGTGCTGTTGGTAAGTGGAATATTAATCCTTTGTGCCGCACTGACTGACTGTAGTGAAATTCATTGTAAGACAAACCACACTATCCCTCTTGAAGGCACCACCAACTATCCTTTGATGTTCTGCAACAATCCTGCTGTTTAGAATTTGAACCCTGAACATCCCAGATACATCTCATAATATATTCCTGATAATTAACCCCATGCTGGACGCTTTGCCACTCAGTGCACTTGGGAAGTCAGCGTTCTACAACCATTTCTTTATTACAGAAAACATTTTCTTTATTTATTAAACTTCTTCAAGAGCTCCAACGTGGCTGGCTGAAGATTTACTTTGAAGAATGCATTAGAGCGCTTGTTACCCTGTTTAGTCAAGAGTTTAAAATTATTTTACCATCATTGCATTGTAGCCTAGGCCAGAGATTCCCAAACTATGGCCCTGCAGCTGTTTCAGAACAACACATCCCATGAGGCATTGTAAAACTCTGACATTCACATACCCTGTTTCCCTGAAAATAAGCCCTACCCCGAAAATAAGACCTAGCTATAATTTTGGGGATGGCTGCAATATAAGCCCTACCCCGAAAATAAGCCCTAGTTAAAGTCGTTGTAAAAACATGCAGTCCATTTTGTAAAAAGATTATATAATATGCAGTGTGTCTCCTTTAGTAACTTTATTGTGGAATATACCTTATTTACAGTGCCGCTGGGTGCTCACATGACCTGCCGTAGATCTTCTGCTCTCCTCCCAGTTGACGTCAGTGGCCCCTTACTCTGCAGTGCTCAAAGCCGGGAAGAAGAGTTCCGGTGGGTCATGTGAGCACCCAACGGTGCTGTAAATAGGGTATTTTCCACTATAAAAATACAAAAAGGAGACACACTGCACATTCTATAATCTTTTTACAAAACTGATTTTGACCAAGGTTTATTTTTGGGATTACAGAATGCCCTAATGCTGACTCCTGAGATGACAGGGAAGACAGGGGACACAGGACATTTTTTAAAAACATTTTATTGTTTTATTCCAGGTTTTTTAGAACAAAGAGGGGTAAATGAAACAGTACACTGTGCTGTCTATCATGCCCTAAAGGATCAGGATTTTTTTTTGTTAGGGTTTCAACCACTTTAGGAGCGTCATGATGACATGCCTGTTTTTGAATAAATGTAAATTATTGTACGTACCGTAAATAAATAAGACACCCCCTGAAAATAAGCCCTGTGTTTTTTGTAGCCAAAATTAATATAAGACCCGGTCTTATTTTCGGGGAAAAAACGGTACATGACTAGGCATGATGGGAATTGTAGTTCCTGAACAACTGGAGGTCCGTAGTTTGGGAATCCCTGGCCTAGGCCCTAGCCCCCTCACTGTAAGTGACTCTAGGCGACTTAGTCATTGTTCTATTGATACTGAATTCACAGTCGCCTTATGTTGTTCATTTCCAGTGAGGAAAACTACAGTTTATGCAGCTTTATCAAAACCTAAGGAGGCACTCCTACTGCATTGATTGATATTTAAAACTGTATATGCTAAAACGTATACTGCATTGTGATTTCCTGTTATTTTTGACTACTCATATTGTTAATATAACTTGTTATCATACTCCAAGGTCTCAAGTCTTATTTCAGGGTGACCCTAAAACATTTACCAAACCTTGTCAATTTGTGTCTGTTGACGGGTATATTAATTTAAAATGGTGGAGGTTCCCCATCCGGTGAGGACTGTGCGGAAGCTGGGAACAGCGTGGCAAGGGCCGACATACAAGCAGAGGAGACACGCTCCCTACATTTAAGCTCTGGTCCTTCCTAAGTTTGATATGAGACATGGAGTGACTACCCTCACTACTATGTCACTATACATTGCCTTTCTGAGTTTCCCAAAACGCACAGTCCTCCTCGTTAAAGAATTCTCTATGGAGATTAAGATATGTGCCTGATTACTATATGTACAGACAAAGAAATGATATGCTCCAGATGAAGCTTTTTTGTCTAAGAAAGCGAAACATGTCGAGCAAAGGTCATATATTACATGGTGAATGTTAACTTATATTTTCAGTCGACCCTGCTGACCGGCACCATACTGCTTGGGCGTCCGTCGGCGGTTCTTCTGATAACAAGTAATACGTTTCCAAGGATTATATGACTACTAATGATCTTGTACTTTGAACTGTATGTAAACCGACTTTTATAAGTTCTATGCACTGAGATATTGTACAACATAGACCATTGTTATGTGGTCTCATTGTGTCCTTAATACACAATCATTTGCCTGTATTTTTCTATGATTTTAAAACATTTAGTTTTGTATTGAATAAAAGAAATCTTTTTAACAAAACTTTTGTGCCCGAAATCTCTGTTTCCCAATCCTTCCAAGTGTTGACGGGTATACCCAAAGTGTCAGAGGTACAGGGGTCTTTGTAGAGGTCAAAATATGAACTGAGGACCCAATTCAACCAGCGGCTCCTACGAGGTAGCGCTACATGTTTTTAAAATCTTTTTATTCATTTTACTGTAGACAAAAAAAAAAAGACAAAACATTGAAAATCACATATAAATGTAATATTCCCAGAATATGCATACTACAAAACATTTTGAATTTCCTTACTATACATATAGTTCCACCACTTTACTGGGTATATGTAAGGGTTTACATCCACTTTAAAGGAGACCAATTGTTAAAATTACCTACCACCTATACTGGCAATCCAGTAACAATGTAAAGTAAAAAAAAAAAATGTAACTTTCTTTTAGGCTGGGTTTACACATATGCAATGTGGGATCCAGCCCGATTCCTGTGAGGGTTCCTGCATCGCATCTAACTCGCAGGCAGTTAACACTGCACTCTGTGAAATGCTACGGGTGTCAGTAGAAAGTTAATGACTCCCTCAGATCGGTTTGCATATAACAGTGCCAACTGTGAAAATGGTACAGGAATTGGATCGCATGGGTGTTCCAGTGCAGACCAAAAAAGGGGTCCTGTACCATTTTGCTCCAAATGCAATGAAAATTCAGCCATAAAAACTGTATGGCTAAATTTGCATCGCACAGACATCCCATGTGATGTGCACAGCATTGTTCTGCAGATCGCATACAATGTCTGTGTTTGCACCAGTGTGAACCCAGCCTCAGAGCTACTGCTCTGCGCTTCCAAGTCGAGCATTTATTGCCTCAGTTCAAGAGAAGGATAAGAGTTCATGCAAAGCTGCTGATTGGTTGGTTCTGCCTGAACCCTAAGCGCTTTCAACTGAGATTATATGCTTAAATCTAACATCACATGACCAGCTGCTGTGAAAACCAGAGGAAGCAGTTTTACAGGTAACTATTTCAAAAAGTTTTTAATATATTATTACACAAGGTGCAGAAAATGTATGCCTTTTTCATACCTCCCAACTTTTTGAGATGGGAACGAGGAACACCTATAAGCAAAACTATGCAGGCACCGCCTGCCACGTCCCTTTAACCTCCTTAGCGGTATTCCCGAGTGTGGCTCGGGGTGGAATTTTAGTGCCATTAGCGGTAACCCCGAGCCACACTCGGGGAACCACCAGAGAGCATCGCTGGATCCTGGTAGAGGGTACTTACCTTGTCCCCGGGATCCCAGGATGTGTCCCTGCAGCATACGGTGGCCGGATCTTCTGCCTGATGCTGTGAGCCCCGGCTTCCGTCTCCTGCGATGTGACGCTCGCAGGGGGGTGAAACCGGCGGCAAATTTTTTAAAGTAAAACACACAAACACAATGATATATTGTAATCCTATTGGATTACATTACAAAATAAAATAAATTTACATTAGTTTGCCCCCCAGTGGCATTTCCTGCAGTTTTATGTATGTATATATGTATATATATATATATATATATATACACACACATACATATATATATAATATATGTATACGTATATATATATATATATATATACATATATATATATATACTTTAACTTATTTATAGTTATTTATTATATTATAATTTATGATTTTGTGTTTCAAACTTTATCATACCCGAGATGTTATAAAGAAGAACGCACAGTGAAAAAAAATCATATGTAAATAGTTGGTTTGGGCTGCTTGTCCTTAAGAATTACTAGCAAAATAATGGTACCGCTTTCAGCACCTAAAATCGGAAACAATCATACCGCCAGGGAGGTTAAAGGTGAATTATATGAAGAAATTATTAGTTGAAATTCAGTTTTATTTACCCCTACTATTCCTTTTAATTGGCTTTTGAAATTTACAAATGCAACAATTTAGAAATTGGAAAAGTTTGGCACTGGGAAGCACTTTTTTAAAGATAAAAAGTGCATTTTTTGTACAACTATATAGATCAGACCAAAATGAGGGACAAATTAGGAGGAAAGAGCGACAGAGGGACTTTGTTCCAAATCCGAGACAGTCCCTCGAAATCAGGGACAGTTGGGGGCTATCCTTTTTATTGCGCTGAACTGCGAGCTCCTGTATGTTGAACAGTGGCGGCTGGTGCTCCATGGGCCAGGGGGGGCGGCAGACGGACTGCACCATGCACCCCCCATGCAGCCCCCCATCCCCCCCAGGCCGCACACCAGGACCCCATCAGGTTCCCGGACCCCCCCCCCCATGATCCCCCCACGGCTCTTTCACCCTCAGCATCGGCGGTGGCAGCTTCAGCTTCGGCTTCTTCCCCCTCAGTAGAAGTGTCTCCTTCCCCATGCCCAATGGCATGGCTTCTACTTTTGGCCAATCAGGAAACAGGTCTCAGGACCCGCTTCCTGATTTGCCAGGAGGCGGATCTGTGTGACAATAGCGAATATTTATTCGCTATTGTCACACAACTGGGTGGGCTCGGGGCGCAGTGCTCCATGAAGTCCATGCGTCCGGCGCCCCGCATGTAGATTAGGGGGCCGGACGCATGGATAGGGGGAGCGGCGCCCCTGCGACCCCAATACACCAGCCGCCACTGATGTTGAACTGTGTTTTCAAATTTGTTTTTGATGTACAGGCCACATGAAGGGTCAAAATCCTTTTTTCGAAAATGGTGATAGGTACAGTGCATTGACACATTATTTTGTGTTTTGCATAAAAATGCAGAGTTTTGCATGTTTCCTCCACACACACCATGCACTATGGTTTGAATATACTGTAGCACATAGAGGACAATTGTTTTTGAGCTTGCGACGCTCAATGCACTTGGTGTGAACGAGCCCTAACACTTTAAAGACAGGATAGTTGGACTAGGCATTAACATGCAACATTTTCAAAGGGGTAATTACAGTTTACCAGGTTCTCCAGTTAAAGTGCTATCGCCAAACATACATATACTGTACATAACAACCATAATGAAGATTACCATCCATCTATAAAATAGTTTATAATTCACTAAGCCTAACAATGTGTGCAAAGGACCATATAAACTAGCCCTGGAAAATTGGTTTATGGGCCTCTTCTCATATATGTGCTTGTAAAAAGTTCCCATGAATTTTTAGTGCATGGGAACAACTTAACATTTAGAAGTACACTAAAGGAAACTTCTCTGTTCACACCACAATGGGGTGTGTGTAAGAAATACTTCCACAAACTGCAAGAACATTCAAGGCAGAGGATATATGAGCTGTACAGATTATAACTGTAATTGCTATCAGTCAAATGCAACAACTTCTATATTAGCAAGAATAAATACAGCCAGTTTTCTCAAAAGTATCTTTTTAAAGAGTATGTAAATCCAACATATTATATTCCTGATATGTGCCTGCTGTACCATGTACTTGTATGAAAAAGTATCCTGTTCTCCTTGTACTGCTTCCATTATGTGAAATGGCTAAGGTTTTTCTAACAGTCCCTCTGCTTTCCTATGAAAAAATGACCACATTAGGCATGAGAGAATAGCGTGGCCAATTGGTCAGTTTTCTGGCTGTGCTGGAAACTCAGCCTGCTCTCAACCAATGAATAGATTTGTGTTGACACTCCCCCCCCCCCCCACACACACACACACACACAGCCATTAACTGGGAAGACCAGTGTACTGCTGCTTCTCCACCCCACCTCTCTGAGCTCCTTATGCAGCTGGGTATAGAGGGTATATGATCACTTATTAAAAAGAAAAGAAAAAGGTAATAATACTGTTTTTTTATATATACACACACGTGTTTTGCCTTTCATTTCTATTTTAAATAGAATGGGTTGGCGTTCACATATACTTTAAAGAGGAAGTAAACCTGCTGAAAAAAAATTTGAAAAAAAAACCTGTAAAGACAAAGGCATAATGAGCTAGTATGCATCGCATACTAGCTCATTATGAAGTACTTACCTAAAAACGAAGCCCCCGCAGTGCCGACAGGATGGCCGATATGTTCGGCCATTCTGCTTCCTGGATCGCATTCTCCGGCCATCTGATTGGCTGGAGGCGTGATTACATCACGGCACTGAGCTCTGAAGGAACGGCACGGCTGCATGCACTGTAAATATCTCCTAAACGGTGCATGTTTAGGAGATATTTATAGCACCTATAGGTAAGCCTTAATATAGACTTACCTATAGGTAAATGTCAACGAAGTGGATTTACAACCACTTTAACTTCATTGGATATGTTAATGACATATCTGTCTGTCATCAGTGTAGAAACTCTTATTAAATGCACTTAGAGGAGAAGTATAGCCAAAGCTTGTTTGGCTGCAATTCTCCTGTGGATCACAGAAGTGTAGTTTGTTCACTAAAGCCCGCTGTCAGTTGATATCACAGCGTTTGTTCAGGCTCGGGAAAGATTTCAATCATATGGTCAGGATCCACTCACATGCCTGGACTGGCACCCGGCTCAGCCTTTCAGTGAGCTGCTGAGAGCCTGAGCTGGCTGCTCCCACCCACTCCACAGCCCAGCGCTCCATGAGAAGGGGGGCGGGGGCAGAGCAGACAACGGTGAGTGACAGTCACCAGCTCTCTACTCAGAAAGCTGTGAGATTCAAGTGATCAGCGGTGTTTGATCACTCTGTTCTCAGTGTTAGAGCCTGTGGGGGACAGATGCAGTATTGGACCGATGATGCATCCACCTAGGTAAGTATGATTCTAAAATACAAACATTTCCAATACTTCTCTTTAAATGAACACTGTGGAAATACAGTTTAGTTATATGATAGGTCTGCTGTTAAAAAAAAAAAAACAGGGAGTCAGTCAAAATGTTCTCTCGTTGGTGACCACTATGATAAGAAATTGTTACTGTGTGACAAGGGTCAGGACAAGTGTCAATGGCAAAATATATTTTTTTAGTTTGGATATGAGTCTGAAAGGGTTAAAACCTCAGGTTTGTATAGCCCTCTGCATCTTCTCTGGCAAGATTCACCCATGCTATTGATTTGGTGACAATTGTTTCTGGTACAGAAAGTATGTACCGTATATACTCGAGTATAAGCCGAGATTTTCAGCACATTTTTTTGTGCTGAAAACGCCCCCCTCGGCTTATACTCGAGTCAACAAAAAAAAAAAAAAATGCCCCGGCCGGCCCGACGTGCAGGAAGCGCTTTAATTTTAAAAATGGCACCGCCGGCGCCAACGTGTCACCGCGCATGCACCGCCGTCGCTCGGGACAGGCCGTACATGTTCGGCTATTCCCGGGAATAGCCGAATGTATACGAGCTTTCCCGAGTGGCGGCGGCGCAAACGCAATGACGCGTTGGCGCCGGGCGGCGCCATTTTTAAAATTAAACGCGCTTCTGGAACAGGTAAGTGAATCACAGCCGCACTACCTGCCATTATGCGGGGCTGCGGACATACTACAAGGGATGAAGTGCTGCAGGCATGGTACATCTGTACAATGCCCGCAGCATTGCATCTCCTGTAGTATGCCCGCAGCCCCGCATTCTCTTGTACCATGCCCACAGCATTTTCTCCTGTACCATGCCCACAGCATTGTCTCCTGTACCATGCCCACAGCATTGTCTCCTGTATCATGCCCACAGCATTGTCTCCTGTACCATGTCCAAAGCATTGTCTCCAGTACCATGCCCACAGCATTGTCTCCAGTACCATGCCCACAGCATTGTCTCCAATACCATGCCCACAGCATTGTCTCCAGTACCATGCCCACAGCATTGTCTCCAGTACCAATTAAAGTCCAAAAAGTTCAAGTGAAAAATTGCTCAGTCCTAACCAAGTGCAGTGATATCCAAGGTAGGAAATCCTTCTGATATACAAAATAGTGCTGTGCTGTGTCTGCAACAGTAATAGTCACTCAGTGTCACCAAATCACCATGTGTGCAGTAAAGGTCCCTACTTACTAGATGACATTGACCCTCTTTTCATATAACAAAATGGGTCAAAAATCATTTTAATGGTCGCCTGTGACCAAGGGATATCCTCCAGCCACTCTCTGGTGCCTTGATCTCATGGAATTTGAGCCCAATATATTCATTACAGGGTTTAGTGGTGGAGAAAGAAAGAGAAGAATCGGCTTCCCATAGCGTATAAAAGTTTTCTATGTATTGTTAAACCCTCCATAGTAGATAAACATGCATAAAAATCCAAGCATAGACATCCACCCTATAGTATGAAAGCAGGGAACCTCAGACATCGGCGCTCTACTTGCTCTGAGAGTTACACACAGTGCGTTCCAACTTGACGTGTTTCATCACCCCGTGACATCTTCAGAAGCTGTGGTATTAAGCCTAAAGGATTTCCATTAGTCAACACTATAGGCTATAACTAGGGATAGGCGAATCTGCCTGGGTTCGATTAATTAAGGGTTTGGAGAATCCTTTTTGAAATTTGTCTAGCCTGAACTTATGGGCAAATCCTATTGAAATCTATGGGGGACAAATCCCGTTATTAAATTCTGACCATTT
The DNA here is from genome assembly GCF_965119305.1 of Pelophylax lessonae. NCBI lineage: Eukaryota > Metazoa > Chordata > Amphibia > Anura > Ranidae > Pelophylax > Pelophylax lessonae. The sequence goes on along the minus strand of NC_138777.1, from coordinate 97,830,546 downwards.
GTTAAGCCTTAGCATCCCAAGCAGTGGGTATTGTCTTTTCATTCGGCTTCAAGAGCAACATTAAAAATACACAAATCCTTTAAATAAATCGCTTGAAAGAAACCTTTGATCTTAACATGCTTCTTCAAGACAGAACACTTTTCACATACAGTGACAGTGTATACTGGCAAAGCATAATAGGCTGTGGAAGTTTTGAGGTTTTTTTTTTTTTTTTTTTTTAGAAATTATTATTTTTTTAGTTTTTACAATTGGCTTGGTTTACATACAGCAGCAGTACCTCAATCTGACTCACTTCAGTTGGAAAAAAAAAATCATCGGACAGTAGTTGGCCTCGAGGTTCTACTTGTTCTTGCTGCTGGAAAACTCTTCTGATGCTGGATAATTTCGATCAAACTTGTTGAGAATTAAGAAACCATGGATGATACAGCAATTTAAAACTGGCCAGCAGTAGGGCATTTTTAATGAGAGAGAGAATATTGGCTGAAATGTATCAAAGTAAAAGAAAAAAAGGCACGTGTTTTAGCACAAAAAATAAGATAATAAGAGACCTCAGATGACACAACAGTGTAAAATTAGCCAGCAGCAGGATCATTTTAAACAGCAAAACTAAGCCCAAATGTACTAAAGACAAATAGGACAGGCTGGGGTTATACTACAAGATTTAGGATATTGCAGAGTAAAATTGGCCAGCAGCAGGAGAGTTTTAATCAGGGATAAAAGGAACTAGTTTATACCTAACTTTTATTTTATCTATGGTGTTGGGGACAGTTAATGTGAGTGGTAAAATATGAGCTGGTTTAGATGCATACTGTTCTTTAAGCACCCTAAACATAAAAAGTCCCAATTAAAAAAATAAATAAATAAAAACCTAAAAACCCCTGAAACCAAAGTCTTCTTGGAAGGGAAGCCTTGCAGCAAAGAAAAAAAAAAAGAAACAGTATAACCTTAAAAAAGGCCATATTGACATACAAAAAAAACCAAAACCATCCTTGATGCCCTTGACGGCCAACCCTCAAGTTACACCAAAATTCACCTATTCTCAGCTCAAAGTGTATAAAAAATGGGAAATGTCACTATTGGATTTAGGAAGGTGGCACTAAATTCATAGTTTTTTTTCCAAAGCTTTTCAAAATCCTTCCATTCTCTGGAAAATACACTCCTTAGAAAAATGATTTGTACCCATAATAAGCCTGACTCAAACTTGACCTTGTATCTCACACTTGTGTAAACTTTTATTCACACTGAACCATACAGATACCCACTCTGCCTGCCAACATGGGTGAGAGAGCTTGACCAGTGTGGCTCTCCAAACCAGACCAAACATAAAAAATCTTCAAACCAGTGCTCTCACCTTTTGCAAACCCAACTATGGCAGAGAGTAAAATCTACATTTTTAACCAGGTGGTACTAACCTCTGATGTGCTTGGAACCAGCAAGTATCTACACTGTCCTGGAGATGTAATCAGGAATTGGGAACGTTGGGTTTAAGTTTCTAAAGGCAAATAGGTTGTTCACTTCTCAAGGGGTGAAGCTCCTCTGAATTCCATCATCCATTGATATTCAAGCAAAATTGCTGGGTTTCTTTTTTCTTGAAAGTGATTGGGTATTCTTTGCAAAGAGGCCAGTTCAATTGTAAAGGGCAACTTCCCTTGCAAAGTGAACAGCTGTTTTGCTGTTAGTAAATCAACCTCTATGTCTGATATATTGTGGCATTTCTCTCTAAATCAGGAATACTAGAGAAAAGTAATGACGTTATCAACAAAATCTCCACCATCTCCCTCCTTTTCAGCAGATGGGTTATCCTGTTTCAAAAAACCAAAACCCAAGACTCAAAAAACAAAAAAAAATGCCACCTATTCTGCTGAATGCTAAATGAGTTTAATCCCAGAGCACAAGATAATTAACAGGCCGCCCTCTGTGAGTGACAAGTTTCTATAGTTGCAAAAAACGGTTGATGGAAGAAGTAAGAAACGTTACACAATATGATTACCAAACCTTCTATTCTTTCTTAACAGGATGGTTAACTTTTTAAAACTCGGAGACTTAGGCATAGTACACATCGACCGGTTCAAGAGAAACCAGCCTACATTCGGGCCGTGTGTACTGGAATCTGTTGAAGGGGCATGACCGAAATAAGTCTGCCTCCCGCCTCCCGCTTAGCACTCTCAGCCAATGGCTGGGATCACTGACCAGAGTGTTCTGGCGGGAAGGGGCTGTCCCTGTCAGAACAGAATAGAACAGCATGGGAGATCGCTGTACTAAAGTCGGATAGTTAGTACAATGGCTCCTCAGGTTTTTTTTTCATTCAGCCCTAATGGGTTGAACTAAAAATTCCCTGTGTATACAAGGCTTTACAGAGATCTCTTGGTTAATGTTTTCTTAGAGTGAACAACTCTGACTATATGAAAATATGTTTGGATGCATTGCCATGTAATTCTCTTACATGACAGATATTCATAGGGACATAAAAAATATATATATATATATATATATATATATACTTCCTCACCCCTTTTTTCTTGGTGTCAGTGTTTTTGCCTATACTGTGTTTGAAAATTATAATTTCTTACTTATATATTGGCACATTTACCTATGTCATTGTGGACCAGTAAATACAGGAGTACTTATTATGTTAACAAAAAGAAGGATAAAACTGGAGTAATGCTATATCCTTTATCCAATTACTTTGCAATTGAGATTCTCAATGTGGTGTTTTGTATGTTCAAAAAGAAACTTGAAAAGTATAATAACAACTTTTTAAAAAAATAACTAATTGTCATGTTTTCATTGGATCACTATTGTTTAGTGAAAGCTTTTCTCGCACATAAAAAAAACCTTATTTTTAACAATTAATATTCAGTTCACAAAGAATATAACAGAAGTGTTTTTATGCATTATCTCTGATAAATTCACGTGCAACCCAAACTTTTTAGGTATTGGTTTTAAAAAAAAAAAAAAGGCATCTATAATATTATCCTGTTGTAGTTTGAAACCATTGTGTTTGATGTTCCAGTATTTCCTGTGCTAAATAAACTATTTTGTTGTATAACCAGTAGTTAGTGCTGCATGTAGTGAAATATTTTTCCTGTAGTGTCTTAGACAAATTAAGGTGCAAAGCATATAACTTAAGGCTGAACTCAAAAAACGTGTTATTTTTTCTTTGTCCTCTTGAACAAATTTAAACACAAAAATAATTCACCACTATTGGCAAAAGAAAGATCAGCATTAGTCTCATGATCAAGAGGGAAAATTGCCTGAGATTCAAGCAGAAAGGTATTTCACTTTTTTTTTTTTTTACCATTTTAGCAATGGCTTTCGCTAATTCACTTGTAGGGGACAGACGAATAATTAAAATGTATAAACATGTCCTCTACCATTATAAAAAATAGTAGTTGACATGACATGAAGACAGTGATTATAGCTAGAGGCTATAGCAGCCACTTGTGATAATCGCAAGCAAATCTGGCATGCTGGTTGTACCCAAGTTGATCGATCGGTCAACTTGGTACATTCAGCCTGCCCATTAATGGTTTGAATCTCAGCCGCTTCGGCAGGAATGGTGTATGGCCAGCCTAAAACCATGACTTGAGCCGGGGAACCACTAATTCCTACAAAGTTAAGTAAGATCTTGGGGGATGCCCAAACTCACACTTTAGGAACTGACAGCAATTTTTTTTTAAGGTGTTCAGTTTTATGAGGATTTACAGTAATCTGTTTACATACAAGGTGAGAATGGGATTTTCTTTTGACATGTCTCTTTTGCTGTAGATCCACAAATGCAAATTACAAAAAGATGGCGTACTATTGCCATGGTGTGGGGTTTAGCAGGTGTGTTTGTGTAAAATTTTCCCCACAAATATAGCTTTCTGTTGATGGTATTTGATCACCCGTGCGATTTTTATTTTTTGCGCTATAAACAAAAAAAGAGTGTCAATTCTGGAAAAAAAACCTATATTTTTCACATTCTGCTATATGACATTCCCAAAAAAAAAATGTACAAATCAAAATTTTTTATCGTTTTAGGCCAATTTGTTTTCTGCTACATATTTTTGGTAAAAAAAAAATTGCAATAAGCGTACTTTGATTGGTTTGCGCAAAAGTTTATTGCGTCTAGTAACTATGGGAAAGATTTATGTCATTTTTTTTTTTTTTTTTTTACTAGTAATGGCGGCAATCTGCGATTTTTTGCAGGACTGCGACATTGCGGCAGACAGATCGGACCCCTGACTGACATTTTTGACACTTTTGGGGGGACCAGTGACATTACTACAGTAATCAGTGCTAAAAAATATGCACTGTTACTGTAATAATGACACTGGCAGGGAAGGGGTTAACAGTGTAGGTGATCATGTGGGGGGGCGTGGCTTGTGGAATGACCATAGAGACCTGTGATCCTATATGATCATTCCAGGGAGAAGAACGGTCAGCTGTGTTTACAACTAGTGTTGAGCGAACACGGACTGTATTATTCGGGTTCGTACCGAATAATTGGATTTTTGCTACCCGGACATGGACCCGAAAACGTTACTGTATGTTCGGATTTAAAATCCGTGTTCGGTAATTTTATTCCCTGTTTTGTATGTAATGGCGTGCTTTTAATGGCGGGCTTTCAACAGCCAATCAACAAGCGTTTAACTGGTGTGCCTTAAGCCATCCCAGCCATGCCTACTAATGTATTAGTAGCTGTGATTGGCCATCTGAAGCATGTGACCCATGTCTTTATAAGTTCGAGAGCCACAGCGCGGCGCGTCACTCTGCTGTAGTTTAGGGAGAGAGCACACATCATACGTGCTGGCTGCTGATTAGGGACAGACAGTGAAAAATTGTGCCTGAAAAGAATGCAGGGACAGGTCGGAGTGTAGGCAGGGACAGTTATTTGAGCATTTTAGGGACAGGCTTGAGAGATTAGGCAGGGACAGTCTACATCGATTTTGCTGTGTGGGGGGTGGTGCAGTAAACAATCTTTTTGAGCATTTTAGGGACAGGCTGGAGAGATTAGGCAGGGACAGTCTTCATCGATTTTGCTGTGTGGGGGGTGGTGCAATGAACGATCTTTTTGAGCATTTTAGGGACAGGCTGGAGAGATTAGGCAGGGACAGTCTACATCGATTTTGCTGTGTGGGGGGTGGTGCAGTGAACGATCTTTTTGCCCTCACTTGAGCCCACTGAGGAGGAGGAGGGAGAAAAAAATCTATTTTTATCAGTCTGTTGTGTGCAGCGTTCAGCTATATTTCACTACAGATTGCTGTTCTAATCTGCTATTAAAAAATCAAGTCAAAGGGGAATTTTTTATTTTTTTTCCCCTTCATAGCCTGCTTGCTGCTGAGCTGAGCTGACCGTGACATAAGACACTGCTGTGTTCACATGTGCTATTGAGTGATTTTCAATTTTATAAATTTTTTTCTATTCCACTATTCAATATACACCCTTTTGGGTTAAAAAAAATTAAATTGTGGCATAGTCTGTACTAATCTGCTATTTAAAAATTACAAACTTAAAGGGGAATTTTTTTTTTTTCCCTTCATAGCCTGCTGCAGAGCTGACCGTGACATAAAACATAAAACACTGCTGTGTTCACATGTGCTATTGAAAAATCACCAATTTTATATCATATTTTCTATTCCGCTATTCAATCTACACCCTTTGGGGTAAAAAGAATTAAATTGTGGCATAGTCTGTATCGGTACGTGTGAGATACACCTTCCAAATTTTTGGGGCGCATCTTCCACCGCCGAGGATTGCAGGGTGCTTCAGTTTGCCTCCTGTTCCGAACTCCTCCTACTCCTCATCCTGCCTTTAGGGTACAAAAAATTGTAATCGGGGCCTAGTCTGAGTATGTAGGTGTGAGATAGATACACCTTTTGATATCATATTTTCTATTCCGCTATTCAATCTACACCCTTTGGGGTAAAAATAATGAAATTGCGGCATAGTCTGTATCGGTACGTGTGAGATACACCTTCCAAATTTTTGGGGCGCATCTTTCACCGCCGAGGATTGCAGGGTGCTTCAGTTGGCCTCCTGTTCCGAACTCCTCCTACACCTCATCCTGCCTTTAGGGTACAAATAATTGTAATCGGGGCCTAGTCTGGGTCTGTACGTGTGAGATAGATACACCTTTTGATATCATATTTTCTATTCCGCTATTCAATCTACACCCTTTGGGGTAAAAAGAATTAAATTGCGGCATATTCTGTATCGGTACGTGTGAGATGCACCTTCCAAATTTTTGGGACGCATCTTCCACCGCCGAGGATTGCAGTGTGCTTCAGTTTGCCTCCTGTTCCGAACTCCTCCTACTCCTCATCCTGCCTTTAGGGTACAAAAAATTGTAATCGGGGCCTAGTCTGGGTCTGTACGTGTGAGATAGATACACCTCTTGATATCATATTTTCTATTCTGCTATTCAATCTACACCCTTTGGGGTAAAAATAATGAAATTGCGGCATAGTCTGTATCGGTACGTGTGAGATACACCTTCCAAATTTTTGGGGCGCATCTTCCACCGCCGAGGATTGCAGGGTGCTTCAGTTTGCCTCCTGTTCCGAACTCCTCCTACTCCTCATCCTGCCTTTAGGGTACAAAAAATTGTAATCGGGGCCTAGTCTGGGTCTGTACGTGTGAGATAGATACACCTTTTGATATCATATTTTCTATTCCGCTATTCAATCTACACCCCTTGGGGTGAAAATAATTAAATTGCGGCATAGTCTGTATCGGTACGTGTGAGATACACCTTCCAAATTTTTGGGGCGCACCTTCCACAGCCGAGGATTGCAGTGTGCTTCAGTTTGCCTCCTGTTCCAAACTCCTCCTACTCCTCATCCTGCCTTTAGGGTACAAAAAATTGTAATCGGGGCCTAGTCTGGGTCTGTACGTGTGAGATAGATACACCTTTTGATATCATATTTTCTATTCCGCTATTCAATCTACACCCTTTGGGGGTAAAAAGAATTAAATTGCGGCATAGTCTGTATCGGTACGTGTGAGATACACCTTCCAAATTTTTGGGGCGCATCTTCCACCGCCGAGGATTGCAGGGTGCTTCAGTTTGCCTCCTGTTCCGAACTCCTCCTACTCCTCATCCTGCCTTTAGGGTACAAAAAATTGTAATCGGGGCCTAGTCTGTGTTTGTATGTGTGAGATACACCGTTTTATAAAAAATTTTCTATTCCGCTATTCAATCTACACCCTTTGAGGTAAAAATAATTAAATTGCGGCATAGTCTGTATCGGTACGTGTGAGATACACCTTTCAAATTTTTGGTGCGCATCTTCCACCGCCGAGGATTGCAGGGTGCTTCAGTTTGCCTCCTGTTCCGAACTCCTCCTACTCCTCATCCTGCCTTTAGGGTACAAAAAATTGTAATCGGGGCCTAGTCTGTGTTTGTACGTGTGAGATACACCGTTTTGTAAAAATGTTTCTATTCCGCTATTCAATATACACCCTTTTGGAGTGTAAAAAATTAAATTATGGCATAGTCTGTATCGGTACGTGTGAGATACACCTTTTTAAATTTGTTTGGCGCATCTCCTTCCACCGCCGAGGATTGCAGGGCACTTCAGTTTGCCTCCTGTTCTGAACTCCTCCTACTCCTCTTCCTCATCCTCATCCTGCCTTTAGGGTACAAAAAATTGTAATCGGGGCCTAGTCTGTGTTTGGCACCTGCAGCTGATGTCCAACCGTCTTTCACCTCACCCCCTTGCAAATCAGGCAAGCAGTCTGAGCCCCAAGTCATGCAGCAGTCTCTTCTTATTTTTGATGACTCTGTCAGCAGGGTTTCCCAGAGCCATCCACCTAGCCCTGCCCCAGAAGTGGAAGAGATTGAGTGCAGCGATGCCCAACCACTTATTTCTCAAGATGAGTACATGGAAGGACCATCGCAGCACGTCTCCGATGATGACGAAACGCAGGTGCCAACTGCTGCGGCACTCAGAATTGTGGAGACCGACAAGGAGGGCAGGGGTGAAGACTGGGTGGAAGATGATGTGGAGGATGATGAGGTCCTCGACCCCACATGGAATGAAGGTCATGCAGGTGACCTGAGTAGTTTGGAGGAAGAGGCGGTGGTCACACAAAGCCACCAGCACAGCAGAAGAGGGAGCAGGGTGCAGAAGCGGAGCGGCCGTGCCCTAGACACTACGCCTGCTACTGCCCAACGCAGCAAGGGACCGAGTGCACCAAAGCCAGCTCAAAGGAGTTCTCTAGCGTGGAAGTTCTTCAGAAAATGTGCTGATGACAGGACACGAGTGGTTTGCACCCTGTGCAATCAGAGCCTGAAGCGAGGCATAAACCTTCTCAACCTGAGCACAACCTGCATGATCAGGCATCTAAGTGCAAAGCACGAGCTGCAGTGGAGTAGACACCTTCAAAACCAAGAAAGGTCTCTGGCTCCTCCTGCTTCCTCTTCTGCTGCAGTCTCGGCCTCCTTATCCACCTCTGTAGTGATACCGGCACCTGTCACCCCGCAAACAGAGGATCTGTCAGCAACACCACCACCTGGGTCACCAACCATCTCCACAATGTCCCGTGGAAGTGTTTAGCTTTCCATCTCCCAAACACTTCAGAGGAAGAGGAAGTACCCCGCTACCCACCCGCGATCTTGGCCCTGAATGCCAGCATTTCAAAATTCTTGGCCTTTGAAATGCTGTCATTCCGTCTGGTGGAGACGCACAGTTTTAAAAGCCTTATGTCGGTGGCTGTCCCACAGTACGTCGTGCCCAGCCGCCACTACTTTTCCAGGCAAGCCATCCCTTCCCTGCACAACCAAGTGGGGGAAAAAATCAGGTGTGCACTGCGCAACGCCCTCTGTGCCAAGGTCCACCTAACTACCGATATGTGGACCAGCAAGCACGGTCAGGGGCGTTATATCTCCCTAACGGCACACTGGGTAAATGCAGTGGCGGATGGGCCTGAGGCGGATAGCAATTTGGCGCATGTCCTTCTACCACCGAGAATTGCAGGGCGCTTCAGTTTGCCTCCTGTTCCTAACTCCTCCAACTCCGCTTCCTCATCCTCTACCGCCTCCTCATCCGGTCAGCGTAACACCTTTACCACCAACTTCAGCACAGCCAGGGGTAAACGACAGCAGGCAGTTTTAAAACTTGCCTGTTTGGGGGGAAATAACCACAGACCGCGCAGGAGTTGTGGAGGAGCATGGAACAGCAGACAAATGAGTGGTTGCTGCCAGCGAGCCTCAAGCCCGGCCTGGTGGTGTGCGATAATGGGCGAAATCTCATAGCAGCTCTGGGCCTAGCCGGTTTGACGCACATCCCTTGCCTGGCGCATGTGCTGAATTTGGTGGTGCAGAGGTTCCTTAAAAATTACCCCGATATGTCAGAGCTGCTGCAGAAAGTGCGGGCTGTCTGTGTGCACTTTCGGCGTTCTCACCCTGCTGCTGCTCGCCTGTCAGCGCTGCAGCATAACTTCGGCCTTCCCGCTCACCGCCTCATATGTGACGTGCCCACAAGGTGGAACTCCACCTTGCACATGCTGGAAAGACTGTGCGAGCAGCAGCAGGCCATAGTGGAGATTCAGCTGCAGCACTCACGCGTGAGTCGCTCTACGGAACAGCACCACTTCACCACCAATAACTGGGCCTCCATGCGAGACCTGTGTGCCTTGTTGCGCTGTTTTGAGTACTCCACCAACATGGCCAGTGCCGATGACGCCGTTCTCAGCTTAACTATCCCACTTCTATGCCTCCTTCAAAAAACGATTCGGGCGATGATGGAAGAGGATGTGGCACAGGATGAGGAGGAGGAGGAGGAGGAGGATGAAGAGGTAACATTTCCAAGGCTTTCAGGGCAGTCATTCGCAAGTGGCTCCGAGGGTGGGTTCCTGCACACACAAACGCCAGGGACACAATTGTCCAGCAGGGGCACAGTTCTGGAGGATGAGGAGGAGGAGGAGATGGAGGAGGAGATGGAACCATGTTCACAGCAGGGTGGCACCCAGGCCAGCTCATGGCCATCACTGGTGCGTGGCTGGGGGGATACAGAGTACACAGACGATACACCTCCCACAGAGGACAGCCTTTCGTTGCCTCTGGGCAGCCTGGCACACATAAGCGATTACATGCTGCAGTGTCTCCACAACGACCGCCGAGTTGCCCACATTCTAACTTGTGCTGATTACTGGGTGGCCACACTGCTGGATCCCCGTTACAAGGACAACGTACTGTCCTTAATTCACTCACTGGAGCGCGATCGCAAGATGCGCGAGTACAAGCGCACGCTGGTAGACGCGATGCTGCTGGCATTCCCACCTGACAGCGGGGCCACAGTGGAAGCACAAGGCCAAGGCAGAGAAGGAGGAGGAAGAGGTCGCCAACGCAACCAGGGCACCGCCAGCACCTCAGAAGGCAGGGTTAGCATGGCTGAAATGTGGAAAATCTTTGTCAGCACGCCACAACAAACAGCAGCACCAGCAGCTCATATGGAACGTCTTAGCAGGAGGCAGCATTTCACCAACATGGCCTGAGCTTGCCCTTTACGCCTTGGAGGTGCTGGCGTGCCCTGCAGCCAGTGTATTATCTGAACGTGTATTTAGCACGGCTGGGGGCGTTATCACAGACAAGTGCAGCCGCCTGTCCAGAGACAATGTGCACAAGCTCACGTTCTTTAAAATGAACCAGGCATGGATCCCACAGGACTTTTCCGTACCTTGTGCAGAATAGAGATGGATACCGACCTTACCCAGCCATTGTTATATTTTTGATCTTTCTCACTCTTTTGGGGTGTACCCTAATTTAAAATGACTGAAAAAAAGCAGTGTTGGCTACCTCGTCCCCCTCCACCGCCGCTTCCACCTACACCGCCACATCCACCGCCACCTCAACCTCCCTCCTACTCCATATGGGCCTCGTCCTTCACAGATGAAGAAAATTGTTTTATTTTTCAGTTTTTTTTTGTTGGTTTAAGTTATTTCCCTATCCATATTTGTTTGCAGAGCACTTGCCATGCTCTTAACTACTTTTTGCTGCCATTTGCAGCACTCTAGCCCTTTCCATTGGTGTTTTAGAGCCATTTTAGTGCCTGAAAGTTCGGGTCCCCATTGACTTCAATGGGGTTCGGTGTCCGGGTAGAGTTCGGAAAAAGTCCGGGACACGGACCCGGGCTTTTTTTTCAAGTTCGGCTGAACCCGCTGAACACGGACATCCAGGTGTCCGCTCAACTCTATTTACAACAGCTGCCCGTCCTTCTCTATCAGCGGGGAATTATCGCGAGTGTCAGGCGGCAATCGGAGCCGCCTGCCCGCTGCATCGGCTTCCCCGCTGACGAGTGCTCGCCTCCTAGCTGTCTCCAAGCGACCGACATAGCCCTACGTCGGGTTGCCTGGGAGAGCCACACTGATGCAGTAAATATGCGGTAAGCGGTCGGCAACCGGTTAAAGTGTAAGTCCAGGCAAAAATGAACTAACTCTAAACCTGCTCTCTGCCACATTCTAAACCTGTAAAGCAAAAAATCGCTGTACTTTCCTATTCTGCAGCCGATCCGGTCCAGTTTCCAGCGGCGGAAGATGTGTGCAGGAGAGGACAGACAATGGCTGTGAAATGGCTGGGAAGTGACGTTACCCATTGACTTACTATGGGGCTTCCATTGTTGGCTGCCTCTCTTGCACCCGCCTCCACACTGAAGCTGCTGCTGACAGTAGATGTTGGGACTGGACTGGATCGGCTGCAGAATAGGTATTTTTGCTTTACAGGGTTAGATAGATTAGGGTTAGATCATGGGAGAGCAGGTTGAGTATTTGTTAGATTTTGCCCGAACTTCCACTAATGTTAATATGAAAATGTCTGTTAATTTACTAATTGATGAACATTCAGGGACTATGGTATAGTTTGGAATCCTTTTCAGAGTATATTTGTTTAATATGTACCCTTGATGTTGCCTTCTTGCCTGCTGAGAGTGTTGTACCATTTTCTGGAGGTGCAGCTGCTGTGTTGTGAGAAATGAACACTGGATTAGCACAGAATGTTGTAGTGTTGAGTAGAATTGTGCTGGCTTGGTTACAATGTGTCACTGCTGGGATTTGATTCCATAAACAAAGTATGATATTGAACATACTTGACCCTATTTGCTGCTAAGGTCTATATGAGCTTTGCCAATGCCCAGGAATGTAGGGGCATGGATCCGCCCTGTGAGGGAAAAGAATAAAACAAGCGCAGGATGCAATGTTAACATAAGTCTAAATGCCTAGAGCCTGACAAATGTACTAAGTCTTTGTATTAACAGTAAGCTATGTACACCAAAATATTTTGCTTAGTTATACGGACCAAAAAAAAGTGGATTGATTAATCACTTAAGTTTCAGTGGTTTATTTTAACTAAGACCTATAAATGCTTTTGTAGATTTCCTTTTAGCCAGGGATCTTCAAAGGGACACCCCAGAATTATACATGTGCAGTAAGCTTCCTTGAATGCTTACTAAAGCTGCCTTATTAGTGTTTTAGATCATAAACATAAGGAGATCACTATCTTGAATTAAGGATTTCTAGGAAAGGGCTGAAGGTGAGAATGGTTTCTTGAGGTGGTTCAGCAAGTACAAAGGCTTGACTAGGGGATTAAAGATGATTTGTCTCCATACTGCTCTGACCATCACTCTCCTCCTCCATTATAAATAACCACATGACCACAGGTTGGAGTTAAATGGCCATAGCAGCCTTTTATTAACAAACTGTATACATAGCAGGTAAATAACACGTTAAACCCAGTTTTTTACTGGAGCCTCAAGGTCCCGGTGGCATCAAAGAAGGAGGTACCTGCGTCCGACTTAATTAGGCCTCCAGCCGCCACAGCACCGGCTCGGAGACAACCAGTCGCAGGTACCAACATACCAACTACTGGGAGCCGTACCTCAGACGGGTCCCTACCAAGTATAAGTTTGCACCATCAGGGAGCCGTACCTCAGATGGGTCCCTACCAAGTATAAGTTTGCACCATCAGGGAACCGTACCTCAGACGGGTCCCTACCAAGTATAAGTTTGCACCATACTAACCTACCAGGACCTTGTACCCCGCTTGCTGCCATGACAAAGAACCACCCCAAAAGAAGAAAGCCTCTGTTAAAACAAAAACAAGGGCGGTTGACCGCACAACCAAAAGTCAGAAAAAACAAGAAAATACAAGAAAATGGGAGGGAGGGTGGGAAATATTCTCCAATGCAGCTTTCCTCTGACTGAATACTTCCTGAGGCCCCTAGCTTGACCTCTCCCTGTAGCTCCACCCTTTCCTGGCCAAAACAGGAATTAAAAGTCCCACCACTTATATTTTCTATTGTACTGGGCTGAAAACTCCTCCTTGTCCCAAACCCCTTTAACCCCTGTCATGCTGGCCCTCCGTCCATGTCTCTTCTCTCCTTTACTCCGGGCCTCTCTTTAAAGTCATGATGCATCTAAACTATTTGTCTATCAATACAAACAGATGATAATCCCAGCACTTTATAGGCGCAGTTTGCCCGGGTGCAGTCCATTAACAGGCTCCTCGGGAACAGTAGTATTAGGCAGCAAATACTGTATGTATCAATAATAACATAAATTCAGAAAATGCTTCAAATATTTTTCCAAATGAATATATAATATACAGTATATAATTGTCCAAATGAATAGATAAATTAATAAAAATATACATGCATGCTTACACTATATTGTCATAAGTATTGGGAAGCCGGCCTTTACACGCATGTGAACTTTATTGCCATCCCAGTCTTGGTCTGTAGGATTCAATATTGAGTTGATCCACCCTTTGTAGCTATAACAGCCTCAACTCTTCTGAAAAGGCTGTCCACAAGGTTTAGGAGTGTGTCTAAAGGAATGTTTACCATTCTTCCTGAAGCACATTTGTAAGGTCAGGCACGGGTGTTGGAGAGAAGGCCTGACTCACAGTCTTTGCTCTAATTCAGCCTAAAGGTCTTCAGTTGGGTTGAGGTCAGGACTCATTGCAGGCCAGTTAAGTTCCTCCACCCCAAAACTCGCTCATCCATGTCTTTAGGGACCTTGCTTTGTGCACTGATGTGCAGTCATGTTGGAACAAGAAGGGGCCATCCCCAAACTGTTCCCACAAAGTTAGGAGCATAATGTTGTGTAAATTGTTTTGGTATGCTGACACCTTTAGTTTCCTTCACTTTAACAAAGGGGCCAAGTTAAACCTTGAAAAACAACCCCATACCATAATCTCCCCTCCACCAAATGATTTGGACCAGTGCACAAAGCAAGGGGAACCATCCCTAACATCTGCCTACCACCACATCCCCCTTCTCTTCCTCCTAAAGGTGGTGAACTCCCCTACTAACATGTTTTTATTGTAATTGTGGGAGGAAACCTAAAAAATATGTACAGAGAAAATAAAAAAATCTCCGGTGGAAATGAGAATCATAACTCAAGGGGCTGTCATTTTTGATACACTATATTGTCAAAAGTAATGGGACACCTGCCTTTACACGCACATGAAATTTAATGGCATCCCAGTCTTAGTCCATAGGGCACCCTTTGCAGCAATAACAGCTTCAACTCTTCTGGGAAGGCTGTGTCTATAAGGTTTAGGAGTGTGTCTATGGGAATGTTTGACCATTCTTCCAGAAACACATTTGTGAGGTCAGGCACTGATGTTGGACAAGAAGGCCTGGCTCGCAGTCTGCGCTCTAATTCATCCTAAAGGTGTTCTTTCGGATTGAGGCCAGTCAAGTTCCTCCACCCCAAACTCACTCATCCATGTCTTTAATGACCTTGCTTTGCGCACTGGTCCGCAGCCATGTTAAAGCAGGAAGGGGCCATCCCCAAACTGTTCCCACAAAGTTGGGAGCATGAAATTGTCCAAAATGTCTTAGTATGCTGATGCCTTAAGAGTTCCCTTCACTGGAACTAAGGGGCCAAGCCTAACCCCTGAAAAAAAAAAACCCACACAATAATCCCCCTCCACCAAATGATTTCAACCAGTGCACAAAGCAAGGTCCATAAAGACATGAATGAGTGAGTTTGGGGTGGAGGAACGTGACTGGCCTGCACAGAGACCTGGCCTCAACCTGATAGAACACCTTTGGGATGAATTAGAGTGCAGACTGTGAGCCAAGCTTTCTCTCCAACATTAGTGCCTGACCTTACAAATGCGCTTCTGAAAGAATGGTCAAACATTCCCATAGACACACTCCTAAACATTGTGGACAGCCTTCCCAGAAGAGTTTAAGCTGTTATTGCTGCAAAGGCTGACCAACTCAAAATTGAACCCTACAGACTATGACTGGGATGCCATTAGGCTCCATGCACACTGGGCTTAAAAATAACTCCAGTTTCCTCGGCAGAAGAAAATGCTCACATTAAAGTTTTTTTGTACAAAGTTTAGATGAGTTGAGAAGAGTTTTGTGTTTTTTTCTGCAAGAAAGCTCCAATCAGAAACGCAAACCAAATGTTTTTTTTTCCCTGCCTCTAAACATTGAATTCAAAGTATGCCTGTAATCGTCCTAATGTGCATGGACACATAGGATAACACTGATGTGCTTCTACAGGCAGAACACAAAACTCCTGTAGAAGCAATGATTTTTAAGCCAGTGTGCATGGAGCCGTAAAGTTCATGTGCGTGTAAAGGCAGGCATCCCAATACTTTTGGTAATATAGTGTATATTACAAACTACATATCAATAGTATTCCAGTAGACAAAACAGAAGTATAGGGTCCTGCCCATATGAGCTTACAATCTAAGGCAGAGATTTGTAAAAGGCGTGATTTTCTAGGATCCTTTTCCCTAATGCATGAGTCAAATGTTTATAGACTGTATATATACACCATTTATTTTATACAAGTTTCTTAAGGATTACATATAAGCAAAGTGTCTTATCTTTTTTGTGTTTATATGGCATGATGTATTGAGGCAGGTTCCTGCAGTGTAATGTCTTTGTGCTAGCTTCTTTTGTAAGGACAGATCATAACTAATGTATTCCATTAATTCTACAAATATTCCATAAACTGTATGTTACCTGTCCGCTGGGTATATGACTGCACTGTGGTCAAAAGGTCACCGTTTACCCTGGAGGCCATGTGTGGCACACGTGTCTGGGAGCTGACCTGTCAGAGTAGTGACTGTCATCTGGAGCTTCCTGTCATTATTTCTGAGGCTTAAAGCTTGTACCTAGACTGACACAGAACCGAGGCCTGTGCTGTCTTCTCTTCCCAAAACAGATGATTGCAGCAAAACTGTTAAGCGTTATTCTAGTGGCAGCTTAAAAAAAAAAAAATGAACACTCAGAGGGTAGGATATCCCCTTTAGTTCAGGGCTGGAAGAGGCATCTCTTAATCTGGAGCTAAAATAAAGCTTTTCTTTTCATCTATTAGCATGTTCGTCCATTGTTAATGCTGCTGAATGCTATTTTTTTGTGTCACGTATAAAAATGCATTACTTTCAAGCAGCCTATTCATTTTTGATTGAACTGCCAAGGCACAGGAATGGACGAAAAAACAATAGACATGCAGCCTTTTCTCCAACCACAACACACAGTAATGCAATATAGTGCATTGTGGTGCGTGGGGTGCATTTCAGTGCATGTGAGTCATAGCTGCATTGTGTTGGGGTACTATTTAAGAAAATGAAACCATAATGTGCGTTAAAATGCGTCGAGGTGACGCGCACGTTAGTGTGCACATTACACAAGGGTGAGTCTTGTTCCCTAAACATTGCAAGTGTGCTGAAGTCAGTTAATTTTATAAGGGCTTTTTTTCTCAGAGAATAGGTGCAGGAACTCCCCCTTTCTGAGGCACGACTTGTCTCCGCCCCCTACCCAACTCTGAGCACAAATCCTTGGTTCCACCACCTACCCACCTCCCAGTACTGCCCCTTTTAGAGAGTACAGAACCAAGTAACATGTGTGGTATTAGGTAATTTTTATGGAATTTGTTAATGATAAAAAGAAAAGTAGTAAAATAGATCCTCTGCAGCCAGCAAAAATGGACCACCTGAAACAAAATACCCCACTAGCAACAACAGATCCCTCACAGCCAGCATCAGCAGACCCTCCAGCAACAATAGATCACCCCAACAATAGTAGATCATCTGCAAAAAAATACCCCCCATAAATTATAGACCCCTGGTGGCAACAGCAGTTCTCCTTACAGCAAGCATCAACAGGCCTTTCAGCAGCTAGCAATAATAGACCCCTCCCTCAACAATAGATCCCCCACCAGCAACAACAAACCTCCCCGGGAACAATAGACCCATTATCCCCCTGCAAAATTAGATCGCCTCCAGTTATAACAGATTCCCGGCAGACAGAATCAATAGACCCTGCAGCACAGCCCAGCACCCCTTGCCTTTACATACATTTAGTGTTGGAGGTGCCAGAACTGTGTTCCCCCATGTTCCCACTGAAAAAAAGCCCTGCCTTTTATACTGTATTTAACAACCTCAAACTCCTGTTGGCGGCTACGAGACCAGTGTATGGGTTCCAGCAGCTATCAGTCAGGGCGGTAGGTATTTGATAAAACACAAAGTTCTGTGCTACTACCCATACAATGCTTTGTTAGTAGAGCTCAAGGGTGTTTCATCCACAGTGGCCCATCTGAGAAAGATAATCCATAAAGATATTCCGCAGATGTTTCTCTAAAAAAAAACTATTATTATAGTTATGACTAAGGCCTTGAATGTTGAAACGCGTCAACTTACAGTATCTGCGTTTGCACACTGTGGTTTTCTGAATAAAAGCAAGATTTTAGAGCAACATCTGGTTGCGCGGATCTTCTTTATGTAGTAGGTATGCGCATACTGTAATAGTACACTTATAAAACAAGATATTCAAAAAGTATGTGTCAACGCTAAAGTGGTCTGAAATAGCAGCATGCAATCAGTGCAGATATACAAACACCATGATACACATAGAAAAAAATGCAGCGCTAAAAATTTGTAAAATTCTAACACATATAATAGTGAACCTATATAAAGTACACAGAGTATTGATTACGTCATAAAATAGTGTGCATATTGTGTACCACATAAATAGTGCATGAAATATACTTGAAGATAATAATATGATTTTTGCTCAGATGGCTATGTGAAGGGATGTGAAGAATAGTCATATCCAAGGAATTCCGCATGCATCCCCTAAGAGGGGGATCAGAGAGTAATGTATGAGATTTGTTGTTCTATATGTTAGACAACAACTGGCTCTGGTGAGTTTGCACTTTATATGTTTGGTGGAGGCAAGACACCTACGGTGGAAGATCTGATATCTGTACACCTGGGCAAATCTGTGAACCTCAGGTAAGACCGTCTTTGCCCCCCAGAACACATAAGAGTGCCACAGAATCCAGATGAGACACCAAGGAAAATCTGTAAAGACTATGCACCAACTGTACCGGAGGTTCCGGCAACAGACAAAATAAATAATACAATGAACAACAGGAAAAACAAACAGGAGGAAACACACCACCCATCACTGATAGACTACAGCAGGTGAGGCCGCACATATATTTTGTTTCTCTTGGACTCCCACCTGTCTATTCATTTCACCACTCCTTATCAAGACCCCACCTCAGTGGGCTGCCCTTATGCAGAAAGAATGGGAGGAACAATCTCCAGCAACCAACCCTGCCTCCAATAAACATGGAAAACCACAAGGAATTGAAACTTGTACAGAAATGAACCATCCGAGTGGATGAACAAGGCACCCTCCTCTCTGGGCCGCACATTCAGAAATTGTTCCATTACTAAGACTGGACAAAGCTGAGTGCTATTGCCCCTAAACACATCAACCTGCACTCTTGCCTCTCTGGTCAGTCTTGGATCACCTAATCCAGAGCTTTACTGATAAGGCAGAACACATAGCATCCCCCACCAACATTACCCCAGAACTCTCCTGGATGGGCTAACCAGCTTGCTAATCTTGAAAGCACCAAAAAAAGTAGCCCGAAACAAAGTCACCTCATAAGGTGATGAACGAACCATAGGCAAATGGTCCAGCACTGAACTCAGTACTGAAAAGGAAACCGGTCTCATAGAATAACAACTAAGCCTTCCCCTCCGTTAACCCTTAAGCACCTGTAACAACAGAAAAGACTTGGTGAAATCTGTGATACCTGCCAAAATATAGCACCAAAGATGACAGGTCAACGCCAAAATCTTGCTCATCTACCTCCTCTAATAAAGAGAACCATTCCTTCCACGCTTTGGAATGGGACACCCATTTTGCTGCGCTGAGCGAGTCCTGTATTAGTCCAGCAGTGACTCCAATGCAATCTTCCATAGACGCCGAGGACAAGTCACCACATGTTGCTCTGCCTCCGATGCCAACACATAAAACTTGTCCCACTGAAAATGAGACAAAATGTCTGCTAATTTGTTGGTAGCTCCCAGGATGTGAACAGCATAAATAAATGTATTCAATGGCAAACAACTCAAAACCAAGTAACGCAAGAGCATAACCACCTGTGGGGAAGAAGCTGAGATGTTGTTTGCTAAAACCACATCCATATTGTCACAATTGAATAACACTTTTGGGTTCTGACAAGCCTCCCCCCAAACTTCCACTGCCAAGACAATGGGAAATAGCTAGAGTAACACCAGATTCCTCAAAAATCCAGCGGTGCCCTCATGCCATGGATCAGCACCCCAACGCTCCTGAAAAAAAGCCCCATATCCCGCTGAACCCGCTGCATCAATGAACAGGACCAGATCTGCATTGCTGACCGGACTCTCCAGCCATAAGAATGGTCATTAAAAGATTCAAGAAGAATATCTTGAAGACGTCTCCCATCCCTGACGGGAGCCCACAGCAATACTGGTGGGGAGTCCCTCGTCGCCCCTGCATCCAATCTCTGCAGTAAGTCCCACAGACTATTCCAGAGGCCCCTGCAGGCCTGACCTGAACCTGCCACCTGCTCTTGGGCCCCTTCCTCTCCAGCCCTAGCCCCCCCCCCCCAAACCCAACAGAAGAAAAACAAGACAAATCAGCACACTCCCTGGGCTGCACTGGGCAGGAAGCCACACCAGCCTTCATTCTGGATGCCCCCGCTGCCTCCATCTCCAGCTCCCCATCCTCAGAGCTTCTGGTTTCCCCCTCATAGTGGACCTCTGCCTGTCCATTGAGCTGCTGTCCCCTGCCAGCTGACCAACTCCTCGTCCTGGACACTGCATGTGCTGCTCCTGTGCTGGAGTACCCGGAGGGCTTAAAAACCAGCCGCAGCGGCTCTGTCTCCCTCTGATGTCATCAGCCAGCTCCCTCTTCTCTATTTTAGTTGCTTGCTCTGACCTGTACCTTTAGGCATGACCCCTGGGCTCCCCCAGCCGATGAGCTGGATATACCATGCCGCTGTTCTCCTGCAGAACAAGGGCTGCCGGCCGTACCCAGAGACAGGCCAGGGCCCGCGTTGCAGAATCTCCCATGCCGAGCTGACATGCCAACCGACTCATCGTCAGTAGTGCCAGCCGCCCGCAACTGGGACCAGACTACAGATGAGGGGACCATGGCTGCAGCATGGTAACATTCTCTCATGTGGGTTCTGCCTTGGATGGAGATTCCTCCCAGGACCACCACCCGCAGTAGCAGACAATTGCTTAGCAGGTGGGCCTGGAGGGTCCTCTGAGCTAAGGCACACAGGAGACCAAGACTTCCAAGCCCATGCGGTGGCAGACCCTGGCTGAGGGGGGGTCCTGTCTGAACCCCTGGCAGTGAAGCTGCTACCTGGCTCTGTACCTATTCAGGGTCAAATACAGAAACAGCAGCATCTCTGAGCTGATTTAATAGCAGCTCCAACTCACTCATTGTTCTCTCTCAACAGGCCTAAATGCAGGAGATGGGCAGACAGACGTTTCTCCTATGATCTCCAGTCTACAAGTGAAGCCCCTTCACTCCTCCCCTCCAACTACTCTCTCTCCTGCTCCTCCCCATCACCTCGCCTGCTCGGCCAATAAAGGAAATGTCCTGACCGCTCATATCCCAACAGCTAATTTAACTCTCTACTCCCTGGTTTTCCTTCCACCCTGTCATGTGTGCCCTATGCTTATCATTTCCTTCAAGCTCCGGGCATGTCTTTCAGGGCTTGTGTGGCTTTGGCCCCACATCTGTTCTCACTGATAGCACACTACCCAGTAGGGGGCCTTTGGGCGGTTATTGAAATGAACAGGGACTGTCACCATCTGTGACTATATACATTGTAGTTTCCGTTCATTTCAGGACAGGCATGCTTCGCCAAGCGCCTTTGTGTACTGAGTCATTCAACTCAATGCCCTCTTATAACCTCAAACAAAAGGGAGAACTAAGCATGCATTGGGAATTCAAGCTGGGCATCTCTTTTCCATGCTAATGTTTTTAGGGCCTTAAAGAGAACCAGTTAGTAATGAATAATCTGAAACCCTACCAGGTTGCAAGGTATCACCCTTTCTTGGCTAAGCTCAGTACTGATACTCAACAACTGGTAACATAACGAAGGTACTGCAATAATTACATGAAAGAAAATGAAATGCTTTATTAATTGGAAGTTTAACCCTCCTCTAACAACTCCAACAGAAAGACTGATTTACTAAGGGATTGATAATGTTCATACAATAAATATTTTTAGTCCAGGCTCACATATGTGCGGCTGCGGGTTCTTGCCTGGGAGCCAGGGCATGTCTGTTCACCGGTTCAAGTATGATTTAGGTCCGAATTTTTGCTTGAATTCGCACCTGAACCGGATCCAAACACGCACAGGACCGCTTTGAATCCTGCTCCGTGGCCACCCTGGACCCGTGTGCACTGGCTCCATTGAGAGTCGGTCGCATTCAAATGTGGGCTCCACCCACACAGCCTTGTCATTCAATCACAGGAGTCTGTGAATTAATAAACTACAAGTTGTGTCTGCCACCACTACAGACTGCTTGTAGTTCTTAATGAACTGCAACGGTGCTGGAGAGCGCTTTTATAGTTCATTGACACTGCCTACAGCTTTTAAACAGAAAGTACAGGCAGAAAGCTGTAGGCAGTGATCATGCGGGCAATGCTCTGCAGGATCCTGAGAAAAAAATAATAATACATGCACATTTTTTTACCTGCAAAATGATGTGCATTTATTATTTGTTTTTTAAATTGTGAACTTAGCCTTTAAAGTGGTTGTAAACCCACTTTGTTGACATTTACCTATAGGTAAGCCTATATTAAGGCTTACCTATAGGTGCTATAAATATCTCATAAACTTGCACCGTTTAGGAGATATTTACAGTGCATGCAGCCGATGACATCATCGGCGCATGTGCTCTGAAGGATCGGCCACCCGTGCCGTTTCTTCAGAGCCCAGTGCCGTTAACGGCGGCTCCCGCGCGCATGCGCAGGACTGATGTACTCGCGCCTCCGGCCAATCAGTTGGCCGGAGGGCGCGATCCAGGAAGCAGGACGGCCGAACATGTAGGCTGTCCTGTCGGCACTGCGGGGGCTTCATTTTTAGGTAAGTACTCCATAATGAGCTAGTATGCAATGCATACTAGCTCATTAGGCCTCTGTCTTTACGGGGTTTTTTTTTTCACATTTGTTTCAGCGGGTTTACTTCCTCTTTAATATTTACATCAGTTAACCAGTTATGTATGGATGAAAAGAGTAAACAGGGATTTTCTTTTCACATGATCATGTGTTTTTACTTCATTAGCAGTTCAAAGTCAAGCCAAACATCACAGTTCTATTTTAAAGGATGGATATTTTCAAACGTGTAAAGAAAAATCTGTTTGCTTTAGTTACTTTAACCAGATAAATTCGTTGTAGCACTGTCCCCATAGGGCTTGCTGTGTGATGATTAGTTGGGCTTCCTCTGATTACCTGCAGACAGTCACTTAGGGTACAGTTTACACATCGCTCCTTACTCCCAATGGCTCATTGCTCAATAAACAGTCAAGGGGTGTTGGTTTTTAGTATTTATTGCGGAACTTGGATGAGAGAAGGAAATAGTGGGATCATAGGTGTGCGCACAGGGTGTGCCGGGTGTGCCTGGGCACACCCTAATCACGTAGGGCACATTAGCATTATCGCTCTGTTTGCCAGTGAGGAGATGGGAAAGATCTCCCTCGGACCTGCTCTGCCATAAGAGAAGTGCCACACAATTACTCTCCCTGCTGGCAAAGTGAAATAGATCGGGGCCATATACATGTAGGCAAACACATGCATGTGTATTTAAACTTTGGGGTGCACATCCTAATGCAATAGGCTGCGCACACCTATGAGTGGGATACTCCAACTGGAACTATATACAGTTGATAAGGATAACTCTCACTTGGCCTCACCAGGTTGCTTGTGTAAGCAGTCGCACTGCTTGACCATACTGCCACATGTATGAAAAGGGTTAAGTCTCCTTGCTTTTTCTCCAGCAATAGTCTGGGTGAACTAAATTATCTTCAGGATACTTTCTAACATCCCCTTTAATGACACCCCTTTCACTGACTCTTATAGCTGAAGGGATTACCCCCTCAGGTCAGGCTCTTTGACATAGATCTGTACTCACAGTATGCAGAATCAAATCGTTCCCGTGTCTCCCTTCCAGTCAGCTTTACAGGACCTCTGGGTTCAGTTCCTCTCTGGCTTTTTAGGCCCTCAAGTCGACCATCTGAGGCCGCATGGCAACTTCAGCAGAGGAGGAGGCAGCCACCTTCTCCCTCCAGGACTCCCTAGCTGAAAGACCACGAGCACATGTGCTCCTGGCATTTAAACAGTACCCTCTACTAATCACCAGGGCTGTACTAAATGCCTGTGCACTCATTTGTCAGGTTTCTTCCCACTGTCCAATATGCCTCCCTATTGGACCAGTGGGAAAAACTTCAGACAAGGCACTTGAGCACATTAAGTAGACCTAACTAACAGATTCTGCTCTCTGGTAGGCAGAGAACATTATAGATTTACCTGGCAATCCTTCTGGTAGGTAGAAAGGATCCAAAACTACACTCTCTCTCTCTATTATAAGGATAACTTTTACACGAATGTAGGACCAGGTACAATACATCAAAGTCCAGGATGTGTAAAGAAACCATTCTAGACTGACCTGTTCCCTAGCTCCCTATTCACCTCTGTGTAGTGTGAGCCTTATCCTTGCCTGATTCTTCATTCAGTGCAACCTGTTGCAGAAATCTGGTGCCAGGAACAATGCAGACAGCCTGGCTGCCATGTTGATTTAAGTTATTTGGACTGAAACTCGTGCTGGACCCTTTTTTTTTGTCCTCACCAGAATCGGATCGCATTGGTGACATGGGTGTTTGGCATTGTACAGACATCGCTTGTGATCTGCACAGCACCACCAGTGTGAACCGGCCTTAAGTGCTTGGCTACATTTGTGGGGTTATTTTTTTCTATATCATACAAATGTTCATGCAATCGATCCCAGTCTCTGTGTGGTTCTACAAATATACTGAATGGTAAAATGTATACAAGTTATTCAATAAACAACATTGTTGATAAAAAAATTTAATTGCACACATCCTCTCATTAATCATGGATATCACTACTTCATTTTTCAAGATATGTGCACAGCAAGGACATTTATATGTCCTCAAAAAGCTGAATAGTCGCCTTTTTCAGCTTATCTCTCACTCCTCATCCTATAGACTGTATATATACAGTACTGTGCAAAAGTTTTAGGCAAATGTGAAAAAATGCTGTACATTAATATTGCTTTCAGAAATAGAAATAGTGTCAGTAGTTTATTGTTACCAATTAACAAAATGGAAAGTAAATGACCAGAAGAGAAATCCAAATCAAATCAATATTTGGTGTGACCGCCAAACATCAATTCTTCAATTCTTCCTGCCCAGGCCAATTTTCAGGTTTCATTGCTGTCACACTTTGAATGACAATTGCGC
This sequence comes from Pelophylax lessonae, assembly GCF_965119305.1. Lineage (NCBI taxonomy): Eukaryota > Metazoa > Chordata > Amphibia > Anura > Ranidae > Pelophylax > Pelophylax lessonae. The sequence goes on along the minus strand of NC_138777.1, from coordinate 97,805,756 downwards.
AGTCATGCAGCGCTGTACCCACATTAAATTATCATTTTTTTTTCATAAGTAGAGCTTTCTTTTGGTGGTATTTAGCCATTGCTGGGTTTTTAATTTATTTTTATTTTTTTGCAAAAAATTGAAAAAGACTAAAATTTAAAAAAAAAAGTTTTTTCTTAGTTTCTGTAAGAAAATTTTGTAAATAAGTGATTTTTCTACTTCACAGATGTGTGCTAATGAGGCGGCACTGATGGGCACTTATAGGCTACACTGATGGGCCCTGATGAGGCAGCACTGAAGGGCTCTGATTAGGTGACACTGATGAGGAGGCACTAATATACCGCACTTATGGGCACTGATAGGTGACACTGATGAGCACTGATTGGCAGCACTGATGGGCACTGATGAGCAGGCGCTGATAGACACTTAAAGAAAGCATTTATTGGAGTCACTGATGGGCACTGATTGGTGTCACTGATGGGCACAGACTGGCATCACTGCTGGGCACTGCTGGGGCTGCACTGATAATCAGGGCTCTGATGATCAGGGCCCTGATTACCTGTACAGGTCTCCCCTGAGAGGAGATCCCACTGATCGGCTCTCCTCTCCTTATTCTCTGTCAGTGTGATGCTAGGAGAGCAAAAAACAACACTTCTGTGTTTACATGTGATTGGCTGTAATTGGCCAAAGCCGATCACATGGGTAAAGTGCCGCGTCATCAGCTCCTAGCCCCCTGGGGCACGTGAGAGCGGTGACACTGGGGCGACTTCGTATGACCTCATGCCAGAATGAGGAGGTCCCACCCGCCATCATTTTTCTATACGGCGAGCAGAGGTTAAAGATACTTGACCTCAATGATTGCCCTGACCTTGAAAGTCTCCCGACACCTCTGACACCCTGGGTCAGACATTTCAACAATAGTAAATATAATGCACAGACACCAAAATGAGGACACAGTAAAACAGATGAATTTTTACTTAAGGTTTCATAGTTAACTTTAACAACAGAAAGTGGTTTAGGTTGAGGTTATTTTTAAACTCTTGCCACAAACGAATAAGAAATCTATGGATATAGTTCTTAGTAAAATAAAGAGCAGCAAGCAGTAACCTGATCAAGGCCTATAGGGTGCAGGTCAGAAAAGGGAAGGAGAATGACCAATTTTATGTCAGACTACTCCCTTTTATTGTCTGGCGCCACAAACCCAATAAACACAGATACTTAGGGGTTGGTCTAATGCCCAATGTTCCTTTCCTTGTTGGGGGAGGGAACAAAAAAGTGTGTCTTGTATCTTCAGCTAGCTCAGGTAAAGGGGCCCAATGTAATCTTTAGGTAATAACATCCAAACAGTGCAGTAGGGGTTGTAAATGTCTCCTTATAGGGCCTTAATAAGAAGGGCAAAGTAAAGGTGTCTGCATGCAGTGTCTCTGGGTGTAAAGATTGTGGGCTTTCGTCCGCTCACCAGTTGGGATGATACCAGGCTCAAGGGGTGATGTATAGATCTTGCAGCAGGCTCCTGCAGATATTGTGCTCAAGGAATGGTGCTTGGCCACACACGTCTCAACACCTCAACTCAGCTCAGCTCAGCTCAGGACTTTCCCCCCAGCAGGCTGGAACATGTAGTCCACGACAATCAGTCCCCAGTGTTGGTTTGAGCCTTGATGAAATGGGACTTGTGTAAATCCTTCAAAACTTATTGGTAGTCAACTCAAGATAGACTCTCCTGTTGTGATAAATACTAATTAGGCTGATCCCTACAGTTTGTCTCTCTGATGCTTTTCTCTACATAAACTAACCTTCCCAGGAACTATACTGAAATACAACCAGGTGTTAGAGAAGTACCACAAGTTTGCAATTATCTGATTAATTTGGAACCTCCACCAAGCTTACAGTGCAGCGCTGTACCACCCTAACTCTAGAATACTGATCCAGTGACTTCAATACTCTCTGAGTCACTACCAGGAACAAGTATCCAGTGAGTTGAGCCAGATGGACTTGTGTCTTTTTTCAACCTGACTAACTATGTAACTATGAGCAAAGTTTTGAAGTGAAGTGAGTAAAGTTTTGATATGCTCACGTATTTTAGGTTAGTGACTCAAAACATATATAAGCCACTGAATTGACATTTAAAAAAAATCAGGATAGTAGCGATCAACAAAAAGCAAATCATCATCATAATTTAAATTTTAAAAGGCATTTAAATTATTTTGCACTACACTCCCGGGGTTTGACAGGAGAGACATTGCTCGCTCATGCAGCAGCAGCTTTTTTTGCCCCACCCCTCTACTGTTCATTCACAGAAGCCTTTGTATTTTGTGAATGAGTTCACATAAAATAAAGTGCTGTGTGATTGGCACAAAAATAGAAACTGAGGGAAAATCTACTGTATGTAATCAAGCTTCAAAAAGAATAAAAACAGACCCACGCTATCCAAAGCATTAGGAAAAAGCTTTTGGCTCTACATAAGGGTTGATTTAGTAAAACTGGAGAGTGCAAAATTTAGTGCAGCTGTGCATGGTAGCCAATCAGCGTCTAGCTTCAGCTTGTTCAATCAAAGAGTAATTCCACTTTTGTTGAGAAAAATACATTTCTCTCTGGGTGATTTATATATAATACAAGGATTTTAACAGTTGCAGATTCCTACCTTTTGTTATTCTGAAGAAATCACTGTTTGTTTGTCTGTGTCCATCAAGGAAAGTGAATCTATTGGGATTGGTTTCATAATTATCAATCAGCTGCTGCCCCTGCATGGCACTAATGAGCAAAGCTGCTGGGCCTGCATCCCTTTAGCTTTTGGCAATATATCACAAAAAAATATATTTTTTGTTGCAGGGGATGCTCAAAAGCTAACTTGTATCTTAGTGCAGACTGAGCCAATCAGACAAGCAGGAAATTATGTTTCAGGGGGGGGGGGGGGCTTCTGTACACATTCTGTGTACAGAACACCTCCAAATAGCCATGTTGCATTGCATTTTACAGAAAACAGAACTGCAGACTGAAAAGGAAAGGTCATTTTTTTTTTTAAAGGTTTTTATTAAACAAACAAAACACAGTACACCACAAGAAAAATGGCAGTGCAACATAAAAGAGAGGATACAGAACATACAAAGCATCCTCTCCAATCATCTAACAAAATAGAACCACAGTACAGAGAATACCCAGTAATCGTGGTAAAAGGGGGGGTAACACATTATTATAAGCAATATATAACGACACATGCGGAGCTAAAGAAGGCACTTTAGACATCGCCTAGGAGGCGTCAGACACCGAGGAGGCAGTAAGATCAGAGTCTACCCAGAAGGACCAGATTTTATTGAATTTCTTCGGACATCCTCTGGCCTCATACGTCAGTTTATACAAAGGCAGAGCCTGATTAACAATAGAGATCCAAAATGGAACGTCAGGGGGTGTGGAAGATTTCCAACGGAGAGCAATAGCTTTCCTAGCATAGAAAAAGAGCAAACGCAGAAATAGTTTTGTGCGAGCCGGAGCATCCTCATCATCCACATATCCTAGGAGACAACGAAGGGGGTTACAGACATTGGACAATTGAGAGATATCAGTTATAAAGGCCGTCACCCCTGACCAAAAGGCACGGACAGGGGGACATTCCCAAAACATGTGAAAGAAGGATCCCACACCATCAGAGCACTTAGAGCAGAGAGGGGAGGATAATGTACCAATTTTATGAAGGAACAGGGGAGTGTAGTAAGCCCTATACAGGAATTTTAATTGTATGACTCTATCCCTAGAGGAAATTACAACCGGGATTTGTTCAGGAAGGACGTCATGCCATACCTCCTCCGTCAAGTCCGGGACGTTCTCACGCCACTGGGACTCAACCACCGCCAAGCGCTTAGACTTAGAATGCAAAAGCCTACGATAATATGTGGAGACCAGTTTCTCATGTGAAGAGTCAGAGAGGAGATATTCCAAGGGGGATGGCTCCAGCGAGACATCCCGGAGGCCAAACTGCGCAGCCGCCGCATGTCTCAGCTGGAGGTAGCGAAAATGAGCCGTAGATGGTACAGCAAAAGTGGACTGCATGTCCGCAAAGGACCGGAAGGTTCCCCGGACATACAGGTGATCAACAGACTTCACCCCAAGACGGGCCCAAAAAATACCGTCGTCCCGACCAAAAAACTCCCGAAACCGAGGATTGTGCCAAAGGGGGGCATTAGGGGAGTACGACCCCGGAGGGTCGGCCTCACCCAATGCGGTAGCCGCAAAAACCCGTAGAGTGACCGAGATAAGTGCAGTGTTCGGCCTGCCCATAGTAGATCTACGGTGCAGCAAATTTTGCAGAGATTCATAGGCCTTGAAAATAGCCGCCTCCAAGGCCGCCGCAGCATGATTGTCCTCGGGATGGAACCACCAATGTGCGTGTGCCAACTGGGAGGCAAAATAATAAAGGCGTAGGTTGGGCGCTGCCAGTCCCCCCGCTAATACAGGTAACTGTAACGCATCTCTGGCCACACGTGCCGGCCGACCCCCCCAGATAAATGAAGTGAGGAGCGAATCGATGACCTGGAAACGACGTTTGGTAACATATATCGGGGAGTGACTCAACACATACAGAAATCGGGGAAGGAACATCATTTTAAAAATGTTGATCCTACCCAAAACCGTGAGAGGAAGCTGGGACCAGAGCTGTAGAGAAGATTTAAGTCGGGCAACCAAGGGATCTAAATTATTGGGGAGGAAACGAGACAAGGGAAGTTGAATGTCAACCCCCAAGTATCGAAACCGATCTACCACCTGGAGAGGGCATGATGCGAGAGAAGGGGGCAGAACCTGGGGATCCAGGGGGAACAGAGTAGATTTACTCCAGTTCACCCGGAAACCCGAGAAGTGACCGAAGCGATCAATAATGGACAATAGAGTGGGGAGGGATTGATATGGATCCGCTAGATATATCAACATATCATCCGCATACAAGGAAACCTTTTCCTCCAAGCCATTGATCACAAAGCCCGCAACAGCCGCACACTGGCGGATCTGCGCAGCCAAAGGCTCAATGGCCAGGGCGAAAAGTAACGGGGACAACGGGCACCCCTGCCTAGTACCCCGAAAAATGGGAAAGGAGTCAGACACGGAATTATTGACCCTGATACGGGCACGAGGGAGATAATATAGAAGTTGTACCCATTTTATGAACCCCGATCCGAATCCAAATTTCGCCAATACCTCCAAGAGATAAGGCCACTCCACTGAATCAAAAGCCTTGTGAGTGTCCAGGGCTACCACAACCCTGGCCCCCACAGAATCATGAGTCGTCTGAAGGTTGGTAAAAAGTCTACGCAAGTTGATCGAGGTAGACCGGCCAGGAATAAACCCCGACTGGTCCGCCCCGACCAAGTCCGTGACAACCGTATTCAGCCGTCTCGCCAGGACCTTGGCCAAAATCTTCACATCTGTATTAATAAGTGAGATCGGACGGTACGATTCACAGAGAAGAGGGTCCCTGCGCGGCTTCGGGATGAGTACTATAAGGGCTTCCGTCATGGAGGGTGGCAGACGTCCTTCCTTCAGAGCACAAGTAAACACTTTCAACAAATGGGGGACCAGCAATTCCCTATAGTGAAGATACCATTCAATGGGGAAACCATCCAAGCCAGGTGTCTTATTATGTGCAAACGTAGCTACGGCCTTGTCAATCTCCTCTGTGGTCAAAGGGGAGTCTAAGAAGCGAGATTGGTCGACCGACAATGCGGGCAATTCAATATCATATAAAAAATCATCAAGTTCGATAATAGTGTAATGGGCCTTGGTGCGGTATAAAGAGGAATAAAATTCAACAAAACTATGAAGAATATCAGGAGTTTGTTCTACAATGACACCGGCCTGGCTGGTGACCCGGGGAATGATACAAGTTTGAAAATCCGGCCTAGCTAAGTAGGCCAACAAGCGACTGTTTTTGTCCCCCAGTTCAAAAATTCTTTGATTCTGATATAACAGTTTTTTCTGGGTGCGCTCAATAAGGACGAGATCCAAATCACGGGCTCTGGCCCGCCAAGCGGCGTGATTCTGAGGGGAGGGGTCGTCAGAGTATTGCCGTTCAGCCGTATGCAATGCCCGTTCGGCGTCAACCAACTTGGTCTGACGCGCCTTCCGAGCATGGCCTACGGCAGACGAGAAGGTGCCCCGCATAGTGGCCTTGAAGGCGTCCCAGGTCAGCAGTGCCGACCCCTCCCGTCCATTGAGCGCCCAGAAAGAATTCAATTCCGTGAGCCCCTGATCAGTCACCGCGGGGTCCGCCAGCCACAGAGGGCTCAGTCGCCACAATTTATAGTTAGGTGGGGACCCCAAAGCAAGGTCCACCAGCAAAGGGGAGTGGTCAGATACCGCCCGAGGGAGGTACCTGATCCCCGAGAGCGGACCCAGCAGTTCCCGAGAGAGCAAACAGAGGTCAATCCTAGATAGAGTGTGGTGTGAGCTCGAATAACAAGAAAACTCAGTAATCCCCCCATGTTTCCACCTCCAGACGTCCGTGAGGTCCAATTTGTCCAAGTAGGAGCGCAGGGGGGTATGTTGGGAAGAAGCAGCCCCAGAGCGGTCCAAAGCATTGTCGAGGACCGTGTTAAAGTCACCCGCCATAATAAGAGGGCCCTCCGCCATTTCCAAAACCAAACCCAAAACACGGTCAAAGAATGACTTAGTAAACGGCGGGGGGACATAAACATTCACCAGGGTATAAGGTTTACCTAAATATTCAATAACAAGGATAACAAAGCACCCCGAGGGGTCCGTCTTTAAATGTTTAATAGTGACTGGAGCGGATTTGGCAATTAAAATGGACGTGCCTCGGGCATAGGAAGAGTATGTAGAGTGTAGCGCATACGCCAAGTGTGCCCGCTTAAGGGCCATAACCCTGGACCCCTGGAGGTGTGTCTCCTGCAACAAAACAACGTGAGGACTATGGCGTTTTAAATAGTCAAACATCAGAGACCGTTTCACTTTAGAATTTAGCCCCCTGACGTTCCATGAGATTATACGTAGAGTAGACATAGAAATATACCAACAATCAGCGTTAGCGCCCCGTAGGTCAGCCCAAAAACAGGCAAACCCCGAAGGGCCAAGGCACAACCAGCATCTGAGAGGAGCCCAGAAAAAGGAGTACACATAAGACATAAAAAAAGTGACCACAGTAACATAGTAAACAAAATCAACTGTATCGCATAAGGAGAGAGCATGACCCCAGAAACAAAAAAAGGAAAAACTGTACCGACCCTGTGGATCAAAATGGTGCAAACAAACAAACCAGCGAGAAAAAACCCGCCTAGACCCGCAGGTTGCGGATGGCAACAGTAACAAACACCCCCACCCCCCACCCTAGCCCACCCGGCCCTCAAACCCCAACAATTGAGAGCTTTGTAGCCCATAACAACAAAAGGAAGTCAAATGCAGGGAAACGTGGATCTGCTCGTCCTGTAGTAGACAAACAAGAAAAAACAATAAAAAGGAAAGAGATGAGGGGGGAGCCCCCCCACCCCAAAAATGCCCATCAGAAAAAACAGAAAAATAGGAACCCCGACCCTCAGAAAAAGGGAATAGCCATCTGTCCCAAAAAAAAAATCAACCAAGCGAGAGAGGGTCCATGAAGAGCACCAGGACGAGCCCAGAGCCCAACCAGACTATCAGCAGATAGACAGTCATTCATCTAGGAGGAGACCGCCGGTCCTGGCGGCCAGGAGAGCCACGGCCCAAGGAGTCCACCCAGTGCGCGGCCTCCCGAGGATCCTGGAAAAAATGAGCCTTGCCTTGAGAGATGATCCGGAGACGGGCAGGATAAAGCATACTATATGGTAACTGGAGATCACGCAGCCGCCTCTTAACTGCCATAAAGGAGGCCCGCTGCTTTTGGGTGGCTGCAGAGAAGTCAGGAAAAATGGAGATAGCATTATTATTGTAGTAGCACAGCCTCCCTGTCCCGGAAATGCAGAAGTTTAATGAGAAGAGGACGAGGTGGCGCCCCTGGTGGCAGGGGGCGCAGCGGCACCCTGTGCGCCCGTTCAATGGCGAATAACGGAGAAAAAACATTCTTCCCAAAGGTGTCAAGGAGCCACTTTTCCATAAATGATTCGGGGGTCTTTCCCTCCGCCCCCTCAGGGAATCCCAGAAAGCGGAGGTTATTACGTCGGAGGCGATCCTCCATGTCAGTGATCTTATCAATGGTGGCCGTGTGACCCCTCTGTAAATCAGACACAGAGGCCTGCAAGGGGCGGTGGGCATCCTCCAGGTCGCCAATACGTTGTTCCGCGTTGCCCACCCTATGGCGGAGATTATGGACATCCTGCTTCAGGAATGACATTTCCATCCTCACAGACTCAATTTGAGTAGTGAGAGAGGCCTGACAATGGCGGATGGCATCCATGATGGCAGCAAGGGATGGCTCAGGCCTATCTACCCCCACCCCTGCCTCAGCAGTGGGGTCCAGGGGGGAGGAAAGAAGAAGGTCACTCACAGTCTCATGCCGATGCAGGGAAGAAGAGTCGTCAGGCTCCGAACCACCTCCGTGGGAGAGAGAGGCGGATGGCTGCGAGGATCGTGCAGCAGCAGCTGGCTGGCTCGAGCTCCGTGGCGGGCCGGCGCCATCTTGGGACCGCTCGAGGAGGGAGGCCGACGGCCGTGATCCAGGCGCCTCCGGACCAGGGGGACCGATCTTCACCATCTCCGCTGATGCACCGAGGGATCAGGAGTACACGGGCGTCGGAATCAGGTGAGTAGCGGCTCGGGGTTCCACAGGATCACTGAAGGATCAGGGCAAGCAGGAGAGAGCTCCGGAACCGCGCTGCTCTCACATCAGTAGCCGGCCACGCCCCCAGGAAAGGTCATTTTTAATAACATTCTATTACAATATGATTTGTGTCGCAATTGTATATGCTATGTTATTTTTTCTTTATTTGCTATTTTTTTTCCCCACCAAAGTGGAGTTACCCTTTAGGCTTTGACAAAAAAAATACCTGGAAGCTGATTGGTTTATATGCAGAGCTGCACCACATTTTGCACTTTTCAGTTTTAGTAAATCAACCCCACAGACTAAAAATAATAACTGTAATCCTTTTAAAAAGCTGGTTTCCTATTCCTTTAGTTATTTGCCTTATGCAGTAGTTGGACCTAATGAGAAGATAAGTGTTTAAAGCAATCCCAAATGTTTAAACATTAGCACCCCGTGAACAGAGCCCCTCCAGGAGAGATCCTAGAAATGGAAGGATAGAGCTATTTTATGGAAGTGCCTCTGTTTGTGGAAGGGAGATTAATCTGTATATCCTATTTATACTATAGGATTTTCTCCCATTCTGTTTTATGCAAAAAAATAATCCTCAATCCCAAACAGAAACACGACACATTAAATTACATGCTGGAAGCACTTATGGGATCAGCCCTTAACGAGGTCAGAATACTTCAGAGATTGTCAGCAATGACTTCCTGAGGGATACGTTTATATTGCTGCGATATACAGATGGACCAGACCTCCCCTCTTATACATAATGCTTTATGAAAATGGAATTCTGCTTGGCTGCATTGGTTACGGGGGGAAATTAGAATCATTTCAACTGTGAACAGAGGTTTTAACTCCTTCAGTGTTCAGGCACGCAAAGGTTTATATTCGCTTTGGATCGGGTGTTTTGGAATGGGTGACAGCCTAAAAATGGCCCTTCTGAGACTGGTCCTTGCAAATTGTAATCAACTGCCCCCGCAAACAGACACTAGGAGCCTGAGATCATTGCATAATTATATAGCGAGCGAGCAAAGAGAGGAGATGGTGGAGGGAGGAGCAGGCACCTGCTGCAATAGTGTGCATTTATAAGTATGGGATTGTGTGTGTGTGTATACTGTATACATAATAAAACACATATGCACCGTATATATTATATATATATATACATACACATAGTAAAAGGATTAAAGCTTTACAAACATTTAAATATAATAGTTGATATTCATGCAGATTTTTTCTGATCATCAGGGACTTAGTGTACCATATTTGTCATCTCCCTGAACATATACATCTGAACTCTGGCACACAGGGAATCTCCAACAGAGGTGACACTAGCTCTTGAGAGAAGAACAGATTAATAGCGATGACGGCTGCATATGGACAGTAGGAGGAGGGGAAAAGCTTTTAATAGTGAAGGATTTTCCCTATATTAGAGCATTCAGTGGCTTAGAAACAAGTAAAATGATGGGAAAGCCACTAGCATGCCCAAGGGTTGGGGAGAGCAGCTGTGACATCTCAATACTATAAGGGCTCCCAAGGCTGCTTGGTTCTATCCCTTTCCCTTGTGGAAGCATTATCGTTCTGGATAATAGGAAGCCTGACAGAACTAATCTGTGACGTGAATGTGATACTATTAAACAAAGGCCAGGTTTTGCAGTGAGTTTCAGGTTCTTTAAGTATTCTGGGATGTTTCAAAGCCTACATCATGTGAAATTATTCCGATTGCAAAGAGCAGCGATGTTATCCAGTGCAGTGACCCATAGCAACTAACCACATTTCAGTTTACAGTAGTTGGTTCGGTAAAAAGACTATTCCTGATTGTTTGTTATGGATTATTGCATTTTTACATCATTATTAGACAAAAGTGAAAAAAATTGTAAATAGGAAGAATATGGTGAATCTCATCTTTTTTTTTAGAAAACCCCCCTTATTTTAATTTGCCTGAATAAATACTTGCAGAATAGTCTTCTCTGCAGCAAATTTATACAATTCATAAATCCAGGCACTGAGGATTCATGAATTGCAGGGTTCTTTACAGATTGGATGATTTTTTGCATGTATTCAGGTAGCACAAATAAATTGGTATTTGCTGAAATAAGACTTATTAAATTAACTCACTTGCCTCTAATTACAGGCAGTCCCCGGTTTACAAACAAGATAGGTTCTGTAAGTTTGTTTTTAAGTTGAATTTGTATGTAAGTTGGAATAGGTACATTTTTTAAGTGTAACTCCAGCCAAAACAAATATTTTTTAAACTTTTGGGGAAGGGTTAACACCCCTGTAAGGTTTGCTTTACTGTCTGTGCTCCTGTTCAGTAGATTTTGCCTCACTTTCTGTCTCTGTGACAATTGGATTTTGAAAATGTTGCGTTGTTGACTGTGGTGGCTGGTGCTCCATGGGCCGGGGGGAGGCAGCAGATGGACCACACCATACCCCCCGGACCACACCAGCTCCAGCCCGCACACCTAACCCACCCCCGGATGCTGGCTCACTAACCCTGGGCAGGCAGCGGCGGTGGCGGCTTCCCCCTCAGTCTTCTCCGTGGGCTTCCCCTGCGTCTCCTCCCTCCTCCTCCTCAGCCAATAGCATGGCCTCTCCTTTCGGCCAATCGGGAAACCGGTCTCAGGACCTGCTTCCTGATTGGCCAGGAGGAGAATCAGTGTGGCAATAGCGAATATTCATTGGCTATTGTCACACAACTGGGTGGGCTCAGGGCGCAGTGCTCTGCGCCCTAAGCCCACCCTTTTTTGAAGCCTATTAGAGCCTCTTACTCTAATCACGTGCTTCCAAAAAAAAAATCACATTGGAATCCATGCGTCCGGTGCCCTGCATATAGATTAGGGCAAGGATCCTCAAACTACGGCCCTCCAGCTGTTGCGGAACTACACATCCCATGAGGCATTGTAAAACTCTGATATTCACAGGCATGACTAGGCATGATGGGTACTGTAGTTCCTGAACATCTGGAGGGCCGTAGTATGAAGACCTCTGGATTAGGGGGTCAGACGCATGGATAGGTTGGCAGCGCCCCTGTGCCCCCAATCGACGGGCCGCCACTGGTTGTTGAGGAAATAAGGATTGGTGATAACGCTTCATCGGAGACACCTTTTTCCCCAAGATAACTCTTCAGGAGTGAATTTCCCTTCCTAGGGGTAGATTTCCCCTCATTTTCTGTTGTCTCCTTCCATTTGTAAGTATGAGTTGTATGCAAGTCGGATATTTGTAACTCAGGGACTGCCTATACTGCTTTTCTGCTGTAATGTCAAATGAGCAAGAAACCAGGAAGGATGAGCCACAGCACTGCTTCTGTGTCTCCTGAAACATCAAGAACCTGGTCCAGCATTTGGGGTACCAATAAGCCTTATCCACAGCCATCCTTGAAACTGGCTTATCTCTGTTTTTAAAATCAGAGTACTTTATTAATCCTCAAGGAAACATATTGCGACACTCAACAAAGACAACACAAGATCACAATGATGAACAGAACAAGAAACAATAACACAACAAAATTACCAATAACACCAATTAGCACCTATAAAACAAATAAAAACTACACTTTAATAAACCATTCATATAATTAAAATACAACATAGAATACATAACACAGAATAAAAATAACAATAAATCAAACTACCAAAATGCAAATAATACACCACTTTCTCTAGCGTTATCCCAAAGAATAATAACATAATAACAACATACTATAAAAAACTACATCAAAACCCTGATCATAAACCAGATTTAAATCTTCACCTACAGCCCTGGCAGAGAAGAATTAGATAACTTGATGGCCACAGGCAAAGATGATTTCCTGTGTCACTCTGTGGTGCATCGTGGTTGTAACAATCTGTCACTGATGGTACAACCACGATGCACCACAGAGCGACACTGGAAATCATTTTTGCCTGTAGCCATGAAGTTATATAATTCTTCTCTGTGAGGGCTGTAGGTGAAGATTTAAATCTGGTTTATGATCAGGATTTTCCTTCAAAAAGTGTTATGACTTAAAATAAATTTGCCATGACAAAAACACTGAGGCTGCAATTGCTAACCTCCATTTAAAAAAACTATGTGCCTGAATATAATTAATAAAGTTATTGTAAGTGATGATGCTGAGGGACTGCCCACAAACGGTAACTTTGAGGCAGGCAGAGCCAGAGCTGGCTGAGCGGGGAATCAGGTAAGTAATGTAGCCGCTTCCTGTTCCCTCTAGACCAGTGGGTTGGATGTGGCCCTTTGCTTGCCTTTATCTGGCCATTGGGGCACTATTCTTCCAACTGACTCCATTGATGGGACACTGAACCTCTCACTGACAGCACCAATGTGGCACTATTCCTCCCACTGATACCAACAAGTGGCACTATCCCTCCCATTAAAACCATTGATGGGGTAATATTCCTCCTACGGATACCAACAAAGAGCACTATTCCTCCCATTAAAAATAATAATGGGGTACTATTCCTCCCACTGATACCAACAAGGGGCACTGTTCCTCCTATTAAAACCAATGATGGGGCACTATTCCTCCCATTGATACCAATAAGGGGCACCATTCCTCCCATTAAAACCGATGATGGGGCATTGTTGCTTCCACGGACCACAGTCTGGCTCGCCCAAAACCTGAAGGACAGTAAACTGGCCCCTTTGCTTAGAAAGTTTGGAGACCCCTGCTCTAGACTTAACAAGATTTTAGCCCTTGCAGTGTGGAGGGGTTTTCATATAGGGTCTTTGTTTCTGTTGTGCCTGGAGAGTTTTAACATATATATTTGCCAGGAATAATAATACTGTAAGAAATTTAGACTTTTCTGCAATTTTTCAGATTTGCATACTTGTTCAAAGTCAATGATTCAAAAGATATTAAACACTTTCAGAAAGATGTCGGCACTAGCAACCTCTGTATTTGTCTCTCCATGGGTGTTCATGTAAATTTTGCAAGAAAAATTCAAGCTCCATTGTAATAAGTAAGGCCTCATGCATACATGCATACAGACAGCAGCTCCTGTGTGCTGTGGCATAAAATGCCCGGTGCTTTCTAGCACCCGGGAAGCTGCACGTGTACAAGTGAATGGCTGTACGTGACCACGCTTGGATAAATGCCGATTATTTCTGCTCATGGAAGATGACAATCTAACATCCATGATTAGGGATGCAGGAATCAATTTAAAAGAGATTTTACCTAGATTCAAAGTTCCAAAGCGTTTACATTTGTGTTGGGGGAAAGTGCCATATGTGCATGTATGGGTAAAAAGTAGTGCAGAAGCCATTGGCGTTTAGGCAGGCTGTACGCGGCAAATGTGGCTTCCCAGGCACCAGAAAGCACTGGTAAATTTACACCCAGTAAGCCTCTGTGTGCATAAGGCCTTGTTATGACATCATGCATGTGTCAATGCAAACCGGAGAACTGGTTGTAGAAACCTTACAGTGTTCTGTCCTCCATAGATACAGGATTTTATAAAACGTGTGCTGAATTTTTGAAGGAACATACCTTCTTTGGCTTTTTGGTGTGTCTAGTACCTGCTTTCACCAGTTGATGTGGTTCCTCCCACCGTCTCATACTTCACTACAGGACATAAGAGTTAGCCAAAGCAATCGGCAGTGTCATCAAGTATTAACCACTTTACCACCGGAGGATTTTGCTGTCTTACGTCTGGGCCACTTTTTGCGATTCGGCACTGTGCGAATTTAACTGACAATTGCGCGGACGTGCGACACTGTACCCAAATGAAATTGACGTCCCTTTTTTCCCACAAATAGAGCTTTCTTTTGGTGGTATTTGATCACCTGTGCGATTTTTACTTTTTGCGCTATAAACAAAAAAAGAGCATAAATTTTGAAAAAATAACAACACTTTTCACATTTTTTTATATGAAATTCCCCCAAAGAAAAATGTAAAAATCAAATTTTTTTTTACATTTTTGGCCAATTTGTTTTCTGCTACCTATGTTTGGTAAAAAAATCGCAATAAGCGTATTTTGATTGGTTTGCGCAAAAGTTATTGCGTTTACTAACTAAGGGAAAGATTTATGTCATTTTTGGTGTTTTTTTTTTTTAACGAGTAATGTCGGCGATCTGGGATTTCTTTTGCGGGACTGTGACATTGCGGCGGACAGATCGGACCCCTGACTGACATTTTTGACACTTTTGGGGGTACCAGTGACATTACTACAGTAATCAGTGCTATAAATATGCACTGTTACTGTAAAAATGACACTGGCAGGGAAGGGGTTAATTTTATTGGAGAGGGAGGGGTTAATGTATGCCTGGTGCTTACTGACATGTGTGGGGGGAGGTGACTATGTGACACATGCACAGATCACAGGTTCAGCTATGCTGAACCCTGCAATCTGACCCTGCCTGTCACTTAGGAGAGGGCGGATCTCCACACTCGATTCCCTGACAATGGGGAAGAGCAGCGGCGATCGCCGCTGCTCCTCCCCTGGCCCGACTCCTGCTGTGACTGAATACAGCGGGAGCGAGCCTCCGGCGGCGCGCGCGCCGCCTACAAGGGGGAGTGTCTGCCGACGTAGTACTACGTCGTCAGACCTACAAGAGCCACTTTGCGGCAGTACAGCTCTAGTGAGCAGACGGCAAGTGGTTAAACTTATTTGACAGTCAAATACTTGCAGCTCCTAGGGAGCAGAGTTGTGACGCCTTCTCAATACACAGGGTGCTGGAATAGTAAGTATAATCTATAGTGACTGGGTTTCTTTAAAACTGACCTAGCAGTTACTGATATTTATTACTTCTCATAGAGATCACAATACCTTCCTCTGACAATGCCTTCATCTGTTTTTCTTTCCTGAAGGATGGCACCATTATTGTTTTGGGTTTTATTCACAGTCAACATCTATTTACTGGACTGAGATGTTGGCTCAGAGATGACACGGTAAAGTAAATCCTAGCACCTTAGATCAGTGGTCTCCAAACTCCATGGGCTGGATGCGACCCTTTGCTTGCTTTTATCCGGCCCTTGTGGCACTATTTATTAGGTGACACCAACAAAGGGGCACAATTCCTACCAATGACACCAACAATGGGGCACAGTTCTTCCCACTTACACAAGTGATGGGGCACAACTCCTCTCAGTGACACCAATGATGGGGCACAGTTCCTCTCAATGTCCCAAACAATGGGGCACAATTCTTCCCAATGACACCAATGATGGGACCAAATTCTTCTCAGTAACACCAACGATGGGGCACAATTTCTACCAATGACATTAATGATGGGGTACATGTCCCCCAATGAAACCAACAATGGGGCACAATTCCTACCAATCACATTAATGATGGGGCACAGTTCCTCCCAATGACACCAACAATGGGGCCCGATGACACTAATGATGGGGAACAATTGCTCCCAATGATGGGGCACAATACCTATCAATGACACCAACAATGGGGCACAGTTCCTCCCACTGACACCAACAATGGGGCCCAATGACACTAATGATGGGGGACAATTCCTATCAATGACACCAACTATGGGGCACAATTCCTTCCACTGACACAAAAACGATGGGGCATAATTCCTCTCCCTGACACCAAAGATGGGGCATTGTTTACTCCAACTGGGACATTTTCTACTCCTAATGGCCACACTCGGGCCTCCCTTAAGTCCGAAGGATAGTAAACTGGCCCTTTGTTTAGAAAGTTTGGAGACCCCTGCCTTAGGTCAGCCCCCCTGTTGTACATTTTCACCTTGTGACCTGCTGAAAAGCTACAATGTAGCAGTCTGATCAATGAGGAGAAAGGAGAAGGCGGACATGCTTCCTCCTGGGTGCAGCAGACTGATGAAATAAATTACCGGTAGTCCAGGCAGAGTCACTCGTAAACGGTAGACCATTTAAAAGAATAATACTGTATTTTGTCAGGAAAGTATTCATATAGACTTGGAAGGTTGCTAAAAGTATCACTTCTAAAGCACAAACTGTATTCTGATTGGATAGGCATTTTATATAAATACCATTATATTCTGAGAATCTTTCTCTTTTGAATCTTTTGCCATTATTGCCCAAAGATTTGGTAGGAGGAATTCCTTAGCTGCACACCAGCAATGTTCCTAAGGATTTCAGCTGCTGCGTGTTACTATGATTTTAAATAGCAAACTACATACAGCAAAAGATTCATGGTCTAGAATTTGAGACATTCAGATTAACTAAAATAAAGGTCTCCTCTACCAGTTAAACTTGTAAAAATTGGGAAGAAATATGACCTTGAGAAAGAAGTGTTTGGCGAGTTGCATTGAATATTTCAAACATGACATTCCAGAGTTTAATATGCTTCTAATTTACTGTCAGAAAACGTCATCAGATGGCATGCAGCGCTTAAGGGCTACGTAGACTTCCTCTCATATTAATAATAAAGCAGGTATCTACAGTGGATATAAAAAGTCTACACACCCCTGTTAAACTGTCGGGTTGTGATGTAAAAAAATGGGACAAAGATAAATCATTTCAGAACGTTTTCCACCTTTAATGTGACCTATAAACTCCTATTTAACATGAGATTGAATATGACTGCCTAATTCTGAATACAGCTACATTCCCAGTTATAAGAGGGTGTGCACACTTATGCAACCACATTATTTTAGGGGGGTTTTTCTACTTTCCCCCCACCTTTCAAAAATGTTTTTTTTTTTGTTTTGTTTTTTTTTTTGCAATTGAGTTCTAGGTCACAATAAAGGTGGAAAAGGTTCTGAAATAATTTATCTTTGTTCCATCACAGAAACCTGACATTTTACCAGGGGTGTGTAGACTTTTTATATCCACTGTATATGCAGAAATGAGTAGGCACCATTGAGGCAATCTGTGCATGTTTACTACATGTTGTCAATACATTGCATGTGTTATATCACATATTGATGTGCATTGTATTAGGGCAGCCTACAGAAATCAATTGGTTCTTGAAGCACCTAATGCCTCGTTTCCACTGAGCGGAACGGTTCGGATCGGTTCGGTACTGTACGCTAATTTGAGTGTTTCCATTATGAAAGTGGCCCATACAACCGAACCAAACCGCACCATTCCTGGTCCTGCTTCAGATGTAGGGCCATAGGAAATGGTACGGTACGGTTAGGGAGGAGCTACTGGTGTCACACGATAGATTCCACTGATTGGCGGACAGGAAAACTTCAATGCTCACGTCAAATGAAAGAGCAAAACAAACACCTCATTTGGTGTAAACCCAAAATGGTCCCTGGTGGCCCGACTTGCAGTGGAAACGCTCACCTGAATAGACCGGACCATTCTAACCCTTCCAAACTGTACCGACCCGAACCGTTCCGCTCAGTGGAAACGAGGCATAAATGTACCACATATCGGACATGTCACAAAAATGCACTGTGGTGTGTTGCCACGCTTTTCATAGTGTTTGCATTGCTTTATTGTGTTGGGGTGCTATCCAAAATAATGTGCTTTGCCGTACACTGCAGTAATGCACACGTCACGCGTTCCCACGACGCATAGATGTAAATTCAGAGCTGTGCAAAAAATAGCATACATAAGCAGGTATAATTACAAAATACTTAAGGACAATTTACATCTATGCATTTCAGGAGTGCATAGAGAAAGTAGGGATGTGGGAGTTCTACCTAACTAAATAATTACCAGTGAAACCCTTGTTTTTGGGAAACGTGTGTGTCTTTGTATTTGGTTGTTTGAGGAAATGGCACTTCATTTTAAACTTGGATTTTAAAAAAGAAAAAGACAGCAGATGGGTGATATTCTGGAATCTTTGCTGGCTTCAGAATGTTGAATCTAGGTCAAAACCCTTTTAAATCGATTCCCGCATTCCTAACGATGGATGTTAGATGATCATCTCCCTATCCAGTGGATTTTGTTAAAATCAAGCAATAATTAAAATACCTATAGATAACTTCCCCCAGCAGATTCCTATTTCTGAGACAGGTTAAAAGGTGGCAATGATCTGATTGGTTGCAATAAAACAAATAACTGACACTTCCAGCGAATACTTTCTTTCTGATTAGGTGAAGAATGCATGGGATACAGCTATCCTAAAGGGTAAAGGCCACAAGAATTTATGAATGGTGATTATAGAATATGAATGTAAATTTGCTTTTGTAATACTACTACTACTGCTAGTAAGTCCATGTATACATTTATTGAACCATTGCTAAAGGTATTTTCCATTTGAGCTATTTAATTGTCTATAATCGTGTTTTTATGAAATTACCATAATTCGCTGCTTATCAGATCACAGTGCTTACAGTGGTCTGTTCTGGCTCCTGAAATGGAAAAAGCAGGGCTCATTAAAAGGAAACCAGTGTATTTTCACTTAGTACACAAGAGAAAGGGATTGGTGCATAAAAACTAAGCTAAAGTACAACAGCTTCTTTCTCCTCCACATTCATCCATTGTAAAGCATCTGGATAAGAGACAGAAACACACATGTAGCAAACATGCTGCCAACAAAAACACTGAAATGGACAAGAAATAGGAGTGTCATAATGCCATACATAGTCCAATCAAGCTGCGTTCAGGAAAATCTGAAATTCTGCTTATCTCCAAAGAGGCTATCAAGGAATTACTGTTTAACCACTTTACCACCGGAGGATTTTGCTGTCTTACGTCCAGGTTACTTTTTGTGATTCGGCACTGTGCGACTTTAACGGACAATTGCGCGGTCGTACGACGCCGTACCCAAACTAAATTTACGTCCTTTTTTTCCCACATATAGAGCTTTCTTTTGGTGGTATTTGATCACCTGTGCGATTTTTACTTTTTGCGCTATAAACAAAAAAAGAGCGTAAATTTTGAAAAAATAACAATATTTTTCAAATTTTTTTACATGAAATTCCCCCCCAAAAAAATGTAAAAATCAAATTTTTTTTACATTTTTGGCCAATTTGTTTTCTGCTACCTATGTTTGGTAAAAAAAAATCACAATAAGCGTATTTTGATTGGTTTGAGCAAAAGTTATTGCGTTTACTAACTAAGGGAAAGATTTCTGTCATTTTTGGTGGTTTTTTTTTTAACGAGTAATGGAGGCGATCTGCGATTTTTTTTGCGGGACTGCGACATTGCGGCGGACAGATCGGACCCTTGACTGACATTGTTGACACTTTTGGGGGTACCAGTGACATTACTACAGTAATCAGTGCTATAAATATGCACTGTTACTGTAAAAATGACACTGGCAGGAAAGGGGTTCATTTTATTGGAGAGGGAGGGGTTAATGTATACCTGGTGCTTACTAACGTGTGGGGGGGGGGGAGGTGACTAAGTGACACAGGGACAGATCGCAGGTTCAGCTACGCTGAACCCTGCAATCTGACCCTGTCTGTCACTTAGGAGATCCGCCCGCTTTGTTTACACAAGCGGGCGGATCTCCAAACTCGATTCCCCGATGATCGGGGAAGAGCAGCGCCACCCACAAGTGGAGGAGTCCAGGGAAGTAGGTCTATGTCGCTGGACGATAACTAACCACTTTGCCGCAGTAGACCTCGAGTGAGCGGTCGGCAAGTGGTTAAAGGGTAATTCCACTTTCGTGGGGAAAAAAATAGCAAATAAAGAAAAAACAATATAGCGTATACAATTGTGACAAAAATCATATTGTAATTGAATGTTATTAAAAATAATTCCTTTTCAATATGCAGCTGTTGTAATTTTCTGAAAATGCAATATGGCTACCTGGAGGTGTTCTGTACACAGAATGTGTACTGACCACGCCCCAGAAACATAAATTCCTGCTTGTGTGATTGGCTCACCAATTTTCCCAGAAGTCTGCCTAAGATACAAGTCAGATTTCTGGAATCCCCTGCAACAAAAATGTCATTTTTGGTGAGATACTCTGAATAAGAACACATCTAAAGGGATGCAGGCCCTGCAGCTTTCCTCATTAGAGCCCTGCAGCTGCCACAGCTGATAGATAATTATGAAACCACTCCCATTTGACCCACTCAGCACAGAGGAACAAACAATGATTTCTTCAGAATAACAAAAGGTAGGAATCTGCAACAAAGGTTGTTAAAATCCTTGTAATGTACATAAATCACCCAGAGGGGAATGTTTTTTTCTCAACAAAAGTGGAGTTATGCTTTAAGATCAAATGCTCCACACTCTGATAATGTGACATGCTACTTGGACTTTCTATGCTATAAGCACCACTATATATATGTTCAGGTAAAGGTGTAGGATCAGATATTTCTCCTTCTCTCTGTATTTTCCTATTACCAAAAGCAACTTAGCTAACTGTTATTTGTCATTCTCCATATCCTTACTTTTGGTAAAGCACTGCCATGCCATATTGCACTTTATGAGATGGAGGGACAACGACCACACAGCAGATACGTTATTGGCACATATTCATCAGCAAATTGTCTACTGGTATTCCCCATATTCTCCAAATTGACAGTATGGCCAACTACAACAGCAACAACATTGTAACTTCACTGCACTTAAGGGAAATGTCACTCTGTGCTTGGCTCATATTATTTATTTAGTGGTGCAAACATTCCTAAATAAAATGTTGGGAATTGTAAAACATCTTAGGCATTACCTGAAGAGTTTATACCCACATCAGCAGATTTTGCAAGTTAAAACACTTTCCGAAAGACCTCCATTTCACATACTGATTAGCAATGTTTCCGCATCATGGAACTCCACCCTAGAAATGCTTGTTTGCCTAACCAAAAGTGGCCAGTGACTACATTGTGCTTTCTAGCAGTAAAGTTTGGAGCTTCTTTGAACCCAGCCAGTGTCAGCGGTAAGGAATGATGGTTGCCTAACGAAAATCTAAACAAGGCAAAAAGACTTATCAGTGGAGACAACTGTGGCAATATAATGCCCCCCCCCCCTCCTTATTTTTTTATTATCTAGTAATGCAGTAGTGCAAGGAAGAGACCAAACTTAGTGTCTGGGCAAGATGGTGTGCAGGGAGAAATTTGAAAAATGTTACCGTTTTTTTTTTTTTTTTGGAAGGGGGGGGGGGGTCACCCCCCATCCAGAAGCTTAAGTTACACTGGTAATGACGTAATGACAATAATGGAGAATTCCTCTGTGTGTGTGTGGGGGGGGGGGGCGGGGTGAAGAAGCATTGGCCTCAGTGTCAGGTTGGTAGGTAGGCTGTATTATATCCTTCCTTGTGTCTCAGGAAATGTAAGATGCCCATGGATGGTAGCTATCTGACTGGTTGGTGATGACTTCCAGCTGTAGAAAGCAGCAGGCTTGCACATAGCATTCAGACACCATGACAGTGTTCAGACAGGAAAACCTGGAGGAATACTATGAGATTGGAGAAGAACCTGGATCCTTGGACTCAAGAGGTTTATTGGTGTTTAACATTGCACTTCCATGGATCGGGACGAACACTTTGAGGTTTTTAAATGGGTATCAGCGCTGCTCAAAATTTTTGCAAATATTGTGCTAATTTATGTGCAAAATATCCTTTTAAATAAATGTCATAAACATATCATACCATGTGAAATACACCATCTACATGGAATATACTATTATATTCCATGTAGATGGTGTATTTCACATGGTATAATATGTTTATGACATTGGTATGATATGTTTATGACATTTATTTAAAAGGATGGTTTGCACATAAATTAGCACAATATTTGCACAAATTTTGAGCAGCGCTGATACTTACCCATTTAATTTAATTTATGTAAAAGGTTTCCCCCTTTTTTATCAGCAGCAGCAGCCTACTGTTAAGTTATTAACAATTTTAGATATTTATTACGTAAGCGCAGGCACTTTTCAATATAAACTTTGAGGTTTTTGCTGGATCATTCTTCATTCCTGTATATTCATGCTGGTGTTGACTTCTCCATAACTTGAGAGTCAACACTATCTGGTAAGCAGATTACCTATATTCACGTGGTGTTTGGTTATACAATTTTATCCATATTGTCACTCACTGGTGTTACTCTTACCTATTCTTCATATGGACTTTTTATGAACTTTCACTGTTGATTATTTAGCTTATTGGCGCTGCCTTTTTTTTTTTACAATGAGTTAAATCCTTGCTTCTTTGTGAAGAGACAAGCTCCTCATCAAGGGGTGACTAGCTCCTAGCCGCACTCTACTGTAGAAGCAAGATGTGTGAATTCTCAAAGGTTTCTCAAAGGGAAAGATCTTTAATATATTATAAAGTTGCACCCTGCAGCCAGTTGGCACTTACACATCACTACAGTTCTAAAGCCTCTATGGTGTGTTTGGCAGCTCATTCCAGTGAATGGACTGCCCTATGTATGAAAACAAGCACAAAAAAAAAACCTGCATGCATGAACGTGTGTTTCTACTACGTGAAGTATGAATGGGGCCTTAGGGGTGGGATATAGAAATGGCTGGGCAGAGATGTCTGTCACCTGGAGGGAGAGAGATGTGTTCACTGGCTCCTAGCTCCAGCACTCCGGTGGCAATCACCTGCAGTTCTAGGCATATTCACCCCCTCTCCAAAATCCTGAAGTTTCTATTGCTTCACTCCAGCAGCAACACTAGAGCACGGTTTGGAAGAGGGAGGAGATGAAGGGGGCGTTTCAGGGCTTGGCAGAGGCACAGGCAGAGACTCTGCAGCTGTCCCAAATTGGGACAGTTGTGCAAATATGTAGAACCAATCTCACTGCAGAGCTGCTGGAGGGAGAAAGCCAGCAGCGCTTCAGAGAGATCCACAAGGCAGTACAGCTGGCTCTCCTGTTTGCAGGTGCCCGGGCCCCCCTTTTGAAATGATAGGGCTCGGGCCCGGTACAAGAGGGCCGGCTATATGTACAAAATTATACAGTACAAGTGTTAGGAGATTACAGGATCAGAATTCATCAATCTTAAATATTTGACAATTTTGGACTACCTCTCCCTGAAATAGTATTGAACCACCATCACTTACTTACTCTTCAGTTTGCCTGTCTGCTGCAGGCTTTCCACATATTTAAATACTCTGTGTACAAATTTTCTACAAGTATATATGAAAAAGAACATTTTATCTTTATAAAAGCACATGGTGGAAAAATGTGCAGTTGCAATGGCTTCTCACACTGTGAAACAGGTCGTGGGGGTGTATTGTGGGCAGAGTAGATTGTAAGAAGTTAACTCATGCTGGTGGTACATGCAGAGAGGAGACATAGTCAAGTTGTACATACTTCGCATGCATCATTCTTTAGATAGCATGCTGACTTCACTTTTTCAGCTGGTCCATCCAACGTGCATAAAACCGAGTCTGTGAAAAAGTTGAAGAATTTAACTATTACAGAAGGTGTGGAGGAAAAATCTGTTCTGTGGCATGCTAACTCTGGGTTTCAGTGGAAACTGCAATATGCAGATAAAAGGAGGATAAGAGAATTGTAAAATTCACAAATAAATAATATTCACTAGTGATGAGCCAAACACCCCCCTGTTCGGTACGCACCAGAACATCTCGAACAGGGGAAATTTTCTAGCGAGCATGCGAACTCCATTAAAGTCTATGGGACACGAGCATGAAAAATCAAAAGTCCTAATTTTAAAGGTTTAAATGCAAGTTATTGGCCCAAAAATTGTATGGGGGCCTAGGTACTGCCCTGGGGGACATGAATCAATGCAAAAAATATTTTTTTAAAACAATCGTTTTGACAGGAGCAGTGATTTTAATAATGCTTAAAGTGAAACAATAAAAATGAACAATTCTTTTAAATATCGTGCCTGGGGGGCCCCTTTAAAGTGACTGCAAAGTGGCGCATTTGTGCGATGTATGTAGCCCATTGAAGCAATACTGACATTTCTAAAGGAAAAAATGTAATTTAAACTTGCTCGCTGCCGAATGTATTGTCGGCTCCCAGCAATACAGATAAAAAAATGAAAACAATGGCGTGGGGTCCCCCCCAAAATCCATACCAAAATTTTGGCGTGGGGTTTCCCTTAAAATCCATACCAGGCCCCTAGGGTCTGGTATGGATTTTAATGGAAACCCCACGCCAAAATTTTTTTAAAAAATGGCGTGGGGTTCCCCCAAAAATCCATACCAGACCCTTATCTGATCACACAGCCTGGCTGGCCAGGATGGGGGTGGGGGTGAGCGAGCTCCCCCCTCCTGAACCATACCAGGCCACATGCCCTCAACATGGAGGGGTGCTTTGGGGCAGGGGGGGCTCTGCCCCCCCACCCAAAGCACCGTGTCCCCATGTTGATGGGGACAGGGGTCTCTGTCCCACAACCCTGGGCTGTAGTTTTGGGGGTCTGCGGGGGGGAGGCTTATCGGAATCAGGAAGCCCCCTTTAACAAGGGGGCCCCCAGATCCCACTCCCCTATGTGAATAGATATTGAGTACATTGTACACCTAATCATTCACTAAAAAAGTGTATAAAAAAAATAAAGACAAAAGCCAGTTTTGGACAAGTCCTTTATTAAAAAATAAAAACAAAAAATGAGTGTCCCCCGATGATCAGTTGCCCACCTGCCCGAAAAATAGAAAAAAAAAGCTACTGCTTTTCCGGACGCTTCGTGCGATATGAGCTGTTTTGAGTTTGACGTCATGTAATTTATTCACTGCACCTGAGCAGTGCATTATGGGGGGCTTGTGACGTCAGATCCCTATGAAAGGGCTATCAAACTCAAAACAGCTCATAGCGCGGAAAGCGTCCGGAGAAGCAGGAGCTTTTTTTTTTTTTTTCCGGGCAGGCGGGCGGGCGGACGACTGATCATTAGGGGACACTATTGTTTTTTTTATAAATAAAGGACTTGTCCAAAACTGGCTTTTGTCTTTATTTTTTTTTGTACACTTTTTTGGTGAATGTATCTGGCTACAGCTAGATTAAGATTTGTACACATAGGGGGGGTGTAATCTGGGGGTCCCCCACACCCCAAAGCACCAACCCTCCCCATGTTAAGGGCATGTGGCCTGGTATGGTTCAGGAGGGGGGAGGGCGCTCGCTCGCCCCCACCCCCATCCTGTGTGCTCGGATAAGAGTCTGGTACAGATTTTAGGGGGAACCCCAAGCTGTTTTTTTTTATTTTGGTGCGGGGTTCCCCTTAAAATCCATACCATTTTTTTCAGCAATACTGACATAAACTGATATAAATTGAAGTGCCTTTATATATATATATGTATATATATATATACATATAAACTATGTGGTATGCACTGCACTATCTGATCTCAACAAACTGTAAGCAAAAATGTCTCTCCCTGCCAGCAATGTATTAATAACTATAGAATTCCACTTTTAAATCATCCTCTGGCCAAGGGATTCAAACCCAAAACCTCACAATTGTAAGCCTGGCATTCTACCACCTACGTCACCATGAAGCATGCTTAAGCTAAACACACTCTCCCTACCTAACTTCTATCTCACCCTACACACAGTGGATGAGATAGAAATAAGGGAGAGTTTGTTAGGCTTAAGCAGGCTTGACGGTGGCGTAGGTGGTAGAATACGAGGCTTGCAATTGCATTGGTTGTGGGTTTCAGTCCCCTGGCCAGTAGGTGATTTATTGGATTTAGAGGTCAGAATCCATGATAATGTGGGAACTCGAATTTCCTGCAAAGAAGCCCATTTGTTCGTCATTCGACGAGCGAACAGTTAATGATAGAGTCAAACTTACGCTCAAATCGAACTCGAAGCTCACCCCTAATAATCACTGATTGCCTTTCCAGTCATCATTAAAGCTGAACTTCACCCCTAAGGAGAAGTACCGCTTTTCTACCTCCCCCCTTTAACTTTTGGGCACTTTTTATGGGGAATCGGATACCTGTTTTTGACAGGTACCCTCTACCTCTTCCTCCCAGATCACCTAGGTCAGTAATGGTGAACCTAGGCACCCCAGCAGTTTAGTTGAGCATCATACAATGCAGTTCCAAACATCTGGGGTGCTTAGGTTCGCCATTACTGACCTAGGTGATCATAAGTTTGGTCCCCTCCTCTGTCTGCAGCCTCTTGGGACACGTCACTGATCTCAGAAAGCTGTGGGACCATTCACAGGGTGCAGCATGGCTTGTGCGTGCACAGTGGGGAGCTGGCTGTGAAGTCGAAAGGAGTCACAGGTGGCTTCCCAGAATTAGCATGGCGGTGTCGGGGGCCCAAAGACCGACAAAGAAGTTGAGGACAGCCCTGGATCTCTGGACAGGTAAGTGTCCATTTATTAAATGTCAGCAGCTACAGTATTTGTAGCTGCTGCAGTGTATTTTTTTTTTTTTTTTGGGGGGGGGGCAACCTCTTTAAATTGCAAACATACTTGTTATACTTTATCAACTCGGTTTAAGACTGTTCCACCTGTAGTTCATGTACCCTAGGAAAATACAAATTAGAATTATTGGAATTAAGGAAGTGTATCTGGCTACAGCTAGATTAAGATTTGCAATTTTTGTTTTGAAGATGAGAGTGTATCTTGTTATGTTAACTCCTTGAGGGAAGGTTCACACTGCTGTGAACTCTGTTGCGAATTTAAGCTATTGTGATAGATAGAAGTAATCTGGAATACCATGGTTTTCTTTTAGGGTCATTCACATCAATGCTTTGCGAATCTAATGCGTGTAAAAAAAGGGTCTTGTGCGAGTTTGATCCATGTGCAATGCTTTGTGATGCAAATGCAGCTCCATTGACTTCAATGGAACTCGGATTAAATACGCAATCTTGCATTCACAACACTGCAATGTCAATTTTGTTTGTTTTTTTTTAGCTTCCCCTCCCTGCTCCTCCTCCCCTCTCCTCCTCACCACCTCACCCCCTGTTCCTTACCCATGTGCTTATTTGTGGTTAGTGGTCATTTTGCATTCCATAATGCCCGGGAAACGCAGGAAGACTGGGGTGGATAACAAAGACTTCATAAGACTTATGCAACAGAGGCTGTACCTATGGGACAGCCGGGACCCACAGCATAAAGATTCTTCAAAAAAGAGCAGAGGATGGCAAGAAATTGTGCACATTCTTTTTCTGAGTGGGACAGCCTTACATCTACTGTTCAGAAAGACCAGCATAAGTATAAATGTCCCTCTGCATGCAAGCTATACTTCGGAGGCCAGCTAGCTATCTTTACGATCATTAGGGTTAGTGTTAGGGTTAGGTTTAGTGTTAGGCTTAGTGTTATGGTTAGCTGTATTAAGGTTAGTGTTAGGGTTAGTTATATTAGGGTTAGGGTTAGAGTTAGGGTTCGCTGTGTTAGGGATAGGGTTAGTGTTAGGGTCAGCTGTATTAGGGTTAGGGTTAGTGTTAAGGTTAGCTGTATTAGGGCTAGGGTTAGTGTTAGGATTAGATGTATTAGGGTTAGGGTTAGTGTTAGGGTTATCTGATTAAGGGTTAGTGTTATGGTTAATGTTAGCTGATTAAAGGTTAATGTCAGGGATAGTGTTAGCTGTATTAGGGTTAGGGTTAGCTGTATTTGGGGTAGGGCTAGTGTTAGGGTTAGTGTTAGTGTTAGCTGTATTAGGGTTAATGTTAGCTGAATTAGGGTTAGCTGTAATAGGGTTAGGGTTAGGGTTAGCTGTATTAGGGTTAGGGTTAGTGTTAGTGTTAGCTGTATTAGGGTTAGTGTTAGGGTTAGCTGCATTAGGGCTAGTGTTAGGGCTAGCTTAATTAGGGTTAGAGTTAGGATTAGCTATAGTAGGAATATGGTTATCTGGATTAGGGTTATGTTATAGGAATGTCTATATGTACACAAACACACATTTATGAATAATGACAATATTACACTCATGTGAACAGCAGTAAATGTAATTATTTATTTTAACCAATGACAATTGACAGCATGCAGTATCGTCAGGAAAGTACAGTGTTTTATCTTTTTAAGCCTCTACCTGCCACGATAGCTGCCCAGTTGCTGACATAAAGTACTCTGTGAAATCCTGGCGAACATTTTCCTCACTGTAGTTGCTGCGGGTTCTGATCCATGCTGGCTCTTCAAGGTCATGCATCAAGGAGTCCTTGAATATGTATCCATCTCAAGCACAAACAAAATTGTGCAATGCACATGCTGCTTGCACTGCAACAATGGCATGCTCCATACTCAGGCAGATAGGTTACTGCAGGAAACACCATTTATTGGCGAGTATGCCAAAAGCTATTACACGTCTTGCCCTTGTTAGTCGGTAATTAAATACCCTCTTTCATATTCCCTCTTTTAAGTCCTTTATTTGCATATGGCCGTAGAAGGTCTCCGAAATAGAGAACGCCTCATCCCCAACAAAGACATAAGGCTCCAAAAAGGCTCCGAAAGCATCTTGCCAAAAGAAGAATGAGAGAAGATACTCAAGTCGGAGATACTTCCATATGAACCTATATCCACATAAGTAAATTAATAATTGCCATCAGCCACTGCCATTAGAACTAATGAAAACTATTTTTTTTATAGTTAAAGTATTTTAAGCCACTACCAACTGGGCTTATTATTCTTACAATTTGAAAAATTGCACCACTCAGAAAAACCATCTGCAATTTTAGCCCAGTCTTCCATAGTCGGCTTCTTCTTCACCAAATCTTTTAAAACTTGTCAGATAGCTCCACAGGTTTAATGCACAATAGGACTAACAGTCGATTTGCCCAGCCTGAATTCATATTGTAAACTGGCAAGCGTATTGCCGGTAGCTAGGTACCTAAAAGGAAAGAGAAGAATAATTATTTCTATACTTTCTTTTTTCAGTTTTCACTCTAAATATGAGGTCCCGGTGTCTATGTTACACTTAAACCAAGTTCTTGAGGAATGAGGGAATGAAGTGGATCAGCTGCAACTTGAAAAAAGCCAAATGCTTTCGCTCATTACCTGGATTTCCTAAAAAGAGTGCTGGAATTGAGGAAGTAAATTATCATTCTATCCCTCCCTCCCTCGTTCCTTCCTTCTCTCCCTCCCTCCCTCCCTCCCTTCCTTCTTCCTTCTTCAACCTACCTCATTTCCATTTTACTAGAATGTATCCGACATATGCATTTGCACCTTATGACACAATGAGTAACGTTGAAAATTTGATATTACACCACAGAAGCAAGTTGGGAGGAGGAGGAGGAGGAATGGACTGTTCTGGGAACACCTGCTTCGGTTCTGGGAGCACCTGCCTAAGCAACTGCCGAAGAGGGGGAAGCAGTGGGCAGCATTCCTTTGCATGAATTCTCAATGGAGCAGCCTGATTTGCATCAGTCCATTGCAGCAGCATCACAGGCTCCCATACCGTCACAACAGGCACAAGAGGAGACAGGGCCTAGCACTCCTGTGAGTGTAGGGCAAAGGTCAACTGGCCAACACAAAAAAACAGGAGAGCTCCAGAGGTTGAGGATGATGGCACTCAACAGCTGCTTAATATAGTTTTGGGCATTTCACAACAAATGGTTGCACAATGCTGTCCTCATACACTTTTTGCTATGAGCTTGGTACCTTTTCTAAAAGACGTTCAAGCAGAACGCTATTTTGAAATAAGAACAGCTGTCCAGGAGTGTATCTACTCCTTCTGTGTACAAAGACAGTCTTCCTCTGACATGGCGGAATCAAACTATGTCTACCGATGAACCACCCTTCCTCCTCCACCCCAAAAAGCACCAAACCCTTACCCTTACAGTTTTAAAAACGTTCCCAGCATTTACAAAAAATCGACTTCCCTAATTCCACATCCCATTCCCTCTCTTATTCCCTCAGTGATTCCCCCCCCCCCCGTCAGGCCTCTTGATAACACACCTCCCCTGCCCTCCACCACTTCCCAATTCTCCCTAACCAGCAGACCACCCAAACTGTACATTCCACAGCCTTCCACATTAACCCAAGCCCCTACTATTAGCCAATATTATCCCCCAATACCCATATCTATCTCTCCAATGGTCTCAATGATGCATCCAATGGCATGTCAAATTCCTCCAATGGCCTCAAAAATACCTCCAATGCCTCATATGTACTCTCCAATGCCTCCAGTGGCACCTTATATGCCTCCAGTGGCCTCAACTATTCCTCCAGTAGCCTCTACTATGCCTCCACTGACCTTGACTCTGCCTCTACTGTGCCTCAAATGCATACTCAATATGGCCTCCAAAGCAGACATCCTCAATATCTAAATATATTGCGTGCACCCTTGGCTCATTACTCTGAGGTCCCTGGGCCGAGATCCGATGCCACCCCACAACACAATGTTCAAAATATTGCAGAGGACGGCTCTCAGTCATTTTATAATCTTTAAGGTCTTTCTGTGCATACCATTGTTTTATTATGCCTGTGGCAAGTTACCTGGTTATTGTTATGGGATTCATTCTCATTTCTTATGAGAATGTTTTTGCAGCTTTTGTTGGCTAATTAAATTTTCTAAAGAAATTGTGAAAATAAAAGTTTTTCCAAAAAATACTTTGAAGTAGTTTATGTTTTGATGGGCATGGGTATTATGGACAAAATATGTAAGATAGCATAGTATGTCAAAGATTGTTACCTTAAGGTGACTAGTAATCGCTCAGCTGGCTCCACTCTCTTCCGGAAGTGGGTGTTCTGACGTTCCAAATGGCTGTAAATGAGTCCAAGCAATTTTTAGAAACTGAAAAGAATATATACACAAAGAAGAGGTAGGATTACATAGATAGGGAAAAAGGTATCAGATGAGGAAGGGGCGAAAGGGGGAAGAGTAAGGATAAGGGGGAGAAGGAAGTGGGGAAAGGGAGGGAGGTAGGATGAGGAGGAGAGGGATGTAGTGGGTGGGATGGAGGAAGGATGAGGGGGGAGGGATGTAGGGAGAGGGATGGAGGGGGTAAGGGATGGAAGGGGGGGTGAAGGGTGAGAAAGATAGAGGGTGAGGGATGGAGGGGGCAGAGAGGGATGGAGAGGGGGGAATGGAGGTAGGGTGGGGGGATGTAGGGTGAGAGACGGATGGAGGAATGGGGAGAAGGTAGAACTTTCACATTATTACTCACCTGCTTACTGACATATGAGTGTAGTTAAAAAATTTCTCATCATGTGCACGTAAATCATTATAGATGATCCTGAACTGGCCTCCTCCCTATCTGCAATTACAGGGTGAACTCAATATCTTTAACTTGTCAGCATCTTTCTCCTCCTCCTGGCTTTTTTCTTTTTTACCAGGACTGTGGCAGTAGCAGTAGCTACTGCTGCCATAACCACAGGCAAAGAATGGTGATACAGGCTCATAAAAACACTATACTCCACACTTCTAACTCCACTCTCCACGCTCCTCACTACGCACTTCACAAAAACCAGGAAGAGAACAGGAAGTTATACAGCTATTTTAATGTCAGCATTCACACTGGGTTCCATTGGCCAGACATAAAATCGCAACAGTAACCAATCCCCTACCAATTTCACAACCAAATCGCAATAATTCACAATAAATTCGCACCAACACAGGAATAATTTGCACTTGTCACAAAAGAAAACGCACTATAAATGCGCACTGCAATCGGTTTAAATTTGCACTAAATTTGCAACGCAGCAGTGTGAACGGTCCCTGACTGTGAAGTTCATTGATTTTTGTTATGGTAAAAATAATATGTCAAAAATATTGATTATAAATATATTATGTAATCATGTGCAGCAGTCTTTCTATGTTTGTGCATAACATTCATGAACTGCATTGTATTGCAGCCAAGAATTGTGCATAATAAAGTTTCTAATTATAACAATAGACATTAACCGTTCCCTTCTTGGTTCTGTTATTAATAGGAGTATAATTGGTGTTATTGTTCATAACTGCGATGCGCGTGTTTATATTTATCTAGAAAGACAAAGGCTTAATTGTTGGTAATACATTGTAAGATTATGGCTCTGCGGGGAAAATTGTATTGTTCTGATTCTAGTAGATCGCAAATGTTTTAAGACAAAGATTGATAAAAGGACTATAATACAAATGTCACAATAAGCTTACAAAGGATTACGTGTCCTTGCATTTTCAATAAAAGTACTAGACACTAGACTTACCTGTTTCTGTTATTACATATTAAATCAGAATACGCTTTCTTTCTTTTCTTTTCTTTTCTTTCTTTGAGCACCAACTACCAAATGTCAAGAAGACTGTTATCTGTAGGGATTAAAGTGAACGTAAAGCTACCAACACTTTTTCTTTGTTTAAAGTCTAGTCCAGACGGGTCAAATGTCGGCCAGTTCAATTAAAGGAGTGGACGCACACAGAATGACCCACTGGCTGTTTTTTCAATAGAGACTTTTTTGGATTTTATATACTGCACATTTGCACTGTTGGAGTGGTTACAAATTTATATTTTTCTTATATTTTTTTCACTTTGGATTCATCTGCTTTATTTGCACTTTAATTCACCAGAGACGGAATTCTCTACACTATATTGCGCTTTTATTAGGTTTTTACCCATTTGGCACTATATTTAACTTCTTCCGGGCCGCCCGCCACAGATATACTGCGGCAGGCAGCCCCTCCTGTGCGAACCGACGTAGCCCTACGTCGGTCGAGCTCCTGCTGCTAGGGGACAAGCATGCACCATTGGCAGCGCGCTCTCGTCCCCAATCGGCAGCGGGGACCCCGATGCACTGGCCACCCGCGATTGCTCCCCGCTGAGAGAGAAGGAACGGTCAGCTATTGTAAACACAGCCAACCGTTCTTCTCTCTGGAATGATCACAGAGCACCTGTGATCCTTCTATATAGGATCACAGGTCTCTGTGATCATTTCAAAAACCCATCCCCCATACAGTTAGAATTAGAAACACTCCCCTAGGCTTACATTTAACCCCTTGATCACCCACTGTGTTAATCCCTTCCCTGCCAGTGTCATTATTACAGTAACAGTGCATATTTTTAGCACTGATTACTGTAATAGTGTCACTGGTCCCCCCAAAAGTGTCAAAAATGTCAGTTAGGGGTCCAATCTGTCTGCCGCAATGTCACAGTCCCGCTAAAAATTGCAGATCGCCGCCTTTACTAGTAAAAAAGAAAAAAAAAAACAATAAAAATGACATAAATATTTCCCGTGGCTAGTAGACGCGATAATTTTTTCGCAAACCAATCAAAATACGCTTATTGTGATTTTTTTTACTCAAAATTATATAGCAGGAAACAAATTGGCCTGAAATGTTAAAAAAAATTAGATTTTTAAATTTTTTTTGGGAATGTTATATAGCAGAATGTGAAAAATATAGGTTTTTTTTTCAGAATTATTGCTCTTTTTTTGTTTATAGCGCAAAAAATAAAAATCATAGAGGTGACCAAGTACCACCAAAAGAAAGCTCTATTTGTGGGAAAAAAGGACATCAATTTTATTTAGGTACAGCGTCGCACGACCGCGCAATTGTCTGTTAAAATAATGCAGTGCCGAATGGCAAAAAATGGCCTGGTCATTCGGGGCAAATCCTTCCAGTCCAGAAGTGGCTAATATGGTATAATATGTAAATCTCTTTTACACTAATTGTTTTTACCAATTTTATAAAAGCAGTATCACATTTTTTCTTCCTATGTAATTGTTTTCATTTAGGATTTTCTTGTCTTGGTAGCACCTTTTTTAATCAGAGACGGTGTCTCTGCTTCACATTTCACTTTAGTAAGATAAATACCTTACTTTGGTACATTAATTGGATGATATTTATGGTTTATACTGTTTATTTTATTATTTATTCTTTCTTAGCAGCACTACCACATTTTGTCATTTTATTTCTTTTTTATGTGGGAACACATTTAGGTGGTAGCAGCAGCTGGCATTCTATTCATCATAGTTTTTATAAGGGTAGCGCACAATTATACTTGACTCTAATTTATACACTAGTAGAATTTCAAATGAAAATTCTTTGGAAAATTTGTACAAAAAATCTTAGGAACTTTTGTAAAAAAATTCTTAGGAAATTTTGTACAAAAATTCCTAGGAAATTTTGTACAAAAATTCCTAGGAAATTTTGTACAAAAATACCTAGCAAATTTTGAACAAAAATTCTTAGAAAATTTTGTACAAAACTTCTTTGGTAAATGAAATAGTGAAATTCTCAGCACATTGGAATGTCATTTGAAAGTAGGTCAAGATTTTGTTTGCTTTTAACATTTGATTTTGGAATGAATGGGCTTTACAGAACAAAAACCACATACACTGTTAGAAATTTGTACGTTCAAGAAAAAATTTCCATCTTGCTCCTTTGCATTTTATTGTCACTAGAGTCAATAAAAAAAACATCACTATGACCCTCTAATCATTAGGAAAAAGGAACGAACATTCTTACAACATTCTTACAATGAGAAATGTTGAATGAAATTCTACTAGTGTAAATCAAACTTTAGAACTTACTTTTTGAGGAATGACTATTACAATACTTCTTAATGTGTCTCTGGGAGGGGGGGGGGTCTTACCTATTTTCTACTCTATTCAAAACAAAAATTGGGCTTTACATACACTTTTTCTTTATGGAAGACAAAGTTCTACTGCTAGTTTGTTAGTTCTACTTGATTCTTCATCATAGTATGTATGCTTGTGAGCTGAACATTGCTCTTTAACCTCTCACCGACCACAAAACGCATACATCTAGCAACAAGAAAAGTGGGCTTTATCGCCCAGTGGCCACACATCAGTTTTGATTGAAGGTAGATATTAAGGAAAAAAAATGATTTCTTATTTTATTTTCAATACAGTAAGTAGCTCAGGGACAGGACTCAGGAGAGCAAGAAATTACTGTAAAATGGGCAGGCGCACACACATACATGAAATTGACTCACAATGACACTGAGTGTACTGCAGCAGAGATTATGATGATGACACCTCACTGGCACGGCATGTCCCTTCCTGAATCACAGTGACAGTCTCTGTCCACGCTAGGTGGTCCCTCCAGTCCAAACAGCACTGAGAGTCCCGCTCCCGGCTTGCCTTGCTCCCGTCCCGAGGTCCCGCACACGATGCTCCAGCGACTCCGCTCGGCTCCTTTGCACCATGACATCACACAACGCGCTCAAGCACCGCCTCCACCAGACCCACCCCCTGTCGGCACCGCCCAAACACACATACCTCACAGCCATATTTTTTACTGGCAACCTTTTGCTGTCACTGGCATTTTCTGGCAGGAGAAAAGTGCCTGTTTTTTCACTGTTTGCCAGTAAAAATACTGAAGGTTGACGACACTGCCAAACATATTCATCCACAGCAGCCTGAGGTTGCGTGCTGAGAGTGCGCTCACTACAGGCTCCCAGCACATTGACCGAGTTTTTACCAACAGCTCAGTCACGGCCTCTAAACAAGAACCAGTGGGATGTGCTCCCAAATGTGAGTACTGTGAGAGCCAATCACAGTGGCAATGTGATAGAAAAGCTGCGCCATCTCCCAAGAATTTTAAGCCTACTTAAAGGGCCACCAGTAGACGGTGTTAAGGGTTTAAATTGAGAAATTGCATCATTAAATCAGAGGTTCCCAGCCTTTTTCAGTACCATGGCTACAGTAAACTAAATTAAAATGTGTTGTTATGTTTTACTGGACTTTTGCACATCCTTACTGATTTTGGCACCAGTTTATTTAATAATGCATGAATAAAAATGATCCTCATAAAAAGCCTTATTTGTACTATTGTTGTTAGTAATATTAATACTACAACTACTATTTATAATGTTAACAATAAAAATAATAAAACGGCCCCTGATGACGTCAGTGTCTGGCGAAACCGGTAGGGGACCGGCATTGCTTGCACTGCACTCATCTCCCCAACGTCTCCCCATTCAGGATCGATGCTGCTGACTGCTGCTTCCACATTATTTGCCTGAATGCATCCTGGAGGACCCTGTTTATTGACGCCTTTTATACCTTTGGGAAATGTTGAATTCGTTTTTTAACTATTAAAAGTTTCATGTTCAAACTTACTGCACTATGAGGATTTTTTCCTTCTTGCATCCACGGTACTTTTTGAGTTGTCATTATCATCTATGAGGGTCTGGTATCCTTGAGTGTATTGAGGTCTGATCAGCAAGAGGGATCATCCATCCGTCCACCTATCTGCAGTTGTGAAGATTTCAGTCATGAGATTTGAAGCGATTGTGGATCCCTGTAATGGGGATCAACTGCATTTGGTAAGAGGCCACACTCATTGGTGTCTGGTGGAGGTTTCATCATCACTTCATTATCTGGTGCATGGGACTGTTCTGGAGGCCCCTCTGTTTTTGGATTTTTATATGTTTTTAACACATGATGCCATCATTTGCATGGAATTGAATTCACTTTTTTAGCCTTTGCTAATTGATCTTATTAAGCGCTGCATACCCTCTTTTCAAAAATAATAATAAATTGTACGTATATATAAATTAGGCTACTTCTGGCAAACAGGTACTGGGAACCTATTTGGAGGAGGCTGCAAGCAACACTAATGGCGCTTTTCCACTGCATGGAACCGTACCGGTTCGGCACGCTTTTGTGCTTTTCCACTGCGGTACCGCATGGTATAGGGTCGGAACGGTTCGGTACGGTATGGTATAGGTTTGCTTTTCCACTGCATGGAACCGAACGGTACGGTACGGCTCTGAAAAAACAGTACCTACTCGATCGTGGTTCCAACAGGTACCAAACTGGTACCATATCCCACAATTCTTTGCATGCAGTCACTACTAGCCACTGATTGGTCAGAGAATCACACCCACCCCGTTGTTATCCCACCCACTTAACTTTAGTACTACTTTAGTGGAAAAGCAAACCAATACCGTACCGTACCGAACCGTTCCGACACTATACAATGCGGTACCGCAGTGGAAAAGCAAACCGGGCCAAGCAGGGCCGAGTAGAGCCGAGCCGGTACTAGCCGGTACTTGCAGTGGAAAAGTGCCATAAGTGGAGCTAAAGGGGTTGATTTACTAAAGGCAAATAGACAGTGCGCTTTGCAAAGTGATCTTGCACTGTGCAAGTGCAGCTGCTCCAGAGCTTAGTATATAAGCAGAAGCTCTGCTGACAATCACGTGCAAGCGAAAATTATGTTTTTTGTATTCTCCTTGCACATGGTTGGGTATTCTTTGCAAAGTGAAGCCTAATTTACTAAACTCTGGAGCAAATGCACTTTGCAAAGTGCACGGTCTGTTTGCCTTTAGTAAATCAACTCCAAAGGCTCCAGATTGCTCCGCAGCCGCTGGCTTTAACCTGCTGTTTTAGACTGTTAGTTATAAAAAGCACAATGCCTTTCAACACTAGAAATACAATATTCTATTGGATAATGGAACTATTAAATATTTTTCCAAATGTTCTTTTGGGCCAAGAGCTTTCCCCATGGCATCTTAGGTGGTAGGTTCCCCAGATGATCTCATACTAGGAGGGGACCCGGAAAGCTAAAATAATAGCCCCCTCATTTTGCTGCTATCTACATTTGCACACAAGGTCAAGCCTTCCTATGCTGTATCCCATGGGGATGAGCACAGGAATAGAAGAGGGAACAAGAGGGGAAATGACTTGGAAATGCATGTTTCCTGCAAGTATTAAACACACAGTTATGTGGCACTTATGTGTATTGTATGCATAACAAAAGACAGGGCAATATCAGCATTTCTATATATTACGATTATATGTCTCAGCATTCAGAGTCAGCACATTTGAATTGCATATCATACATTGATCCATAGGCTGAGATGATGAGCATATGCAACAATCTAGTATTAACCAATGTTAAGTCTGTAAGGTATTACATTCATTTCTTTGAATGAAAAATACAAGTGACACAAACTCCGTAGAAACACAATGTATGCAAATTAGCTGAATTTTCATAGAAGTATATTTTTTATAGGATATAAAAACATATATTATTGTACATCACTAATATTCCCAGCTAGGGCTTTGGAATTATAATTTTGCATCAAGTGAAGAGCCACCACAGGGTCTAGTTACCCTCTTGATTTCTAGTTTTGGGTAGATGTCATAGGTAACATGTCATAGGTGCATTTACCCTCTGAATTATAACTTTTAGAGACACCAAGGCCTTTTCAGATATTCCTTGCTGGAATGTCCAAAGTAATACATGGAGAATCCAGCCTAATAGCTAGTACACACGTTTTTCTTTTTTTCCGTTTTACACAGTGGGCTGCAGGAAAAAAAAAATGGAATAGCTCAGGCAGGGCCAGGACAATGGGTGGGCAGGAGGGACGGCTGCCCTGGGCATTGTAGTATCAAGTGAGGTGGGGGCACCACAAGGAGGTTGGGGGTAGGGGGAATTTGGGGGGTGGCAGGGCACAAGAATTGACCTAGGAGGGGAAATTTGGGAAGGTGTGCTAGGAGTGGTGATTTGAGGGGATTTCTGTTTGCAGGGGGGATGGGGGAAGAAGATTTGTGTAAGGAGGCGGAATTTTGGGGGGTTTGAGCTAGAAAAAGTAATATGGTAGGGGGGAGGGGATTTTTGCTGGGAGGGGAATTGAGCTAGCTGGAATGATTGGGGCTATTTGTGCTAGGAGGGGACATTTGGAGGTGGGGGACTTGTGCTAGGATGGGGTATTGGGGAGAACTTGTGCTGGGAGAGGGAGGAAATGGAGTGGGGGAGATAATTTGTTCTCAGAGGTGAAATTTGAGGAGGTAGAGGATTTGTACTAGGAGGGGGGATTTTTTTATTTTTTTTGTTAGGGAGGGGTGGATTTGTCCGAGGGGCATATGGGTAATTAGAGGATTTGAGCTGGGGGGGTTTGGGGTGGGGCATAAATTCATGCTGGGAAGGGAATTATTGCATGGAGCCGATTCGTATTGGGAGGAGGGGGGGGGGTTATGCTTAGGGGGTAAGCATGCAGATTGGTGCTTGATTTTTTTTTTAAGGGGGGGCTGGGGTTTGCTGACACATAATGCTCATACATCTTGGGGGGGGGGGGGGGGGGGCACAATTTGGCATGTTCGCCCTGGGCTCTAGATGACCTTGACCCAGCACTGAGCTCAGGAGGAGTTTGCTGTACTACCTATATGATGTTGATACAGCAATTTCCCTGCCAAGCTATCGTGTTCTGATTTTTTGTTTAGTGTTGTTGAACAAGAAAATTTAAAAATTAGCAAAATTGCAAAACACATTTTTTTCATTTGAAAATCATTTTTTATTAGGAGCATCATATTTTGTGTGATTTTGCTTTATTTGTCTATATATTTAAACGAAAATAAACTCATTTTTTAAACAATTTTGACAAAAAGAAGCCCTAGTTTTTTTTACAAAAAAAGTAAGTATTACTTTGTTAGCTAACGTAATATTTAAATTATCACCAAATATTCAGGCCTAAGGGTTATGCAGGTACGAGTGCTGAAATAACAAAGAAATAAATGAGAAGCCTTTAAAAAAAGCTAAAAAGTAAAAAGCTGTCTTATCTGTTGGGGTGCAGCAACGTCCCTAGGATCCTTGGTCTTACAAGCTGTGTGTTGTGCATCTTGGCTTCTGATTGGTTGCTTGTTGTCATTTAGAAGTTGGGGACGGGTGTACACATCTTGTCACATTAAATTACTCCAGCCAAGATCTTTTTGGTTTCATATAGTTGTGACTAAATTGGGAAGAAGAACCTTTATGGGGCATTGACTGCTGTCTCTCTAGGGCAGTGTTTCTCCAGTGTTACAGTGCAAGTTTTCACTGGGACAAATCTCCGCCACAGGAAAACAAACCGCAATATTTTTTTTTATATCAATTTTTAATTAAATTTTTTTAGATTTCTGTTGCTGTGTTTCTGTTGGGATAATTCCCCTCACTTCCTGACTCAGATTAAACTTAAGAGAAATGTACCCACCACAAACCCAGACAGCAATGAAAACTTGACAAGGGTTCTACTACTTTTCTATAATGGTATAAAAAAACCTTTTTAAATTGATGTATGTGTCTTTATTTAAGAACTCTTAATATTGTTACAGACCTATATGCAAAATTCCCATTTTTTCATAAATAAGATTTTTTTAATAATGGCACTGATAACAAACTAAAGGAGGAAGTTAGCTCTGTTGCAGCTGACCCCTACTCCCAATATGGAGCAAAGATTAACTTTCTGCAATATGACAGCTCTCTTGGTGTTACATAGGGTCAATCTGACCTATGTTCAAAGCTGTAAGGCATCTCAGAGAACAATCTTTCATATGATCACTGATTTCTTTCTCTGCTTAATATGACCAAACAGTGGTACATGCTACCATGGTACCAGTAGTACATAGCATGCAAGGAATACTTTGTGTGTCAAACAAAAACCCTTTAACTGTTGCCTAGTCCCTAGTGGCCTTATATCTGCATTTGTCCCTTTGCTACTCCTTTTACCACCTCAATACCATCATGTTGTGCTCCCTTCTTTTCCAGGCTATTTTCTGTTTTCATTGCTGTGATAGCGTGGCTGACAACTACTCAGTCATGCAATAATGTACCCCAGGAGTGCTCAACCGATGGCCCACAACCTCATGCTCTGGGATGACGGAGTGATACCAAAGGCACTTCATCTGGAACAAAAGCCGGTGCTACAGAGGAAGCATAGGCTTATGTGGCTCCTGCTCCTTCCGCAGCCACTTGCTTCCTCTGGAATTGGTTCCATCCACTCTGATGCTCTGAGATGGCGTGTTGGTAAGCCAAGATTGTGGATTGCTGACCCGCCATCTCAGAGCATCAGAGTGGATGGAGCTGATTCCAGAGGAAGCAAGTGACTGCAGAGGGAGCAGAAGCCACATACAGTAAGCCAATACTTCCTCTGTAGCGCCGACTCTTGTCCCAGGCGAAGTGCATTTGATATCACTCTGCCAGGGACAGGAAACTTTCTAACAGCCTAGGGATGCCAGCAGAAGCTGAAAGACAAAAAAGTCAGTTTGCAGTAGGCATATTATTTATTAAACATAACATTGTTTTGCAATAGGTACATTAGCACTTTTAAAAAAAGGGTTGTTAGGCTGCTTTCACAGTGATCTGCAGGTGCAGTGCAGTACACGTGCCGCTTTATTAGCTGTATAGACTTATAATATATTCTGTGGGTTTGGTGTTCTTTCTAAAATGAAAAGAATGCAGGAATTTTGGTGCGCTTTCAGAAAGTGCAACCTAATCTGCCAAATATAATTGAAGTTTATGCCAGGTAACCCAAAGGAAAGCCGCTGGTGCACTGCGCTGCACCTGCAGTGTGGGTAAGCCACAACGCATCAGTGTGAAAGCAGCCTTATAGGGGGCTCAGGACAGTAATGGATTATTTACATTTGCAGTTTGGGGGGCAGTAAAAAACCCCATAGTTAAGATGTGTTTTAAACCAACCCCCCCCCCCCCAATCACTGATGTAGCGCCAGGGGTTTCAATAGCAACCCAGCCCCATGTTCCAGGGGTCTCAATAGCAACCCAGCCCCATGCTCCAGGGGTCTCAATAGCAACCCAGCCCCATGTTCCAGGGGTCTCAATAGCAACCCAGCCCCATGCTCCAGGGGTCTCAATAGCAACCCAGCCCCATGTTCCAGGGGTCTCAATAGCAACCCAGCCCCATGCTCCAGGGGGCTCATGCTGACTCCTTATCACATTCTGTTTACACTTGAAAAGGAGGGGTAGCATATACAGGAAACTGTCCTCTCTGTTTTCCTCCTACAACTGCTGAAAGCCAGCTTTTTCTGCTCTTCCTCCCACCGGCATTCAGCGGCTGCAGGAGGAAAGTATTCATTATGCTATTCAAAATCAAACATTCAAAATTCTGAACCATTTCATTTCATGTGGCCCGTGACCGGTTACCAATTCACTTAAGTGACCCTCGTCCAAGGGTTGGGCACCCCGTGGTCCCTAATTAATTCTATATCAATTTTTTTTAAGACTGCTAGAACTTTCTTTTTTGGTATTTATTAATTACAGTTTTTTTAATTGTTACTATATAAAGAGGAAAAGACAGCTTATCTTACTTTTGGTTACACAACATATCAAATAAACAGTCCTTCTTCATAAATTTAGACCAATATGCATCCTCCTACATTTCTTTGGCAAAAAAATATTATTTAGTCTGTGTGAAAAATAAAGAGTTTAAAAACTGAGGAATTTTTATTTTTGTTTAAAACCTTGAAATTCCAGGAGAGTAAAAATAACCCAAAAATTAATATTCAAAACTGTTGGGTTGACTTTGGTTGCTACCTAGGCAGGTATCTTATTCTTATTTCTACATTTGTGATATACTGTATACTATTTTGGCTTTTTTGTTTTTTTGTTTTTTTCTTTTTTTGGTGGATGAAGGTTATCAATATTGATTTTATTTTGTTGTCCAACATTGTCAATACTGTAATTAGTAGATCTTCTATGTTTGTTCTCTTTCATAAATAAAATATTTGAAAAAAAAAAAAAAAAAGTAACCCAAAAATTACCCCTTTTTGGAAAGAAGACATTCTAAGGTATTTGTTAAAAAGGTATTTTGAAGATTCATATTTTTTGCCACAATTTAGTTAAAAAGTTGTCATTTTAGCAACATATTTCTCACATACAACATGGTAAATTTAGGATCACATTTTGTTATTCCTCCTGAGTATGGGGATACCACATTTGTGAGAAATTTTCACTGCCTAGCATGCAGGGTGTGCCAGATGTGCCCAGCCACATCTGGCACATCTTGCATAGGCGTGCATGCAGGGTGTGCCAGATGTGGCTGGGCACACCCTAATCACCCCTTGTGGTGATCAGTCCCCCTGGTTAGACCCCTATTCCACCAAAGCCCCCTAAAGGGGCTCATAAAAAAAATTGCAACAAAATAATTTTAAAAATAAAATTGTAAAAAATAATAAAAAATAAAATAATAAAAATTAAAACTACAGACACCGTCCACTTCCCTGTTAACACCAATTTCTGCCCTACTGACACTGTCCACTGCTCTACTGACATCCTCATATGCACATGCACACACACATATGTGTTTGAGCTTTGGGGTGTATGCCCTAATGCAATAGACTTTGCACACCTATGCTGCCTAGGCCCATAGAGGGGACCTAAATCTACCTTCCAGCTTTCAAGAAGCATACATTATGCATCCAATTTACTAACTCCCTATCACATTTTGGGAGGCTCTGAAGTTCCAGGATAGTAGAAACACCTCCAAAATGACCTTATTTTGGAAAGCACTCAAAAGGTATTCGCTAAGAGGCATCGTGGGTCTTTTGAAGATTGCATTTTTTTCCACAAGTGAAGAAAAAAAATGAAAATTTATTTTTTTTTCCACAAAGTTGACATTTTAATAAAAGAATTCTCAAATACACCATAGGCATACTTAAAATTGCACCCCAAAACACATTCTGTTACTCCTCTTGAATATGGGCATACAACGAGTGTGAGACTTTTTTAATGTTTGGACTGATTATGTACCTGACAGTTATAAGCACATTTATCTAATTTTGATGACACTTATGATGACTGATGATTAGTGTTGAGCGAACACGGACTGTATTATTCGTGTTCGTACCGAATAATTGGATTTTTTTTACCCGAACACGGACACGGACACTTTACTGTATGTTCGGGTAAAAATCCGTGTTCGGTCGTTTTATTTCCGGGTTTTGCATGCTTTGGCGCTCTTTTCATGGCGGGCTTTCAACAGCCAATCAACAATCGTTTAACTGGTGTGCCTTAAGCCATCCCAGCCATGCCTGCAAATGTCTTAGTAGCTGTGATTGGCCGTCTGAAGCATGTGACCAAGTCTTTATAAGTTCGAGGCAGCCGCCGCAGCAGCGTCATTCTGCTGCTTAGCTAAGGGACAGAGCACACATCAATGTGCTGGCTGCTGATTAGGGAAAGATAGGCAGGAAAAAACCATTTGTGTCCGGATAGAATTGAGGGACAGGTCGGAGTGTTTAGGCAGGGCGAGTTGTAGGCATTTTAGGGATAGAGTCTGCTGAATTATAGGGTCAGTGTCTTCTACAAACTACAATCGATATTGCTGTGTGGGGGGTGGGGTGAATCTGCACTCAATCCTGATCTACGATCTCTTCTCAATCCTGTTAGGGACAGAGTCTGCTGAATTTTAGGGAAACTGTGTTCTACAAACTACAATCGATATTGCTGTGTGGTGTGGGATTGGAGATAGGCAGGTGTCAGTGATCCACATCCATTTTTCTGTGTGTGAGCTGCAGTGAACACAATCTTTTTGGGCTGCAGTGAACACAATCTTTTTG
The DNA here is from genome assembly GCF_965119305.1 of Pelophylax lessonae. Taxonomy (NCBI): domain Eukaryota; kingdom Metazoa; phylum Chordata; class Amphibia; order Anura; family Ranidae; genus Pelophylax; species Pelophylax lessonae. The sequence continues at coordinate 97,761,150 of NC_138777.1, read as the reverse complement.
GGCTGCAGTGAACACAATCTTTTTGGGCTGCAGTGAACACAATCTTTTTGGGCTGCAGTGAACACAATCTTTTTGGGGTGCAGTGAACAAAATCTTTTTGGGGTGCAGTGAACACAATCCTTTTTGGTGTGCAGTGAACACAATCTTTGTGGGGTGCAGTGAACAAAATCCTTTGTGGGGTGCAGTGAACACAATCTTTTTGGGGTGCAGTGAACAAAATCCTTTTTGGGGTGCAGTGAACAACATCCTTTTTGGGGTGCAGTGAACACAATCTTTTTGGGGTGCAGTGAACACAATCCTTTGTGGGGTGCAGTGAACACAATCTTTTTGGGGTGCAGTGAACACAATCTTTTTGGGGTGGAGTGAACAACATCCTTTTTGGGGTGCAGTGAACAACATCCTTTTTGGGGTGCAGTGAACACAATCTTTTTGGGGTGCAGTGAACACAATCTTTGTGGGGTACAGTGAACAGAATCTTTGTGGGGTGCAGTGAACACAATCTTTGGGGGGTACAGTGAACACAATCTTTTTGGGGTGCAGTGAACACAATCTTTGTGGGGTGCAGTGAACACAATCTTTTTGGGGTGGAGTGAACAAAATCATTTTTGGGGTGCAGTGAACAACATCCTTTTTGGGGTGCAGTGATCAAAATCCTTTTTGGGGTGCAGTGAACACAATCTTTTTGGGGTGCAGTGAACAAAATCCTTTGTGGGGTGCAGTGAACAGAATCTTTGTGGGGTGCAGTGAACACAATCTTTGGGGGGGTACAGTGAACACAATCTTTTTGGGGTGCAGTGAACACAATCTTTGTGGGGTACAGTGAACAGAATCTTTGTGGGGTGCAGTGAACACAATCTTTGGGGGGTACAGTGAACACAATCTTTTTGGGGTGCAGTGAACACAATCTTTGGGGGGTACAGTGAACACAATCTTTTTGGGGTGCAGTGAACACAATCTTTGTGGGGTGCAGTGAACACAATCTTTGGGGGGGTACAGTGAACACAATCTTTTTGGGGTGCAGTGAACAACATCCTTTTAGGGTGCAGTGAACACAATCTTTGTGGGGTGCAGTGAACAACATCCTTTTAGGGTGCAGTGAACACAATCTTTGTGGGGTACAGTGAACAGAATCTTTGTGGGGTGCAGTGAACACAATCTTTGGGGGGTACAGTGAACACAATCTTTGTGAGGTGCAGTGAACACAATCTTTGTGGGGTGCAGTGAACACAATCATTGTGGGGTGCAGTGAACTCAATCTTTGTGGGGTACAGTGAACACAATCTCATACTTCTGAAGATTTGAGGGTGCTGCCTGTTCCATACTCCCCCTACTCCTCATCTAGCCTTTTAGGGGTACAAACAATAGTAATTGGGGCCTAGTGTGGTTGTGTACGTGTGATATACATACACTTTTTTTGGATCATATTTTCTATTCCGCTATTTAATCAAAAACCTTTGGGGATCAGTTAAATTGGGGGATAGTCTGTGTTGGTACGTGTGAGAGAGATCCACCTTTCCAAGTTGTTGGGGTTCATCTCATACTTCTGAAGGTTTGAGGGTGCTGCCTGTTCCATACCCCCCCTACTCCTCATCTAGCCTTTTAGGGGTACAAACAATAGTAATTGGGGCCTAGTGTGGTTGTGTACGTGTGATATACATACACTTTTTTTGGATCATATTTTCTATTCCGCTATTTAATCAAAAACCTTTGGGGATCAGTTAAATTGGGGGATAGTCTGTGTTGGTACGTGTGAGAGAGATCCACCTTTCCAAGTTGTTGGGGTTCATCTCATACTTCTGAAGGTTTGAGGGTGCTGCCTGTTCCATACTCCCCCTACTCCTCATCTAGCCTTTTAGGGGTACAAACAATAGTAATTGGGGCCCAGTGTGGTTGTGTACGTGTGATATACATACACTTTTTTTGGATCATATTTTCTATTCCGCTATTTAATCAAAAACCTTTGGGGATCAGTTAAATTGGGGGATAGTCTGTGTTGGTACGTGTGAGAGAGATCCACCTTTCCAAGTTGTTGGGGTTCATCTCATACTTCTGAAGGTTTGAGGGTGCTGCCTGTTCCATACTCCCCCTACTCCTCATCTAGCCTTTTAGGGGTACAAACAATAGTAATTGGGGCCCAGTGTGGTTGTGTACGTGTGATATACATACACTTTTTTTGGATCATATTTTCTATTCCGCTATTTAATCAAAAACCTTTGGGGATCAGTTAAATTGGGGGATAGTCTGTGTTGGTACGTGTGAGAGAGATCCACCTTTCCAAGTTGTTGGGGTTCATCTCATACTTCTGAAGGTTTGAGGGTGCTGCCTGTTCCATACCCCCCCTACTCCTCATCTAGCCTTTTAGGGTTACAAACAATAGTAATTGGGGCCTAGTGTGGTTGTGTACGTGTGATATACATACACTTTTTTTGGATCATATTTTCTATTCCGCTATTTAATCAAAAACCTTTGGGGATCAGTTAAATTGGGGGATAGTCTGTGTTGGTACGTGTGAGAGAGATCCACCTTTCCAAGTTGTTGGGGTTCATCTCATACTTCTGAAGGTTTGAGGGTGCTGCCTGTTCCATACCCCCCCTACTCCTCATCTAGCCTTTTAGGGGTACAAACAATAGTAATTGGGGCCTAGTGTGGTTGTGTACGTGTGATATACATACACTTTTTTTGGATCATATTTTCTATTCCGCTATTTAATCAAAAACCTTTGGGGATCAGTTAAATTGGGGGATAGTCTGTGTTGGTACGTGTGAGAGAGATCCACCTTTCCAAGTTGTTGGGGTTCATCTCATACTTCTGAAGGTTTGAGGGTGCTGCCTGTTCCATACCCCCCCTACTCCTCATCTAGCCTTTTAGGGGTACAAACAATAGTAATTGGGGCCTAGTGTGGTTGTGTACGTGTGATATACATACACTTTTTTTGGATCATATTTTCTATTCCGCTATTTAATCAAAAACCTTTGGGGATCAGTTAAATTGGGGGATAGTCTGTGTTGGTACGTGTGAGAGAGATCCACCTTTCCAAGTTGTTGGGGTTCATCTCATACTTCTGAAGGTTTGAGGGTGCTGCCTGTTCCATACTCCCCCTACTCCTCATCTAGCCTTTTAGGGGTACAAACAATAGTAATTGGGGCCCAGTGTGGTTGTGTACGTGTGATATACATACACTTTTTTTGGATCATATTTTCTATTCCGCTATTTAATCAAAAACCTTTGGGGATCAGTTAAATTGGGGGATAGTCTGTGTTGGTACGTGTGAGAGAGATCCACCTTTCCAAGTTGTTGGGGTTCATCTCATACTTCTGAAGGTTTGAGGGTGCTGCCTGTTCCATACTCCCCCTACTCCTAGCCTTTTAGGGGTACAAACAATAGTAATTGGGGCCTAGTGTGGTTGTGTACGTGTGATATACATACACTTTTTTTGGATCATATTTTCTATTCCGCTATTTAATCAAAAACCTTTGGGGATCAGTTAAATTGGGGGATAGTCTGTGTTGGTACGTGTGAGAGAGATCCACCTTTCCAAGTTGTTGGGGTTCATCTCATACTTCTGAAGGTTTGAGGGTGCTGCCTGTTCCATACCCCCCCTACTCCTCATCTAGCCTTTTAGGGGTACAAACAATAGTAATTGGGGCCTAGTGTGGTTGTGTACGTGTGATATACATACACTTTTTTTGGATCATATTTTCTATTCCGCTATTTAATCAAAAATATTTGGGGATCAGTTAAATTGGGGGATAGTCTGTGTTGGTACGTGTGAGAGAGATCCACCTTTCCAAGTTGTTGGGGTTCATCTCATACTTCTGAAGGTTTGAGGGTGCTGCCTGTTCCATACTCCCCCTACTCCTCATCTAGCCTTTTAGGGGTACAAACAATAGTAATTGGGGCCCAGTGTGGTTGTGTACGTGTGATATACATACACTTTTTTTGGATCATATTTTCTATTCCGCTATTTAATCAAAAACCTTTGGGGATCAGTTAAATTGGGGGATAGTCTGTGTTGGTACGTGTGAGAGAGATCCACCTTTCCAAGTTGTTGGGGTTCATCTCATACTTCTGAAGGTTTGAGGGTGCTGCCTGTTCCATACTCCCCCTACTCCTCATCTAGCCTTTTAGGGGTACAAACAATAGTAATTGGGGCCTAGTGTGGTTGTGTACGTGTGATATACATACACTTTTTTTGGATCATATTTTCTATTCCGCTATTTAATCAAAAACCTTTGGGGATCAGTTAAATTGGGGGATAGTCTGTGTTGGTACGTGTGAGAGAGATCCACCTTTCCAAGTTGTTGGGGTTCATCTCATACTTCTGAAGGTTTGAGGGTGCTGCCTGTTCCATACCCCCCCTACTCCTCATCTAGCCTTTTAGGGGTACAAACAATAGTAATTGGGGCCCAGTGTGGTTGTGTACGTGTGATATACATACACTTTTTTTGGATCATATTTTCTATTCCGCTATTTAATCAAAAACCTTTGGGGATCAGTTAAATTGGGGGATAGTCTGTGTTGGTACGTGTGAGAGAGATCCACCTTTCCAAGTTTTTGGGGTTCATCTCATACTTCTGAAGATTTGAGGGTGCTGCATGTTCCATACTCCTCTTCCTCATCCTCCCTTTAGGGTAGGAAAAAATTTAATCGGGCCTAGTCTGTGTTTGTACGTGTGAGATACACAGTTTTTTATCCTATTCCGCTATTCAATACACACCCTTTTGGTGTAAAAAACATTAAATTGCGGCATAGTTTGCATATTTGACATTTGCATATATTGTGCCTTGTTGCGCTGTTTTGGGTACTCCACCAACATGGCCAGTGGCAATGACGCCATTCTCAGCTTAACTATCCCACTTCTATGCCTCCTTGAAAAAACAATTTGGGCGATGATGGAAGAGGATGTGGCACAGGATGAGGAGGAGGAGGAGGAGGATGAAGAGGTAACATTTCAAAGGCTTTCAGGGCAGTCATTCGCAAGGGGCTCCGAGGGTGGGTTCCTGCACACACAAACGCCAGGGACACAATTGTCCAGCAGGGGCACAGTTCTGGAGGATGAGGAGGATGAGGAGGAGGAGGAGCTGGAGGAGGAGATGGAACCATGTTCACAGCAGGGTGGCACCCAGGCCAGCTCATGGCCATCACTGGTGCGTGGCTGGGGGGATACAGAGGACACGGACGATACACCTCCCACAGAGGACAGCCTTTCGTCGCCTCTGGGCAGCCTGGCACACATGAGCGATTACATGCTGCAGTGTCTCCACAACGACCGCCGAGTTGCCCACATTCTAACTTGTGCTGATTACTGGGTGGCCACGCTGCTGGATCCCCGTTACAAGGACAACGTACCGTCCTTAATTCACTCACTGGAGCGCGATCGCAAGATGCGCGAGTACAAGCGCACGCTGGTAGACGCCATGCTGCTGGCATTCCCATCTGACAGCGGGGCCACAGTGGAAGCACAAGGCAGAGGAGGAGGAGGAGGAGGTCGCCAACGCAACCAGGGCACCGCCAGCACCTCAGAAGGCAGGGTTAGCATGGCCGAAATGTGGAAAAGCTTTGTCAGCACGCCACAACAAACAGCAGCACCAGCAGCTCAGATGGAACGTCTTAGCAGGAGGCAGCATTTTACCAACATGGTGGAGCAGTATGTGTGCACACGCCTACATGTAGTGAATGACGGGTCTGCCCCCTTCAACTTCTGGGTCTCCAAATTGGGCACATGGCCTGAGCTTGCCCTTTACGCCTTGGAGGTGCTGGCGTGCCCTGCAGCCAGTGTATTATCTGAACGGGTATTTAGCACGGCTGGGGGCGTTATAACAGACAAGCGCAGCCGCCTGTCCAGAGACAATGTGGACAAGCTCACGTTCATTAAAATGAACCAGGCATGGATCCCACGGGACTTTTCCGTACCTTATGCAGAATAGCAATGGATACCGACCTTACCCACCCATTGTTCCATTTTTGCTCTTTCTCACTCTTTTGGGGTGTACCCTCATTTAAAATTTTTGAAAAGAAGCAGTGTTGGCTACCTCGTCCTCCTCCTCAGGGCCAGATTAATGTAGGGGCTATTGGAGCTGCAGCTCCAGGCCCCTACCTTTTATATAGGCCCCGGGTTGGCCATATTCACTGTTACCGCTCTTCTGTCACTTGTAAACACAGAAGTCTGGCTTCTATGCTCGCTTCTCCAGGCAGCACCCTCAGAACCTCCCCACACAGCGTGAAGGCCGGACAAGGAGGGACAGTTGGCGATGCATGGATGTGTTTATGGGCTTCAGAGACAGCATCCCATGTTGAATTAGGCATGCATGGCTGCACCCTTCCTCCTCTGGGTGCATGGCAAGGCACGGCCCTTAAGGCCCTTCAAAATCCTCAGCACCAAGCCCATGATGCTGTTAATCCGGCCCTGGTCCTCCTCCACCGCCGCTTCCACCTACACCGCCCATAGGTGCACCCCAAAGTTGAAATACACATGCATGTGTTTGCCAGCAGGGAGAGTAATGTATCGGGGCCATGTACCTGTAGGCAAGGAGAAATAGAGCAGAGCAGGTCCCAGGGAGATCTTTCCCATCTCCTCACTGGCAATGCTATGTGCCCTAGGTGATTAGGGTGTGCCCAGGCACACCCAGCACACCCTGTGCGCACGCCTATGTCACCGCCACATCCACCACCACCTCAACCTCCCTCCTACTCCATATGGGCCTCGTCCTTCAGAGATGAAGAAGAACATTGTTTTATTTTTCTGTTTTTTTTTGTTGTTTTAAGTTATTTCCCTATCCACATTTGTTTGCAGAGCACTTGCCATGCTCTTAATTACGTTTTGCTGCCATTTGCAGCACTCTAGCCCTTTCCTTTGGTGTTTTAGAGCCATTTGAGTGCCTTAAAGTTCGGGTCCCCATTGACTTCAATGGGGTTCGGTGTCCGGGAAAAGTTCGGTAAAAGTCCGGGACACGGACCCGGACTTTTTTTTAAAGTTCGGCCGAACCCGTCGAACACGGACATCTAGGTGTCCGCTCAACCCTACTGATGATGACACTGATGATAAGGTGTCACACAAGGCTTGTCTGGCATGATCAGATTGTGATACTTCATCCAGACACACGAGGTGGACATTGCGTTATTAAAGCCGGACCCTCCGCTGTCAGAATACATCTTTTTGTATCTGTATCTGAAAGTCTGCCTGTGAGACCCATCAATGCAGACATTTTTCTGTGTTGTATTAATCTCTGAAAATGTTTTTAAAAGAAATTGATGAGTGACATAATTTTGTGGAGCCTATCATATGTGTGGTCACTTCTGTGAGGGCAGAAAGAAATGTAAACATCTTATTATCATTTGATATTATGTCCTGGGCATGACTAAAAAGCATACGGTCAAGAGAAGTTCGGGTGTGTGGACCAATATGATTGCAGTTGATTTTTTGGTGATAATTTGGTCCCATGTTTGGAGTCAGGCTAAAGCCTAGTACACACGGGCCGAATATCGGCTGGTTCAATAGAAACCGGCTGACATTCGGCCAACATGTATGGCAGCCGTTCAGCTGGCCTCTGTCGAAGGCTTATGACCGAAAAAGGTCTGCCGACCTGCTCCCAATCAGCGCTCCCAGCCAATAGCTGAGAGTGCTGACCAGAGTGTTCTGGTGGGGGGCCACCCCCCTGTCAGAATACAATAGTACAGCAGGGGAGATTGCAGTACTAACATCGGATTGTTAGTACAGTGGCTCCGACCTGAGCTGTCAACTAGAAATCTTTTAAATTCTGATACAGTGATAGGCTTCTACTAAAATTGTCTGGCCAAACTGGAATCTGGACTACTGCAAATGAACTGTCAGGCATAAAGATTGTTTAACATTGTTCTACATTTAAATAGAATATTTTTTTTTCCATGGAAAACACATTTAAAATTTTGGAAAAACGTCCAGTTTACTTCTTAATACCTGATTGGACAGTGAATGAGGGAATAACAGGTTCTTCTGAATTATAAGGTAGCCACAATGGATTGTATGGGATCTCTGGGACTGCGTTGCCCTAATTCTTCGTGGCTGATATTAAATCCCCCCCTGCTAGTGCTTGCTTCATATAGTTCTGTAGCATACACCACTGCTGGTGCTTGCCTCGTGCACTTCACTATGATGCACTGCACTTGCCTCATGCATTAAACTTGAATGTTCAACACTCCTAACACTTGGTGACACAATACGTCTGATTCTTTTTGAAGGGGAGACAAAAAAGGAGGCAGTTAATGTACTTCTTTTTGTGTGAGTCATGCATCCATTCTCTCTCCCTGCATATCAATCAGCACTTTGCAGCTCAGCATTCAGCCTCCCTGGACTGTCAAATATGCCCCTTCAGCCCCCCCCCTGCCCAGCAGCAGGAGGCATCTTTGTTGCTAGGTAGCAGTTTAGGGCTGCATGTTCCACCTTCTCTGGAATGACTGACTGGCCTGCTGTAGTACTCTTTTTAACCACTTGCCTACAGTGCACTTTCACCCCCTTCCTGCCCAGACCGATTTTCAGCTTTCAGCGCTCTCACACTTTGACTGAGAATTACTCAGTCATGCAACACTGTACCCATACAAAAATTGTGTCCTTTTTTTCACACAAATAGAGCTTTCTTTTGATGGTATTTGATCAATACTGGGTTTTTTATTTTTTGTGCTATAAATAAAAAAAGACTGAAAATATCGTGAAAAAACGCATTTTTCTTTGTTTCTGTCATAAAATTTTGCAAATTAGTCATTTTTCTTCACAAATTTTGGCCCAAATTTATACTGCTACTTATCTTTGGTAAAAATAACCTAAGTAAGTGTATATTATTTGGTCTTTGTGAAAGTTATAGAGTCCACAAGCTATGGTGGGAATCATTGAAAATTGATCACACTTGACCACACCTGATGTACTGAAGGCCTATCTCATTTCTTGAGACACTAAAAAGTCAGGAAAGTACAAATACCCCCCAAATGACCCCTTTTTGGAAAGTAGACATTCCAAGGTATTTAATAAGGGGCATGGTGAGTTTTTTGAAGTTGTAATTTTTTCCCACAACTCTGCAAAATGAAGATTTTTTTTTTTCTTTACAAATTGCCATATTAACAGGTTATTTCTCTCACACAGCACATGTATACTTGCAACTACACCCCAAAACACATTCTACTACTCCTCCTGAGTATGGCGATACCACATGTGTGAGACTTTTTCACAGCCTGGCCACATACAGAGGCCTAACATTCAAGTAGCCCCGTCCGGCATTCTAGGAGCACAAATTACACATATAATTTCCTGACAACCTATCGCATTTTTGAAGGCCCTGGAGCACCAAGACAATGGAAACCCCCATAAAATGACCCCATTTTGGAAAGCAAACAGCCCAACGTATAATTTTTGAGGCATAATGAGTCTTTTGAATATGTCATTTTTTTCCACAAGTTTTTGGAAAATGTGGAAAGAAAATGAAAACACATTTTTTTTACACAAAGCTGTCCATTTATGCAATATTTCTAACACATAGCATGTACATAGCAAAAATTGCACCCCAAAATACATTCTGCTATTCCTCCTGAGTATGGCGATACCACATGTGTAACACTTTTTCACAGCCTGGCCACATACATAGGCCTAATATCCAAGTAGCGCTTTACACAAAGTTGTCCATTTATCCACTTTAAGACTGGGCCTATTTTTGACACTTGGTGTTTACAAGCTAAAATCATTTTTTTTGCTAGAAAATTACTTGGAACCCCCAAACATTATATATTTTTTTTTAGCAGAGACCCTAGAAAATAAAATGGAGATTGTTGCAATATTTTTTATCACACCATATTTGCGCAGCAGTCTTCCAGATGCGATTTTTTTGAAAAAAAGTCACTTTTTTTTAACTAAAAAATAAGAAAACAGTAAATTTAGCACAATTTTTTTCCATAATGTGAAAGATAATGTTACGCCGAGTAATTAGATACCCAACATGTCATGCTTCAAAATTGCGCATGCTCACAGAATGGCGCCAAACATTGGTACTTAAAAATCCCCATAGGCAACATTTTAAAAATTTCTGCAGGTTACTAGCTTAGAGGTACAGAGGAGGTCTAGGGCTCAAATTATTGCTCTCGCTCTAACGATCGCGGCGATACCTCACATGTATGGTTTGAACACCGTTTACATATGTGGGCGGGACTTGCGTATGCGTTTGCTTCTGCGCACGAGCTAACGGGGACAGGGCGCTTTAATTTTTTTTTTTTTCCTATTTATTTTATTTATTATTTTTTTATTTTTACACAGTTTAAAAAATGTTTTGATCATTTTTATTCCTATTACAAGGAATGTAAACATCCCTTGTAACAGAAATAGGCATGACAGGTCCTCTTTATTGTGAGATCTGGGGTCAAAAAGACCTCACACCTCACAACTACACTAAAAAAGAAAAAAAAAAAAAAAATTGTTGAAAGAGGAAAAAAAAAAAAAGAAAAAAAAAAGCGGCCCTTTAAACCGGTTGCTAGGCAACGTCTTTTGACGTAGCTCCGGTCCTCCAAGACCATAGAGTTGAGTGAGGGCCATCTTGCCCTCACTCGACTTCCTGTCTCTGAGGATCCGGGACCGGATAGTTTTCCCCGCTGCCGGCGGGTCCGGTAAGCTGGGAAAACGTCTGGGACGCGGCAGGAGGGGGGGGGGCACCTCTTCCCCTGCACCGTAAGGGTAATTCCGCGGCGAATCCGCCACTGGGACCACCCTTATCTGAAAGCCGACCGCCCGCCGTTTCAAAAAATACCGGGGTTATGGGGGCTATCTGCTGCCATAACCCCAGTATTTAGCTTTTAATGGCCGACGCATATAGTCGTTAGGTGGTCAGTAAGTGATTGCATGTATATGGCAAACAGGTGACGATGACTGATGGGGTGACAGGTGACAATGACTGATGGGGTGACAGGTGACGATGACTGATGGGGTGACAGGTGACGATGACTGATGGGGTGACAGGTGACGATGACTGATGAGGTTTACAGGTGACGATGATTGATGAGGTGACAAGTGACGATGATTGATGGGGTGACAGATGACAATCACTGACGGGGTGACATGTGACGATGATTGATGGGGTGACAAGTGACGATCACTGATGGGGTGTCAAGTGACGATGATTGATAGGGTGACAGATGACGATGACTGATGGGGTGACAGGTGACGATGACTGATGGGGTGACAGGTGACGGTGATTGATGGGGTGACGGGCGATGGTCACTGATGGGTGACAGGTGACGGGCGTTGGTGCACGGCGGTACTGATGGCAGTCTCTGGTGACCGGTGAACTTTAGGCTACGTTCACATGTGAGCGTAGCGATCGCGGGCAGAATCACTGCGATTCTGCCCGTGATCCAGAAATCATTGCAAATCGTGGGACGCCTGTGCGTTGCCCGTGATTTTCAATAGCACCCCAAACGCTGTGCGATGTTGCTGCGATTTCCGCCTGCCGAATCGCGGTAACATCACGCAAACAACGCATGACGCCCCAAAGAAGCTCTTGTACCTTTTTTGGGCGTCATGCGTTGTTTGAGCGATGTTACCGCGATTCGGCAGGCGGAAATGGTGGCAACATTGCACAGCGTTTGGGGTGCTATTGCAAAAAACGGGCAACGCACAGGCGTCCCGCAATTTGCAATGATTTCCGGATTGCGGGCAGAATCGCGGTGATTCTGCCCGTGATCGCTGCGCTCACATGTGAACGTTATGGGCGTCAATTTCTGGGCACTGATGAGGTGACTGTTGGGTGACAGGTGACATTGGGGGGGGGGCTGAGGACTGTGTGGGGGGACCTTTATTAGTGTGATTTTACTTTTGACCTGTGTACAGAGCAGTAACTCACTATTTCTAGCTCTGCTCCCCTCACACTGGAAGCTGTGTGAGGGGAGAAGAGCTAGTAACAGTCAGTTACTGCTCTTTGTTTACATTTTCTGATCGGCTGTGAATGGATTCACAGCCGATCACATAGTAAACAGTCACTGTCAGTGACTGTTTACTACTGCCGGTGACAGCTGTGTTCCTACGGAACACAGTGCCACCGACATGACCGCGCTGCGCGCTCCCGATCGCGCATGCGCGGTCATCTCCCGGCCGCCTCCATTGTGATCGGCTGTGTCATTGGAACACAGCCGATCACGTGGGAAACAGCCACGCCCAGTGGCTGTTTCCCCCCTGCCGGTGACGGGGGGTGTCCCGGGGACACCCCGACACCGGCAGTGCACGGCGGCGCGCCCGCGATCGCGCGCCTGCCGTGCATTTCCTGGGTCACGTCATATGACGTCCGCCCAGGATAATAGCCGCACCGTCCCGCCGTCATATGACGGCGGGCGGGCGGTAAGTGGTTAAGCATCATAAGCCAAGGGCAAGGGGTGGGCAGGAGGGGGTGGTTGCCCTGGGCACTGTGATATCATGTGATGTGGGGGGGGATAAGTATTGTTCTAGGAGGGGAAGCGGGGGGGGTAGTGCTACCAGTGATGATTTAGGGGGATTTGTGTTGTGAAAAGGGGATGGGGAAGAATATTTGTGCTGGGGGGGGGGGGATTGGTGCTAGAAAGGGAAATTTGAGGTGGGGGGGAGAAGATGTGTACTAGGAGCGGACATTTTAGAGGTAGAAGATTTGTGCTGAGATAGGGGGGATTTCAGCAGGGGGGCGGATTTGTACTTGGAGGGGGGGGGAGAGGGAGGAATTTATACTTAGGGGATAAGCTTACATATTAGTGGTCAGTGTTTTTATGGGGGGATTTTTGCAGACACATAATGCTCATACATCTTGGGAAAGGGGGGGTGCAGTTTGGCATATTCGCCCTGGGCTCTAGATGACCTTGTCCTGGCACTGCCAAGGTCTGTGGGCTTGTAATTGTGTTTTGCTACCTGAGTGAAGAAATTGCGCTTGCCCTTCTTGACTGTAGCTTGCCCTGATTCTTGCCTGAAAAAGAGAATTTACTACTGATTGCTGCCTGTCATGACCCTGGCCTGACCTGAGCAGGGTCCTATTCTGGATGACAGAATATTCTATTGGTTTCTGTCGGCACTGACCCTTGCCTGGATTATTGAATGTCCCTTGCCTTTACCTAGCCTAGACATTGGACTACACTACTGTCTGCAACAACCTTACACCACCGCTAGCTCAGTGCCCAGCCAGCCACTTGCCCTGCTTGCATCTGCACTTAGCACCTGCCTTGTACACCACCACCTCGAAGACATTTGACACAGCATGAACACTTACTCTCTCTCCAAGGGTTACTGGGGATTATGCTGGTTCTTCAAATACAGCTTCAAGCCTTAAGTCTTGGGCATGTCCAAGTTCCAGTAGACCAAGGCCAACTGCTACAAGTAAAAACCACGCTAAGTCTGCTATTTTTAAAGAACAGAATGTGAACCTGAAAACCTTACAGCACTGTTTTCTACAGGTTGATGCTTAGAATTTGAATCTGACTGTGAGCTCTCCCCACTACTCTTCTTTGACATACTGAGAATTTTTTACACCTCCTGATTACTGTACATATTTTTGGATATGTGGGCAGCACTGCAAAAAGCATGCACAAAAGGAAAATTATTGATGTGTCAAAAACGGTTGTGGCAGCGCTGACAGAAAAATTACTAAACTTGTTAAAGGCTGATAAATAAGTCACACTTAACCCCGAAAAATTAATAATGCTGGTTGCTCAGGGCTGAAGCTGAAAAATGAATATAACAGATTTACTTTTGGTTGTAGCAGCTGCTCTTTCCTCTCCCTTATCTATACAGATTTTAAAACACACCGTTGCATTAGCATTGTCAGGACTTTACTGTTTACCAGATTAGTATTTGCTGGACGGACTATACAATCTGACAATATAGATGCAATCAGCAACAATGCCTGGTACACATGATGAAATTATAATAATCGTCGGTTTTTTGGGGGGGATTTTGCATGCTAGTCTCATATCGAAAATGAAGAGTTTACTAACGTAACAAAAAACATGCGACAAAATAAAAATTTGGAAGTGATGTAATGTGTTGTAGTGTATTTGTATTGTATTTTCGAACAACTGTACCAATTAAAGGAAAATCGTACAATCTGGTATTGTGCAAGAAAAAATGTTGTGCTTGTCCCATCAGATGCATAAATTGTCAAGATTGGCTCTCAAAAGCTGTGTACTAACGATCAGATTATCATACAGTCGCTCAGAAATCTGTAATTTTTGTACGGTTTTCTGATTGTATGTATGGGCCTTTAGTAAACACTGGCTGTGATCGGCAGCCAGCTCTCCCCTTCCTCTCACAATGACACTGTCTCTATAAGATACTGTCTACTTGTGTTCACTGTGATTGGCTCTTTTGAAATTGCCTGTGATCTGCGCTGTCTAAAGACAGAGAGCAACCATAGGCTATGTGAGTATGCCCGGTGCTTGTGGGCTTGATCAGTGTAGTACACAACCTTAGCCAATGGCTGCCAGACTATACCCCATACTCCACCTCCCGTCACCTACTGTTACCTACAATTAATGGAGACCACACCACAAATGGAGTAACAAATGGCCGTAATCAAGAAGAAATAAAATCAGCACTAGACTCTGAATGAGGGGGACCACCTCCTCTATCTTCAATGTACAATGTCGGATAATCACCAGTAACTAGCAATGATCAAGTGGTGAGTAAATAAATATAAATATATAAGTGAATCACAACTAATGGTGAAAACAAAATATCAAAAAAACAATAATATAATGGATGCAGTATAAATAACAAATGGTGAGTTAACTTCTGAGTCCTAATCAAAATCTTCATATAGCTCACAAGTGACTCACAGGGAATAATGACAAGAACAATAATCAATATATATAGATGTGCAAATAACAATAGTGCTAAAGTGAATAATGCAACAAGGTGCAGCAGTGCCCAATTGAAAGTGCTGAAAAAATGTCCACAAAATCACTTCTTATATAAGTAAAAGTCCCATAGGATAATTAAAGTGCTAAGTGCCAACCACAAGGTGATCTCTTCTAGTGCAATCTAAAAGGTGAAGTTACACTTCCAACAACAATATGGTGGTGAGTGTGTCGCGGTGAGCTTACAAATCCAACACCGGGTGCAGTGGCCGCTCACCTCCACAACACTAACAAAGAGCGTTTAAATCTATATCTCCCAGCTTTACAGGCTAACCTTAATCCACTCATGACAACAATTAAAACTAAATTAGCTACTTGGGCTAAATTACCACTTTCAGTTGCAGGGAGAATAAATTTAATCAAGATGGTCCTATTACCGAAATGTTTATACATTTTTTCACATATGTCGGTTATAGTCCCTAAAACTATTTTTAAAAAAATAGATGCCCTATTTACCACATTTATTTGGGGAAAGGGTAGAAATAGAATAAAGTTAACCACACTTCAGAGAGCTAAAACAGAAGCAGGTATGGCACTTCCTAATATATACAGATACTATCTCGCTGGACAACTTAAACATCTCACAGGATGGATAGTACCAGTAACACTACAGATGGTAGAATCACACCTGGCTCATGTTTTACAAATCGATAATTTACTTATAGCCCTAGAAGCACCTTTGAATAAATTAAAATATAAGCAAATACCAATGTTAACATTAGCTCGTACAATATGGAGAAAGGCAAAACGTATAGAGGGAAACACACAAATAAATATGGATCTCCCACTATGGCGAAACCCAATGTTCAATCAACTGAAACAATTGGTAGAGTATCAGTTCTGGGAACAAAAGGGGATATCAGTCCTTGCAGACGTATATGACATAACACATATGTACTCTTTTTCAGATATACAAATTAAATATGATATACCACATACCTCATTATATAGATACCTACAGTTGCGACATGCGTTACAAGCACAATTTGGAGTTTTAGGACCTGGGATCTCTAGATATCCAATGATTGGTATCCTTAGGTCCCAGGGCCCTAAAGGATTAATCTCTAAAATATATGCAAATTTAACCAGGGTTAATTCAGGAATGAATCCCTTGGCAATAAGAACAAAATGGCAGGAAATAATTCCCAATTTAAGATTGGAAAGAAGCCTGTTCATCCCATTTATATGTATCACCAGCAGCAAACAATAGGTTAATACAATTATATATGCTACATCAGTCATATCTCTCTCCAAGTAGACTTTATGCTATGCAAAGCATTGCATCTCCTAAATGTTTGAGATGCAGTGCTAAGCGGGCAGACTTTATACATATTATGTGGTTTTGTCCAGTGATATCAAGATTCTGGCAGGAAATAATTCAAATATTATCCTCTGTCCTGAATATGCCTGTACCTTTGACCCCAGAAACCTGTTTGCTGGGTATATTAGATGAAATAACATGGTCTAGATATCACAAGATAATGCTTAGAGAAACGCTGTTTATGGCAAGGAAAACAATCACAGTTAAGTGGATTCAAGTGAAGCCCCCTGTTGTTAAGAACTGGATAAGAGCGGTAAATCAGATTTTACTATTTGAAAAAGTATTGTATATGCATAGAGGATGCTCAACTAAATATAATAAAATTTGGGATAATTGAAGTCAATCAACATTAACCAATGGTTGAATATAAGGAGATAACTAAGAGGATATAGAGGGATGCACATAGTATGATGAGGAAATAAATCTATGAATGCAATGGAGAAAGGGGTTGGGGCACACCGGGACAACGGCGATCAATTAAGCTAAATGGATATACCTTGGCATAAAGAGATTATGAATACTAAGTAAACAGATAATTATTTGGATATTGTATAATTTTTTTATTTTATATTGTTTTGTCCCTTTGTTGAAAGGACGTTTGGAATGTTCGTTTTTATGCACATATTGAAATAAAAAAAAATCTATATCTCCAGGTTCCTCTCCTTAATCTTCCAATACGTATCTCCTATCGTCCCGCTGTTATGGATCAGGTGGTTTTAACTCGGTCCAGGCAGACAGTACTTAAACCCTGTAGCTGGTGCTCAAACAAGAGAGACTCTCATAGTGCAGTATGCCGGGTATACTTTATTCATGCCCAAATGCAGACTACTTACAATTAAGCAGGTAAAAACATGCAGACAGTCTCCTAGTGTGACCGGGGTGCGGTGAAATCCGAAGCTTCCGGTCTCGGCCGACGGCCGGAAGTGACGTCAACACGGCTTGTCCCTGACGCGTTGCGCTACGAACACCCGTAGCTTTCTCAAAGGGGAAAAAGGAGTTCCAACCCCCCCCTTTCCCATTGTGTTACCAGCCCCCTGCTGTTATTAGCCACCAGGTCATTTACCTCAATACAGCGCATAAGTTTACCTCTTTCCAACAAATGGCCATAGCAGCCTCTTTATTAACAAATAAACTTAAAATTAACATAAAACGAGAAAAACTTTCCTTAAAACAGTGACATATCAGCCACTAAGCCTGTTGGTCTTTGAAGGCACCCCACTACAGTATGTACCAACCATACACTGCGTGACCGTTTACCATAATAGACCCAATACACCACCTCTGAGACAATACACTAACCGCAGTGCACCCAGTACCATAGCTAAACCCACGTTAACTGGAATACACCAGAGGGACACATACTACTAAGCCTTCCTTATCCTAGCTTTTATTCTGCCATCAAAGACCAACAACCGCCCAGTTGCCACAACATCCATCAATCCCGCTGCTCCTGATGAGGAAACTGACCAGGAAAACCAAGAGGGTGGGTGGGAAGCTGATTTCTGCGTCCATTGAGCTTCCACTGAATGCCAGGGCTGAGCCACCCCTCCTTAAGCTGCCCCAGACCCCACCCAGCCACAGGCTACCCTAATCAGATAAGCCCTTTATTTCTAACAACCTAACTCTTAACTTTACCCCTTTCCTGCTTTTTATCCCCATGTTCACACCGTCATGGCTGCCCTATGCTATTTTTTTTTTTCTTTCGCTCTGGGCCTCACTTTACCAACAAGGATGTTCCCCGCCTGGCCATTTATTTACAATGGCTGGTCTTGGGGTGATTAAGGCATGCCCTTGAAGATTTTTTTTGTTTTATTGATAGCCTCAGTTTACTCTCACTCTTTCAGACATTGGATAAAAGATGTGGGCCACATACTGGGAGATGCATTAAACTTAAATTAACTGCTACCTCAATTTATTTCAGCAGGATTTTGGTGTAATTCATGAAGATTCTAAGTTACAACTTTCACTTAGCAATGTTGTGTTACAGTCTTTTCATCCTCACTCACCTGTGCACCCTAGGTGACAACTGCTTCCCCTGGGAGACAAGGAGATCATTAGTGGTATTCTGTGAAACATGGTCAAGAATATGTGGTTGGCTGTGATTGTAGTGATTTACCTGAGTACATGCTAGAGAAGATGCTTCCAGTGCTCCTCTGGAGAAGCATTTATCACTTCTAGCTGTTACTCTGATCCAATGGCTTTAGTACTAAATATCTTAACCACTTTAAGACCAGGCCTATTTTTGACACTTGGTGTTTACAAGCTTTTTTTTTGCTAGAAAACTACTTAGAACCCCCAAACATTACATATTAGCAGAGACCCTAGCGAATAAAATGGAGATCATTGCAATATTTTTTATAACACCGTATTTGCACAGCGGTCTTCCAAACGCAATTTTTTGGGAAAAAAATCACTTTTTTAATTAAAAAATAGGAAAAAAGTAAAGTTAGCCAAATTTTTTGTCCATAATGTGAAAGATAATGTTACGCCAAGTAAATAGATACCCAACATGTCATGCTTCAAAATTGCACATGCTCGCAGAATGGCGGCAAACCTTGGTAGTTAAAAATCCCATAGGCGACACTTTAAAAACGTCTACAGGTTACCAGCTTAGAGTTACAGAGGAGGTCTAGGGCTCAAATTATTTCTCTTGCTCTATCAATTACGGCGATACCTTACATGTGTGGTTTGAACACCGTTTACATATGTGGGTGGAACTACCATATGCGATTTTTTTTTTGTCCTATTTATTTTATTTATTATTTTTTATTTTTACACCGTTTAAAAAAAAAAAAAAAATTGATCATCTTTATTCCTAATACAAGGAATGTAAACATCCCTTGTAATAGAAATAGGCATGACAGGTCCTCTTTATTGTGAGATCTGGGGTCAAAAAGACCTCACAACTACACTAAAAAAGGGAAAGAAATACTAAAAAATCGATTGAAAAAAGTTGAAAAAAAAATCGGCTCTTTAAACCGGTTGTTAGGCAATGACATTTGACGTTGCTCCAGTCCTCCAAGACCATAGAGTCGAGTGAGGGCCATCTTGCCCTCACTCGACTTCCTGTCTCAGAGGTTCCGGTGTAACGTTAAAAAACCATACCGCGTTAGAATTCCATACCCTCATCACTTCCTGTCAGAAACAGTTGAGCAGCGTAGCAGTGCGCATGCTCAGAGCCCCAGATACATCATTGAACAGCAAAGAAGTTGACAAGTGCGCATGCTCGGAGGGAATGAAATTATAACGGCAGTGTGTGTAATATTATACTTGCGGCGGTTACATAAAACAGTTTGGCTGCAACATGGGTCATCTCAGCTCCTTCCCCTCTCACTTCCCTGATGTCGGCTACTAAATATAAAAGCGGCGGCGGGTGTATGAAATGTAAATGACGGAGATCTCGGCTCCGTGATCCCCTTTTATATTTATTAGCCGAGATCAGGGAAGTGACAGGGATAGGAGCGGAGATGACTCATGTTGCAGAGGAGCTGTTTTAATGTAACGGTGGCAAGTGTAACATTACATACCCTCCGTAGGTGCACCGGAAGTGACGAGGGTATGGTTTTCTCATGGGTATGGTTTTTTCACGGAACACCGGCACCAGATTGTTTTCCCCACTGCCGGCGTGTCTGGTAAGCGGGGAAAATGGCCGGGACATGGCGGGAGGGGGGGCACCTCTTCCACCGCACCGTAAGGGTGATCCCACAGCAAATCCGCCACTGGGAACACCCTTATCTGAAAGCTGACCGCCCGGCGTTTAAAAAAATACCAGGGTTATGCAGCTATCTGCTGCCATAACCCCGGTATTTAGCTTTAAACAAGCGACGTAAAATGACGGCGGGCGGTCGGTAAGTGGTTAAAGTGGAGTTCTACCCAAAAGTGGAACTTCAGCTTAAGGACTTCTGACCCCCTGATATGCCAAATTTGGTATGTCATTTTTTTTTGGGGGGGGGGGGGTAGCGGATACCTAGATTTGACAGGTCCTGCTCCCACTTCTGCTTGGGCCGCCTGGTTCTCCTCTCCCCCTCCCTCCCTCCCTGCATTCTCCTGGGACACGTCGGAGGTCCCAGAAGATTGCCCAGCCATTCACCACGCGCAGCGCGACCTGGGCCTGCACAGTGTGCACCCGGCTGTGCAGCTGAAAGCTGTCACAGCCAGGTGCCCACACTAGTGATGCGGGTGCCGCAGAGAGGAGAGGGAGAGAACCGAGGCTTTGGGCGCTTTGGGCGCCCACATTGCTGGATTGTTGGACGGGTGTGTGTTTACTAAAAGTCAGCAGCTACACTTTTTGTAGCTGCTGACTTTTAATAAACACAAAAACGGCTGGAACTCTGCTTTAAGTAGACAAAGTATAGAGAGCAGGAGTTCAATGTCACTGTCTAAGTATGAGCATGAGTCTAAATAAGGGCACTGATGTCACCAGCCTCTTTGTTAACGTTTGCTGCAAAGCGCAGTCCACAGCTGATTGGACAAAATAAAAGAGCACAACTTTGAAATTCATGAAAATCAAATCCTTTACAAAGCTGAATTATGTTACAGTAAGCTCAGCAGAAAAAAAAAGGTCTACTGAGAAACAATGTATCATCTCCTCTGACATAAGCCAGAAAAGTTTAGATAATGTCAACACTGTATAAAATATAACATACAACATATATATCACTTTTCACATTGCAGAACACGAGCTGACAGTTCGAACGGTGAGTCAAAATGCAGTGATTAATTTAATTATTGTTCTGCCTTGAAATTATTTTTGGAATATTAACTACTTGGAAATAGTAAAAGAACATGACACTGACACATTTCTCCCAGGAAAGATTAACGATTTCCAGTTTTACAAGCCCATTATTCTTGCTTCTGTATTACTGCTTTAAATTAGGTGTACACCCTGAATGACATTTAGGGATTGGGATGGATTTACTAAAGGCAAATAGATTGTGCACTTTACAAAGGGCAGTTGCACTCTGCAACCGCGATTGCTCCACGTATAAGTAACTGAGCAGAAGCTCTGCTGACTTCCATCATCCAATCATGTGCAAGCAAAAATGCTGTTTTTAACCACTTTACCACCGGAGGATTTTGCTGTCTTACGTCCTGGCCACTTTCTGCGATTCGGCACTGTGCAACTTTAACTGACAATTGCGCAGTCGTGCGACACCGTACCCAAACGAAATTTATGTCTTTTTTTTCCCCACAAATAGAGCTTTCTTTTGGTGGCATTTGATCACCTGTGCGATTTTTACTTTTTGCGCTATAAACAAAAAAAAAGAGCGTACATTTTGAAAAAATAACAATATTTTTCACATTTTTTTTATATGAAATTCCCCTAAAAAAAATGTAAAAATCAAAATTTTTTTAAATTTTTGGCCAATTTGTTTTCTGCTACATATGTTTGGTAAAAAAAATCACAATAAGCGTATTTTGATTGGTTTGCGTAAAAGTTATTGTGTTTACTAACTAAGGGAAAGATTTTTGTCATTTTTGGTGTTTTTTTTTTTAACGAGTAATGGCGGCGATCTGCGATTTTTTTTGCGGGACTGCGACATTGTGGTACCCACTTTTGGGGGTACCAGTGACATTACTACAGGAATCAGTGCTATAAATATGCACTATTACTGTAAAAATGACACTGGCAGGGAAGGGGTTAATTTTATTGGAGAGGGAGGGGTTAATGTATGCCTGGTGCTTACTGACGTGTGTGGGGGGAGGGGATTGAGTGACACAGGCACAGATCGCAGGTTCAGCTATGCTGAACCCTGCAATCTGACCCTGCCTGTCACTTAGGAGATCCGCCCGCTCTGTTTACACAAGCGGGCGGATCTCCAGACTCGATTCCCCGACGATCAGGGAAGAGCGGCGGTGATCACTGCCTCTCCTCCCCTGGCCTGACTCCCGCTGTGACTGAAAACAGCGGGAGCGAGCCTCCGGCGGTGCGCGCGGCCGCCCACAAGGGGAGGAGTCCATCGACGTAGGTCTACGTCGCTGGACGGGTACGAGTCACTTTGCCGCAGTACGGTCAACGTGACCAGTCGGCAAGTGGTTAAAATGTTCCTTGCATGTGATTGGGTACTCTTTTCAAAGTGAAGGTTTGCCTGATTTACTAAGCTCTGGAGCAACTGCACCTGCAGAGTGCAACTGCACCTTGCAAAGAACATAGACTATTTGTCTTTAGTACATCAACCACTTAGTTTGTTAAAGCACTAAGGAGTTGATTTGCTCAAGGCAAATAGACTGTGCACTTTGCAAAGTGCAGTTACACTCTGCAAGTGACATTGCTCCAGGTATAAGTAAATGGGCAGAAGCTCTGCTGACTTCAATCATTCAATCATGTGTAAGCAAAAATGCTGTTTTTTTTATTTACCCTGCACGTGATTAGATATTGTTTGCAAAGTGACGCTTTACCTCATTTACTAAGCTCTGGAGCAACTGCACTTGCAGAGTGCACAGTCTACTTGCCTTTAGTAAACCAACCCCTATATATCATAAAGAACTACCATTTGTAAAGCTAAATACACACATGAAATACATATAATATTGTCATTTTGCCTGCCAAAGCATTTGCATTACTTTCCACCCAGCACACTCACAGCACAGCCCTGTCTGGTTGGGCAGAAGGCCTGATTTATCTCAGTTACAGTTAAGTAACACTAAGTGGTCTTCTCCCTGCCCCTACCGTGTGATTGGACAATTAAATTAGAAGCAGAAGACTGATGAGCTCATCTCTTTGTCACTCTGCTCTCTCCTTCTATCAGCTTGCTCCATAGACTGAAGCACAATTGGTTCCCCCTTTCTGATCTCTGCTGTATAGGCACAGCACAGGGCTTATGGCAAGTCAAATTCAACGACTTACATGTAAAGAAATATATATTTAAGGATGTATTATTAAATACAAAGCTATTTGTATCTTTTATATCTGTCTGAAGTTCAGCTTTAAATAATTGTTTTTACTTTGTTACATCTCAGTGCTGCTAATATCTGCAGCCTCTTTACAACCACCTCTTGTTTACATGCAGGCACTCCAGCAATGGCTGCATGACATTTCTGAGGACAGTCTTCCTAATGGTGACAACAGTGGACTATGTCTGCATGTAGGCGGGCCTAGGCCCAAGGTCAGTGCCATCTTAAGAGCATTAAAGGGCCCCAGGCAATGCAGTGCACTGGGGCCCTGTCTACACAATCACCCACGAGAATACAAAATGCAAATGATTGATAAGGCTATATTACAGCAGTGACAGGCTAATGACAGCTTCCAAGTTCGGCAGCTGGGTCCGGTGAACCCACAGACAGACAGGAGTCAGACACAATTGGCATTCCTGCAGTTGTGGGCTCCCCCCTCCACGGCCCAAGTGGCCTGACAGCAGCACAGGGTCGACAAGCGCTTGCCACCTGCTAAGTTCGGCGGTGGGATGCACACGAGAATTGGGACTAATGCTTGGCTGGGGCTGGACAGGTGGGGCCCCCAGGCAACTTCCCAGCGTGCCCATTTGGTAAGATGGCCTTGCCCAAGGTACCCAGTCAGAGAGAGACCACACAGTGACACAAGTAGCCCTAATTGCTATTATTTATCTTGTATTCTGTATATAGTTTAACAGCAATGAATAATGACAGTTTTTCACAGCACTGATATAAGGCAATGCAACAGTTGGTGTTTACACAGAGGGGGGGGGGGGGGGGGATTTACTAAAACTGGTGCACAAAGAATCTGGTGCAGCTGTGCATAGTAACCAATCAGCTTCCAGGTTTTATTGTCAAAACTTAATTGAAGTAGCTGACATTAAAAGCTGATTGGTTACAATGCACAGCTGCACCAGATTCTGTGTGCACCAGTGCTGGCCATACACTAGCAGAAAAATAGTTTGAAAATCTGTCATTTGGTCCATTCGTTCGTTTTTCGTTCAGTTAATGAGAACAAATAGAAAATCGGTTTTAACTTTTCAGAGCTGAAAAAATCGAAGGAACAGTTTGGAAATTTCTGCTGAGCGAACGATAAATTGAAAGGTTAATGGGTTTCTCGCCCGAACTGTTTGCATTAGGCATATGTGACAAAATGAATGAAAAATTGATTAATTTATGTCCATTGAATAATTTATTGGTCATAATTTGGTCAATACATGATGGCACGATCGTCTGCTCTCCCGGCCGAGTGTTCGTTTTTTGTATATGAGTTTGAACGATTTTTCATACAGTGTATGGCCAGCATCAGAGCCCTTTCACACTGAGGTGCTTGAAAACTGCCCATAGAACTCTGAGCGCTTTTGCAGCGTATTTTTGGTGCTTTTCAGTGTTGTGCCTTTTTTATAGACACATGACTCAAAACCATTTTTAGGTTCTTTTGAAGCGCTTTTCGTGCGCTTTTGAGGCACTTCCAATTCGTTTTAATGGAGAGGGGTGTTTTTGAGGCACTTTTTTAGTGCTCCAAACATGCTCAAAAGATGCTGCTTGCAGGATTTTTTTCACCGCACCGCCCCAGTGCGAAATTCTTTTTTATGAGAAAAGGTTTTCCTTAGCTTTTCAGGCACCTATTTTTGGCGCCAAAGCGCTTGAAAAGTGCCTGAGTGTGAAAGTGCTCTTAATAAATCTCCCTCTGTGTTAGCAGGTGTGTGCTTGTATTACCAAAGGATGGCTTCTGCTGGGAGGGGGGAGGTGGTGGTTTTTGGTGCTCTGTGATTGCTATCAGGATGCATCCTGTCTAACTCCCGGTTCACACTGGGGCAACTTGTCAGGTGACTTAGCTGCCTGACAAGTCATACTCCATTCAGTGCAATGGAACCATTCTCATCGGAGCAACTCAAGTCGCTCCGACTTAGAAAAAGGTTCCTGGACTACTTTGGGGGCGACTTGCATTGACTTCTATTAGAGAAGTGGTTTGCAAGCCCCGCTGAATTTGGGCTGCTTGGGGCGCCTTCAGAATCGGGCGACTTTGAAGCCACCCCAGTGTGAACCCAGTCTAAAGGTGTTGTCCCTGTCTTGAACCTGCTCACCGGGAAAGAATGCACTAATCACTTTCCCTAGCCAGCAGAGACTCTGTCCCTGACCTACCACTCACTCCAGGCAAACCCAAATGGTACAAGAGACCCTGTATTTGAGGTTCCAGGCCAGCTGAGGACTGAAGAGGTTGCAGCGACCAGGCTTTTTTGTCAAAGCTAAGTTGAACAAGCTGAAGTTAGAAGCTGATTGGCTACCATGCACGGCTGCATCAGATTCTGAGTGCTCCAGTTTTAGTAAATCCCCCCAACAGTATCACTGTAACAATTCTGACCCTGAGTGTCTGTGACATTTCCTGCCATGCAGACAGGAAGGTAACGGGGTTTAAACTTTGGTAACTTTCTTCAAAGAGGCAAAATGGTGCCAGATAAATATTTCAAGAAAAAAGATATTACAAAAATAGACAATAGCAAAATAAAGGGAATTCAAAATGGAAAGTTCTTAACAAGGTTTACCTGGTCTTTGTTTCTGGCAGAGTCCAGTCATTTCAGCCTAAATCCAATCTGACAGAGGATCTGGCCCTCATAATGACTCTCATAATGACACAACAATTGTGCATAGATTCAATGGAAAATTACGAACCCCAGCAGCTTTTTGTGTACCCTTTGGAGGATGTTAATTTCACCCAATGAAAGAGGCTAAGGAATCTAAGATGGCTAAAGTGTATATGATATTTTCTGAGACCCTCCCACCCAGCCAGATTTTTAAATGCATCCATGTTTTCAGATGGATAGGTTTTTCAGTCCAAAAACAAATATATTATTGAATAGAAAAAAATATGATTTTAAAGAGACTAAATATGATATGCATTGAATGTACTTATCTCTTATGACACTAAATGTAACTTAACAGCCTACTGTACAGTATAACCGTTCCATGTTGGATATTGAATTGCTTGGTATTTCCTTATACATTTATGTAACCATTTGTTCCTAATAAAATTGATCTTGATCTCTCTAGAATTGATGATATTTGACTGGATTTCAAGAGCACAGGGCACTTTCAGGTCCAATGTGGATTGCTTCCCAATCGCTTTGCAGATCTTTTACAAGAATACCATACCAAGGAATGTTTTAACAATTCTTTTACAATAGCTATTAGCAAACTCTGACAATGGCAGTCACAAAACCTAAGTTCTAATCAGGATATTTCCGAGCTTATGGAGTGTTCTGCTAGGGGTCCGTTTTTTAAGGGACCTAATTAGAAGTCATTTGAGGCTTTTTAACCCCCCAAGATTTATTTAACTGGAAATGCTGAACTAGTTGTTGTTGTTGTTAGTAGGTGTTGATATGAGATGTATCTAAAACTGACCTGGAAATATGGTGATTTTTGTATCTGAATGGACTGTCCATAAAGATGCACGTTGTTCAGTGCCAACCAGTTTGGGGCCCATTGGGCCTCACTGTTGTCACAGTAGTCTCCAATTTAAGCCCCTGTGACAGGGTGACAACACAGCAACACATCGGAAAGACAAGAACAAAACATTGGCACCCTGTAACACAAAGCATCAGGATGATGACCTGCATAGCTAGAGCACCAGATATGTTAATGATAGCTATGGATTTACAAATATTGAAATTGACTTTTGATATTACATTATCATGTTAAAAACTTGTATGAGGTTATTGTTTTTTGCCAAATGTTGAAGCCACCCCCACTGTTCTTACACACATCTTTGTTCTTGAACAGCATCATTGCCAGACAGCAAAGCATTGACACTAAGGGGTTGATTTACTAAAACTGGAGAGTGCAAAATCTGGTGCAACTTTGAATGGAAACCAATCAGCTTCCAGGTTTTTTTGTCAAAGCTTAATTGAACAAGCTGAAGTTGGAAGCTGATTGGCTATTATGCACAGCTGCGCCAGATTTTGCACTCTCAAGTTTTAGTAAATCAAACCCTAAGATTTTACCTCTACTACAATTGAAGCCCAACTAAACCATTTTTTTTTTTTTTATACGGTGGGAAAGGGTATAAAAACTATTCAGATTTTATTCCTGTTTGTGTTTCCACTCATGAGCTTTCCCCATCGCTTCCTACCCCTCCTGCTGTAGCAACCAGGAATTAAGGGGTCATTTCCCTAATCAGGACACCCACAAATGTAAAAACATGGTAGAAGTTCCAACCCTTCCCCGTTTTACTAAAAGAAAAGTTTTTACTTCTGTATCTTTGTCTCCACAGTGGGAACATTTTGCTTTACATCCTGTTTTGTTTCACACTCAGTATTCCTAAAGCGGAGTTCCACTCAAAGGTGGAACTTCCGCTTATCTGTCTCCTTTCCCCCTCCAGTGCCACATTTTGCACCTTTCAGGGGGGAGTGGGTACCTGTTTTTGACAGGTACCCTGTCCCCACTTCCGTTGTACCTTGCTGCAGCGAGATACATCAGAGGTTGCCCCCCCCCCACTCCTCCCTCTGCTTCCTGGCCAATTACCGAGCGCAGCGTGCTTCATGCATGCTCAGCAGGGACCAGGCCGTGAAGCTTCACTGCCGGATTCCGTTACCGGCAGCATCCAACAGCCGATGAAAACATCAGCTGCGATGCCAACATCACTGGACTCCAGGACAGGTTAGTGTCCTAATATTAAAAGTCAGCAGCTACAGTATGTGCTGACTTTTATTTTTAGGAGGGGGGGGGGGGGAACTCCGCATTAAGTACGCTGCTGCAGTGGAGGTTAAAGATATCACTGTGTTTTCTGCTTGGATCACAAGGCTGGCTGTGCAGGATCAAAAACGTATACACTATGTGCTTGCCTTCACCTTTTAGAAAGAAGGGTAGATTTATTGAACTAAGGGCCCATTTCAACTTTTGTGTTTTGGCTGTGTTTTTTAAAGAGGAGCTCCAGTCGTTTTTGTGTCTATTAAAATTCAGCAGCTTTAAAAACGATATCTGACTTTTATTAATCACACACTCACCTGTCTCAGGATCCAGCGATGTGCTCACCCGAGCCGTCCCTTTCCTCAATCTTCTCTCCCTGGTGGTGGCATCTCAAAGGTGGGCACTGGGCTGTGACAGCTTGTGGCTTCAAGGCTGGGTGCCCAGTGCACATACAGGAATGTGAATACTCCCACAGTCTTCTGGGACCTGTGACATATCCCAGATGTGGGCGGTGAGGGAGGGGGAGAAGGGAACTTAGACAATCTGAGCGGAAAAGGGAGCGGGTATCTGTAAAAACCAGGTACCTGCTCCTCCCCTAAAAAAAAAAAAAGTGCCATCTGGAGAAGGGGGGGGGGGGGCTGAAAGCAGAACTTCCCCTTTTGGGTGGAGCTCTGCTTTAAGAAATCCAAGGAGCACAAGAAAGGCAAGGAAAATGTGTATAATTTTTTAATGGTATAGCATGAATTATGGGTGCCAATCCGTGTGCATGTATATGCATGTTCATGGTTTTCAACAGTGGAAATTGTTTGTACTGTAATATAGGAATTGTGAGTTGTGCTTACTTTCTTTTTTGGAACAACTCAGCTGTGTGCAATTAATTTGGCGTTAGACACCAGTGTTTGGTACCAAAGGCTGAGTGTGCAAGGTCACTTTACAAGGATCCAATTGTTCAGCTCAGTGCAGGGTAAGTTATCTTTACCTTCTTATATGTCAAAGTTATGTGTCTGCTGCCATCTGCTCTGTTACACAAGCCCTCAGTTATTACAAATCTTTGCCCACTGCTTACCAAACAATGCATACCACTTATAAGTCTGTGCTGTGTAAACAATGCATTTAGAAGATTTAAAAGAGACCATGGAAGTTGCCTCTGTAAGGAAGACTTATTGCCTTTTGTGCACTGTACATTTTTAACATGTGTAGCACTACTCCCATGGCGGCTGCTGGTTATGGATTCCCCTGGGTTACCCATAGCAACAACTTGACAATATAGCATATTCTAAGTGCTCGGCTCAGTCAGAAAACAGTCCAGGGGTTTGGGTTTTTGTTGTTTTATTTGCGAACTTGGATAGGAGAAGGGATGAGTGGGATACTCCAACTGAATAAACTAAGCAAAATTGCTGGGACTTCTGAATAAAGCTGAGTGCGGCAAGGCCGCTGCTTCACCTTGCCACTAAGTGAAGAAGAATTAGATGAACTGTACTGTACTGTGGTCCTACAGGGTCCTACTCGGCACCCCCTTTGTCCGTACTCTTCAGGGTTCTATACAGCACCCCCTTTAATCTGACACTCTTTGTGAGCTGACCCCTTGATCCTCTGACTTCCCTGGAGTGGTCCCCCTTCCTCGGCAGACCCTTTGGCAAGTCCCCTGGTACTCACGGACACTGTTTTTCCTGGAAGACTCTGCCAGCAGCTCCACTGTCAGTTCCACTGGATCCTCTGCAGCTCAGCTCCATACCTGGCTCACCAGGCTGACTGCCTAAGACCACTTTCCTCATACAGCAGGAGGAGAGACCAGCCGCCAGCCTCCTCCTGGTACTCTGCTTCCCGCCAAAGATGCCCTGTCACATGTCCCCTTGGCTTTTATGAGCAATCCCAGGATGCACTGCAGGATTGCCCTCCCACTGGGACTCTCACAAAAGCCTATGTGTCACTGGCTGGGTTTCCTCCACTGTCCAACAGGCCCCCCTATTGGATGCAATGGGGACAATCCCTCAGACCCAGTGAATCACATTTGGAAACATGCAACAGGCAACCTAATAGATCAGGCTCCCCTCATAAGCAGAAGGAGCATAAGATGATTTTACCTAGCACCTACCTAGGAGGGTGCTACACATGAATATCACTAAAAGAAAAACATTGATGCTAAAGGAAAGTAGGAATCTCAAGTCTGTATACATAATAAAGTCAATCATTGATGGTAGAACTCTTTCAAAGTCATCCAGTAAACAGTTCATCCATAAAGAACTTGATTTTGCAAAGGCCTTGCTGCCCTCTTCAGATTGGCGAGATTCTTAGACAGAATATCTGGAACAAGAACCAAAAAGAGGGCAAACCAGACTTGTTCATTACTGTAAAAGTAATTTATTGAACTAGCACTAATGAAGAGAGTACTGCCCTCAAAACGCATAAGTGTAGCTCCCTGTTGATGGGGTCGCTCAAGCATCTTTACTGGACTGATACTATGTGCGTTTGCAGCTCCTTTGTAGTTTCCTGCAGTTGCAGTTTTCCTTTGTGAGTATATTGGAATACTTTTTACCTGTTTAATCATGGATACTTGTATGCAGGGCTTCTGATAGGGGGGACCACCAATCCCCCTGTAGGGGGCCCGAGCATACAGGGGGGCCACAACAGCACAGGAAATCGGTGCGGTTGGGCGGAGGGGCAATTACAGAAGGAAGCCCTGAGCGGCTCTCTGCAGCAGCTGAAAGCCAGTGTCTCCCCCTCCTGACAGCTTTCAGTTGCTGCAGGGAGAGAGACAGACACAGGGCATTCATTGCCCCTCCAACACCGATCCCGATCCCGCTCCCTGTTCCCGATCCCGCTCCCTGTTCCCGATCCCGCTCCCTGTTCTGCCTGCTTCTGATCCCTCCCCCACCCCCGTGTGCCCCTTTTCACTGTGGCGGCGGGGGACCTTAGAAGAGGAGCAGGAAAATATGACATTTGTTAATTTTTTTTTTATATTTTTGACTTTATTTTATCACTTTACGACTGATTGGGGTGCTTACAATGGTCAGATTTTTTTCATTTATAGAAAATTTTCATCCCAAAAAGATAACAAAACTGTTGCTGTGACTGCTTAAAAAGTGTTAGCTGGAGTTGGCTTTATTTGTTAGTGAAGTCTATCTAAATCTACAGTGGTGGCCCAACCATTGGGGGCGCAGGGGCGCCGCCCCCCATTTCCAAGTGTCCGGTCCCCTAATCTACATGCAGGGCACCTGACGCATGGATTCCAATTAGAGCCAGAGGCTCTAACAGGCTTCAAAAAAGGGTGGGGCCGGGGCGCAGAGCACTGCGCCCTGAGCCCATCTAGTTATATGACAATAGCAAATAATTATTCGCTATTGCCACACTGATTCTCCTCCCGGCCAATCAGGAAGCGGGTCGTGAGACCCCTTTCCTGATTGGCTGAAAAGAGAAGCAATTTTACTGGCCAGGAAGAGGGAGGAGTCGTATGGCCAAAGGAGACTCACAGCCGCTCGGGGAAGGAGCAGGTAAGGAGCCTGGCTGTCCGGCTGGGCAGCCAGCCAGCCAGCCGTCCATCCAGGGAGGAGGTGGTAGATATGATTGTCAGCCGGCCGGCCGTCCCGCCGGGGGTGTGTTGGTTTTGCCACCCCTCCAAATTTTTATTCACCAGTCGCCACTGGTATCTAACACTACCCTCTCCACAGTTGGCCAATGCCAATGTCCAAAGATGTTTCTGTTGCACCTCCATCCAGACAGGTAGTGTGTTACTGGCTGGATCACAATGTGAAAATAAAGGAAAAATGCCTAAAATGGTAAATGAATGCAAACATTACATTGAAGGATTGGAAAACATTTTTGTTTTTGCATTATATACTGCTTTAAGGGATACAGTATATACTGCTTTAAGGGATACAGTATATACTGCTTTAAATGATACTCAGGAATTCTCTGCTATATGTTCCCGTTGGAACCCTATGAAAAACACATGCTCTGTCTTCAGTCAATACTGAATTTCCACTGTTCTATGGAATTAGTGTCTAATCTGTTATTTGGCACAGTATCTTTATTTCACAAAGGCCCGTAGGCTTTAAAGCTAGTACTTAGCAACAACATCTATATTTCTGGAAAGTAACCTGTTAATGCGCACAGTTCTGTATAGAGCAGCTAATCTGTAACACTTGCTGAAATTATTAATTGCACTCACTCCTTTTATAGGACAGCTAGTCTGCAACACTTAGGAAAAATATTCATTATTTTGCAAGTTTCTAGACAGCAAGTTCATTTATCCAGTGTACTTGTATATAGCGCCTGTCATTTTTTTTTCTGCGCAGAATGTCATCTGGGGAAGCAGGATTCAGTCCATGTTCTTTTTAACCCTTAGGACTAGGCAAAGTTTATAGTAAAAACATCAGAATCAAAAGATGGGATTAGTGCGGTTGTTAGTATACTAACTAAATCAACAATGCAATTTTGATTTACTTATAAAAGACAGCAAATGACTTATACCTATATTAAACAGAGTCTAAAATAGAAAAATCTTCAGAGCTCCTGAATATAAAACACCCAGGGCGAATGCAAAAAGAGTTTATGTCAATCACTTCTGCTGTCTGCCTCTACTCTTCAGCAATGCCAGGACAAGTCCAACCAGCGCCCAGGGCAAAGATGCCAAACTGCGCCCCTCCTTCCCTTACGGTTAGGATCAGGGCACCCAAATTCCTGCAAAGAACTATTGCGCCCAGGGCAGCTGTCCCTCCTGCCAACCCCTAGTCCCGGCCCTCCTCTTCAGATCCCGGTTCAACTTTACGCCACACTGTAATTTTGCCCATTTGGGGTATACTTCAAGGTATACTCACTAATTCACGCATTCTTGCCACATAATCACTCCACTGGTCACCTTATTTCATTGTTCTAAAACAGGGCATTTGGGCACGTGGGAGCATATTGTGATAATGAGGAGGTCTGACATACCTCACACAGTGAAGGAAGTGGGGCTAAACAAAATGCCCCACCGTAATTTACCTTAAAATGCAATACTTGGTACCAAGATAGGCAGATTAAAATATATTACAAGGGGAGAGAACCATAACTGCCGATCTGAGTGTAGCATAAAAAACCTATAATGTGGGATAAAACAATGTTACTCAGAAGAGTAGAATGAATACAGGCATCAAATTATATGAAGGAGGTCTTGTGGGTCTGGCATCTAGGGGGTCCCTCTGGGTCTTGGCGGAACTGGTGCAGGGAAGTGGGGGTCTCCTGTGGAAGACAGTGGACTGTCCTGGTCTGTGGGATGCAGTTGCTTTTGCTGGTCCGCGCATAGAGGGGCCGTGACGTTACTTCCTGGATCCAGAGCTTCAGACGAATGGAGACGCGTTGCAGGGCATGCGCTACTTCTTCAGGCCGTCTCCTCCTTCTTCGAGACCCCCACTCTCCTGCACCAGCTCCGCCGGGACCCAGAGGGACCCCCTAGATGCCAGACGCACAGGACCTCCTTCATATAATTTGATGCCTGTATTCATTCTACTCTTGTGTGTAACATTGTTTTATCCCACATTAAAGGTTTTTTATGCTACACTCAGATCGGCGCTTGTGGTTCTCTCCCCTTGTAAGTACTGAAGGTAGGTACTGCAGGCTGGGTACAGCAGATGGGCACCAAGGCAGATCACAGCAGACAAGGCACATCAGAAGGCATAGTCAGGGAAGGAAGCAGAAGTCAGTAAGCCAGTGGTTAGAAGACCAGATAGCAGAGTCGTGGTTAGACAAGCCGGGGTCATACACAGAAAAAGAAAAAAGAAAAAATTAAGGATGTCCTAGCCAATCTTGGAGATTGCTGCACCTGGAACTCCCTGAATACCGGAAGATGAAACTAGACAAAGGAGGTTCCCCTGAATGGGACTTTTTAGGCACAATGGTATATTAAACCAATCAAAAATTTGTATGTATATCAAAAAGTGGTTTTTTATTAAATATGTGTGAAGAAAATCAAAAGTAAAAACATATACAAGCATAAACCAGATGAATAATATACAACCATGCACTAGAACTTTAAACCCGACATGTTTAGAAGATAATAACTTTCTCTTCTTCTTCAGGGGTAGCTCATGCAAGTGCTCTATTAATAGAAAAATATGAATATGAATGCTGTATAACAATGGTTTTATATTTGATATATATGCAAAATTGACACATTGTATCAGAAAACTATAATGGGAGCACTCACAAGGTTGATCTTATCTGGACTTAATTGCTTGTAAGGAGAATAAAACCAACTGGCTGAGCTTGATCTGACTGGCGGTGTGGGCAGGGATTTCCTGATGGTATATTCATACAAATAAGGCCTTATTGAGTGAGGTCAGACAAGTGTCTCCAAAGGCAGACATCTGAAGTCCAAGAGTAGGAAACCAGGGAAGGTGCCACTAATCCCCTCCACTAATTGGATAAAGCAAAAATAGAAAAAATAAATAAAAATAGGCTTTAGGCTTCTTGGTAAAGGTATATAGTATAGTAGATTTGTTGCATAAGTGAGCATAAATGCTCACTATGTCAAATTTACAAGTGGGTAGTAATGGAGATAGAAGCAGCATTTTACCTTTTGTTGGCTTAGTCGGGTAAACAGATCCTCACCAGCAAACAGACAGCAATGATTGTGCTGCCCGAATGCTGGGGGGAAGTCTGTTTATAGCCGATACACTTAGGGGAGAAGTAGCAACAGCTTCCTGGATCGCCAGGGCCGGTCGCATAGCGGCGTGACGTCGTGTGGGCGGGGCCGGTGCTTGCATTCCACTGACACGGCAGACGAAAACCGGAAGTACACGGACCATCCGGTTTCCGATTGGTGCGCACTGTCCCGGAAAAGGGGGCAGTGCTAGCTGGAATGTGCACCAATGAGGTACACCGCCTGGTAGCGGTGTGTCTCGCCGTGCCAGGATGGCTGCAAAAGGAGACCAAGGTGGTGACCTAACCGGTGATCATAATAAAAGTAATATAATGGTCATAATATAAAAAAGAACAATGGAAAATGGACCTGATGCTTGTACTAGACAAGTGGATGACCCTGATCATTGAAACGATCAATAATGGGGGCATGCCTTTTTGTAAATATATGAATAAACACCGCTAGAGATCAAGGAGCCAGAGTACCAGGGTATACAGTTGGAAAAGAACAATGACAGCAATCCATCACATAAAATGGGGAGGCAAAATATATACATAAATTGGCATATATATAATGTTTCAGAAGGCATAAACATGACATACATGACAGTATGGCCCAGAAAAACATGCAGAATATTAAAGAAAACATGGACATGTCATAAATGGCAATTTAGCCCAAAAATATATATAGACTCTGAATGCTAGAAAAGAAATGTCTTAAAGTTCCATTCCCCCTGAATTGAAGCCTTCCAGGAATGGCTTGAAAGATAACATGCCATTTAATCCTGGAGGTTCAGTGGCCTTGAGGGAATAAATCCACCTCAGCTCAAGTTGGAGGAGACTTTTGTTCCAGTCTCCTCCTCTTGAGCTGGGGTGGATTCGATCAAGGATAAGAAATTTTACTTTTGGAAATTTACCGCCATGTACTGTGCCTACGTGACGTCCAAGTGGGAGCTCTGGGTCGGACTTCCTCATACTAACTATATGACGGTAAGCCCGTCGCCAGAACTCCAATTTTGTTTTGCCTATATAAAAGCATTTGCAATCACATAAAAGTAAATAGACAACACCCACAGTACGACAATTTGCGAAATGTCTGGCTTTAAAGGTGATACCATTAGGCAAGATGGGATTCTTTTGCGTCAGCATATAGCCGCAATAATTGCAGCTGCCGCAAATAAAGGTCCCCTTGTATTTGCAACATGCAATAGAGGAATCATTCACATATTCACTGCGGACCAACTTATCTTTTAGCGCAGGGGCTCTTTTAAAAGTGAAGTTGGGTACATCTGAAAGATATTGACCCAAAATCGGGTCAGATGATAAGAGGTGCCAGTGTTTGGATACAATCCGTTTGATTTTAGAATGTTGGTAAATGTATGGGGTGATGAAACTATGTGAAGTGAATAAACTGGTGCGCTCTCTATAAAAAGGACAAATAAAAATAATTGTTTTGCAATAAAAATCACAAAAAAATCACAGAAAACAAAAGTGATAATATTATTTGCAAACATGCTTGACTGATCACTCAAACTTCTTACATATGAAAAATGCACTTAAAAAGCAATTAAACCGCTATTGCAAATGTGACGTATGTGATATCATAGGTGAACATGTAATAACAATGCAGTGAAAACATTTTCATATGGTGAAAAAACATTCAGAATTCCATAACTAAAGTTCCATACAAAACTTAATTCTGGGTTATTAAGAATCAGTCCCAAAAAATTGAGACGGGCTTGAAAGGTGCAATTCAAAAATCCTTGAAGTGCTGCATGCATCACCTTCGTGCTCAAAGACGTATAGATGGCTGCTTACCAAACCTCAGCGGTCAAAAGGCATGTAGGAAATGCTCGGCTGAGCGGCTTCAGTCTGTATCCCCTTCCCTGTGTGAGCCTTGGATGGCCAGAGGCAATCAGCTCATGAATGAAGAGGAGAGAAAAGCAGGACTAATAGTGCATTATCTTTTAAAATTAATTTATTTAAAAAGAATCGCACTTACAGAAAACATGCTTAATTTTAACAAAGAATCTCATGGTGGAACAGCCGCCTGCAGTACGGACTGTGCACACTGACAATGCAGCTGGCACTGCCCGACACATTTCACTACAGAAGGCGTCAACTGGGATTTGAGTATCAAGTCTCACCTGGTAACAATCAGATGCACAGCCCCATGCTGGATACAGACGTTGTCACCATCCTGGCCCCTCCCCTACGCATGTCGACACAGGATCCCGTGTCTTCCTCAGGGGGATGATCAAGGTCAATTTTAACCATCTTTCCTGCCCCTGCTGAAGAAAAGCAGGCCCAAATCATGATGCTGCCACCACCATGTTTGACAGTGGGGATGGTGTGTTCAGGGTGATGAGCTGTGTTGCTTTTACGCCAAACATAACGTTTTGCATTGTTGCCAAAAAGAACACTTTTTATGGATATCTTTAAGAAATGGCTTTCTTCTTGTCACTCTTCCATAAAGGCCAGATTTGTGCAGTATACGACTGATTGTTGTCCTATGGACAGAGTCTCCCACCTCAGCTGTAGATCTCTGCAGTTCATCCAGAGTGATCATGGGTCTCTTGGCTGCATCTCTGATCAGTCTTCTCCTTGTATGAGCTGAAAGTTTAGAGGGACGGCCAGGAGATTTGCAGTGGTCTGATACTCCTTCCATTTCAATATTATAGCTTGCACAGTGCTCCTTGGGATGTTTAAAGCTTGGGAAATCTTTTTGTATCCAAATCCGGCTTTAAACTTCTCCACAACAGTATCTCGGACCTGCCTGGTGTGTTCCTTGTTCTTCATGATGCACTCTGCGCTTTAAATGGACCTCTGAGACTATCACAGTGCGGGTGCATTTATACGGAGACTTGATTACACACAGGTGGATTCTATTTATCATCATTAGTCATTTAGGTCAACATTGGATCATTCAGAGATCCTCACTGAACTTCTGGAGAGAGTTTGCTGCACTGAAAATAAAGGGGCTGAATAATTTTGCATGCCCAATTTTTCAGTTTTTTATTTGTTAACAAAGTTTGAAATATCCAATACATTTTGTTCCACTTCATGATTGTGTCCCACTTGTTGTTGATTCTTCACAAAAAATTACAGTTTTATATCTTTATGTTTGAAGCCTGAAATGTGGCAAAAGGTCGCAAAGTTCCAGGGCACTTTCGCAAGGCACTGTATATATATATATATATATATATATATATATATATATATTTATATATATGTATATGTATATATATATATATATATATATATATTTTATATATATATGTGTATATGTATATATATATATATATATATATATTTTATATATATATATATATATACTGCTAGTGGATTTTATCCACGTTGCTTTTCGTATATTGAGCACTGTGGTTTATTAGTATATATTAAAGTTTTATATATAAATTTTTTTTATTATATTTTTTCTAACATTTATAATTAGCGTGGTACTATTTAGAATTGTATTCGTATGGCACATTTATGAGAGTGTGGGCAGTATCAGCAGCTTAGTAGAATTTAACCCTTCGAGATAACATTGTTCACTTAGTAGCTCGCAGGAATTTCCTATTATTTATTTATTCATAACAACAAGGTTATTAACATAACTTTATATTAACATTTAAGTAAAGTCAATTGGAACCAGAGCTTTATGTCTTGTAGCTCCCACTCTCAGCCCGGGGGGCAGTATCCTTGGATGCTTTAAACCAGACTAAAATATTCACTTGATCATTGTGGCATTTAAAGTAGGGCTGCATCCAGACAATTATATAAAAAAAAAAAATAAAAACTGTTTCATAAACTCTGAAATCTCACTAAGTTTTCAATTTTCATTCCTAGTGAGCCCATTGTACCCCACACACTGCAGCGCTATATAGACGCACCTATTTTGGATGCTGTTGCCACGCTGAACTGTATTTAATAAATCTCTTTTAGGATTTGGCCTTTTGAGTCAAGGAATTCCTCCACATGTGTAACATAACTAATCGCTGATGTGTCTCAAGTATCATGGAACCTTGTACTGGTGCTGTGAATTGATTGCTTCCCTCTTCTTGGCATGAGGAGATTCTCATACTGGCATCTTGCCAATGTGGAGAATGAGAAGTGAAGAACGAATGCACAATACACCGGATACAGTTAGAACAGTCAGTTCACAGGTCACTCTGCTGCTTTTGCAAGCAAAAGAAGACGACACTTTCAAAAGCTGAATTCACGTCAAACAACTAAATACAATGAAGAAAAAAATGATGAAATACATATAAGGTAGCTGTTTTACCTTCCAAAGTCCTGAGTTTTACAGAATTCTGCCACACGGCATAGCAACCTGTATTGATCTCTGCTACAGCTAAAGGGGATTTTCATGCTATATCTAGCTAATCTAACTAATCTTTTCAAAATGCTCCCTCCCCCTCCTAACACCTAGGCTGACTAATCTGCTGGGAAAAAAAAAAAATCATAATTATAACATTTTGCAAATAGGTAATTTTTCTCCTTCACTGATGTGCGTTGATGAGGCTGCACTGATGGGCACTGATGAGGAAGCACTGATGGGCACTGATAGGTGGCACTGATGGGCACTGATGAGGAGGCACTGATAAGGCTGCACTGATAGGCAGGACAGATAAGTGGCACTTATGGACACTGATAGGAGGCACTGATAGGCGGCACTAATGGGCACTGATAGGCACTGGTAGACGGCACTGATCGGCAGCACTGATTGGTGACACCGAGGAGAAGGCACGATGTGCACTGATTGGCAGCACTAATGGGCACTGATTGGCATCACTGGTGGACACTGATTGGCGGCACTGCTGGGCACTGTTGGGACTGGACTGATAACCAGGACACTGATAATCAGAGCCCTGATTATCAGCCAGGAAAGGATAATAGACTAAACTATACTCTTACTATTAACCTTTAGGCTTCGTTCACATCTTGGCATCCGAATCGCTGCGGTTCTGCCCGCGATTTTCTGTAATTCGGGATCGCGGGCTAAATCACTGTGATTCTGCCCGTGATCCAGGACGCCAAGATGTGAATGGAGCCTAAAGGTTTATAGCAAGGGTATAGTTTAGTCCATTATTCTTTCCTGGAGCTGTTGCATTGCCTTGCATGTATTTCTTTTTATTTGCTGGTGGACCTAAAAAAAGGGAAATTTTCTAAAAGCCCAGTAATTCTTTCTGTATACCTCCAACTGTACCTTAGTGGAAGGGCCCCTTAGTATATATAGTTTGTAGAGTTTCTCCTGTAGCTTCAGAATGTTGGATTTATTCCTAGAAGTGTGA
This sequence comes from Pelophylax lessonae, assembly GCF_965119305.1. Classification (NCBI taxonomy): domain Eukaryota; kingdom Metazoa; phylum Chordata; class Amphibia; order Anura; family Ranidae; genus Pelophylax; species Pelophylax lessonae. Next base: position 97,721,460 of record NC_138777.1, on the reverse strand, counting down.
AGCCTCTCTACAGATGTCAGGGACTATATCATGTCTTCCAAGTGAAGATCCAGATCTAAGTCTCTGCACTCTCCTTGTTTCCAGTGTGATCTTGTCGCATTCCTCTCATACTATAAATGTTTCCCTACACATGCACAATATCCCGAGACTTGTCCTGCACTTTGTCTAATAGTCTATAGGTTGCAGAGTGAATTGCGCTGCCCCCTCACTGATTTGTAGTAGGTCTGTACGCACTGTTTTATTTATTTTGTGCCTTCTCGCTCTTTATAGCATTGTAACCATTTTCAAATTGAATTCTAAACAGACCAAAAAAGGCACTGCCAGGTGAGCGTGAGAGTTGGCATCCTAATCTATTGGCTTCAGGAGCACCTTTATGACACAAGGAAAGAGTGCCAGAAATGGTGTTAAAATTTAGTCTGTTAGAAAACCATGCATACACAAATTGTTACCGCCAATGGATGTATAATGTGTTGTTATAACAAAAGCCGTACGTAAGGAAGCACAGCAACTCTGCAGCATAAATGGCTCCATTTTTAGTAGGACAGTGTAATTCCTAACGTTTACAAATGGACAAAGCATAGCTAAAAAATTTAGATTTTTTTACAGCTTATTTTTTGAGGGGGTGGTTACATTTTCCTATACAGTAAAATCTTGGATTGGGAGCATAATTAGTTCCAGGAAACTTGCTTGTAATCCAAAATACTCGTTTATCAAAGCAAATTTCCCCATAAGAAATAATGGAAACTCAGATGATTCGTTCCACAATCATTTATTCGTAAGTCCTTGAGTTTATAGTCCATATAAATAGATTATAGCAATGTGATAGGTTGTGTAACCATAAAAATGTTCATCCACAAATGTCAGCCTCCACAAGGGGATTAGAAGCAAAATCCAGCAGGAGCTACAGAGTATAAAAGAGAAGAGAGGTGCCTCTAAGTGTAGCAGTATGGTTACATTTAATGAAGGTACAACATTTAGCAACTCACATGGTTTATGATTAAAACAGGCACATCTAAGAATGCAGGCATCCGGGGTAAAGCTGTCCACATAAACCATCTCACCACCGTCAGTCTGCAATCGTGACCAGGAAGACTACCCTGCAGTAGAGCGATCTGAAAGCGAGGATTGAAGCACTCGTGGAGCGCAGCGTGGAAAGGATGACATTGATGGCGGTGCGGAGCACGGTCTATGTGGACAGCTTTACCCCGGATGCCTGCATACTTGGATGTGCTTCTTTTAATTATCAATCATGTGAGTTGCTAAATGTTGAACCTTTATTAAATGTAACCATATTGCAACACTTAGAGGCGCCTTTAAGAATGCAGGCATCCGGAAAAGAGGCGCCTCTCTTCTCTTTTAAATTCAGTTATGTCATGAGGCTACTTGTATATCAAGACATCGCTTGTTTATCAAGTCAAAATTTACACTGCTCAAAAGAATTAATAGAACACTTGAAAACACACCAGATCTCAATGTGGAAAAATATGCTGGATATCTATACTGATATGGACTGGGTAATGTGTTAAGAATGAAAGGATGCCACATGGCTTGATGGAAATGAAATGATTCAACCTACAGAGAGCTGAATTCAAAGACACCGCAAAAATCAAAGTGAAAACATTATGCAGCATACTACTCAGTTTTTGCTGAAATTTCTTTGCAGCAACTCAAAATGGTACTCAGTTGTTTGTATGGCCCCCACGTGCTTGTATGCATGCCTGACAATGTTGGGGCATGCTCCTAATGAGATGACAGGTGGTGTCCTGGGGTATTTCCTCCCAGATCTGGACCAGGGCATCACTGAGCTCCTGAACAGACTGAGGTGCAACCTGGCGGCTTTGGATGGACTGAAACATAATGTCCCAAAGGTGTTCTATTGGATTTAGGTCAGGAAAGTGTGGGGGCCATTCAATGGTATCAATTCCTTCATCCTCCAGGAACTGGCTGCATACTCTTGCCATATGAGGCCAGGCATTGTCGTGCACCAGGAGGAACCCAGGACCCAATGCACCAGCGTAGGGTCTGACAATGGGTCCAAGGATTTCATCGCAATGCCTATCAGGGCCTATCAGTCAGGGTGCCATTGTCTAGCCTGTAGAGGTCTGTGCGTTCCTCCATGGATATGCCTCCCCAGACCATCACAGACCCACCACCAAACCGGTCACGCTGAACGATGTTACAGGCAGCATAACATTCTCCACAGCTTCTCCAGACCCTTTCACGTCTGTCACATGTGCTCAGGGTGAACCTGCTCTCATCTGTGAAAAGCACATGGTGCCAGTGGCGGACCTGCCAATTCTGGAGTTCAATGGCAAATGCCAGTGGAGCTCCACGGTGCCAGGCAGTGAGCACAGGGCTCACTAGAGGACGTCAGGCCCTCAGGCCACCCTCATAAAGTCTGTTTTTGATTGTTTGGTCAGAGACAATCACTACAGTGGCCTGCTGGAGGTCATTTTGTAGGGCTCTGGTAGTGCTCATCCTGTTCCTCCTTGCAAATAGGAGCAGATACCAGTCCTGCTGATGGGTAAAGGACCTTCTATGGCCCTGTCCAGCTCTCCTAGAGTAATTGCCTGTCTCCTGGCATCTCCTCCATGCTCTTAAGACTGTGCTGAGAGACATAGCAAACCTTCTGGCAATGGCATGTATTCATGTGCCATCCTGGAGGAGTTGGAATGCCTGTGCACTCTCTATAGGGTCCATCTATCGCCTCATGCTACCAGTAGTTACACTGAAAATGCGAAACTAGTGAAAAACTGTCAGAAAAGATGAGTAGGGAAATAAAAAATCAGTGGTCTCCACCTGTGAAACCACTCCTGTTTTGGAGGTTGTCTCAATGCTGCCCATCTGTTGTTATTTTCTTTAACACCAAAGCAGCTGATCAACAAACCTCTCTCTCTCTCTAACTAACCAGATTCATATCACAGGAGTTTAATTGACCTGATGCTCTACTCTTAATAAAAAGTGTTCCTTTACTTTTTTTTGAGCAGTGTATAAAATTGTTTTTTAGAAAAATATTAATGGATGGTGTAAATAAATAAACAAATACTCTACAATGCCACCACTATTTTGTGTAAGCCAACATAACCTGAGCATATAAATATAAAGTATCCCATATAGAACACGGGAAAAGTGGTTATACATGTAGCAGGTTTTCCAGGCATTGGGCCTGATGTGTGTCTGCCATTGCTTCTCGGTGACACCTTCAGCCCATTTAAGCTGAATACCCAAGTGTGAGATTGGAGACAATGACAATTCCGGCATCTTTGGTGTGTTTTGTTTATTTGATATTGGGGATGGGAGAAGGGAATCAGTTGGATACTCCTCTGGCTCAACTAGGTACAACTGGGACACTTTGCGGAAAAATGCCTGTTAGCGCTGTCTTGACGCCAGCTGGATCCTGACCAACGCTTGCTGGCACTTAAAAAATACGGACTTGCTGAACTGTGCTTGAACTTGACTTTTGACACTCTGGTTAACTCAAAAAGTCCTGGACTCTACTGAGACTTGACTCTTGACACTCTGGTTAGCTCAAAAAGTCCTGTAAACAGCTCCCCTAGCCCTTCACTGACTGAGGTAGCTCTTTGTAACTGCTTGCAAATATAAACACTGTACACTGTACACTGCACGCTGTACACATGAACTCTTCAGGGCCCAACCACTGGCGCCCCCTTTACACTTCAGGGTCCTCTCACTAGGCACCCCCTCTGAACTTCAGGGTCCTCTCACTAGGCATCCCCTCTACACTTCAGGGTCAACACTGGCACCCCCTTTACCACTAGCTGGCTCCTGGATCCCTTGGACATTCACCGGAGTGGTCCCCTCTGCTAGGCAGACCCCCAGGGGCAGTTTAAAGTACTCACGAACTGGGAATGCTTTCCTGAAACTGGACCCCCTCTACTCCGCTAGTCCTCGGCACACCGGATCCTCTTTGCAGCTCAGCTCACTTCGTCCCCTCAGGCAAGCCTTCTGGGACATCCAATTCCTCTGACAGGAGGAGAGACAGCCATACTTCCCCTCCTGGGACTCTGCTTCCCGCTAAAGACGCTGCGTCATGCGCCTCCCTCAAACTTATACCCACTCCCAGAATCCTGTGCATCAGAATCTGCCTTTCTGGGGTGGTACAGGCCTGAGTGTGCCATTGGCTGGGTTTCCTCCACTGCCCAATGAGAACCCTCTCATGGAGCACAGTGGGGAGACTCCCCAGTCTCAACAGCTACACCTGGGAGACATGACAGCCCAGCTGAAAATCATGGCCCTGCTGTTAGGCAGATACGGCCCACTATACTTTGCCTAGCACCTACCTTATAGGGTGCTACATACAGTTTGCTATAAATTGGCAGAGAGAAACAATGATTAATTGTGTTTCTTTAAATTGATTTTATTCTTAGTCAAAAATAGACATTAATTCCTGAACATATATACGTGTAGCTGCAACATAAAACAGAAGACAAGACAAAAACATAAAACACACAAATGACAACCGGCCGCTATCCAAATACTTCTTGCATATAGAGGAAAATTTACAGCTTCAGCCATGTGAACCAAATAAATATAGACAATTCCCTCTAAATGCAAGTCCCCTAGAATCTCGGACAGAGAGAGAAATGGTGAATGGAAGTTGGTCAAAGTCCCTGATGGAACTGAATGCAAAGGACAAAAAAAGGGGGGGGGAAAACTTATATGAGAATAGCTATGAATAAACCCTTCATTGGGTAATTGTTGGTAATTTCTCATTAGCGTTCAATAAGAATTTCTCAAAAGTTTTCATAGTCAATGGGAATCGTGTGTCCATTCTCCGCAGTAGAAATGCAAATAACAAGTAATAGCATATGCTGATGGGGGATAAAGCAGCTCTTCAACAGGGTATTACTTCAACAACATTCAGGAGTAGCCATGAAAGTCATGATAGCCATGTGAGTAACATCTGAATGGAACATAGCAATTCTCCCCTAGTATTAAATTTTCCAAATACCTCTTGTTGATCAAAGGGGCTGCTAGATCCTCCTTTCGTTTCAGCCCGGTCCAAATGAAGCTACGCAATTTCATTGTGAAACGCGTTGTCACCAGCGCCTGGGATACCGCAACTCTAATCCTCTTCAGATGGCGGACCGCGACTAACCTGTTACCATTTACACAGATACTTGGATACATTGGTATCTTCCCTACGCGGATATTATGCTGAAACCACTGTGGAACTTTATCTTCAGTCCCCGCATTTAGAAGCCAAGGCTGAAACTAAGGGAGGATCTAGCAGCCCCTTTGATAGCTATCCTCATATAAGCTTCCTCACTTATTTTTGTCCTTTGCATTCAGTTCCATCAGCGACTTTGACCAACTTCCATTCATCATTTCTCTCGCTGTCCGAGCTTTTGGGGGACTTGCATTTAGAGGGAATTGTCTATATTTATTTGGTTCACACGACTGAAGCTGTTAATATTCCTCTATATGCAAGAAGTATTTGGATACCGGCCGGTTGTCATGTGTGTGTTTTATGTTTTTGTCTTGTCTTCTGTTTTATGTTGCAGCTACACGGATATATGTTCAGGAATTAATGTCTATTTTTGACTAAGAATGAAATCAATTTAAAGGAACACAATTAAACTCTAAAAAATCTTTTGCTTGTCTTGCAAAACGCTCTCAAACCAAGTTACTCTCAATCCAAGGTTTTACTGTATTTTTATTAACCTCCCTGGCGGTGATCCCGAGCGTGACTCGGGGTTGATTTTTTCTATCAGGAGCGGTAACCCCGAGTCACGCTGGGGGTGGATGTGCAGAGAGCGCAGCGGTGTCTCTTACCTTCTCCTGGCGATCCAGCGATGATCTCTCATTGCTGTGACCGCCAGCCGAGAGTCCCGCCGCTCCTCCGTCCTCCGTCGGTGTGATGACTTCCTAGTTCCGTTCCCTGCAGCAGCAATGCTGCATGGGAGCGGAACTAGGGAGGGAAATTAAAAAAAAAAAAAACGTTGCACAAAACACAAACACATTTTATTGCATATATACATATTTATATATGCATATATATATATATATATATATATATATATATATATATATATATATATATACCGGTATATATATATGCATATATATATATATATATATATATATATATATATATATATATATGTGTATATATATATGTATATATATATATATATATATATGTGTATATATATATATATATATATATATATATATATGCACACACACATATATATATATATATATATATATATGTATATATATATATATACAATTATATTATTGATTCAATTATAATTCATGCGTTATATATTACATATATATATATATATATATATATATATATATATATATATATATATATATGTGTGTGTGTGTATATATATAATATATATAATATAATATAATGCATGAATTGTAATCTAATCAATAATATAATTTTATTATATATATTATATATTAAATAATAAAATTACATTATTGATTTGATTATAATTCATGCGTTTGTGTTTCAAATTTATCACATCTGGGATGTCTAAAAGAGTCTTGTTTTGGTCAGGTTTAAGTCAGTAATTACTAAGAATTGTAGGCCTATAATACATAACGCCAAATTTCCATGAAAAGAATTGTACCGCTTTTGGTATGTAATTCCTGACAGAATCATACCGCCAGGGAGGTTAAAAAACTTTATGGCACTATCAAAATCACTGTGCAATATTTATTTATGTACATTATATGACTAGAACTAAATTGTCATGCAGTAATACAGCAAAATGGTAAATTACAAACACAATAATACAATGGGAACATTGTCCCAGATCATATGATACTGCTATGTTCCCTGATGTACTATATTGAGAATGAAGTGAATGCCATTTGTTTGTGGTACTATTTATAATAGCATTATAGTAATTTAGTGGTTATTTGGAATATGAATGGAAAAGGATGGGGTGGTTTAGTCATTAGTGACCCATGGAACCAGTGGCATGGGACAAGAAATGTGGGTTATATCACCATGGTGTGATGTACTTCTGGAACAAATACCAAACAAAAATTCCCTGCTCACTTACCAGCCAGCCTGCAACAAACTGAATTAACCAGTCTAACAGTGTACATTAAAATCAAAGGGTTTAATTTGTGCACATTTGCAAAAACTGTATATATGTGTAAGCTGCAAAGGCCACATCACGGCACCCCAGTGTACTGCAGTCCTAACACTATAATTTGAGAGTCTCCAAAGATGGAGCCCATGTATGTAAATGGATAAATTAAGGACAGATATGCCTGGAGGGAGCCCACCCCTCCTTAAAGGTACAGGGACACACCGGACACCCAGCAATAGCACAATGGCAGGGCAGGTATTAAGTGCACCCCCGCACCAATTCACCAACAATACAAACTAAAGGCAACCACCCCAACCTATACCTGGGCCTTAACAACAAGAAGCACATGGGCAATGCATATGAAATAACAAACAAAAATGCCCAGCTCACTTACCGCCAACCTGAAACAAACCGAATTTACCCTGTCTAACAGTTTACGTTAAAAACAAGGGGTTTACTTTGCACACATTTGCAAATATATGGGTAAGCTGCAGAGGCCACGTCACGGCACCCCAGTGTACTACAGTCCTAACGGTATAATTTGAGAGTCTCCAAAGAAATATAATAATGGATAGATTAAGGGCAGGTATGCCTGGAGAGAACCCACCCCCTCCTTAAAGCGGTTGTAAATGGCTGGTTACTTTATTTTTTATTTTTTGCCCTGCAAGGTAAAGCCATAATGGGCTAGTATGCATCCCATACTAGGCACATTATATGAAACTTAGCTGAAAACGAAAGCCCTCAAGCGATGGGATGTAGTCACTGGAGGCAGCGTCCATTTTCTCCCGGTCTTCTTTCCGGGTCCCCGGACTCTGGCTGTGTGACAGGCCAGAGCCGCGATGACGTCACTCACGGCACAGGTACAGTATCTGAAGGAATGGCACATGACGTCATGGGCTGCATGCAATGTAAATATCTCCTAAATGGTACAAGTTTAGGAGATATTTACGGTACCTACAGGTAAGCCTTCTTATAGACTTACCTATAGGTACAAATTATTCTTTAGACTTTACTTCCTCTTTAAAGGTACAGAGACACACTGGACACCCAGCAATAGCACATTGGCAGCGAAGGTATCCACCAAAACACTTCCAAAACAGCCTTTGATCCCTTTTTCAAGGTTTCTGGAGGTCTTTACATCAACCTCAACAAATATTGTTAAAACACACAGAAGCTGATAGCTTTGTAGGAGCTCCTTTACACTCCCAATGCAAAAATAAATGATCAAAAATGTAAAAAGTAACTTTGCATGCTTGCTTTTAGCACACATATTGGAATTTCTCCATGCTGCAGATATTAATGGCTATCATGTTTGTTTAAGTGATGAAAGCCACTGCCAGGTCATATAATGTAGCCAGGTGTGAGAAATAATGACAGCGATAAGACAAACCACTGCCATTATAATAAAATTCTGTGCCAAATTGATTTTGGAGCTGTTAATAATGTTGATAGCTCCATAACAATGAGAGCGCTCAGCGTGCTCTCAGCAGCACGAAATAGCTCGCTCTCAGTTTTGCCTCAAATTACCCTAATGGGGGTAAATATAAGGAAACCAAATGTGTTTATGTTTTAGATGTACCCCTAAATTTTTATTTTAATGGGTCTAGCAACATTGAAAAAGGCACATTAGGATGGCATATTTTAAGGATGGCAAACTGTTGTCATCATGAGCGAAAAACAGATTTGAGTACTTTTGCAATTGGAATATTCCCCTCAATATGACCTAAAAATACACCTAAAGCCATTTTTGTTTTCATTTTGGATAGAGTAGAGGATGGTATCACCTGTTCCTGCTCTAATGTCAACTCAAAATGTTCGATTTTTTCTTTTTCTACCTTAGTGACAATGGTCACCTGGACAAATAGAGGTTGTGAATCTCTATAACTTGGACACAGATAATAAAACATGTCAGAGGTTCTAACTCCTCACCTCTCTATCCAGAAATATAAACAACAGGCTTTTAGATACACTTTAAAGTAAACCTGTTGTTTGCGCATGCAGGGCACTTACCTTCCTATTTCTCTCCTTCTACTTTGTTTGGCTGCTAGGAACGGAGTGGCATACCCAGTAATCTAGGTATGGTTTGCCATGTGTCAAATTCTTCATTATCCCATATGACCACAATGAGGATTGAGTCTTGTCTGCTTAGGCACTCAATGGAAAGGAGAGCCTTCAACCCTATGTAAGTTCCAAATTGCGATTTAGAGCTTACACTGGGCTAACTCTCTTTGAATCTTGGCTACAACACACATTAGATGGAATACAAAAAAAGGAAAGTCTAGCTATTTCTTTGCTGTGCACAGATTCAGGGGAGGACCTGGGGACAGGGGGGCAATTGCCCCCGGGCTGCTCTGATGCCCCATAAGAGGGCTGCACCCCTTCTGCCACTGACATGCCTAACTGATTCCTGGTGAAGGGAAGTAAAAAGTCCCCACGGCTGACCTACTGAGTGTGGGATGAAGACAAGGACAGAGCCCAGGCCTTCCCGATCCCAGCATGGATGGTGTAAACTGTGTCTGAGCAGAGGACAGTTCCATGCCCCACTGGAGACTCTCCTACCCCGGCCAGCCCTGTCCAAGCTTTCTCAGCTCCCCCCCCCCCCCCCCTCCAATCAGCCTCCGCTGGCCAGGGCGGGAACCCGGATTTGGCTGGTGAGTAGAGAGTACCTTGAGCAGAGCTTCAGCATGGAATGGGGGTCAGGAGGAGGCCGAGAAGAGGGAGAGTGGGAGGGGGGGCCGAGTCGCTTTACCATGGACCTCTGGTTTGTACTTACCTCTGGGCCGGAAGTTTCCAGTCAGCTCCTGCACAGATTAATTTTAAAAACTGGCTAATGAACCATAACTTTTTATAGAATCAGTTGTCAAAGTTATTTAAATTGCAAATAACTATAATCCAATTTACTGAAAAAGCTATAATTGGTTTTCTATGAACTGTCAAAGTAATATTGGTCATGATAGACTTTATGATACAAGGTCTTTGAAATGTTTACCTGAAATGTATGTAATTTTTACATATAAATGACAGATAAGTGTCAGTCTTCTGCCATCATTAAATTTAGTGTGTTTCCAGCCTTAGCTGATGACAGAGAAACATGGCCCTAGAACAATGGGCTCAAAATCCTTGGTCCGCAAGGCACGCAAACTAAAACTGGTGCACACAGAATCTGATGCAGCTCTGCGTAGTAACCAATCAGGTAGGTTTTATTGCCAAAGCTTAATTTAACAAGCTAAAGTTAGAAGCTGATTGGTTACTATGTACAGCTGCAGGAGGTTCTGTGTGCACCAGTTTTAATTACTCTCCCCAACAGAAAGATTAAGATTCCTCTTGCAGTTCAGTCACAGGCTTAGGTAAGGGTGCTGTCTAAAGTGTAGAGATTGTGCACCAATACACTGTAATATTTCTGTCACCTTTTTAGTGGATTCCAAAAACCTATCTATAAAGCAGGTCGTAGATTATACAATTTTCTTTCTGTCCACCAGGGGTGGAAGAAAAGAAAATTTCTCCATTCTTCCATCAGCACAGTCAGTGTTGATGGGGTGTCTCTGTCTCAGCGCTGTTGTGTTCTGCCGGTGGGGAGCCTTCCTGCTGATAGAACACAATGATTAGTGTTGCCACTAATCCTTTGGGAAAAACCCGACATTCTGGTTGTACACAAGTCGATCAATAGAGTGACCTGTGTACAACCAGGGTGCCCATAAATGGATTGTAATTCTCTCCTTAAGGAGGAAGTAAACTCTCTTTTTTTACTTGTACCTACAGGTAAGCCTATACTAAGGCTTACCTTTAGGTACTGTGAATATCTCTCAAACTTGCACAGTTTAGGAGGTATTCCAAGTGCATGCAGCCAATGACATCATCGGCACATGTGCTGTGAAGGTCTGACTTACTGTGCTGGACCTTCAGAGCCTGGCTCCCACGCGCGAATGCCTGACGTCATCGAGGCTCTGGCCACTCACAGTCTCAGCGCCCTTGAATCGGGAAGAAAAACAGAGGAAGATATCAGCCGTCTCAGTAGTGTGCGGACACCGCTGAGACAGCTTTGTTCTAAGGTAAGTATTTCATAATGAGCTAGTATGTGCTGCATACTAGCTCTATGCCTTTGTCTTACAGTTTTTTGTTTTTTTTTCCCCAGGGTTTACAACCTCTTTAATCAGCTGAATTTCAATCCATGTATGGCCGGCTTTAGAATGAAGTTCATTACAATGGTTTAGTTCTTTAAGCTAGAGATCTGTAAAATGATTAACATAGTTTATCTATTTTAATCAATGGTAACTTGACTACAAATGTCATCTATTTTTTTTTTTTAAGCTTCTATATTTCCGAAATCTCATTCAGATCTGGTTCCCTTCTTTCCATTGTCATACTGATTCAATATTCTATTCCTACGTCTCCAAGAAAACATTCCTGAAATGTTTCTTGTTCTTGTACAGGGATGGCTTCTGTAAGCTTGTAAAACGTGCCTCCTTGTAGTTTCCATCCAGTTTAAATGGGTACGTCTTTGACATCTTGTAAATTTGCCAGGTAGATTTATGAAACCAGGATGCTATTGAGGAAATTCTTCTTACACATCTTCATAAAATGCCTTAGCAGTGCCAGGTTAGGAATTTTCATAAGTGTCCCTGTTTGGCAGTCTTTATGGGTATCTATGATCTAATATTAAAAGCTGAGCGTTTCATAGGCAGAGGGCTATAACCAGATAGGTAACAGAGATATAATTTCTAGTCTGTTAAATATTTCAACGTGTACTTGTATTTAACTCAACTTTAGCATCTAATAATGATTTTGCATAGACAACACTTAAGGTCTATGTCTAAACGTTCAATACTTTAACCACTTACCGCCCGCCCGCCGTCAAATGACGGCGGGACGGTGCGGCTATTATCCTGGGCGGACATCATATGACGTGACCCAGGAAATGCACGGCAGGCGCGCGATCGCGGGCGCGCCGCCGTGCACTGCCGGTGTCGGGGTGTCCCCGGGACACCCCCCGTCACCGGCAGGGGGGAAACAGCCACTGGGCGTGGCTGTTTCCCACGTGATCGGCTGTGTTCCAATGACACAGCCGATCACAATGGAGGCGGCCGGGAGATGACCGCGCATGCGCGATCGGGAGCGCGCAGCGCGGTCATGTCGGTGGCACTGTGTTCCGTAGGAACACAGCTGTCACCGGCAGTAGTAAACAGTCACTGATAGTGACTGTTTACTATGTGATCGGCTGTGAATCCATTCACAGCCGATCAGAAAATGTAAACAAAGAGCAGTAACTCAGTGTTACTAGCTCTTCTCCCCTCATACAGTTTCCAGTATGAGGGGAGAAGAACTAGAAACAGTGAGTTACTGCTCTGTGTACCTGCAAAAGTAAAATCACACTAATAAAGGTCCCCCCACACAGTCCTCAGCCCCCCCCAATGTCACCTGTCACCCAACAGTCACCTCATCAGTGCCCAGAAATTGACACCCATAACATTCACATGTGAGCGCAGCGATCGCGGGCAGAATCACCGCGATTCTGCCCGCAATCCGGAAATCATTGCAAATTGCGGGACGCCTGTGCGTTGCCCGTTTTTTGCAATAGCACCCCAAACGCTGTGCGATGTTGCCACCATTTCCGCCTGCCGAATCGCGGTAACATCGCGCAAACAACGCATGATGCCCAAAAAAGGTACAAGAGTTTCTTTGGGGCGTCATGCGTTGTTTGCGTGATGTTACCGCGATTCGGCAGGCGGAAATCGCAGCAACATCGCACAGCGTTTGGGGTGCTATTGCAAATCACGGGCAACGCACAGGCGTCCCGCAATTTGCAATGATTTCTGGATCACGGGCAGAATCGCAGTGATTCTGCCCATGATCGCTACGCTCACATGTGAACGTAGCCTAAAATTCACCGGTCACCAGAGACTGCCATCAGTACCGCCGTGCACCATCGCCCGTCACCTGTCACCCATCAGTGACCATCGCCCGTCACCTGTCACCCCATCAATCACTGTCACCTGTCACCCCATCAGTCATCGTCACCTGTCACCCCATCAGTCATCGTCATCTGTCACCCTATCAATCATCGTCACTTGACACCCCATCAGTGATCGTCACTTGTCACCCCATCAATCATCGTCACATGTCACCCCGTCAGTGATTGTCATCTGTCACCCCATCAATCATCGTCACTTGTCACCTCACCAATCATCGTCACCTGTCACCTCATCAGTCATCGTCACCTGTCACCCCATCAGTCATCGTCACCTGTCACCCCATCAGTCATTGTCACCTGTCACCCCATCAGTCATCGTCACCTGTCACCCCATCAGTCATCGTCACCTGTCACCCCATCAGTCATCGTCACCTGTTTTCCATATGCATGCAATCACTTACTGACCGCCTAACGACTATATGCGTCGGCCATTAAAAGCTAAATACTGGGGTTATGGCAGCAGATAGCCCCCATAACCCCGGTATTTTTTGAAACGGCGGGCGGTCGGCTTTCAGATAAGGGTGGTCCCAGTGGCGGATTCGCCGCGGAATTACCCTTACGGTGCAGGGGAAGAGGTGCCCCCCCCCCCTCCTGCCGCTTCCCAGACGTTTTCCCAGCTTACCGGACCCGCCGGCAGCGGGGAAAACTATCCGGTCCCGGATCCTCAGAGACAGGAAGTCGAGTGAGGGCAAGATGGCCCTCACTCAACTCTATGGTCTTGGAGGACCGGAGCTACGTCAAAAGACGTTGCCTAGCAACCGGTTTAAAGGGCCGCTTTTTTTTTTTCTTTTTTTTTTTCCTCTTTCAACAATTTTTTTTTTTTTCTTTTCTTTTTTAGTGTAGTTGTGAGGTGTGAGGTCTTTTTGACCCCAGATCTCACAATAAAGAGGACCTGTCATGCCTATTTCTATTACAAGGGATGTTTACATTCCTTGTAATAGGAATAAAAATGATCAAAACATTTTTTTTTTTTAAACTGTGTAAAAATAAAAAAATAATAAATAAAATAAATAGGAAAAAAAAAAATTAAACCGCCCTGTCCCCGTTAGCTCGCGCGCAGAAGCAAACGCATACTCAAGTCCCGCCCACATATGTAAACGGTGTTCAAACCATACATGTGAGGTATCGCCGCGATCGTTAGAGCGAGAGCAATAATTTGAGCCCTAGACCTCCTCTGTAACTCTAAGCTAGTAACCTGCAGAAATTTTTAAAATGTTGCCTATGGGGATTTTTAAGTACCAATGTTTGGCGCCATTCTGTGAGCATGCGCAATTTTGAAGCATGACATGTTGGGTATCTAATTACTCGGCGTAACATTATCTTTCACATTATGGAAAAAAATTGTGCTAAATTTACTGTTTTCTTATTTTTTAGTTCAAAAAAGTGAATTTTTTTCAAAAAAATCGCATCTGGAAGACTTCTGCGCAAATATGGTGTGATAAAAAATATTGCAACGATCTCCATTTTATTCTCTAGGGTCTCTGCTAAAAAAAAATATATAATGTTTGGGGGTTCCAAGTAATTTTCTAGCAAAAAAAATGATTTTAGCTTGTAAACACCAAGTGTCAAAAATAGGCCCAGTCTTAAAGTGGATAAATGGACAACTTTGTGTAAAGCGCTACTTGGATGTTAGGCCTATGTGTGTGGCCAGGCTGTGAAAAAGTGTTACACATGTGGTATCGCCATACTCAGGAGGAATAGCAGAATGTATTTTGGGGTGCAATTTTTGCTATGTACATGCTATGTGTTAGAAATATTGCATAAATGGACAGCTTTGTGTAAAAAAAATGTGTTTTCATTTTCTTTCCACATTTTCCAAAAACTTGTGGAAAAAAATGACATATTCAAAAGACTCATTATGCCTCAAAAATTATACGTTGGGCTGTTTGCTTTCCAAAATGGGGTAATTTTATGGGGGTTTCCATTGTCTTGGTGCTCCAGGGCCTTCAAAAGTGCGATAGGTTGTCAGGAAATTATATGTGTAATTTGTGCTCCTAGAATGCCGGACGGGGCTACTTGAATGTTAGGCCTCTGTATGTGGCCAGGCTGTGAAAAAGTCTCACACATGTGGTATCGCCATACTCAGGAGGAGTAGTAGAATGTGTTTTGGGGTGTAGTTGCAAGTATACATGTGCTGTGTGAGAGAAATAACCTGTTAATATGGCAATTTGTAAAAAAAAAAAAAAAAAATCTTCATTTTGCAAAGAGTTGTGGGAAAAAATTACAACTTCAAAAAACTCACCATGCCCCTTATTAAATACCTTGGAATGTCTACTTTCCAAAAAGGGGTCATTTGGGGGGTATTTGTACTTTCCTGACTTTTTAGTGTCTCAAGAAATGAGATAGGCCTTCAGTACATCAGGTGTGAGCAAGTGTGATCAATTTTCAATGATTCGCACCATAGCTTGTGGACTCTATAACTTTCACAAAGACCAAATAATATACACTTACTTAGGTTATTTTTACCAAAGATAAGTAGCAGTATAAATTTTGGCCAAAATTTGTGAAGAAAAATGACTAATTTGCAAAATTTTATGACAGAAACAAAGAAAAATGTGTTTTTTCACAATATTTTCAGTCTTTTTTTATTTATAGCACAAAAAATAAAAAACCCAGTATTGATCAAATACCATCAAAAGAAAGCTCTATTTGTGTGAAAAAAAGGACACAATTTTTGTATGGGTACAGTGTTGCATGACTGAGTAATTCTCAGTCAAAGTGTGAGAGCGCTGAAAGCTGAAAATCGGTCTGGGCAGGAAGGGGGTGAAAGTGCACTGTAGGCAAGTGGTTAATTATGTGTAGCACTACCCCTGTAGGAACTGCTGAAAAGGATGTGTCCTCTGTTCTCTGCCTCAACCTCCCTAATGACTTCAGCCCCTCTGACATTCTAGGTTAAGTGCACAAAGCTTGCATTATCACAGAAATTACTAAAGGCAACACCATGTACACTATAATGATGTTGTATCAGAAAGCAAACACCGACCTGATTAGGGACGAGAAATCTCAATATAGTGTCACACTGTATGATTAGTAACAATACAGACATGAAAATGATTTGGCAATAGTAGTAATTCAACTCAACATATGGTAAGACCAGTAGTTAGCAGTGGGTATAGGATAATGCTATGCACCAGGATCAGCATAAACAGTAGCAAGGTATCAGTGAGTGCAGCAATGGACAGTCATGTT
This sequence comes from Pelophylax lessonae, assembly GCF_965119305.1. Classification (NCBI taxonomy): domain Eukaryota; kingdom Metazoa; phylum Chordata; class Amphibia; order Anura; family Ranidae; genus Pelophylax; species Pelophylax lessonae. The sequence goes on along the minus strand of NC_138777.1, from coordinate 97,705,218 downwards.
ATTACGTTTACTGTGTTCAGGAGACCACATTGCCAAAGTACATTAAGGGTGACTATGCTAGGTCTAGGCTAAGTGGATAGAGTTACCCTTTATAGAAGTAGTAGGAAAAGGGGAGGGGGGGTTGTAGAATTGCAATAAAGTGGGTAGTCCCTTATCATGCTTCTCTGCTGGCTACAGACCCTCTAGAAATGTTAGTGCATTTAACAATAGTCTTGATAAAATCAGCATGCAGTGTTGGTCCAATATAGGTGCTATGTATTAAATGACCTGCTAAAAGTCACTCAGTCTCTGCCATTAGTATGTAAATAATAGGCATTAAGCCCTCTCACCAGTCCCTGTAATATGGCCATAGACTCCTGCTGTAGAAAGGTACCCCATTTGCCTCCTCACAGATGATTCTGGTGACCAACCATGGAAACGGGGAGGGTGAGAAGATGCTCTGGGTTCCCTGAAGCAAGAGTGGAATTAGTGAGATTGCTGTGGTCCGTGCAGCACTGCCCCTCCTGTCACTGCCTTTAGGCCTCAGGCTCTGGGCCCCACTGGTCTGGCTTCCTGCAGATATGTGGGAACACAGGCAAATGTACTCACACAGAATCCCATGACACTAAGAGGAGGAGGTTTCTTCTGCAGTCTGATAAAAGCTCTTTCTCCACTGCCCCTCTTCCTTGGTGTCCTCTGGGATCTGTAGTGTATAAAGTCCATTAGTTCCATTCTGTGGTTGCTGTCCCAGGCTTCAATTCACATGATCCTCAGCATTCTGCATATAAATCAGTGGGCTTCCCTGGCCTCCCCCCTGCAGACTGGAGGGGATATTGCAGCACAACATCCAGCATATCAGTAGAAAATGAAAGTAAACTTATGTGTTTCATTATAGAGGAACAGTAAAATCATTAAAGTGGTTGTAAACCCATTCATGAAATTTGACCTAAGCACATATATCTGTAGTGCAGGGGTGTAACTACAGGGGTTGCAGGGGTTGCAATCGCTACCGGGCCCCATGCTCCAGGGGGCCCGGTAGCAAAACAGTGGGTGAACCTCTAGGATCTCAAAGGTCACACTTGCGACCGGGCCCTGGCATTTCACCACTGTGGGGAGGCCCCAAGATTGCAGGAAGGGGGCCCACTGCAGAACTTGTGAAAGGATCCTGATGCGGGACCATAATAAAAGGCCATGCAATGAGAGTAAAGAGCCCCAGGATCAGTGGGAAGAGCCCCGGGCTTGAAGGGAAGGGCCCCGGCCAGGGGTCTGGGGGGCCCTTCATGGTTTCTTGCATCGGGGCCCTGAAGGTTCTAGTTACGCCTCTGCTGTAGTGTTTACTTACTTCTCTCCGAAGCTCTAAGTGCCATTTCTTTCTGGTGCTCTGTTCCTCTGTAATTAACAGGGTAACTTATGAAAAGTTCTCTGACATGAGATAACATGAGCTGAAATTTTATGTTAGGGAGGGAGCTTAGAGTTAGATAAGCAGGGAGCTTGTCTATTCAGAATACAGCTCTGCTTGTTTGCTCGTTCCTCTTCCTATGTGGGGTTCCTTTCCTCCAATCAGCTCTCACACAGGGTAAGTGTAGACTCCCCAGCCTCTGCTGAAAGAGGAATAAAGATCTCTAACACAATCTGTACTTTCCAAAGAGTATAGAAAGGGGAACACAGCACATATACATGTTAAACTTCTGTATGGAGATCTGTTTCACCTATGTGTATCACCTGAGGCTGTTGACTTCACTGGGTATAGGGGAGGGTTTACAACCACTTTAAGGGTTTTACGGTGAGGTGGTACAAAAGGAGCTAAGACGTCCACCTCTGTGAGATACAGTATTGCATTTTATTTACACATCCTCGCTTTCAGCATAAAACAAGGGACTTATCCTGTGTCAATGGGTAGGTGGACAGTTACACAAATCAATTATTTTTGCCTCTTTTAGACCTTGTTCACACCATGGTGCAGAGACGTCAGTTTTTCTGCACGTGTTCTCTAAGTGCCCTTTTCACACCACAACATGCTGATTTTTTTCCAACGTGTATGCAGTTTTCTGCACAGGAAAAAAAAAAACAACGTGACATCAACATTGATGTGAACAGGGCACATAACTAACGCGCATGAAAACTGATGTCAACGTGCATAAAAACCCACTGAAACGTGCATGAAAACTGATGGAAACTGAGGTCTCTGCAAGTGAAATCTGTACGATTTTCCCATCAGTTTTCATGCAGGTATGGTGTAAACGAGCCCTTAGTTATCTGTGCATCCAGAAGTTCAGAACCATCGATACATAGCACAGGTATTGCCATCATTTTAAAGAGCCAGTATTACCAACTTGCATACAGCTGTTTCAAATGTTACCCTGGACTCACAAGTCCTACACTATAGAGGCAGTAAAGCCAAATCTCGTTCTAATGAGGGCTAAAAAGCTGTATGCAAGTTGGTAAAATGATGACTATGTAGCAGGTTTTCCAGGCATTGAGCCTGATGTGGGTCTGCCATTGTTACCGGTTACCTCTCCAGCCCACGTGAGCTGTGGCCCTAGGTGTGAGAACTGAGACATTGACAACTCCGGCATCTTTGTTTTGTGGTTTTATTGTAGATAAGGGGATGGGAGATGGGAATAAGTGGAATACTCCTTTAGGCTCAACTAAGTACAACTTGGGACTTTATCCAGAAAAATGTCTGTCAACGCTGCCTTGACGCCAGCCAACGCCAGCCGACGCTCACTGACGCTTAGAACACACTGTAATTTGAAAGAAGTGCTGAATCCTCGACTCTAGGTCCAGAAGACTCAGGACTGTGGAGCATAGAAACTGCTGACACTGCTGCACTGCAAAGTCACTGACTACTCCCTCCAGCCTGGCACCGGCTAGAGGTAGCTTGTTGTGAATTCCTGTATGGCTGCAACTCTCAACTGGTACTATTTACAATTCAGTGCCCAAACTACAGGCGCCCCCTTTACACTTTTAGCTCTTCAGGGTCCATTGACTATGTACCCCCTCTGCTACTTCAGGGTCCTCAACCTAGGTACCCCCTTTTACAGCTAGCTGACACTGGATCCCAGAACTTCCTCCGGAGTGGTCTCCTCTAACACTTCAGGCAGACCCCCAGGGGCAATCCTCAGTACTTACGACCTGTGTAGACTTTCCTGGGACCGGACCCCTCTCTCTCTCCACTGATTCTCGGCACAGCGGATCCCCTCAGCTCAACTCAGAACTCTCTCTGGATCCTCAGACGACACCCTGAGACATCCACCTCCTCAGACAGGAGGAGAGACAGCCGTTCTCTCCCTCCTGAGACTCTGCTCCCCCCAAAGACTCCGAGCCATGCGCCCCCTTCAGACTTATATCCTCCCCCAGAATCCTCTGTGGCAGAATCTGCCTCCTGGGGTAGATACAAGTCTGAATGTATCTCTGATTGAGTTTCCTCCACTGCCCTATCAGAAGCCTCCAACAGAGCCAGTGGGGAGACTCCCCTCCTCAGAAGACACACTTGGGAGTCATAACAACCTACCTGACAAAAAGGAACATGGCCCTGCTTTTAGGCAGACAAGGCCTACTATGCTTTTACCTAGCACCTACCTGTAGGGTGCTACACCTACAGTATATCTGTGCTTTTCACCAGTGGTCCTTGTTGCGCCTATGGCTAAAAGGGGCAAAAAAAAATTAAAAATAAATAATTTGCCTGATTCCGCACACTTACCCGTAAGCAGAGACTGAGCTCGCCAGTTTTGTGTGTTGGAAGTTATGGAAGTCAAAATACTTTCTGTTATAAGGAAGTAATGCTGTGTTTGATTACAGAAACACTAATTACACAAGAGTCACCTACCTTAGGAATTTGTATAGCGTTGAATGTTTCTACAGTGGTTGTTCACAAAGCTTTGATCTTCTCAATGGGTAGCCAATTTTCCACGGGAGGAGGTCTGAAAGTGATAATGGCTAATATAAGGGATGATGATTTCAGGAGGCTCAGGAAAGCTGTGCTAGAGACTCTGGAGCTAAATTGATGTGCGCTTTGATTGTTTATGTACTGAATGTCACAGATGTTTAGAGACAGACCTCCTGGGAAGACGTTTCGCTCATTTAGCTGCACCAAATGTCAATCTTAAAGTGGTTGTAAACCTCTGAAATAAAAAATGAACAAAGCATATCCCCCTATAGCAGTGATGGCGAACCTTGGCACCCCAGATGTTTTGGAACTACATTTCCCATTATGCTAAAATACACTGCAGAGTGCAAGAGCAACATGGGAAATATAGTTCCAAAATGTCTGGGGTGCCAAGGTTCGCCATCACTGCCTTATAGTGTGTACTAGCCTCAATCCAAAGCACCTGCTGTGGTTCCTCTCTGATCTCTCCTCCCTCTGCTATCTGCATAACTCACTTCTGACAATCTAACCAGACACCATAGAATCCCAGGTGATAGCCCCCCTCCCTTTCCCCACACCCCTCATCACACAGTAGATCAGTGATGGCGAACCTTGGCATCCCAGATGTTTTGGAACTACATTTCCCATGATGCTCATGCACTATGCAGTGTAGTTAACCACTTTACCACCGGAGGATTTTGCTGTCTTACGTCCAGGCCACTTTTTGCGATTCGGCACTGTGCGAGTTTAACTGACAATTGCGCGGTCATGCCGTACCCAAACGAAATTTACGTCCTTTTTTCCCACAAACAGAGCTTTCTTTTGGTGGTATTTGATCACCTGTGCGATTTTTACTTTTTGCGCTATAAACAAAAAAAGAGCGTAAATTTTGAAAAAATAACAATATTTTTCACATTTTTTTATATGAAATTCCCCGATAAAAAAAAATGTCAAAATCAAATTTTTTTTAAATTTTTGGCCAATTTGTTTTCAACTACCTATGTTCGGTAAAAAAAATCACAATAAGCATATTTGGATTGGTTTGCGCAAAAGTTATTGCGTTTACTAACTAAGGGAAAGATTTCTGTCATTTTTGGTGTTTTTTTTTTAATGAGTAATCTGCTCGTTAAAAAAAGCAGCGGCGATCTGCGATTTTTTTTTGCGGGACTGCGACATTGCGGCGGACAGATCGGACCCTTGACTGACATTTTTGACACTTTTGGGGGTACCAGTGACATTACTACAGTAATCAGTACTATACATATGCACTGTTACTGTAAAAATGACACTGGCAGGGAAGGGGTTAATTTTATTGGAGAGGGAGGGGTTAATTTATGCCTGGTGCTTACTAACGTGTGTGGGGGGGAGTTGACTGAGTGACAGAGGGACAGATCGCATGTTCAACTATGCTGAACCCTGCAATCTGTCACTGTCTGTCACTTAGGAGATCCGCCCGCTTTGTTTACACAAGCGGGCGGATCTCCAAACTCGATTCCCCGATGATCGGGGAAGAGCGGCAGCGATCACCGCTGCTCCTCCCCTGGCCCGACTCCCGCTGTGACTGAATACAGCGGGAGCGAGCAATGGTAGGTCTACGTCGCTGGACGATAACTAACCACTTTGCCGCAGTAGAGCTCCAGTGAGCGGTCGGCAAGTGGTTAAGCATCACAGGGAATGTAGTTCCAAAGCATCTGGGGTGTCAAGGCTCGCCATCACTGCAGTAGATGCTTGGCATCCTCTGCCATGCTGGTTTCGCTTTCAGATTGTGTAGAAGTAGGTGTGTCCTGGAACTGAAGAAAAGCCTTTAATCTGTATGTTTTAGAAGGCTGTAGAGGAGAGAGGGCTAAACAGGTACAACTTACGAGGAAAGGATTGTTTTATATCTGTATATCACCTGAGGCTGGTCACTTCAGTGGGTATGTGGGTAAATGTAAGAGTTTAAAACTGCTTTCGATCTTCAACTATTTTTTAAATGACATTAGCTTTTTGAATGCTTTCTATTCAAAAAAACTAAAAGTACAGCAGTAAGTAGTAAAAAAAAAATTTTAGAATGAAACTTACCTCTTCTACTGAATGTGTGACACTTTGGTATAGTAGTCAGAGAAAATTTATATTGGATATAATGGAAATTCATGCAGATACTTAACTGTTTGAACAGAATAGATAACCAGCAGATGTTAGCTCAGTATTAAACCCAAAAGCAAACATTTACTATATTGCAGCTTACCAATTGTTAGATGTGATGGCTGCATTCATTTTGTTTTTAAGGGTTTCTTTTATTTTTACCTGGTGATCCTGCCATTAAGTCTGTTGTTTTTCAACAGAACAAGCTGCCCTGCAAATGTAGAGGTTAGAGGCTTGAGACAAACTATTTACCACTGTCAGGGATACTTACAATGATCATTTTTTATTTAAAGGGTAACTCCAATTTCGTGGGGAAACAAAATAGCAAATAAAGAAAAAACAATATTGCGTATACAATTGTGACACAAATCATATCCTAATTGAATGTTATTAAAAATGACCTTTCCTTTTCAATCTGCAACTGTTTTCTGAAAATGCAATGCAATATGGCTACCTGGAGCTGTTCTGTGCACAGATTGTGTACTGACCACACCCCAGAAACATAATTTCCTGCTTGTGTGATTGGCTCACCAATTTTCCCAGAGGTCTGCCTGAGATACAAGTCAGATTTCTGGCATTCCCTGCAACAAAAATGTCATTTTTGGTGAGATACTCCCAATAGAAACAGGCATAAAGGGATGCAGGCCCAGCAGCTTTCCTCATTAGAGCTCTGCAGCTGCCACAGCTGATAGATAATTATGAAACCGCTTCCACTTGACCCACTCAGCACAGATGCACAGAGGAACAAACAAGGATTTCTTCAGAATAACAAAAGGTAGGAACCTGCAACAAAGTTTGTTTCAATCCCTGCAATGTACCGAGATCACCCAGAGGGGAATGTTTTTTCCCAACAAAAGTGGAGTTACACTTTAAAGTAATTGGAAACATGAAAAAAAAAAATAATAATAACAAACATGTCATACTTGCTCTGTGCAATAGTTTTGCACAGAGCAGCTCTGATCCTCCTTTTCTGGTGTCCCCCGCCGGCGCTCCTTTCTCCCCCTCTTTGGCAAGTGCCTACCATAGAAAGCTGCTTCCTATAGGGGCACTCATGTGGGCTTTATTTTGATCCTGCTGCCTGCGTCTATAGACACAGACAGCGGGGCTCAGTCCTGCCCCCTGCTCCTTTGTCAAAAGATTTGATTGACAGCAGCAGGAGACAATAACTCCCACTGCTATCAATCTGCCCTGTGAAGAGGAAAAGAGAGATGCTGCTCTCGAACACATTGCTGGATCAAGATTGGGCTCAGGGAAGAATAAAGGAGGGCTGGGAGGATCCTGGACACAGAAGTTTTTAAGGCTTTAGAATCATTTCAATGTATTTAAACATATACATAATTAATACATTATACATTTAACACTCCCCTCCCCCAGACTGACAATGCTGTTGCTCATAGGTGTCTCTGTTGCTCCTTCATCTAGACCACATATGTCAAACACAAGGCCCACAGGCTGAATGCAGCCCTCTAGGCCATTTCACATGGCCCTCGCACCTCTCCTGCATCTCCACCCCCCGGCTTATACCCAACAGCAACACAAGGTAAGGGGGTGCACTGTGATGTAAGGGAGGGTGGGGAGCTCCTGACTTCTGATGTAAGGGGGGTGAGGGGCTCCTGACTTCTGATGTAAGGGGGGTGAGGGGCTCCTGACTTCTGATGTAAGGGGGGTGAGGGGCTCCTGACTTCTGATGTAAGGGGGGTGAGGGGCTCCTGACTTCTGATGTAAGGGGGGTGAGGGGCTCCTGACTTCTGATGTGAGGGGGGTGAGGGGCTTCTGACTTCTGATGTTAGGGGGGTGAGGGGCTCCTGACTTCTGATGTAAGGGGGGTGAGGGGCTCCTGACTTCTGATGTGAGGGGGGTGAGGGGCTCCTGACTTCTGATGATGGGGAACTCTTGACATCTGATGTAAGGGGGGTGGGGTCCTCTGGAAATTTTCTTATAATTAATATGAGAATAGTACAGTTCTATGCCAGTTGAAAAGGAGGGTCATTCACTACTGGTATCAACCACAGGAAACTTTGGGGTTGATTTACTAAAGAAAAATAGACTATGTCCTTTGGCAGTCGCTCCAGAGCTTAGTAAATGAGGCAAGGCTTCATTTTGCAAAGAATACCCAATCACGCGCAAGAAAAAAACAACAGTTTTGCTTGCACATGATTGGATAATAGAAGTCAGCAGAGCTCCTGCTCATTTTCCTAAGCTCTGGGGCAACTGCAAAGTGCACAGTCTTTTTGTCTTTAATAAATCAACCCCTTTATTGGAGACTGCTGGGACAGAAAACCATGGCAGAACCATGTTCTGTCTGAACAGTCTCCAACAGTGTTAAGTTCGTCGACTAAAACATTTTCGTCAACTAAATGAATACTATATTAGTCGACTAAAATACGACTAAAACTACAATGGCATTTTCGTCAAAAGACTATGACTAAAACTGAAAATTGAAAATTAACACTGCACTGCCACAAAAGAATAAGTAGGCAACATCTACTGAGATGCTAAAAGAAAAGAAAATTAAGAAAAAGGTTTTTCTTGTTTTTTTTTTGTTAATATTTAATATTGGTATTATTAAGGTAATATGTGCAATGGCATTACAGCCAAAAGAGTTTACGTTTTTTTTTTTTTTTATATTTTTATATTTTTCAAGTTGTACTTCTGCTTGTCAAAAAGCAATATATTTGTTTATGAAACTTGGTTTTTTTTTATGTATATATCACGGCTAAATCTGTGTCTGTAGTGCATGTTCAACCCTTAATCCCAGAAATAATAACATATTAGATTTTTACTCCAGGAGTATATAATGAGTTTGGCAATTCTAAAGAAATGCTTAAAAATTGCATTAAAATTAAACTAATCCCATTAAATTTTAGATGACTAAAATGTACTAGAGATTTTAGTAGACTAAAATAGGACTAAAACTCAAACAATTCAGACGACTAAAATACTACTAAAACTAAAATGGCATTTTAGTCAAAAGACTAAAATATGACTAAAACTAAAATGGCATTTTTAGTCAAAAGACTATAACTAAGACTATAACTAAAACTAAAACTAAAATCAAAATTTGATGTCAAAATTAACACTGATCTCCAATAAAGTTTCTTGTAGATAATATCAGAGGTGTGCAATCCTCCTTTTCAGACTTGCATCATCTGCAAGCTTTAGGCTCCATGTACATGGGACGTTAGAAAAAACGCGCTGCAAAGCTAGTTCTGACGCCGGGAAAAAGCAGCTGTTAAACGTGCTTTCAGTAGCTTTTTTCCATTGGCGTTATTGCACGTTTGGCCACGTTGCTTTTAGCAGCGTTTTTTCTGCCTCCATTCAAAATCAATGGTTCCCTATGGGAGCCTATTGATTTGAATGAAAGGCGCACAGCAAGTCGGATCAGGATGATCCGACTTGCGGTGCGACTTGCGCTGTGAGAATCTTGAGGGGAAACTCCACGCAAAAAATGGGAAAAAAACTGCGTGGGGGTCCCTCCCAGGTTCCAAACCAGGCCCTTTGCATCTGGTATGGAATTTGAGGGTACACCCACGCCGAAAAAACGGCGTGGGGTCCCCCCCAAAATCCATACCAGACCCTTATCCGAGCATGCAGCCCGGTAGGGCAGGAAGGGGGAGGGGACGAGTGAGCGGCCCCACCCCCCCTGGACCATACCAGGCCACACGCCCTTAACATGGGGGGTGTTGGTGCTTTAGGGCAGGGGGAGCTCTGCACCCCCCACCCCAAAGCACCTTGCCCCCATGTTGATGAGGACAAGGGCCTCATCCCCACAACCCTGGCCGGTGGTTGTGGGGGCCTGCGGGCAGGGGGCTCATCGGAATCTGGAAGCCCCCTTTAACAAGGGGGCCCCCCAGATCCCGGACCCCCTCCCTATGTCAATGGGTATGGGGTACACTGTACCCCTACCCATTCACCCCATAAAAGGCAGTGTATGTAAATAATGACAGGAGACGTTTTGGAAAGTTTATTAAAAATCTTCATCCGGTCTTCTCCGCTCTGGTCTTCTCCTCTCCGCTCTCCTGGTCTTCTGCTCTTTTGCTGTCCGATCTTCTGCTCTTTTGCTGTCCGCTCTTCTGCTCTTTTGCCCTGGGCTCTTCTTCTTCCTCCAGTCCTCCTCAGGCGATGTCTCCGGTGATTATGCTGGTCTCCGGTATCTGCAGCTTGTTATATAGCCATTGTTGGAGTGGCCACCAGGAGACATCATCAGGAAACCCCGCCCCCTCATGTCACAGATGACGTCATCATCACCTGCCAGAACACCAGGTGAAAACAGAGGGAAAAAATGCCTATAAAGAGAAAACGTATGCGTTTTTTTTTTTTTGTTTTAGTTTTCATAGATTGCTCAACCAGTTGTACACTACCCTTAACTTGGATGGTATAGACCAATCAATATATTTCAATGTACAGTAAAACCTTGGATTGAGAGTAACCTATTTTGAGAGCAATTTGCAAGACAAGCAAAATTTTTTATAAAGTTTGACTTGATAAACAAGCGATATCTTGATATACAAGTAGCGTCATGTCACAACTGAGTATAAAAGAGAGATTTGATGAAGGTACAACATTTAGCAACTCACATGGTTGATGATTAAAAGAGGCACATCAAATTATGCAGGCTTCTGGGGTAAAGCTGTAAAGCTGTCCACATGGACCATCCTCCGCACCGTTCTCTATGTCATCCCTTCTATGTGCCGCTCTATGAGCGATTGAAGCCCTTTTGGCTAAGATCAATTGTAATATCTGTTCTTATCAGTGATCCAGGAGGGGCGCTGTGCTGTCATCTGACCTGACCAGGGTTGGGTGGCGGCTATGCAAACCTGCTGGAGTGATGGGGACCTGGAAGGTTAGTATCGGCAGGGACTGAAACCGAAGCGCCTGAGCGTAATTGTGGGCCGGGAGTAAGTCCTGTCAGAGAAAGCTGAAAGGGTCATTACCTCCTGGTTAGAGTGTGCTACCTTGTCTGGCCATGGGCTTCGGAAGGCAGAGAGTCCACGGTGTCTGTGCCCTCTTGGAGTGATCGCCCCAGAGGTGCTCTTAGTAACACTTGGGTGTGGGATCCCAATGTGTGAACCGACACATGGTCACAGCTCCAAACACTTTTTCTGCACTGCGCCTTTTAGGGCTGGGCCTTTTGGCTATAATCCAGCCAATTTTTGTTACCAGGCCTCAGTGCACCATGCACGGCCACATTTATTTATTTATTTATCTCCCACATTTGTCACTTTCACTTATGTGTTTGTTCTTTTTCTCATGGATGGAAGGTGTGAGTCCTTGGGCTTGCCCTGAAGTCTAGGGGGAGGATATGTGGCCTTCTGGTTCCCTCCTCCCCTGTCCCTGGGGGTTCTCTCTTCGGGAGAGACCCTCGACCTAGTATTTGGGATGGCTTCGGCTGCCTAGAAGAACGGGGTCTGCCAGGCCTTTTGGCTAGGCAGACCATTGGAACCCTTTGTCCCTGTCAGGAGCCTTGCACCCCGGAGGATCAGGGTAGAGGTCCTACCCGTTCAGGGGGTGGACAACAGCACACCCCTAAGTTCACTTTTTTGTGTGTGTTCCACATGCACTTTTTTTGGTTATCAGGTTTTTTCATTGTAGTTTTGCACCACAACGAAGATAAAAAAAAATGAGCGCTTGAAGCCTCGCTTTGAGGTCACTCTACTGCAGGGTAGTCTTCCCGGTCATGACTGCAGACTGATGGCAGTGAGAGCCGGCGGTGCGGAGGACGATCTAATGCCTCGTTTCCACTGAGCGGATCGGTTCGGGTCAGTTCGGTACGGTACGCTAATTTGAGTGTTTCCATTATGAAAGTGGCCCATACAACTGAACCAAACCGCACCATTCTTGGTCCTGCTTCAGATGTAGGGCCATAGGAAATGGTACGGTACGGTTAGGGCGGAGCTACTGGCGTCACACGATAGAGTCCACTGATTGGCGGACAGGAAACCATCAATGCTCACGTCCAAATGAAAGAGCAAAACAAAAACCTCATTTGGTGTAAACCCCGCATGGTCCCTGGTGGCCCGACTTGCAGTGGAAACGCTCACCTGAATAGACCGGACCATTCTAACCCTTCCAAACTGTACCGACCCGAACCGTTCCGCTCAGTGGAAACGAGGCATAAGTGGACAGCTTATCCCCGGATGCCTGCATTCTTAGATATGCCTCTTTTAATCATCAACCATGTGAGTTGCTAAATGTTGAACCTTCATTAAATGTAACCATATTGCTACACTTAGAGGCGCCTCTCTTCTCTTTTATACTCTGCAGCTTCTGCTGGATTTTGCTTCTATTCCCCTTGTGGATTCTGCCTTTTCTGGATGGACATTTTATGGTTACACAACCTATCACATTGTTATAATCTTTTTATATGGACTATAAACTGAAGGTCTTATGAATAAATGGTTGTGGAACGAATCATCTGAGTTTCCATTATTTCTTATGGGGAAATTCGCTTTGATATAAGTGCTTTGGATAACAAGCATGTTTCCAGAAAGAATTATTATCCAAGGTTTTACTGTATTTTCTTTAGGGGAGGCTGCAGGGAGGAGTTGGACACCTAGAGCTCCAAATGACAGAGAAAAAAATGTTTCATAAAGAACGAAGTAATTCCTATGTACATTTTTTCATCACATTCACCCACTCCTTGTAATCTCTACACCCTTTATAAACTGCTTTTCTCTGTGTGAGAGATTTCCTGGACAATCCCCTCCTGAGCTCCAACATTCTGCTAGACTTTCTCATGAATTATGCGTACTCTCACTCACTATAAATCCCTTTCTGATGGTTTCCATATAATTTCCCCACTCTCATCCCATATTTAGCATGTTTCACAGTACAACATCTACTTGTCATCCAACTGTGAAAGTTTCACTGTAAACTGTAACATTACTTAGCAAGAACACAAGAGCAAGAGCCAATGTAGCTCACGTTGTGTTACACTACGAGGGAGTTTGTAATTGTTGATTATCTGAAAAACATAATCGTGATGAACACATTTAATAAGTCTGTATGGTTCTTAACCACTTGCCGACTGCAACGACGATTTACGTCGGCAGTCAGCCCCTCACAGGCAAAGTGACGCAGATCTACGTCGCTAGCCTGTGAGGGTCTACGGAGCGAGCGCGCGCCCCTGGAGGCGCGCTCCCGCGTGGTCACGGACCCCCCCGCGCGTGTGACCGGCGGACCCGATGTCCGCCGGTCACTCTGCGATTGCCGCTGCAGAGGGAGAAAGTCAGGCGGCTAGTGTAAACAAGCCGCCTGTCATTCTCCCCTGTGTAGAAACAATGATCACACGGTTCTACTATGTAGGACCGTTGATCATTGTTCCTACAGCCCAAGCCACAGCCAATCACAGTTAGAATCACGCCCCTAGGGACACACACAGCCCCTCCCTCTCAAACAAAGTTAACCCCTTCACTGCCCGTGTAATTTTACAGTAACAGTGCATATGTATAGCACTGATTACTGTAGAAATGTCACTGGTAACCCCAAAAGTGTCAAAAATGTCAGTCAAGGGTCCGATCTTTCCGCCGCAATGTCGCAGTCCCGCAAAAAAAATCGTAGATCGCCGCCATTACAACAAAAATGACAAAAATCTTTCCCTTTGTTAGTAAACGCGATAACTTTTGCGCAAACCAATCAAAATACGCTTTTTGCGATTTTTATTTACCAAACATATGTAGCATAAAACAAATTGGCCGAAAATGATAAAAAAATTTCGATTTTTACATTTTTTTGGGGGGAATTTCATATAAAAAAATGTGCAAAATATTGCTATTTTTGCAAAATTGACGCTCTTTTTTTGTTTAAAGCGCATGATCAAAAAATCGCAAAGGTGGTCAAATACCACCAAAAGAAAGCTCTGTTTGTGGGAAAAAAAGTACGTCAAATTTGTTTAGGTACAGCGTCGCACGACCGCGCAATTGTCCGTTAAAGTCACGCAGTGCCGAATCGCAAAATACCCCCTGGTCAGGAAGGGGGTAAAATCTTCTGGGGCTTAAGTGGTTAAAATGATGCACAGATGTCTAGGTGTGACATAGAATACCATATTTACCTGCCCAGCCAGGCTGTGGATGAAAAATATTTGTATTCACATAATGATCATCATCAATGGCACATTGGATTTAGTTAATAAAATAATGTTCAAAAGGTTAGATGGGAAAAACCTGTACATAACCTGCATTTTGGCTCAGTGTAGATGTAACCTCCACTGGAAGACATTTAAGCCGGCCATAGATGGAGCATATTTCTTTCCTGCTACCACGGGTTGCAGGAAAGACAATTGCTCGATTTCCCTATCAACACAGTCAGTGTGGATGTGGAAATCCCTCCCGCGGAGCCATAGCAATAATCGCATGTAAAATCCGACAGGCTGGTTGTACCCAAGTTGATCGATCTATTACATTCAGCCTGTCCATACATGGATCAAATCTTGGCAGATTCCTGCTAAACCAGCCCGAGATTCGAACCGTCTATAGCCAGCTTTCGTTTGCCAAAGCACTGTGTAAAATATACAGTTGCTATGTTTTTCCATCTGTTTTTGCATCTCAGTGTTGCTGAATCTGCTGATATCCTCCAGCCTCTTGGCAGCCACTTGTTGTCTGCATAGATGTGTCATTGCTCAGAGTAGGCTTCCTTACGATGACAATGGTAGAACATTTCTGCTCAGTTGGGTTTATTTACTAAAGGTAAATCCACTGTGCACTACAAGTGCTCTGCAAGTGCACTTGGAAGTACAATCGCCGTAGATGCTAGGACATGCAAGTGTAGCACTGTCCCCGTAGGGCCTGCTGAATAATGACTTGACGGGCTCCCCTGTTTACCAGCACATGGTTAGCTTGAGATAGAGTTTGTGGATCCCTTCCTTACTTCTGATGGCTCATCATCACACAAATAAACAGTCCAGGGATGTTTTTTTTATTTATTTTTTTGTGTGTTTATTTGGAACTAGGATAGGAGAAGGGAATAGTGGAATACTCCAGTTTGAACCATTCACATTATGAGGACTTCTATCTTTAAGCCTTCTAGGTTGATTGGAGGCAGCTAGGCTGCTTAATCCACACTGCCACAAGTGTGGAAAGGGTTAAGTCTCTTGCTCTTTACTTCCCAGCAAGACAACTTAGTGGATGATAACTTATCTTCAGAACACTCTCTCTAGCATCCCCTTTCAACTGACACCCATCCACTGACTATTCTAGCAGCAGGGATGGTCCCCCTCAGGTCAGGCCCCTTGACACAAGATCCTGTACTCACTATACTGCAGAGACAGATCCTCCAGTGTCTCCCCTCTCAGTCAGCTACTCTGGACCTCTGGGTTCAGTTCCTCACTGCTACTCTCCAGGCCCTTAGAAGGACCCAGCCCCCCCCCCCCCCATGGCACCTCTACAGAGGAGGAGGCAGCCGCCCCCTCCCTTCGGGACACTGCTATCCAGATGAAAGACCTCAAGCACATGTGCTCCTGGTTTTTATACAGTATCCCAACATGCACCAAGGCACTTTTCCTCTGCCAAATCACCAGGGCTGTATCAAAAGCCTGTGCACCCATTTGTCAAGTTTCCTCCCACTGTCCAATTTGCCTCCCTATTGGACCAGTCTGAAACACTTCAGACAGAACGAGTTGCATCCTGAGCACAATGAGCAGACCTCACTAACAGATCCAGCTCTCTGGTAGGCAGAGAACAATATAGATTGATCTGCAGCTCTTCTGGTAAACAGACAGAGCTCAAACTATATGTTCTCACTAGCACCTTCATAGGAGGGTGCTACACAAGGAAAATAAAAACTAGCATTTTTTTGCTTGATAGAAATCAGCAGCGCTAACCCTCATTTCAGATATTCCCTTCAGATCTATAACGACTGCACATCTAAGTGCACTTGCAGTGCACTTGCAGTGCACAGTGGATTTGCCTTTAATAAATCAACCCCCATAAACCACTACCTATATTCTTCAACGAAAGCATATGTAAAAGGATGACAACCAGGGGAACAATTGGGAAACAGGGAAAGTGTTGTTACGCCATAACAGGAAATGCCTGAACAAAGTAGTGAACAAGGCCCACAAAGCTAAAACGCATTTACAATTGCTGTCTGATACTGTGTCTTTCATGGAGAACCAATATATTTTTGTAACCAAACCACAACCCACACCGTACTTGTGGACTAAATGTGGAATAGACTCCCTCCAGAGGTGGTTCTGGCTAGCTCACTAGATTGCTTTAAAAAAAGTCTGGATTCTTTCCTCGGTGTACTTAATATACAGTAAGTGGGTACTAAATTTTTTTTTAGCTAAAGTTGATCCAGGGAATATACGATTGCCTCTCGGGGGATCAGGAAGGAATTTTTTTCCCCTGCTGTAGCAAATTGGTTAATGCTTTGCTGGGTTTTTTCGCCTTCCTCTGGATCAACTGCGGGTATAGGATTGTGTAAATAGTTGGGGGTTTTTTTTTTTTTTTGTTGGTTGGTTGAACCAGATGGACTTGTTACTTTTTTCAACCTGACTAACTATGTAACTAAGTATACGGCTTCCTCGCAGTCATGAAAATAGCTATCAGATTTTCCCAGCTGCCCCATACAAAGCTAGCCGACAACTTAGCTTGTACTGGAATATCTTTTATTGAACAGTTTTACACTCAATTTATACACACATAAGTACATCCCCTTCCTGATCAAATTACCCCATTAGGTCAGGGGTTCCCTGATTACATTATCATATGCAGATGAAATTGTATACAGAAATAGAATTAACATATCTAAAGAACAACCAACACAAACAGTATACTATTTCCACTCAGCAACTAACAGATGACAATTATTCAATCAACCTGAGCCAATTAAGTAGCAGACGGCCATCCTCGAGCTCCTGAAATACAATACACATTATCTCAATACACATCTAAGCATTGCTTTGATTATTTAGGTGTCACAGACTTCATGGCAACAGGCTATAGGTCTCACAGTGTAAAGTGGGATTAAATCCATATATTTTTTGAGAGATATTGTTGATAAATATTACTCTCCCATTTGAAGTTATCCAAACCATAAAGTATCTGTCTTTCACTCTAATTGTGACGGTAAGTACCGTCACATTTTTCAAGATTTTAAAGAGCAAGCAAGGGGTTGCGAACTATGGCTTTTCATGATTGCCATTGCAGCTGTGCAACTGCCTTTCAGCACCCGGCAGCTCTGAAAATTCCCTCATCTTATTGGGTAGTAGCTTTATTTTATGCCTGAACAAAGACCTTTATGGTAGGATCACTATGCCAGTTTAATGAATGCTGCAGATTTAAAAAAAAGATTGCAAATTACGTTTAAAATAACATTACATTGTAGGAAGTTTAAAAGTTTAAAAATTTAAAAAAAATTATTAAAGGGCCTGTCAAAAACTGTGTGTTTTTTTTTACTATTGCCATTTCTTTTTTTGTAAATGAGTAGGGGTATGTACCTCTTACTCATTAAGGTGGGGGAACGGTATCTGAGGGCTTCCTTATTTTAAAAACCCCCCTGTCCACAGACCCCATAAACTCAGTGCTGAGGTCTCTGTCATTAGTTTTCTCTGCTAGGCGAATGTTTGGAGCCTGTGTGCAATGCTATTTTCCCTGTTATGAATGTTCTTTATCTGTTATGGTTGAACATTCTTATAGCTATTTTTCTCTTAGGATTGAATAGAAACTGACATTACACACACATTACAAATTTACTGTTAATATTGGTTACTTTTGTTCAAATGATGAGACATTTACAAAGCAATTTATTTTTTCTCTGTGATTGTTCATCTGTGAGTGACTGCTCAGGTGCAGTGGTGCCCATAGAGACCCTCCATTTGTTGTCTACCAATTCTGCTGAAATCATTGGGACTGAATGATAATCTATTAATTATACCTTCATAATTGATAATATAAAATAAAAAAAAGAATCAATAATCCTTATGTCACCTAATTTGAAGGGAAAAATGACAACACTTGTAACATTTTTATTATGACATTTAACATTTTTATTGTAGCAGTCATTCTACTTAGATCCCTCATCTGGCTTCTCTCCTAACCTTTTTTGTTTGCTTAGCCAAACATACCAACTCTGCCAAAGCTTTTCTTTTTAGTTTTGAATAGAATAGGAGAGGGTTAGAGCCTCTAACTGATTTTTCTTCTGCTGGTAAAACTTTCACTGGGACAAAAAGTGCAGAGAAGTTTGCCCATTTTCAGGTTGATCACATATTTTTTCGCTCACAGTAGCTTAATGTATATGTCCAAAACAACCTTGTTGTTGTGACGAGAATTACTTGTTAGCTCAATCTTGTCAGGAGGCAATCACAAGATGATTTACGGCCATTCAGTCCTAACCCCCCTGTGTAGTGGATTCTCCGTCTGCTGGCCAGGAGATGCAACGACACATAGCAACTTAAGCTTAGCGTAGACACATCTAATTTATTTCAGTTCGGCTCACAGATTTATAGGAAATTTGAGCGGGAAAAACCAGCTCAAACTAGGGTACAATTCATGGGTCAGTTTAACAATAAAATATATATACTAAGACAATACATGAAAAGGCTTTTGTTTCCCTAACACAGCGCTGAAAATGTGTGGTGTAGTGTGTCTGAAAGTTTGTTTGTGGAAAAGCCGCTCCGTCTGTGTTCAGCTGTCTGATGTGTTAATGTAAGCAATTGTCAATTGTGTTCAGGTGTTGTCTGTCGTCTATATGCAAAAATACAACTGCCAAGTGTCAAAGGATGTATGAATGAGGTGTGTTCAAAATGTAATTGCAAGTGGCCACATTCCATTGTAGAGTGGGCATGAGCTGAAATGTATTATGAAATATAATATTCCAGTAAGGCACATTGATACACTCTTTCATATATACATATATATATATATATATATATATATATATATATATATATATATATATATATATTTATTTATTTATTTTCAACATTATCTTTTTATTGAGAATTATTGAAAATTGTTTATACACATAATACAAAGAAAAATAAAAGTAAAAAACCCATATATAACATGGGACATGTGTCGCCAGCTATGAACAAATCAGGGAGATAGCACATCATATACAGTACGCTTGGTCAAAATTGAATAACTATACTATGGTCAATTTGTAAATTTGAGCAGCGCTGGTAGGGGGTATCAATGGGATTTTTTTTTTTAATGCGTTAAAACAAACCAACTAGTAAAAAAAAAAAAAAAAAAAGAGAATCACATAAAAAAAAACTCACCAAAATTTACTAAAACTGGAGAGCGCAAAATCTGGCGCAGCTCTTCATAGAAACCAACCAGCTTACAGGTTTTATTTTTAAAGCTTAATTGAACAAGCTGAAGTTAGAAGTTGATTGGCTACCATGTACAGCTGCACCAGAATCTGAGTGCTCCAGTTTTAGTCAATCCCCCCTGTGCATTTATTTAGAGAGTATTATATTAACCACTTCCCGTCCAGCCCATGTAAACATTCTCCTGCGTTGGCGGCTCCAGCGCGGCTCACAGAGCGCACACCCAGGAGCCCGGATAGAGCTGTGTCTGGGTGATCACGTGGTCTTGTACCATGTGATTGCTGTGTCCAATCACAGTAATCACATGGGATTTAAACATCTGTTCCCTCTGCTCTCATACAAATCAGCTGTGAGAGTAGAGAGAACCAATGCAGCAGCCTGTGAGTGTACAATACAGCAGTCAGTCAGATTGTATGTACACTCACAGACTGCAGTGTCAGCTTGCACCAGTGTCCCTGATCACTGTCCTCGGTGTAAAAAGAAAAAATGTTCAGCCAGCCCTGTCACCTGTTACAGTATAAACACTGCTTAGAGTAACACCAACATACGCTATACCAACACTCTAATCACCACCATACCAGCGTCCTGATCACCGTCATACCAGTGCCATGATTACTGGCATTTCCCAAACCAGTGCCCTGATCCCCGCCATTTGCCATACCAGCATTCTGATCACCAACATTCGCCATACCAGCATCCTGATTACCACCATTCGCCATACTAGCACCCCTTAGGATGAGTAGCAGAATGTGTTTTGGGGTGTTATTCTAAGTATGCCCATGCTATGTGTGAGAAATGTCCTATTAATTGACAACTTTGTGTAAAATAAAATATAATTTCATTTTCTTTCCTACATTTTCCAAAAACTTGTAGCAAAAAATTACCTTTTCAAAAGACTCATTATGTCTTTCAGAAATTACCTTGCAGTGTTTGCTTTGCAAAATGGGGTCATTTTGTGGGTGTTTCCACTGTTCTGGTACTTCAAAATCCAAACTTCCAAAATGTTATGGCTAAGCCTAGTACAGACTGGCCAAATGTTGGGCGGCATCAGCCGGTTCAATAGAGCCCCTACTTCTGTTGAAGGGCATGACCCAAAAAGGTCTGATGATCGTCTCCCGATCAGCACTCTCAGACAATTTTCAGTATGTTTTTGTTTATATAAAAAGAAATAAAAACTGAGTGGGTATTAAATACCACCAAAAGAAAGCTCTTTCAGTAAAAAAAAAAAAAAGATAAAAAAGAAAAATCATATGGGTACAGTGTTGCATGCCTGAGTAATTGTCACTCAAAGTGTGACAGCGCTTAACGCAGAAAATTTGCCTGGACTGAAAGGGGTAAAAATGTCCAGATTTTAAGTGGTTAAAAAGATCAAACCTACATTACAAGCATAGTAAAAAAACAATAGGAGTGCACTCACTAAGATGGACCCGCTGGATCGATTTGACAGGCCCCTATAGTACATTATGGCATAATTCACCTGGGGGCCCCTAAAAAGAACTAATAGAATCCCCCTAAAAGAAGAAAAATAGTGGACTTTATAATTGCTTTAGGCTTTACATGTGTTGTTTGCTGTTCACATATATGCAGCTTGAATGCTGGTAAGTGGCTGGATAACACAGCGGTGTCACGTGGACATGTGGATTTAATATCATACAATATTTGATAATTGTTCTTAAAGGGACAGTCTCTGGTTGATTTAAATATATCATTTGGGAGGATAATGTATATTGGCCTACGTTGTTGGACAGTTGTCCTCTATGTGGTTGAAGAAATTCACGAACGCGTGGATATAATCACTGGACTTATTATTACATTATATTATATAATATTTGTTCCTAAAGGGACAGTCTCCTACATATTCACTTGTATTGTAGGTGAAAGGTTTTTTTTTTGTTTTGTTTTTTTTTTTTGTTTTTTTCTGATTCCGTCTTTTCTTTTCACTTGTTGGTTTGTTTTATGTAGTTTGGGGCTGCACCCTATGTCAGTACACCAGTTGTTGAGTTAAATAAACATTTTTTTCACTTTGTTTGTGTTAGGGTCCATGTACACGGGACGCTGGAAATGGTCGTTTAGGAGCAGTTGGGCGTTTTTTTCAGAAGCCCCTGAACCCATCTACATTTTATCTTATCTGTCCATGTACACCAGGTCGTTTACAGTCATTTGCAGGCAGTTGCGTTCAGGGACTTTTTTTAGAACGCAATTATTTGCGTTCGAACGTGTGTTTCCCGGCGTTTCAAACGCACAAACGCGTCTAAACGCGTCCGAACGCGCCTGAACGCGATGACCCGCGTTTAGCGTTTGCGTTTTTCCATTTTAAAAGGGGAATAATTTTTTTGACCTCTAGGAACGCTTCTAAACGCAAACGCCCCCAAACGCCGCTAAACGCGGGTACAAACGCGACTGAACGGACGTTTCAAACGTCCTAAAAATTCCAGCATTCAAAGGGACTTTTAACAACGTCCCGTGTACATGGAGCCTTAAGGTTGAGGATCAGATGAATATATGTGGCTATAATATATGTGTATAATCACTGGACTTATTTTTACGTTATATTATATTATATTATATTATATTATATTATATTATATTATATTATATTATACTATATTATATTATATTATGTTATATTATATTATATTAAGTTATATTATATTATATTATATTATATTATATTATATTATATTATATTTGTTCCTAAAGGGACAGTCTCCTAAATATTCACTTGTATTTTAGGTGAAATTTTTTTTTTTTTTTTTTTGTGATTCTGTCATTTCTTTCACTTGTTGGTTTGTTTTATAGTATAATTCGGTGCTGCACCCTATGTAAGTACACCAATTGTTGAGATAAATTAAATGTTTTTTTACTTTGTGTTAAGGTTGAGGAGCAAATGAACATATGTGAAAATAATCACTGGACTTATTTTTACATTCTATTATATTATAAAATACTTGTTCCTAAAGGGACCATCTCTTATATATTTACTTGTATTTTAGGTGAAAGGTTTTTTTTTTTCTTTTTGTTTTTTTGTGATTCCGTCTTTTCTTTTCACTTGTTGGTTTGTTTTATATTGTAATTCGGTGTTGCACCCTATGTAAGTACACTAATTGTTGAGTTAAATGAAATGTTTTTTCACTTTGTTTGTGTTAAGGTTGTGGATCAGATGAATATGTGTTTACCACTTGTAAAACTGTGCAGGTGTTATTATATCCCTTATTAAAATGTTGGCTGGGCATGGAACCAGTCAGGTTATTGCATGCCAGTTTAATATACTCCTGTTTTAACAAGCTGACAATAAAAGTTGTTTTATTGTTCGTAATCGTAAGTGTTTAGTGGACCCAGAGGTGCGACATAAGAATGATCCTTGCTATTCTTCTGCCTGATTTTGAAGTGAAAGAGCAGTGTTTTTTCCATCATTGGTGACGGAGTGCCAGCTGCTTCATTCACTGCACAGAGAGCTAGGGAAGGCAGCTTTATGCCATTTACAGATAATTGAGTTAATTTCTACTTCATTCATGCACATCATAACAACAATACTTAAAACCTCTCTGGAGTCTTCAGACCTCTCTATCACCATGTTTCACATTTCCCTTTTCTTCCAAAATACTTGAGCAACACAATCACTAAGAATTGGCAAATCTTTCTACTAATTCCCTGTTTGATGATCTTCAGTCACTCAATTTGCCAGGGAAACTGACTGCAATTCTAGGCGCAACTTATCCTTGATCTGCCGTCAGCCTTTGACACTTTGCTATGCAAATTAAAGCAAAACTTAAAGTGTTACTAAACCCAGGAGCCTCCATTCACTATATCTGGTCTCCCACAGAACACAGAACATGGAAATGCAATCATTTTAGTAAATATAAACTGCTAAATACCTTTTCTCATCAGCAGTGTATAGCAGTCTTGTGACTTCTATCAGTTGAAGTTGTTGAAATAGTTTTCATTCTCCTCTGACTGTCCTATGAGGCTGCATAATCCCTGACTTTCTGTCTTACATATAGTTACATAGTAGGTGAGGTTGAATAAAGACAATAGTAAATCCAGTTCAACCTGTGTAGGTGTATGTGGCTGTAATCATCTCACATAGCCCTGAATGTTCTGATCCTTGAGATGTACGTCTAAGAGTCTTTTGAAAGCCACCATACTACCCGCAGAAACCACCTCTTGTGGTAGAGAATTCCACAATCTTGTAGCCCTAACAGTAAAGAACCCCCCACGTTGCCTGAGGTTAAAACGCTTCTCCTCTAATCGCATTGTATGCCCTTGAGTCCTCATGCAATCCCTTCAACTGAACAGCTTATTTTCTAAGCTGAGATCCCCATTGAGATATTTAAAAATTGCTATCATGTCCCCCCTCAGGCGTCTCTTCTCCAGGGAGAATAAATCAAGCGATTGCAGACGCTCTTCATAATTAAGGTCCTCCAATCCCCTAATTAGTTTAGTTGCCCTTCTCTGGACTCTCTCCAGCTCCAACACATCCCTCCTAAGAGAGCTGATTGGCCCTGTGCTGCTCACATGCACCATCCCAATAAAAAAAAAATACACACCAAACTGAGCATGTGTAGAGTGCCTCCAAAGGCTCTCTTCAATCAGCAGATGATTAGGGGATAGTAAAAGAAGGGGGAAGTCTGAGAAGACAGGATCAACCTGCTTTTTTACACAATGCAGAGGATTAACCCTTTAGGCTCTACAGTGAGTATAGCAAATATGTTTTAATGCATATGAAGACCGATTTTACTGTTGTGGTTTTAGTAACACTTTAACCCATTATAACCAACTTTTTTCCAGCTGTAATACGACTTCACATTACGTTTGTTCTCCATGGTCCCACTGTATGTAGGAATGTAACCACCCTCTTTTACTCATTCTAAAGATGGAATATAGACTATGGACTATAGGCTTTGTAGTATGCATAGAACAGTGCACATGACTGCAACTAACCTGCACTGCTTGTTCCAAATAAATGGTAATGAGGGAAAAAGGAGAGGTTCATAAGGCCACAGAGGGCATTACAAGGAGGCAGAAAACCACAGCAAGAAACAATTTTATAAAAAATATAGATTACAGGGCCATCAAGTATTGGAATGGTATGGATCATTTTTATACCATAAGGATATTGTTTAGTGTCACTCACTTTAAGGGTTTTAGATTTTGACAGTGGCATCAGTTTGAGACGCTTTTGAAATAATTGATAAATTACTGACGGGTGCATTTGACCTGTGGTTGAGCTCCTTCTGATCTTCATTTACCTGATTCAAGTTGGTTTTACATTCCCATAGACTTGTATGCAAATTTGAAGCCTGCCTGATGGGAACGAAAGTCTGTTGACATAGGCCCTAAATTTCTTTTTATACTTGTGTGCATTTCTCTTACCTTTTTGAACAGACTTTAATTCTTGTTCAATATTAGACTCTTTCCTTTCTGCAACTCCTGTCTGTTGGTGTCCCACAATGCTTCCTCCTTGAACCCTATCTGCACCCGTGATAATGGCAAGCTTACTAGTTCAATTGGGTCCTAACATTCAATTTATACAGACACTATTCAGATTTATCTCTCAGCTTCCAATCTTGCTTCTTTTTTATCTTCTTAATTCTTAATAATCTACATGCTATCACATCTTTCCTGTCTTCTCATTTCCTGAGATGTAAAACATAACTTGCCATTTCTTTGCTGCCTCAGTCAGCTTCAATATCTGAATTGCTGTTGATAACATCCCAATAACTATAGTTAATGAAGCTTATTGCTTAAGGATAAAATGTTAATTCTGTGGTCCAATTTAAAATTTCCATTATCACAATAACCACCTCCTAGTATCTCCAACCTAAAAGCATTTGCTGCTTCTGCCCTGTGAATGGCACACCTACAAATCTAGAACATATCCTTAATTGATAGTAACACCCTTCTGTTTGACTTACCAATGACTTACCTACTCCAATCCATCCTAAACTCTTCTCCTCAATTCATCTGGTTCTCTTCCTTTTCCTCAGTTGGTACAAGTCTCTGTGAGTGCCTCCATTGGCCGCCATTTACACAGTAAACAGAGAATACATATTAGACTTCAATCTCTACCTACAAACCTCTCTTTAAACCGGCCTCTCCAAACATTTTCCGAATCACAACCACTGTTGTGCATTTCACCACCCTTTCTTCTTCGCTCTTTTAATGTCTTCGTTCTCAGGACTTTGGACAACCCTCACCTCTTCTCTAGATAAAAAGGCGCTCAGGGAGATCTCATGTTACACAAATAGTTATTAATAATCAGCGGAGTATGAGTCCACAAAAAGTTTGTGAGAAGTCTTTATATATTTCAGAATGTCCACTGATGATAATTAACCACTTGCCGACCACCCCGCGCAGATTTACTGTGGCAGGGTGTTTCGGCTGCACATAATCACGTAGATCTACGTGATTATGTGCATGTGGTCTCAGCAGAGTGCCGCCGGAGCCATGCTCCTGCTGTGATTGGACACAGCAGGAGCCAGACTGTGGGAGGAGCGGGCATGATCGCCGCCGGCCTCCCGCGATCTTTGGGGAAACTGACAGAAGAGCCGCCTGCCTATGTAAACAAAGCAGGCGGCTCTTCTGTCAGACAGGCACACAGAAATCGAGCTAAGCTGAAACACCGAACTCTGTGTGCCTTTCACAGAACCCACAGTTAGTAAGCACTTTAGGCATACATTTAATCCCTTGATCACCCCAGTCCAAAAATCTATCCCATAGTTTGTAAATGCTATAACTTTTGCGCAAACCAATTATTATACGCTTTTTTGGATTTTTTTTACCAAAAATTTGTAGCGGAATACAAATTTACCTAACCTGATAAAAAAAAAATAGATTTTTAAATTTTTTTTATTGGGAATGTTTTTTTTCAAATTTGTGGCTCTTTATGTTTATAGCGCAAAATCTAAAAACCGCAAGAAAGCTCTATTTTTGGGGAAAAAAAGGACATCAGTTGTATTTGGGTACAGCGTCGCACGACCGCGCAATTGGTTAAAGTAACGCAGTGCCGAATCGCAAAAAATGGCCTGGTCATTAAGGGGGTAAAATCTTCCGGAGCTGAAGTGTTTAAAGTATAAAAAAAACTTGATAAAGGAGTGCGCATGCTCAGTACGAGCCTCGCGCATGCTCAGAAATGTGTCGTGTCCTGGATCCTCGGTGACGTCACACGCTCCTCCTGCACTGTGTTTCACCTTGTTTTTAACACAGAACCCGGAACGATTAGGATGCTGCCGGCATCTTACATAGTTACATAGTTACATAGTTAGTAAGGTTGAAAAAAGACATCAGTCCATCCAGTTCAACCTATGAATGCGTGTGTGTGTTTGCTTTTAATCGTACATTGTATACCCCTGTATGTTGTGGTCTTTAAGGTGTCCATCTACTAGTTTTTTGAAACTATCGATGCTCCCTGCTGATACGACTGCTTGTGGAAGAGAATTCCACATCCTTACTGCTCTTACAGTGAAGAACCCCTTACGCACTTTAAGGTTAAACCGCCTTTCCTCTAGTTTTAGTGAGTGGCCACGTGTCTTATTGTACCTCCTTTCTCTGAATAGTTTGTTCCTTATGCTCGGGTCACCAGTACAGTATTTGTACATTGATATCATATCCCCCCTCAATCGTCTCTTCTCCAGAGAGAATAGGTTCAGTGCTTGTAGTCTTTCCTCATAGCTGATGTCCTCCATTCCCCTAATTATTTTTGTTGCCCTTCTCTGGACTTTCTCCAGTTCCAGCACATCCTTCCTGAGGACCGGTGCCCAGAACTGGACAGCATACTCCAGATGTGGCCGGACCAGAGTCTTGTAGAGCGGGAGAATAATCTCTTTATTTCTGGAGTGAATCCCCTTTTTTATACATCCCAGTATTCTGTTGGCTTTGCTTGCGGCGGCTTGGCATTGCATGCCACTGCCAAGCTTGTTGTCTACCAGTACCCCCAAGTCCTTTTCCATCCTAGACTCACCCAGAGGTTCCCCCCCTAGTGAGTAGCTTGCTTTCTGGTTTCTGGCACCCAGGTGCATTACTTTAAATTTTTCAACATTAAACCTCATCTGCCATGTAGTTGCCCACCCCGTTATTTTGTTCAGGTCTGCTTGCAAGGTTTCCACATCCTGCATAGAAGATATTGGCATGCCTAATTTAGTATCATCTGCAAATACTGAGATTGTACTAGATATCCCCTCCTCTAGATCATTTATGAATAAAT
Organism: Pelophylax lessonae; assembly: GCF_965119305.1. NCBI lineage: Eukaryota > Metazoa > Chordata > Amphibia > Anura > Ranidae > Pelophylax > Pelophylax lessonae. Next base: position 97,677,774 of record NC_138777.1, on the reverse strand, counting down.
TAAACAGGATTGGTCCCAGGACAGAACCCTGGGGGACCCCACTTTCCACACACGCCCAATCCGAGTACTCCCCATTAATCACCACCCTCTGTACTCTCCCCTGGAGCCAGTTCTCTATCCAGGTACTCAGCTTATGGTCCATACCTACCTTCCTTAGTTTGTACAGTAAGCGTTTGTGGGGAACGGTGTCAAAGGCCTTTGCAAAGTCCAGATACACCACATCCACAGGCTTACCTTTATCTAGGTGGCTGCTCACTTCATCGTAGAAGGTTAATAGATTGGTTTGGCAATCTGTTCCTGTCCTGACCGTGGTCTCTGCATATTCGGATCAGCGTGGCTGCACTCTTCACCTGTAGGAGATCCTTCTATCCTATCTCATGGGCTTTTTATCTACTCTCATCTCCTGAGTTGCCAATTGTCACTGTTGTTTTCTCTGTATACTAAAGTAACACACTTAGATTTGCTTTTCTGTTTTTTGTGTATTTTGGCACTTCACAACCCTTCTCATTGTCAAATGCAGTTTTCAAACCCACTCACAGTCACCGATCCAGCACTATTTATTCTTCCCCTTATTAACGAGGCGCATGCATTCATCTACCTATTTCTACTCTTTGTTTCTTTAGCCCCTTCGCACCGAAGGGTAAAACAAATCCTAATGCCTAAGCCTAATTTTGATACTTTGACATGTGTTAGTAAAACAGTACATATCATCACAACTACTTCGGGCATCCAGGTAGGATATTCCTTGTTTTTTTCAGGACAAAGTGTCTTTTCATTTGGTGGTAAATGGTAATGGATATCTCCTGATTTTTTTTTCATTCTCTAAACATTTTTTTTTTCAATTTAACTGTATATTTCTTGCAACTACCATAATCTACCACCAAAGACCAACCCAAAATAAATTCTCCTGCTCCTGACGATCGCAACGCTACCACATATGTGTATGGTAGCTGTTGTTTGTACCCGTAGTACAGCCCAGAAACAATAGTGTGCATGTTGCTTCTTTTTATCCTGTCTAACACAAACTGACACTCATACTAATTTAAAAAAATCCTGTTGAAAAAATACTGACCTGACCTTTGACCCTGACTTTGACCCAAACACTAACCCTGGAGCTGACCTAGATAAAACCTGGATCTAGGTTTTTTTATTTTATTTTTTTAATTATTATTATTATTAGTGAAATTATTAAATATTAAATCAATAATATTTATTATTCATTATTTTTTTTTTTTTTCTACACACACTTTTTCTTCTATCCCTGCAAAGACAGAGAAAGATGCAATGGGGTTGATTTACTAAAGGCAAATAGACTATGCAATTTGCAAAGTGCAGTTGCTTCAGAGCTTAGTAAATGAGGTAAAGCTTCATATTGCAAAGAATACCCAATCACGTGCAAGGAAAATTTTAAAAACTGCATTTTGCTTGCACTTGATTGGAGGATGGAAGTCAGCAGAGCTTCTGCTCATTTACTAAGCTCTGGAGCAACTGTACATTTTATTTGCCTTTAGTAAATCAACACCAATTCATCTGTCTCATCCATTCACAGAGATAGAAAACCCGGGGGGGGGGGAGGGCTTCATAGTGACTGATCACTGTGATAGCCAATCAGAGGCTATCACAGCGATCAGGTGACCCAGAATCGGCCGATCATTTGAGTGATCCCCTGCCAAAGCTCCTGGCCCCCCCCCACACCGAGTGTCCCCATAGCAAGCCGCTTCCTCTGGGGGCACTCAGACATGCTCACTTCTGAGCCCCACTCTGAATGTTAATAAGACACTGAGGGGTTGATTTACTTAAGGCAAATAGACAGTCCACCTTGCAAAGTGCAGTTGCCCTCTTCATGTACAGTTGCTCCAGAGCTTAGTAATTGCGAAGAATACCCAATCACGTACATGAAGAGAAAGTGGCCGCACACCAAGACGATGACTTGATAGTAGCAAAGATTTATTGTACAAATGTGGATACAAGGTACAAGAGCATGGAAATGGTAGATGCGTTTCACATGACCAACAGCATCCTTGTTCACTACTACTTTGGTAGTGAACAAGCATGCTGTTGGTCTTGTGAAACGCGTCTACTATTTCCAATCTGTTGTACCTTGTATCCAGATTTGTACAATAATAAATCTTTGCTACTATCAAGCCATCCTCTTGGTGTGCGGCCACTTTCATGTTCTTGTTATCCAGTGGCGATCCAAGGTCCAGCACCCACAGCTGATTGTGGATATAGATCCACCTGAGTGGAGTACATCTACCTTTCAATACCCAATTACGTGCAAGGAATATTTTAAAAACTGCTTTTTGCTTGCACTTGATTGAATGATGGAAGGCAGCAGAGTTTCTGCTCGTTTGCTAAACTCTGGAGAAGCTGCACTTGCAGAGTGAAACTGCTCTTTGCAAAGTGCACTGTCTATTTGCCTTTAGTAAATCAACCCCTGAATGTCCATAAGAGCAGAATAAAGTGCAATTATCTAGAACAATCCTTATAACTAAGGTCCTTTATTATTAGAATGATATTTAATTTTTATTATGTCAGTAAAAATGTAAAAGTTGTTAGCAGATTTGTTCTCTTTTATACCCTCTAATCCTATCAGATGCAAATGTTCATACATCCATGAGTTATTGATCTAGAAGAAACAAAGTCTTTTTTTTTTTTTTTTTATTTCATATCTTGTAAATAGGAAAATATTTCAAACGTCTAAATGTTCCTTGGATGAACTTTGTGCTTCTGTTTTAATTTTGTAACCATGTTTATCCTCCTTTTATGTTGAGCTGTTTTTTGTTGTATGCTGCACTGACCATCGTAATCTGCCTTGATATTAAAATTCCACGCGTTTTGGTTGCTATTGTAGTTGTTGCAAGTAAAATCGTCTTTCCTCCAGTCTGAAGTCATGACTTCATATCATGTGTACATCTATGGCGATGACTTAACCCAGAGCGTTTTTCTACAGAAAATGAATAGATTTATATAGGGTTATCATTCTTCTTGTATGTCCCTTTCTTTCTTGCATAAATAAACTTAGCTTTTCCTCATTTCTAAAAAAAAAATCTTCCATTCCACTTAGTTTTTATTTTATGACTCTGAACTCCTTCCAATACTATGAAGGCTTTTTTTTTTGTTTGTTTTTAAAGCATAAATGTACAACATGTTCAATATGAGTAACAACGCACTTCTGGAAGTAGACCAAAAGGTTTATTTTGAAGTGCTGCCCTGCACACAGTGGAATAATATGCCATGGTTAAACAGAAATTAATGGAGCTGTTCACAATGCACATTATGATACATAGCAGTGCTCCTTCCATTGTCAACAGGCATTCGCATTCTGCTTTAGCTCTTACAAATGCAGCTTGAATTTAAAAGGAATATCTGTGGATTTTATTTATTTATTTTCTGTATAAAAAAATTTATTGAATTTGATTTGATAAATATTTAGAAAATTAAGGGAAATTAAAACAAAAAACTGGATTTTTCTTTGCGCATGGATAGATGATTGAATTGATTACAGCTATACTGTATTTACTAACCTAAATTAATGTTCACATTGCAAAGGGAAATTCCTTTCCTGTTCCTTTAGTAAATAAAACCCACTGGGGTTCATTTACCAAAACTGGAGGGTGCAAAATCTGGTGCAGCTCTGCATAGAAACCAAAGCTTAATTGAACAAGCAGAAGTTAGAAGATGATTTGCTACCATGCACAGCTGCAGCAGATTTTGCACTCTCCACTTTTAGCGAATTAACCGCATTGCGTTGTATTTTTTGTCTATGGCTTGGAGTTTATTTGTATGATTTATTGATTGATGCACAATGCTGCATAATAATTTGCTGCTTAAAAAAATAAATAATAGCAATGACAAGTATAACAAATGTACAAGCTTCAGTGAACTGCCCTGTTTCCCTGAAAATAAGCCCCTACCCCGAAAATAAGACCTAGCGTTAATTTTGGGGATGGCTGCATTATAAACCCTACCCGAAAATAAGACCTAGTGTTAATTTTGGGGATAGCTGCATTATAAACCCTAACCGAAAATAAGACCTAGTGTTAATTTTGGGGATGGCTGCATTATAAGCCCTACCCCGAAAATAAGCCCTAGGTAAAGTCAATGTAAAAACATGTAATCTGTTTTGTAAAAAGATTATATAATGTGTAGTGTATCTCCTTTTGTAACTTTATTGTGGAAAATACCTTATTTACAGTGCCGCTGGGCGCTCACATGACCCATCGTAGATCTTCTCCTCTCCTCCCAGTTGATGTCAGCGGCCCCTTACTCTGCAATGCTCAAAGCGGGGAAAAAGAGCTCTGGTGGGTCACGTGAGCGCCTAGCGGCGCTGTAAATAAGGTATTTTCCACTATAAAGTTACAACAGGAGACACAATGCACATTATATAATCTTTTTACAAAACGGAAATGCCTTTTAACCAAGATTTATTTTTGTGATTACAGCATGTCCTAATGCTGACTCCTGAGCTGACAGGGGGAGAGAAGACAGGGGACACAGGAACTTTTTAAAAAACATTTTTATTGTTTTAGTCCAGGTTTTTTAAAACAAAGAGAGGGGTAAATGACACGGTACAAGCACTGTGCTGTCAATCATGCCTTAAGGATCGGGATTTTTTTTTGTTAGGGTTACAATTACTTTAAGATCGTCATGATGACATGACTGTTTTTGAATAAATGTAAATAAATAAGACATCCCCTAAAAATAAGCCCTAGTGTGTTTTTTGTAGCCAAAATTAATATAAAACCCGGTCTTATTTTCCAGGAAACACGGTATGTTAAGTACCGGTTCACATATATGCGATGCGGGAACCCTGTGAATCCACTGCGGGTTCCCGCATCACATTTAACTCACAGGCAGTTCACACTGCCATATATGAATTGCTGGGGGTGTCAATACAAAGTTAACAACACCCCCAGGTCAGTTCGCATATCGCAGTGCGAACTGTCAGTTCGGACATGAATCAGATTGCATAGGTGTGAACACCCATGCGATCTGATTCTGGTGTGGACCAAAAAAAGGGTCCTGTGCGAGTTGTGTCCGAATGCAATGCAAATTCAGCCATACAATCTGTATGGCTGAATTTGCATCGCACAGACATCACATGTAATTTGCAGTGCTTAGCAGTGTGCTCCGAATCACATGCGATGTCTGTCATCGCACATACAGTATGTGAACTGGCACTTACAGTAGTTATCATAACTGTTGCTCTTTGTTTTGCAATTGCTTTTTTTTTTTTCCAATATTTATTTATTTTCTGACTATCCAGGTAAAAACAGTAAAATTACCAGCAATATATTTAATCCAGTTTACTAGAGGTAACTGACATCACTGAAGCTCAACAAGTTGCAATGAAATGGCATCTTGTAATCCTATTTAGTTTATTATGAAAATGCCCCACAAATGGTATACTGTAGTGTAAGCCTTTCCCGTCAGTCAATATACTTTATAGAGCATGCAGCATGGCTTACATGTGTCAATGTTTACTATGACTATAATGACTATAATTGTGTTTCTTTCTATTTGCTCTAAACATAACAATGTGGTTCATAGGACAGTGCACACCCTTGATAGACAATGTGTAATGGGTTTATACTAGAATAAAGATATACATGAAAACCTTTTACTTACATCAATTCAAGACTGCAATGAATGTATTGTTCAACGAATTATGCATTGTAAAAGCATAAACCAAAAAGCAAGTAAGAAAAGTGCATTTTAACCGGTTCCCGACCGCCCGCCGCCTTTTTACTGTGGCAGTGCGGCTCTCCTGCGCAAACCAACGTAGACCTACGTCGGTCACGCGCCTGCAGCTAGGGGGTGAAAGCGCACGCTCCCGCCCCCACTCGGCAGCAGGGAAGCCGATGCACGGGGCAGGCGGCTCCGATAGTCGCATGACACCCACGATCGTTCCCCGCTGAGAGATAAGAACGGGCAGCTGTTGTAAACACAGCCGACCGTTCTTCTCTCTGCAATGATCACAGAGCGCCTGTGATGCTGCTATATAGGAACACAGGTTTCTGTGATCATTTCACAAGCCACACACCCCCACAGTTAGAAACACGCCCCTAGGTACACATTTAACCCCTTGATCCCTTACTGCATTAACCCCTTCCCTGCCAGTGTCATTATTACAGTAACGGTGCATATTTTTAGAGCACTGATTACTGTAGTAATGTTACTGGTCCCCCTAAAAAAGTGTCAAAAATGTCAGTCAGGGGTCCAATCTGTCTGCCGCAATGTCGCAGTCCCGCAAAAAATCGAAGATCGCCGCCATTGCTAGTAAAAAACAATAAAAATTACATAAATCTTTCCCATAGTTAGTAGATGCGATAACTTTTGCGCAGACCAATCAAAATACGCAATTTTTTTTCCCACCAAAAGTATGTAGCAGAAAACAAATTGGCCTAAAATGTTAAAAAATGTTGACAGAAAGTGAAAAATTGTTTTTTTTTTTTCAGAATTATCACACTTTTTTGTTTATAGCGCAAAAAATAAAAATCGCACAGGTGATCAAGTACCGCCAAAAGAAAGCTCTATTTGTGGGAAAAAAAGGACATCAATTTTATTTGGGTACAGCATCGCACGACTGCGCAGTTGTCCATTAAAGTAACGCAGTGCCGAATCGCAAAATATGGCCTGGCCATTAAGGGGGGGGGGGGGGAAATCTTCCGGTCCAGAAGTGGTTAAACATTGAAATAACATTTTTTTCTAAGATGTTAAAGGACTGAACTAAAAATACAGACAGAAATTTGCCTGCAATCATTTCCACTGGAATGTACTGATTTGTTTGCAGGGCAGCATAAAGGTTGCTATTCTATTATTTAATAATGTCAAGAGCTTCATAAAGGTAAAGGTTTAGATATGAGATACTCATTAATGGTGCACCTACGGCTATACCAATTGCCTCTATGGCTTTTTTCTGGCCAGAGTGGGAGAAAGCCCAAACTAGGACTGCTCCCATCAGAATCCTTTTTGTGTGACCAGGCAGTAAAAATATGCATTCAATTCCTACTTAATTATAATTGTAATAATGATTGCAAATAACTCAGAAGTATCTAGCAATATTAGTACAGTGTGATCAACACTTGAGGGTGTAGACAGTGTATTGATCACAACACAGCAACCCACCTCCCAGGGCCTGGTTGTCAGCCAGGAAGGTGGGGGGTCACTCAATACTGAGCTGAGGGCATATCCAGGGTTTTGAATTGATTTGGTCAGCTACAATTAATATGTCTCGGACACCATGCTTAGTTTAAAACACGGTATAGCAAAATAAAAATATTCAGCCATTTACAGTGTTTTTTCAATATACAGAAAAGTATACAGTTACAGTTCATAGGATAGAATCATGTGTGTACATATATATATATATATATATATATCTATATATATATAGATATATATAGATATATATATATAGATAGATAGATATATAGATATATATATATAGTGGTTATAAAGAAGAATCACCCCCTTTAAAATAATTAAATTTTGTTACTTTGCAGCCTGAAATGCAGATAGACACAGTTTTCATTTTATCCAGCTGTAATTACTAGTGCAACTTATAAGATCCAAGTGAAACACCAACAAGTCGGAAGAAAATCGATAAAAAATTCAAAAACAAAATGACTGAGTTGGAAAAAGGATCACCCCACTTATGTCAGTATTTTGTTGAACCATTTTTTGCTTTATATACAGCCTTTAGTCTGTTTAGATGTGTCACTACTAATGTTGCACATCTAGACTTTGCTATATCTGCTCACTCTTCTTTGCAGAACTGCTCAAGTTCAGTTAAATTTGATGGTGATCATTTGTGGACTGCAGTCTTCAAGTCACAGATTTTCAATGTGGTTTAAGTCTGGGCTCTGACTAGACCATGCAAGGACCTTCATCTTTTTCTCTTCAACCACTGTGTGGTCATTTTTGCTGTGTGCTTTGGGTCTTTGTCATGTTAGAAGGTAAACCTTCTTCCCTTTGACAACTTTCTGGCAGAGGGCAGCATATTTTCCTCAAGAATTTGATTGTATTTTGCCCCATCCAATTTTCTTCTATCCTGACAAATGTTCCGGTCTCTGCTGCAGAGAAACACCCCCATAACAGGATATTAACACCCTCATGCTTTACTGTAGGAATGGTGTTATTTGGATGGTGAGCTGTATTGGGTTTCCATCAGAAATATCCTTTGGTGTTGAGGCCAAATAATTAAATTTTAGCCTCATCTGACCATAACACATTTTTCCATGTGGCCTCAGAATCTTCAAGGTGCATTTAAGGTGGTCAGATGAGACTAAAAATGAATGAAAAAATTAATCATGAATGGCCTCCTTTGAATTGTAAAACCAACATATGCATTTTGTTTTATTTATATGTATAAGCCCTTTTCTTTTGTGGTTGAGCAAAATGGTAATCCTGAACATCAAACTGACATTTTGAGCCACCCGCTTCCATGTACGTGTTTCTGTATGTAGATTTGGTACCGAAGATAAAGTGAAGTTACTTGACATATGTAAATCATTTATACATAACAATGGTTTATTAATAATAACTGCAGAAGTATGCTCAGCAAGAATGCTATTGAACATTATCAGAGCTATCACACATCCTAGATTTCATATGAACAATTTCATAACTTGCCTTTCTGATGCAATTTAAATGGAAAGTTAGTCAAGGGCCACCCAACATCATTGTCATTCAGTTTTAACTAAAATATAATGGCAATACTGTAAAAAATCCTTAGAACTTAACACTGTCTATGTTATAAGCTACACAGATGAAAATACGTTGCTCATGCTTTTTAAATTGCTAGCAATTAACTCCTTAAGGCTCCATGTACACGGGACGTTAGAAAAAACGTCCTGCAAAGCTATTTCTGACGCTGGGAAAAAGCAGCTGTTAAACGTGCTTTCAGTAGCTTTTTCCATTTGCGTTATTGCACGTTTGGCCACGTTGCTCTTAGCTGCGTTTTTCTGCCTCCATTCAAAATCAATGGTTCCCTATGGGAGTCTATTGATTTGAATGGAAGTCGCACCGCAAGTCGGATCCGACTTGCGGCGCGACCTGCACTGTGAGAATCTTGAGGGGGAACTCCACGCCAAAAATGAGAAAAAAACTGCGTGGGGGTCCCCCCCAGGTTCCAAACCAGGCCCTTCGGGTCCGGTATGGAATTTGAGGGTAGCCCCACGCCGAAAAAACGGCGTGGGGTCCCCCCCAAAATCCATACCAGACCCTTATCCGAGCATGCAGCCCAGCAGGCCAGGAAAGGGGAGGGGACGAGCGAGCGGCCCCACCCCCCCTGGACCACACCAGGCCACATGCCCTCAACATGGGGGGGTGTTGGTGCTTTGGGGCAGGGGGAGCGCTGCACCCCCCACCTCAAAGCACCTTGCCCCCATGTTGATGAGGACAAGGGCCTCATCCCCACAACCCTGGCCGGTGGTTGTGGGGGTCTGTGGGCAAGGGGGCCCCCCAGATCCCGCACCCCCTCCCTATGTGAATGGGTATGGGGTACACTGTACCCCTACTCATTCACCACATAAAAGGCAGTGTATGGAAATAACGACAGGAGATGTTTTGGAAAGTTTATTAAAAATCTTCATCCGGCTCTTCTTGTCTTCTCCTCTCCGGGGGTCTTCTGCTCTTTTGCTGTCCGCTCCTCTCCAGGGTCTTCTGCTCTTTTGCTGTCCGCCCTTCTGCTGTCCTCTCTTCTTTTCTTCTCCTCTCCGGTCTTCTGCTCTTTTGCTGTCGGCTCTTCTTCTTCCTCTGGTCCTCCTCCTCCGACGTCTCCGGTAATTATGCCGGTCTCCGGTCTCTGCAGCTTATTATATAGCCATTAGGGGCGTGGCCCCTGATGACGTCATCGGGAGGCCCCACCCCCTCATGTCACAGATGATGTCATCTGTGACATGAGGGGGCGGGGCCTCCCAATGACGTCATCAGGGGCCACACCCCTAATGGCTATATAATAAGCTGCAGAGACCGGAGACCGGCATAATCACCGGAGACGTCGTCGGAGGAGGACCAGAGGAAGAAGAAGAGCCGACAGCAAAAGAGCAGAAGACCGGAGAGGGGGGACCCCACGCTGTTTTTTCGGCGTGGGGCTACCCTCAAATTCCATACCGGACCCGAAGGGCCTGGTTTGGAACCTGGGGGGGGACCCCCATGCAGTTTTTTTCCTATTTTTGGCGGAGTTCCCCCCTCAAGATTCTCACAGTGCAGGTCGCGCCGCAAGTCAGATCCGACTTGCGGTGCAACTTCCATTCAAATCAATAGGCTCCCATAGGGAACCATTGATTTTGAATGGAAGAAAAAAAACGTATAACGTGGCTGAACGTAGGTTCATCACGTTCAGTCACGTTTAGTCACGTTCGGCCGCGTTTCAGCGTTTGAAACGCCGGGAAACACACGTTCGAACGCAAATAATTGCGTTCTAAAAAAAGTCCCTGAACGCAACTGCCTGCAAATGACTGTAAACGACCATGTGTACATGGACAGATAAGATAACATGGAGCTGCGTTCAGGGGCTTCTAAAAAAAATGCCCAACTGCTCCTAAACGGCCATTTCCAGCGCCCCGTGTACATGGAGCCTTAAATGGGTTCTAAAGGCTTAAGGTGTTTTATCTTAATGCATTCTATGCATTAAGGTAATAAAAAACTTCTGTTGACAGCAATGTGCATGAGAGCAGTGGCTCCCCTGGGTCTCTCTCACTTCAATGGGTTCTGCTGCTGTCAATCACACCCGGTGAACCAATGAGGAGTGAATGGGGGCAGGGCCAGGCCACGCTCTGTGTGTGAATGGTCACGCAGAGCGCAGTTTGGAGCGAGCCTGCTCGAGTGCCTTCATAGCAAGAGGCTTGCTATTGGGGGCAGTCAGCAGGGGGGAGCAGGCAGGACCGCCAGTAGGAGACCCAAAAAGAAGAGTATCAGGGCTGCTGTGTGCAAAACCATAAAAAAAAAAAATGTAATATTTCCTTTAGAATCACTTAAAAGTGGTTTCTAATGTTTGTACCTATGGTTAAGCCTATAATAAGGCTTACCTATGGGTACTGTAATCATAAATTTGCACAGTTTAGAAGATATTTACTGTGCCATAATTGGCAAATTCGCTCTGAAGAAACGGCTGTTTCTACAAAGCCTTGTGCCGTGACCGGCGGCTCCTGCGTGCATGCACGGGAGTGACATCACGTGGCTCCAGTCGGTAACACAGCTGGAGTCCTCAGGCCCGGAAGGCAGACGGACGAAGATGGATGCAGCCTCCAGCGGGGATGACGAGGACTTCATTTGCAGGTAAGTGTCACATAATATGCTAGTATGCAATGCATACTAGCACAAGATGCCTTTACTTTGCAGGTAAAAAAAAGCAGACATTACTTTCACTTTAAGTAGAGACTAATCTATAAACAAATAGAATAAATAGAAACACAATAGCAATTAAAATGTCATATGTACAAAGCTCCAGTTGTATATCACTGATCACTACAGCAAACTACTACATGATACTTGTGCAGTTCATACTATGCCAAGTTATTTATTCTATCTGGTTACTGATCAGTTGCTACTTCTAACAATTAGTTGCTAGTGATAATTGCTAGTAATTTCAGTAGCATGGTTGACCTACCAAAAGCCATTGGCGGTACACTGCAGGTCTGCAATTTTATGATATACATGGGTTATTGGACTCAATTTTATAACTGGACTCTGGACTTGATGTGAAACACAGTGGTTGGCATTGCTCTCTCAAGTGGACACTAAAGGAAAAATTGCCTCTTTGCTCGTTGATTAAAAGTGGACTTTATGTTGGGATACAGCAATCATTTTGAAGAAAGCAGTACCTGCTTTAATAATTTTGTACATTTATGTTTACCTTTCACCATTGTGAAATACTGTATGCGCTGTTGCCAATATTTAAAACAAATTCCAGTTACCCTTTGCCTTGCAACTCTACATTTGTAATTGTAACACAATGCAAATTGTTTATCCTATAAGGGTCATAGGAAATCGCAGATGAAAATTTAGGAAACGCCAATTCAAGTAAATTTAGGACAGGAGGCCATTTTGTAGAATAATGTTTTTATGTGCTCTTTTAATGTTACTGTATGTACAACATTCTGATAATAACACTTATTTCTGAAAATAACACAACATTGAAAGAAAGGAAGAATATGCACTGTGATGGGATCTAAGTGCATCATACTGTTTTAAATAGCTTAATTAAAGTAACATAATAGCAACTTATAAATTGTAAACAAGATGTCACCATTGTGGGTATGGAGTCATTGTCAAGGACAGATGAACAAACCCTAAAGCTTCAAGATTTCAGGATAGATGATCTTTATATGCACCCACCACGAGTTGAAATACAGCACAAAAGAAGTACAGCAGTGACACTGAATATGTGCAGTTATAGTGGCCTTATCTACACCTATCTAGTGACTTAAATAGATTGGCACCACAAGGAGAAAACACTTCAAAAGAAAAACTATAAATGAAGAGCTAAGGGTTCAACAATTTAAACATTTTCAGGAGTTTTGAACTCTGGATTACAGTAGCAGGGAGAGGCCAAGAACACCAATAAAGCTTTGAAGTGCATTAGAGAGAACGGTAAGATGAGCCAAATCCAGAAGGTCACAACAGGTAATCAAAGCCAATGAACATAGTAAGAGAGGCAGAACCAGGAAACAGGAATAAACAAACTAAGAATACATAAAACAGGCAGATACGAAACCGGAATAACAGAAATAGGTCAAAATAGCTATACAACAGCAAACCTGGCTCTAAAAAAGAAGAAATATTTAGAAATCCCAAATACATGACCAAAATTGGGCCTAGATTGGCCACCTTTCCTTTCAAGGTTGTTACTCTCAAAGGGACCCTGAAGTCCTGATGGGCAGGATGGGGGAGGATACTTCACGGCACTGCTTATCATTTATACCTTCTTTTTTGATAAACTAAAAAATAATCAACAGTTTACAGAGGAATTCCGGACTGGTATACAATAAAACACATTTAATTCAGCTACATAGGTATTAAAAATGTTGGATTTATTTTAGAATGCTGGTAATGTTAATATTTAACATCTTTTTCCTACAATCCCCTGCAAAGCAAATAACAAGCAAAAGAGGGAGGTTATGCGCTGTGAGCCAGTCAGTCAGGCGTTGCACAGTAGTATCACGTTTTCTGTAGCAGAACAGACGGGGAACAGGCTAGCTTTGGTAGGACATAGTGGTGGATATACAATGTAGCAGGTGTGTGTCAATTACCAGTGTGGCTAAAATGAAATATTTTGGTAGGTAAAATAGGTAAAGGAGACCCAGGGACATAACTACAGGGGTTGCAGGGGTTACAATTGCAACCGGGCCCCATGCTCCAGGGGCATGTGCGACTCCCCTGTACACCTGGAGAGGAGGGACAGCGGGGGCAGCATGTAGAGAAATCACTGTCCTCCTTTTTTCCTCCTTTAGCTGCAGGAGGAAAATGGAGGAGATGGTTTCTTCTATATGCTGCCCCGGCCACTCTTCCTATCCAGTTCACTTGTGTACTGCTGCCTCTGGGCTCCTGTGTGCTCCCCTGGCCCACCCCCCTACTGTGCTCCCTCCCCTCTCCTGCCGGCTACTGCAGGGGATGTGTCACAATAGAGAACCAGGAAGGGGTCGGTAAATATGTAATTTACCAGCTCCTTCCTTTTCTGAATGGACAGAGTCATAGTCAGTGACATTGTAAAAAAAAAAAAATTATAAAAAATAATACAATTAAAATACCAAAAAATAAAAATGACTGACACCAGTGGTTGAACTTCCAGGATCGCAAAGGTCACACTTGCGACTGGGCCCTAGCATACCCCCACCGTGGGGAGGCCCCAAGATGACAGGAAGGGGGCCTACTGCAGAATTTGTGAAAGGGTCCCAATGCGGGACCGTAATAAAGGGGCCCCGCAACAAGAGTAAAGGGCCCCAGGATCAGTGGGAAGAGCCCCAGGCTTGAACGGAAGGGCCCCGGCCAGGGGTCAGGAGGGCCCTTCGTGGTTTCTTGCACCGGGGCCCTGAAGGCTCTAGTTACGCCTCTGAGGAGACCTATAGTTACAGCATACACTTTCCTTCTACAACACCAGCACTGTAATACAAACAACAGATATATTTGACAATCCAATATAAGCCTACTTGAAAAAACTCTTTTCCTATTGTGAATGCTGCCTGTCTGCTGGTCATCTCTTGCCACAGCTAGATTCCCTGCATGCTTTGCAGCTTCTCCTCTACTTATCCCTTTGGTTTACTTTCAAATTATAAGGACTACATATCCCATGGTACCTTACTGCCTGCAATCAGGAGTGATGGGGCGTGTTTCCTGTGCTGTCTCCACCTCACGAAACACCTCTCTGCTCCTCTGTAGTTTAAAAGGCAGGCTCTGTGAAATGGGTGACACATGAGTGTCTTCTCACAGGGTGTAATGAATATGTGTCACAGAATTTAAGGGTGTAAATGTGTGGAGATCTTCACAAAGTAAGTTTACAGATTTATCAGGATCATTCAGATTCATAGGCATAACCAAGACATAATTTAAATTCAATGTGGAAATTAATATGTGATATTCAATTTTGACCACAGATACATTTGAAAATTTGTATCTCAATGGTAGTTTGCCTGAATTTCTGTTTTAACACACTTAATGTGATTTAGTCTGTTGATACTGGATGTTAGTATGTTGGTAAGAACAGAAATTGGAGCCATCAGGGTAGCCGTAGTGGTGAGATGGGAAAAGGTTTAAATGAAAAGCTGTAATTACAACCGTATCGTACTGAAATCATGCAGGAATCCCAACCCCTCCCATTCATAAAAATGCATTGTTTCAAATGTTTCATTTATACAGACCCAATATGTGCAGACAGCTCGATCACTTGCTGATTAAAACACAATCCACAGGCAGCTTTACTCATCAATAAGACACAGAATTTAAATTTACAGATGTTTTTTCCAATCTTTTGAAATGTAAGAAGACAATGGCTTTCCTAAGCCTTGTCTCTGCTTGAAAAGTAGAATTAAACTGAGAAGTAGTGTGAGGCAGGAAGTGTCTAGCTAGGGGCTGTACTATCTAAAACCAGCCAGGAGGGGGAACAGAAAAAAACATATCAACAGCACAAAAATAAACAGGCTGTGGCAGCACACTGGTTAAGTAACACCATAATAAAAAAATAAAAAAAATGAATATATTAGAAACCTTAAAATAGGCCCCAAACATTACTTTTAGGCACCAATAATTGTCAAACCTAAAGAATAAAATGATAAAGATCCCAAAAATAAAATGGCCAAATTATATATATCGCAAATATAATATACAGTTATCCTAATGTATTGTTATCCTGAAAAGAAAGGTGTAGTGGTTTTGTATATATTTCTTTACTCAAGATTAGGGTTGAGCGAACACGGACTGTATTGTTCGGGATCGTACCGGACTTTTGGGTTTTCAGTACCCGGACCCGAACATTTTATTGTATATTCGGGATACAGTCCGTTGTTCGGTTGTTTTGGCATGGTTTTAATGGCGCGGTTTCAACAGCTGCAGGACAGCCAATCAACAAGCGTTTAACTAGTGTGCCCTTAGAAGCCATCACAGCCATGCCTACTAATGTATTATGGGAGTGTGGTTCCTGCGCTATCGTGGATTCTCTACTAACCACCCTAATGCTGCGTCACATAAACTGATACTATAAAACAGTCACAGACATACAAGTTATGGGGGAGTGTGATGCTCTTCAGGGGTATTGTGAATATTATATAAAGTGCTTCTGTGTAACTATCCACCTATTTCATCAATTGTATATACCAAAATTATTATTCTAAAGTGCTGTTACATATGTTTCATTCCAAAATTAATAAATTCATCACTAGTTCATATAAATATAAAGTGCTTGTGTAGATATCCCATTCAGATATTATTATTACGCCTGTATTATTAAACCGGGATTGGTGGAACATTCCCTGAGGAAGTCACGTGATACCGTGACGCAACGCGTAGGAACCCGGAACCCGGAAGTGACGTGCGGTACGGGACAGAGCTCCCACGGCGGTCTATTTCATACAGGAGAAAGTGATTTTAAATGTAAGTCTGCTATTTTTTATATTAAATAAATGCTAAAATACTACACAATGATGGCCCCATTGCTTTAATGAGCCCCAAGGAGGAGATACACAACTAAGAGGTCACATTCAAAGGAAGGTATTAAAGGTCCCCATAGACATCACAACATCAGGAAGGAACTAACGGATCCCTGGGAGGAGATTGTGGCTCTCAGAAACCACTCTGGAATAGAGGAAGGAGAGGAACTTCCACCAATCCCGGTTTAATAATACATTAATATACATAATATTGTCTTCTTTGAGGTGAGAATATAGCACACCTAGAAGTGAAATCCCTGAACAAGGTTCACACCAAGGAGATTAAAGGTGGAGGAAAAGAAATTGCACGATCAAATCACCATTATCTATTTATCCGTATATATAAATATTTTTTTGATTTGTTATAACCAGATAAAATTAGGAATTGTCTGGTGCACTATCGGGATTGGACACTTATTGTTACACTTATTTGTTTTTTGCACATGTGATATATATATAATTTTTTCTACTGTTGATGAGATATTTATATTGGCACTGGATGCACAGAGCACTTTATTTTTATAAGAAGCACTTATTCACTTTCTGGCAATAATAATATCTGAATGGGATATCTACACAAGCACTTTATATTTATATGAACTAGTGATGAATTGATTAATTTTGGAATGAAACATATGTAATCGCACTTTTGAATAATAATATTGGTATATACAATTAATGAAATAGGTGGATAGTTACACAGAAGCACTTTATATAATATTCACAATACCCCTGAAGCGCATCACACTCCCCCATAACTTACATGCCTACTAATTGCATGGCTGTGATTGGCCAGTGCAGCATGTGACCAAGCCTCTATATAAGCTGGAGTCACGTAGCGCCGCACGTCACTCTTCTCTAAGTATTGTAGGGGCAGGTTCCTGCTGCTGCTTATTTGAGGGAGAGATAGGAGATTATTGTATGGGCAGGCTGGAGATTGCTTTCAGGGAAAGAATAGGACACAGGACAGAAGAATGTTCTTTAATCAGACAGTGATCTACATCGATTTTATTGTGTGGGGGTGCAGTGCACGATCTTTTTGCCCTGACCTGAGCCCAGTGAGGAGAAGGGAGAAAAAAAAACAACTTTTATCAGTCTGTTAGGTGGGCGGCGTGCGGCGTGCAGCGGACATTTAATGCAAGCTCAGTGCATATGTGTCTGCTTAATCTGGATTTTTTTTTTTTTAAAAAAAAACGTTTTTTCCTTCATACTTTACACTGCTGTTCTAATCTGCTATTCAAAAATCACCAATTTAAGGGAAAAATAATTATTTTTCAGTTTTTTATTCATACTTCACTGTGACATACAGCGTTTAGACACTGCTGTGTTCTAATCTGCTATTCCAAAATCACCAATTTGAGGGAAAAATAATTATTTTTCAGGTTTTTATTCATACTTTACTGTGACATACAGCGTTTAGACACAGTGCTGTTCTAATCTGCTATTCAAAAATCACCAACTTAACCACTTGCCGACTGCCTAACGTAGATCTACGTCGGCAGTCAGCCCCTCACAGGCAAAGCGACGTAGGTCTACGTCGCTAGCCTGTGAGGGTCTAGGGAGAGAGCGCGCGCCGCCGGAGGCGCTCTCCCGATCCCGCACGGTCACGGACCCCCCCCCCCCGCGCGTGTGACCGGCGGACCCGATGTCGGGGGAGAGGGAGAAAGTCAGGCGGCTTGTGTAAACAAGCTGCCTGTCATTCTCCCCTGTGTATGAAGGATGATCATACGGTTCTACTATGTAGAACCGTTGATCACTGTTCATACATCTGAAGCCACAGCCAATCACAGTAGAAAGCACGCCCCTAGGGACACACATAGCCCCTCCCTTTCAAAAAAAAGTTAACCCCTTCACTGCCAGTGTATTTTTACAGTAACAGTGCATATGAATAGCACTGATTACTGTAGAAATGTCACTGGTAACCCCAAAAGTGTCAAAAATGTCAGTCAAGGGTCCGATCTGTCCTCCGCAATGTCGCAGTACCGCAAAAAAAATCGCAGATCGCTGCCATTACCCGTTAAAAAAAAAAACAACAAAAATGACAAAAATCTTTCCCTTTGTTAGTAAACGCGATAACTTTTGCGCAAACCAATCAAAATACGCTTTTTGTGATTTTTTTTTACCAAACATAGGTAGCATAAAACAAATTGGCCGAAAATGTTAAAACATTTTGATTTTTACATTTTTTTTGGGGGGAATTTCATATAAAAAAATGTGAAAAATATTGCTATTTTTGCAAAATTTACGCTCTTTTTTTGTTTATAGCGCATGATCAAAAAATCGCACAGGTGATCAAATACCACCAAAAGAAAGCTCTGTTGTGGGAAAAAAAAGGATGCCAAATTTGTTTAGATACAGCGTCGCACGACCGCGCAATTGTCCGTTAAAGTCACGCAGTGCCGAATCGCAAAATACCCCCTGGTCAGGAAGGGGGTAAAATCTTCCGGGGCTTAAGTGGTTAAAGGGAAACATTTTTTTTTCTTTTTTTTCCTTTATATGTCACTGTGAGATAAAGCCTTTAGACACTGCTGTGTTCTAATCTGCTCTTCAAAAATCAACAATTAAAGGGAAGAAAAAATAATTTTCACACGTTACTGTGAGATACACCCTTTGGATACTGTTGTTCTATTCCGCTGTGAGAGAGGGCAAACCAAGCCAGAAGGCCATATTCACCCCCTCCCAAGACATTCAGGGATAGGCCCAAGGACCTACACCCTACTAATCATGCAAAATAAAGTGTACCGCCACAATAAAAAACACAAAACTTGAGACACACAACACATAAAAGTGGGGAAAGGGATAGTGGAGAAGTGCAAGGTTAGTGCCACGTTGCAATACTATGGCAGGCCCTTTGGCCAGGAATAAAAAATTCCTCTGGTCCTGACTCCTGACCAAAAGGCCCGGCCCTAGAGGCAGGTGTGAAAAACGTGTGTAGGAAGTGCAGTGTCCTTGGTGCCATACTCATAGTGTTGCCATCCACTGTGAATTATGGCACCCCTGGACTGCCACTCCAGGGGCACATACACCACAGGCTTTTCAGAATCCTGGTCCCTGGCAAGACCAGTGCAGCCCCGTCCCTACCAGAAGGCCTCAGAACTTAGACAGCTTTGGGAGAGCCCGGCCCACAACCAGGGACACATACCTTTCCCAAGGCCAGACTCAACCCAGAAGGGGTAAAAAAGCCCCCCCGCCGCCATCACCATTCCTTACCATATACCATATACATTTCCTTACTTTTCCTTACGTACTATACATGTACTGAATGAAGGGTCTGCCCCCTTCAACTTCTGGGTCTCCAAATTGGGCACATAGCCTGAGCTTACCCTTTATGCCTTGGAGGTGCTGGCCTGCCCTGCAGCCAGTGTATTATCTGAACGTGTATTTAGCACGGCTGGGGGCATTATCACAGACAAACGCAGCCACCTGTCCAGAGCCAATGTGGACAAGCTCATATTTATTAAAATTAACCAGGCATGGATCCCACAGGACTTGTCCGTACCTTGTGCAGAATAGACATGTATACCGGCCTTACCCAGCCATTGTTGTATTTTTGATCTTTCTCACTCTTTTGGGGTGTACCCTAATTTAAAAAGAAATAAAATGAAAAACAAAAACCAGTGTTGGCTACCTTGTCCTCCTCCACCGCCGCTTCCACCTACACCGCCACATCCACCGCCACCTCAACCTCCTACTCCATATGGACCTCGTCCTCCTAGATCAAGATGATTATTTTTTATTTTTATGTTTTTTTTATGTTATTTTAATTTATTTCCCCATCCACATGTGTTTGCAGAGCACTTGCCATGCTCTTAAGAAGATTTTGCTGCCATTTGCAGCCCTCTAGCCCTTTCCATGTTTTTTTTAGAGCCATTTTAGTGCTCAAAAGTTCGGGTCACCATTGACTTCAATAGGGTTCGGGATCGGGGTCAAGTTCGGGTTAAGTCCGGGTCACAAACCCAGACTTTTTTTTCAAGTTGGGCCGAACCCGGACATCCAGGTGTTCTCTCAACTCTACTCATGATGGTCAAGACTGCAGAAAATAGAACCTCTTTTTAGGTTGAATAATAATCATAATTACATATGAATCATTTGTATTCTGCTATTTACCCAGCAGGTGGAGCTTTACAGACCCCAGTAACTCAAGCTGAAACTTACAAACAGAATTGAATGATTCAGTGTAATAGCTCATTTTCCTTTCCCTCCCATCTGCTCTTTGTTGAAAGATCTTGTACAAAGTTTCAGCCAAAGAGTGTATGAAAGTAAGCAGCTTCTGCTGTGCTGTCTCCTTAAAATATGCTTCTTGTTCAGACAGAGAGGTATGAACAAGCTACTTGTACTGAGTAGTTCTGCGCTGGTTGCCAAACATAGATAATTTACATTTGGCACATTTGATTCATTTAGAGACTTGATCCTCCACCAGTCTAGATGATGACAAAGAGATTCTCAAAAGTGATTTCACTATAGTCATCACCAATCCCAATCTGATTCAGAAATACTGCAACCACCCTTAACCTCAAACTTATTTAGAATTTTTAAACTTCACCTAACACCTAAACCTCATCTTAACTTGTTTCTGATGGATGTACACATATATGTGGCCTCGGAAAAGTTGGCTTTAATGTCGATACTAAAGTGTCACAGAAAGCTCCCGATACTTGCGATTGGCAGCTTCTGATCATGTGACTGCTCTGACAGCCCACCTCTCAACATTTAGAGTCTTAAAGGAGTTGTAAAGTTAGAAGGTTTTTTATCTTAATGCATGCATAAATACTCCATCATGCAGTCCTATACCCAAATGAATTGTATATCATTTTCTTGAGACAGATAGAGCTCTCTTTTGGTGGTATTTAATAACCACAGTTTTTTTTTTTAAAAGACTAAAACTTAAAAAAAATGGTTTTCCTGATTTTCTTTTATAATTCATATAAATTAAAAATGCCAGAAGGGAAAGTAGACACCTCAAGGTGACCTCATTTTTGACACATAGGGGTTGATTTACTAAAATCAGAGAGTGCAAAAGTGCAGCTTCCAGGTTTTTTCTTTTTTTTTTTTTTTGTCAAAGCTTAATTAAACAAGCTGAAGTTAGAAGCCGATTGGCTGCCATGTGCAGCTGCACCAGATTTTGCACTTTCCGGGTTTATTATAAATGGCAGTGCAGAAAAAAAAGGATTCAAATATGTATGGGGGTACATAAGTGCTTAGTAGAGTAGAAGAAGGTGAGAACAGATTTTTTATTTCTGTCCACGTTCCTCATTCCCGTCTGGTAAAACTGTCAGCATGACAGCGAGTCTGTAGCTGAAAACCCAAATTCAAGCCTTAAATTGGTGGTAGTCAGAACTACCTAAATTCATCTGTGAGTGCTGTTACCAAAACCATGGCAAAGGCTTGCCTGAATTAGGCACAGGTACTGTTTTTTTTTTTCACGGACACAGATGACACTTGTGTCATCCGCTCCGTATGTCCGCATATCATCCCATCCGTTTGCGGATGATATACGGACATAATGTATGTCTATGGGCATTGCGGATGTCAGCGGATGACACCGCTGACATCCGATTTTGCATCCGTTCCGTTTTTTAAACGGAACAAAAATAGGGTTCTGTTTCGCTACAAAAAACGGAACAGAACTGAAAGTACGAAAATCGGATGTCAGCGGATGACATCCGCAATCCCATAGACATTCATTATGTCCGTATATCACCCGCAAACGGATGGGGTGATTTACGGACATACGGAACGTCCGTGTGAAAGAGCCCTTAATGTTGATTCTCCATTTGGATAGCAAACTTTTTTATGTAGTTGTATGAAAAAATGGTATTACCATTGGATAGAAAGTTAAAGCCCAAATGCAACCAAACTTTTCTATTTTGTTTTAGACTCGGGGTCAGGTTTAAAGCTTCCACCAGGTTATTATCATTGTGTGTTTGCTGAGAAGATTTCCCTTCACTTCCTGTCAGGAGAGGACTCCAATAATAACACAGACAAAAATATATTATTAGTAAAGTGAAGAAGAGTTCTGAGGATGTTTTTATTGTTGTCTTTGCCTTAATGTCCTGATGACAACCACTTCCATTCCTTTCCTGGTAACACAGGAACAGGGAATGACAAAAGAAAATCTCTCTTTCTTAGGCTCCGTCCACACCTAGGTGTCCCGAATCGTGGGCGGAATCTGCCCGCGATTTTGAATCATTACAAATTGTGGGACGCTCTTACTTTTAATGGCACCCCAATTGCAGTGATTTTGCCCATGATCCGGGATGCCTAGGTGTGAATGAAGCTTTAAAGAGATTGTAAAGTTTACATTTTTTTTAAATAACAAACAGGTTTATACTTACCTGCTCTGTACAATGGAATCATACAGAGCGGCTTCTCGGATTCCCCTCTGGTGCTCCTGGCTCCACCCCTCTGGCGAATCCCCCTATAGAAAGATGCTTTCTAGGGGACACTTGTGGTGGTTTGATCATGAGTCACGTTGTCTGCGTCTGTAGACTCAGACAGTGGCACTCAGACCAGCCCCCCAATCCCTTGTCACTGGCCATTGGCTTCCACTGCCTCAGCAAAGCCAATGAGACCAGGAAGTGAGGGGAGAGAAGAACTGCAAACGGGCACAGCACTGCATCGAATGAGGGATCAGGTGAGAAAAAATTGGGTGGAGGGGGGGGGGGATCCCGATGATTTGCTTGATTTTCTAAATGTTAGCTCAGTCAAATCAATGTTTGTTTTTGTCCGCATTGAGACATTTTTTTAAATTGGCTTTAATGTTTTTCTATAGCCACTATTCTCGAAGTGACCTGCTTCATCACTTAGTTATGTATTCTGTGATTTTTCTGCAAATTTCATCACCAGTCTGTTGGGTCAACTGTATATCTGCTGTTTTGTTGATTTATCTTTATGATTAAAGTTTATATAAAATTAGAGCATTCAAAAAAAAACATTGGAATTTTGGGACTTTTTAGGTGCCAAAAATTGAGACGATAATAAAAAACAAATTGTTTTGTTGAAACATAATTTGTTTTAAAATCAAAAGATAAATTAAAAATGAGACATTCACGTTGTCAGCAAATATAGTACAAACACATGCCCCAGAATGAATTACAGATGCCCTCATACACCAATGATATAAATAATAATGTTCTCTTTACTAAGACAGGTAGCTACTTCAACGCGTTTCGCAGTCAGTTTCATTAGGAAGATATACTATTTGAGAACACAAGTCTGCTCAAAAGTGGGTCACAAGACACTCATAGGACCCCCCGGGCAACAGGCTCACCCAAATCCAGTAAAGGGGGTGCAAAGTTTCAGTGGACTTGTTTCTTCCAATGATGAGGGAGGAAGCTGAGAGAGCAGCTGCTTTTGTGCACATTGCTGGATCGAGATAGGGCTCAGGTATGTATAAGGTATGTATAAGGGGAGGCTGGGGGGGGGGGGGTAACTGAACTGAGAAGGTATTTTAACCTTAATGCAGAGAATGCATTAGGGTAAAAAAAAAAAAAAAAACCTTCAGCCTTTAGCACTACTGGACATGATGACTCTCAACAGGGATCTTGTGTCATTTTATGAAACCGTTTAACCTGCATTTGACATACCTAACCTAAATATACCATAAACCAGAACAGAATAGGTAACTCCAATGCAAATATGGTATAAGTTGCAAGAACATCAGGCAGAAACTATTATGAATATATGCAGTAGTTTAAAATAAAGGTGAAATTGTTATACTGTATATAAATGCTATTCAATAGAAACAAAAGTTTTAGGGCAGTCCTTTTACTAGTCTGCAGAAGAATATAATTGAAGTAAGTATGGAATAATGTTATCAGATACCAAACACCCTACTGACCATTTCCACTTTTAACTACACCTTAAAAAATCACGTCCCCATTGTAGCCATAAAATACCGCCCCCATTTGTAGCCGCACCCACAAAATCATGCCCCCATTCTTAACTCAAACCTTTGGTCACAGACTTTAAACAAAAGACAGACATTCATGGTATAAAGAACAAAAACAGATTTCAAAAAAAGAAATACCAAAATATGCATACAAAGTTAGGATGAAAAAACGGCACACACATAGGTATGGAGGTATGGCCAATAAAGTGGAAATAAGAAAATAAGAGGTCAGTAGTATGTAATGCAAAGTTCAGAGGTTAGTAGAAAAAAAGAGGACAGTAGTATTGTCAGAATAATGTATCTTTACAACTTAGTTTAAATGAATCTAATAGAATACACTTAACTATTGTTCATTGTTATACACAGATAAGATTGAAAGAATTGCAAAAAATGTTGGGACCGGCGCTACCACTTATAAACGTGCATGTGCAAAATAGAAAGTGCATATAGTGCTAAAGGTGCACGCAATGAATATAAATATATATATATAAAGTGCTACGTGCTGTTTATGGGCTGTGCCTTGTGTACCATACTGTAAACATCATATGTTATGCATATACTTATACAAATAAAGTGCCGAGTGCTGATATTGCCAAAACCCCGTGTAGTGATTAAGAAATCAAACAAAGTATGGTGTCGGTAGGTGATTCACCGAAAACACCGCTGCTTACCACACTCTTTTGGCCGATGCCTCGACACTTCTTCGGTCACTAAAATAAAGGATAAGCCTCCATTGCGTAGCATATGTTATGTCCAGACAAACAAATGTAGCATCCACTCACAGTTAGGGAGTTCACTATCAGCTTGGAGAGGTGTTCGCCGGACCGCTTCCGCGTTCCACCGGCTCAAACCACCGTTCCCGGAAGTGACGTATAGACGTACGTGAACCACGCCCTACGCGTTTCGTCATACGACGTCATCTGGAGCGTGCCGTCCATCTCTACTCCCGGTCTTTTTATAGGCTGGGATGGCGCCATCTTGGTGTACCTACTTTGCGACCGAACACGGCGGCCATATTGGTATACCTATCCCGTAGCCTAGATAATATTTACTCATCATGTGAACTCCCTTCATGCTGTGTTTGCCGTACTTATAAAACAATAATCTTTATTAAAACGACAAGTACGACTAAACATAAATGACTATTTGTAATTAAAATGAAATTAAAAGTTTGTTAAAATGAAATGTGCTAAAAGTGATGTGTCTGGTTTGATTTGAAGTGATGTGTCACTTGCACAAGCACTCACGTCACTTATGTGGTGGAGTGCCCCTGTAAATTACAGTATGTAGGCCGCACCACCAGACCCCTATTTGTCCGCATTAGGGAGCACGTAAAGAATATCAGAAAAGGGTTTGAGAAACATAGTCTGTCAAGACACTTCAAGTTCCATCATTCCCAAGACCCCACCGTAATGGTTTTTTACGCTATCGACAAAATCAAAAACAACTGGAGAGGAAGTAACAAGAAAATAGATGTGTCAAGGAACGAAACAAAGTGGATATATCAGATGCAGACCCTCCAACCTAAAGGCTTGAATATCGACATAGACTTGAACTGTTTTATTACTGATTTTTAACCTTTTAAGCCTGCGGCCTCCTTTTTGGGTCCCCCCCCTCCCCTTTTGTTGGATCCTCCTTTGACCTTTTATAGTCCTCCTTTTTAGTCCTTCTCCTTTTAATCCTTTTACCCCCCCCCCTTTTATCCTTGATTTTTGATACAAACCTCCCTATAGGCCCTCAATTTGCATGGGGGGTTTTTGGGGTTTTGAGGTTTTTTAAGGATTTTAAGGGTTTTTTAGGATTTTTAAGGATTTTCAAGGAATTTTTAAGGAATTGTTTAGGAAATAGTCCTCCTTTGTATGGAAATTCACGAATCACAGCCTCTTGTCTTTTAAAGATACAGTTTTAAGGACATACTTTTGAGTATATATATAATTTTTTTCCCCTGTATACACATTTTTTATACATATCTTCCCCCTTTTTTTATTATTTTTTTATTATTTTTACCTATTTTGAAATATTTATCGTATATGGTTCCCCATATAACATTTATTGGGTCCTCTGGAAAAACTTAGATCTATAATGGATTGTTACTACATACCCGTTCAGAATAACAAAGTTTTACAAAGACATGGACTTACAGCACAGCGGATGGACTTACTGAGGAATTGCCTTTTAAAAGATTAATCTTGTTTTAAAAAAACAAAAATATTTTTCAGCACGATTTCTATCTCACCGATTAGATTGGTATATGTATGGGCACCTTCTTTATAGTCTAGCACTATTTTGTGTAGACACGTGGGCCCACGAGCTTATATTATATTAAGTACAATTAACACACACCACTAGATCACAATGTCACCACAATAAAATTATTTTGAGTATTTTTATTTGTATCACGGCACCACTGGGTATCGGCTCACTACCGATCAAACCAGACACATCACTTTTAGCACATTTCATTTTAACAAACTTTTAATTTCATTTTAATTACAAATAGTCATTTATGTTTAGTCGTACTTGTCGTTTTAATAAAGATTATTGTTTTATAAGTACGGCAAACACAGCATGAAGGGAGTTCACATGATGAGTAAATATTATCTAGGCTACGGGATAGGTATACCAATATGGCCGCCGTGTTCGGTCGCAAAGTAGGTACACCAAGATGGCGCCATCCCAGCCTATAAAAAGACCGGGAGTAGAGATGGACGGCACGCTCCAGATGACGTCGTATGACGAAACGCGTAGGGCGTGGTTCACGTACGTCTATACGTCACTTCCGGGAGCGGTGGTTTGAGCCGGTGGAACGCGGAAGCGGTCCGGCGAACACCTCTCCAAGCTGATAGTGAACTCCCTAACTGTGAGTGGATGCTACATTTGTTTGTCTGGACATAACATATGCTACGCAATGGAGGCTTATCCTTTATTTTAGTGACCGAAGAAGTGTCGAGGCATCGGCCAAAAGAGTGTGGTAAGCAGCGGTGTTTTCGGTGAATCACCTACCGACACCATACTTTGTTTGATTTCTTAATCACTACACGGGGTTTTGGCAATATCAGCACTCGGCACTTTATTTGTATAAGTATATGCATAACATATGATGTTTACAGTATGGTACACAAGGCACAGCCCATAAACAGCACGTAGCACTTTATATATATATATTTATATTCATTGCGTGCACCTTTAGCACTATATGCACTTTCTATTTTGCACATGCACGTTTATAAGTGGTAGCGCCGGTCCCAACATTTTTTGCAATTCTTTCTATTTTACTACCTCAGAGGTAGGTTGGAGGCAGCTTACACCACCTTTTTAAACCTTTTA
Source organism: Pelophylax lessonae (assembly GCF_965119305.1). NCBI lineage: Eukaryota > Metazoa > Chordata > Amphibia > Anura > Ranidae > Pelophylax > Pelophylax lessonae. The sequence continues at coordinate 97,650,408 of NC_138777.1, read as the reverse complement.
AGCCTGATTCAGTATACGGAAAACTCCATAGCGCTGGTATACATTCCTTTTTTCTACAGATAAGATTATGAGCATGATTGTCATTAGTGTCTGGTATAGTGTCTGGCTTGTAGGATTTATATGACCTAGCCAAGACGCAAACCTTTATACCTTATCTGATGAGATGTAAATAGGGCCTCATTATTTACGACGTAAAGAACTACAAAGATCTTCTGTAGAACTTCAAGACTCTGTAAAGACATCTTGCAAAAGAACATGGACTTTCAATGACCTCATGCAAGATGGATGCTGTACTGTTCAGAATTTCTATATAGAACTGAATATACATGGCTTTTTATAATTCCCTTTTTCTTTTATTTAATCTCCCCAATAATCCTGACAGTATCTAATGCAGAGTTCAGAGGTTAGTAGAAAATAAGAGGTCAGTAGTATGTAATGCAGAGTTCAGAGGTTAGTAGAAAATAAGAGGTCAGTAGTATGTAATGCAGAGTTCAGAGGTTAGTAGAAAATAAGAGGTCAGTAGTATGTAATGCAGAGTTTAGAGTTTCGTAGAAAATAAGAGGTCAGTAGTATGTAATGCAAAGTTTAGAGGTTAGTAGAAAATGAGAGGTCAGTAGTATGTAATGCAGAGTTCAGGGGTTTGTAGAAAATAAGAGGTCAGTAGTATTTAATGCAGGGGTCAGAGTTTAGTAGAAAATAAGAGGTCAGTAGTAACACAGAGTTTGAAGGTCAGTGGTAAGTAATGCAGAGTACATGGGTCAGTAATAAATAGGGCAAAGTTCAGAGATCATTAATGCATAATTCAGAGTTCAGAGGTCAGTAGTAAGTTACACAGAGTTCAGAAAATCAGTAGTAATGAAAAGTTAAATGGTTAGTAGTAAGTAACACAAAGTGCAGAAGTCAGAAGTAAAGCAGAGTTCAGAAGTCAGGAGTAACTAATGCAGAGTTTGGGGATTAGTAGTAAGTAATGAAGCATTTTGAGGTCAGCGGTGAATGATGTAGACTTCAGGGGTCAGTAGTAAGTAATGCAGAGTTCAGAGGTCAGTAGTACGTAATGCAGAGTGCAGGGGTTAGTAGTAAAGTAAGCAGACTGCAAAGGTCAAAAGTAAGTAACAGAGTGCTGGGGTTAGTAGTACAACATAAGTAGTGCAGAATTCAGGGGTCAGTAGTTATTAAGGCAGACTGCGAAGTCCAGGCTTCACACAGTATCTCTCCACCATCACACCTGAAGAGGCCCCTGATAGCAATGCAGGAGCCAGGGGTATCTGCAGCATCACTGCAGCATCACTTATACCAAGTCCCCATCCAAGAGGCAGGCTAGGCACCTAGTAGGGCATGAAGAAAGGGGTGCAACTTGCAGCTGTGTATGGCAGGAGTGGGCTAAGTTGGTGAGATGCATTTCAGGAGATACTATGATCTACTCACTGGGACCTCTGGTTTGTCCAGTACAGCACCCTGCAGTTCCACATACACATGCTTTTGGCTGCAAAGCTGCTATCTTCGACTCACCAATATGGTTGTACTTAAAGTTCTCTATCAGCTTGGCCAGGGTAGTGAAGTGGAGCAGTCAGCCCCCAAAGTGGCAGACATCGGATGTGTATCTGTTTCGGGTGTCAGTACGTTTTTTTGGTGCTGAAGAGAAAAAACCTAACTGAAGTGTGGCTTTCATTGCTCCGCATTAAAAAATGTGGGGACCTTGACAGAGGCATTTGTTTGACAGGGACAGGCCTTTAAAACTGTGGATGAATGGTAACCTTAGCGAAGAGCAGCAGCTCGGGGGTACCAGTATTCACAGAATTTAGTGCATTTGGCCACACTGTTCTTCCTTCAGCGATTTGTGTACTTGGCTAATAAAACAAGGCGCATTAAGTGTGCAGCAAAACCATTTACCTGCTGCCTTGGTTTCTCTTTTTATTTTCAGCCTCACTGGCTGTGGAGCTGTCTGAATTATTCACATAAAAATGTCAGCTTTAGCTATAAGGGGTGAACGCAGCAAGCTTCTTTAAGCAAAACAAATAAGCTTTAAAAGCCAAACATGAGAAGGGAAGACTTGGATGCCATCTGTTGGCTGAAAGAGGGACTACAAAATATTCATATGTGATGTTTCATATTTATATGGCTAAAAGGTAGCAAATTTATATTTTTTTTAGCTCTGACCATAAAAAAAAAAAGGGAACAGAACCACTTTATATTCCCTGGACAATATATACATCCCAAATTACATGACAAGATAAAATTACACACTTGATTTCTACCTCATAAAATGATGCTAGTACTGATGTCCTGCTAAGGATCTGTTCATGAAGAGAACCCTTTGCAGCACTTGCAGGTATAATTTCTCAAAATGTTCTCAATATTAAAAGTTGTTAATTTTTAATTGGTTGCTTCTGTGTTTATTCCAATGCATTAATAATGGAAATAATCCTATGCATATTTTACTTTAATACCTACAGTAACTCTAATTTCTGTAGCAAACCACAAAAGTTTTGGAACTGTCTGTTCCCCTCTCTATATGATCTCCGTGTCTAAAACTCTTCTAGTTTTCTTACTCTTGCCCAGCATTCCACACTGTCCTGCATATTCTCAGCTTATTGTATATCTCTTCCACATTCCCCTCTGTAAAGAACCTGGAGGCCTGTTGTATCTAAGATAGAATCATCTCCATCCCTTCTAATTCTTCTTTAGGAGCATGTCAGCAAATGCTCACAAATACATGACTATAAAAAATTGGTAGAGTGAAGAGTCAGTCAGCATGGCATATCTATTCTTCCCATCCACAGAAAGCTGACATAGCATATGCTATAAACCTGCTTAACAGATAGTTTTTAATTGCACATTAAGGGACATAGCATAAAGTATGCAGGTACATTGGGTTATGCTACTATTTTCGTATGCGCGCATGGGCCTTATTACCTTCCACCTTCTCTTCTGCACCTATATCAAATCTATATTCCTTTGGATGTTTCCTAGGCTTACTTCCACCTTACAGTAACCTAGTCATAGATTAAATTAGCTCTTCCTAGTCTGATAGCAATTTGTAAGAACTATTGTGCACAGTCTCTCACCTTGTACCTTGGCAGGATGGCAGATCATAAGCACAAAGGCAGTGGTCCTAGAAGTCTGGCCAGCTTGTGATCTTCTATAAAAAAAAAAAATAAAAAAAACTGTGGAGTCTACCCATCTCCATTAAAATGTACCAAAAGCCCTGAAGAAGGGGGAGGCAATTCCCCTGAAACATGTTGGCTCTTTCTGTATATGTTTTACCTTCAAAAAAACAATTATTTTCTTCGTCAAGAGTTTCCTTATTCTGGACACTAGGTTCTCCTCTCTCCTTACTTAAGTTGTGTCTAGTCTGATCTGGATTATTGGTTTATCATCAAAGGTCATGTCTTAAGAGCCATACACACTATAAGATTTTCTGAAGACTTTTTCCTTCAGATTTACCTTTTCTATGTAGTGCAGGGGCCTACCAGATTGCATACAAATTGAAAGTGTTTAGGTTTGACCTCATATTATATGGTTTTGGTAAGTCTAAAGGAAAATAGCCCATTGTATGGCCCATTAGTCTTAATGGTTCTTTTTCAGAGATTGCTTGGCTGTCACTTCTTAGTGAAAGCCTTCTTATAGGCCGTGGTTTATATTATCCCTTTTGTACATTCCCAGTGACTCCATGGGATCTCAACCTGGTTATGTCGGTTCTTCAGAAATCACTCTTTGAACCTGTTAGGAATATTCCTCTGTTTACCCTTACAAGGTTGTCTTTCTCATTGCCATTACATCAGTGAGGCAAGTCTTTGGATTGGTAGCTTTAACTTGTTATTACTACAATTAATACAGGATTTATAGAGCACCAACAGTTTGCATAGCGCTTTACAACATGAGGACAGGCAGTACAATTACAATACAAATAAACATAAGTGGAATCAGACCCTGATCATTACAATCTAAACCTGGTACTCTTTTTTGTGCTACACAAGGGTAAAGTTGTTTTGAGGCCCAGGGTTTCTTTACATCCCAAGGTGGTTTCTTCCTTTCACCTTAACCAGCATTGTTCTGTTATCTCTCTGTCAAGCTCCAGATTTCTCTCCATTATCTGAATGCGCTACATGATGTTTAAATTTATCTCTTAGCTACAGCTCCCTTTCGACAGTCTGACTTCTTGTTCATCACTCTTGAAGGCCCCCATAGGGAACAACCTGTTTCATGTTAAACTATCGCCAGATGGATTTGACAACTCATTATTCAAGAAGATGACCTTTAATTCTGCCTTTAGCTGACAACGCATACTCCCCCAGATCAGTTAGTGCTCCTTGGGATTTTATAGCCTCAGGGAATTGTTTCCCAGATATAGAAGGCTGCCACCTGGTCTTCTGTTCACACATTTGTTAAGTTTTACCAGGTGGATGTTCAGGTCACAGCTGATGTCAGCTTTGATTGTAAGGGTCTTGAGGCAGCTCTGTAGGCTCTGCCAAGGCACCTCTTCAAACTGGTTACATTTTGTGGGCTTGTTAGCCTTTAAATGTTATGCTGGCAGCCCTTCAGTTGGAGTGTTCTTGGTTACTAAGTACTTCATCCCATGTCACTTGGTTGTAAAGGCAGAAGTTTTTTATCTTGATGCAATCTATGTTCTAATTCTATTCTAATGCAAGAACTTCTATGGGAAGCGGAGGCTTTGACATTTTTTTTGTCTGAATTTTGGCAGCCCTTATATCCCCTGCATGGTGAGGAGGAGGTGAGCACCAGTACTTAGCACCTGTATTCAAGCACAGTTCTCCACAGCCACAAAATAAAGGATCTACAGCAGGTGGATTAAAGAGTTCATGTTCACATTACTGTTCCTGCTGACAATGGAAGTTCAGTGGAGAAGACATTCACCAAACAAGGCCCTATAACTTTAGTTCACATCATAAAAAGGTTGTTAACTTGTTGGATCAAACTAAAAGATCATAAAAATATTTATATTCTCTATTTCTACCTATTTCTACTACACACCTTAGAGTGGCTTGTAGAAGCTGGCCTAAAACTTTTCTAATAAATTGAAATTACACTATAATTGAAGGCAAAACTTGTTTTAGGTTTAGTTTGAGTGAAGATGAATTAGAACACCTGTCAGGTTTTTACTGCTGTCTGTGTTCCCAATTGGAAGATTCGCCCTGTGACCATTATCACTAAAGGTGAAACTAAAGGAAAATCTAAAATTTTGAGTTGTCACCAGGAATAGAGGAGAAATAATTAATTGGGGACATTAGTTCTGGTATCTCTAGTGACTAACAGCGATTTCCCTAACTTCATGTTTTGGTTATGGGACAGGAAGCGAAGGGAAATTTCTCCAGTTGGAGACAGATGACAAAAAAATTGACAGTCATTTTTACTTACTCTAGCCAGAATGAAAAAAGTTTTTCCTTCAGTTCTACTTTAGACCCTGTTTCCACCTGAGTGACACTGTCATGTTGCGTTTTTAAAGCACTTTTTTTTAGCAACGCCATTAATTTGAATGGGCCTCTCTCTGCTCCAAAAATGCACTAAAGAAGCTCATATTTAAACTTTTGGCACTGAGCCAAGCATGTTTCATGCCCAGTATTTTTACATGTCCTTCAAGCATTTTGATTTACAAAAAATGTGTTGCAAAATTTGTGACTGCTAGCCCCGTTCAGGATGCCAATGGGAAATAATGGCACTGCAAGGGTGCTGCGCATTTGCAGAACCATGGGCAAAAACATGTATTTCTGCTGTTTTTGAGTGCTACATACAACATTTAAATGAGGGAGAAATATATGGGGCACAAGCGAGATCAGCCTTTTGTTAGTTCATTAATATTTGTGAGGGCCTGAAACACTCCCAACTGTGTACATTGGTTGGTCTAGACCCAGTCTTGGAAGAGTCACAGAGGGCTTTCTACCTTTGCTTGAGTTGGGCACTGTAACTCTTATGAAGGAAAACGTGAGTTCTGTGTATGTGGAGACCATGCAACAAAATAATTTTCTCCTGATACTTTGAGCTCTACAGCTTTAGAAAATTTTGTAGAAGTTTGGTAGAATTCAATTTCACAAATGTGCATTCATTCACTGCATCAGGAAGAAAAAGGCAGGGCTAATTGGTGAGGGAAATGTGGATTAGAGATGAGCTCACTCTTAAGTCCATACCCAACTTCAGATCGAATATCATTTGTGTGTAAAATTTGGTAAACGGCCATACTAAATGGATGTTTAGTCTTGCCAAACCTCTGGCTGCAGCAAGAAGTGAAATACTTAGTAGCAGTATTACTACCACTGCTATATTTGACAGCTTCCCTCTCAGGGCTCCTGATTATTAAGGTATCAGCAGTCAGTAGTGTTCATACAGCCAGTGATGCATCTACAACCAGCTTATTTGTAAGGTCTAGTATAGATTTTAGGGCAGATCCGACAACAAAAAAAAAAGTATACAGTCCCCCCAAATTCTTTACCAGACCCTTCCAGAACCTGGAAGCACCCTTTAAAAATAAGGGAGCCCCAAGACACTGAGCCCTCCTTATGTGAATGAGTAAGGAATTCATAGTCAATCATGTTATCTAGCTATGAAAATCCCCATCAGTAATGATAAACAATGCCCACCAACTCATTGAAAGAAAAAAGCTGCTGACAAGTCTACTCCCATTGCCCTTTGGCTGCAAATGTCAGCTCCGGTCCCCGACACTAAATGTAATCAAAGGGGAAGGGTCTCCCAGGTGACTTCATTGACCAAATATAAAGGGGATTCCCCAGGACATCACCGACGAAATATGGCCATGTCCATGATGTCCATGGGACATTTTTGGGGGGGGTTTCCTAGTAAAGGACCTATCAAAAACTCTGTCAGTGTGTTTATTTATTTTTCATTTTATTTGGGAATGAGTAGAGGTACTACAGTGGGGAAATTATCTATACGATCCCCTGCATATTTTGTAAGTTTGCCCACTTACAAAGAATTTATGGGTCCATAATTGTTATCACAGGTGTATATTATATGATAGAGGCAGAATATCAACCAAAAATCCAGAGAAAACATATGATACAAATGTTATAAATTGAGTTGCAGCTCAGTGAGTAAAATACATTTTTGATCACCCTACCAACCAACAATAATTCTGGCTCCCACAGACTGGCTACAGTATGTGCTCATGTGGTACACAGATTAGTCCTGTCAATTTAAGAAGGTGCTCCTAACAACAATTCAATATGTGTATAAAAGACACCTGTCCACATAATCTCTTTCTTCCATTCAAACCTTACCATCATGGGCAAAACCAAAGAGCTATCAAAGGAAGTCAGGGACAAGATTGTAAACCTGCACAAGGCTGGAATGGGCTACAAAACCATCTGCAAGAAGCTTGGTGAGAGCAACTGCTGGAGAGATTATTTTTAAATGGAAAAAATACAAAATAACCATCAATCACCCACGGTCTGGAGCTCCATGCAAGATTTTTCCTCATGGGGTAAGGATGATCATGAGAAAAGTGAAGGATCATCCCAGAACTACACGGGAGGAGCTTGTGAATGATCTCAAGTAGAGATGGCCTTGCGGCTCGCCCGGCGATCGGTTTGTGGTGAACTTTGATCGTTCGCTGTCCGCCGATCATGCGAACATATGGCGATGTTCGCAGCCGCCATATTCTTTTACATTGTGAAGAACTTTGACACATGACACATCCATCAGGTGGTACAGGACAGCCAATTGGGACATTTCAGCACATGGATATACCCCCTACCTTATAAATAGACCTGACCTGGCTGCCATTTTACATTCTGCTTTTTGTCAGTGTAGGGAGAGGTTTGCTGTGTGGAGCAGGGACAGATTGTCAGTGACACAAATCGCTCGTTAATAGGTCCACAAAAATAATTTAAGGACTGTCTAAGTGTCTATATTCTGTCTTTTGACCTGGAGGTTTTTAATGTTCGAGTGAATGGGGTCTGCCGAGAATGTTGCGGTTCACGAACATTTGAGAAAGTTTGCGAACCGCCCTGTCCGATGTTCGTCCATCACTAATCTCAAGGCAGTTGGGACCACAGCCACCAAACAAACCATTGGTAACACAATACGCTGCCATGGATTTAAATCCTTCAGTGCCCACAAGGTCCCCCTCCTCAAGAAGGTGCATGTACAGGCCCCTGTGAAGTTTGCTAATGAACATCTAAATGATTCAGGGAATGATTGGGAGAAAGTGCTGTGGTCAGATGAGACCAAAATTGAGCTCTTTGGCTCTTTGACATTAACTCAACTCTTGCCGTGTTTGGAGGAAGAAAAATGTAAATTCTTGAATTTGAACCTTTTTCCCTCAGCCAGAACATGGGTTGTGGATGGGTCTTCCAGCATGACGATGACCCAAAACATACCACCAAGGCAACAAAGGAGTGGCTCAAGAAGAAGAACAATAAGGTCATGGAGTGGCCTAGTCAGTCTCCAGACCTTAATCCTATAGTACATTTATAGAGGGAGCTGAAACTTCGAGTTGCCAAGCAACAGCCATGAAACCTTAAGGATTTAGAGAAGGTCTGTAAAGAAGAGTGAACCAAAATCTCTCCTGAGATGTGTGCAAACCTGATAACCAGCTACAAGAAACATCTTACCTCTGTGCTTTCCAATAAGGGTTTCTCCACCATGTACTGAGTCATGTTTTGCTTGGGGATCAGATTCTTATTTTACTCACTGAACTGCAACTCAATTTATAACATTTGTATCAAGTGTTTTTTCTAGATTTCTGGTTGATTTTCTGTCTCTATCATTTAAAATACACCTATGATAAAAATTATAGACCCTTCTTTTATTTGTAAGTGGGCAAACTTACACAATCTGCAGGGGATCAAAAAATTATTGTCCCCACTTTATATAACCCTTACTCATTCATGTAGTGGGAGGAATGGTTTAAAAGGCTTTCAGATTTTGATTGAGTCCCTGGCCATAGTCCCCCACAACCACCAGGATATTGCCTGGCAAGGTACCCCCTCACCCCCTTTTGAGGGTATGTGCCCTGAGATAGGAGGGGATGGCGCACATTTTCTCCATCCCTCCCCCCCTATTCTTTCCTGGCTTTACAGGCTGCACGGATAAGAGTCTAGAATAGAATTTGGGGGGAACCCCACACCGTGTTTTTGTTTATTGAGCCTTTGACATTTGATACCGGACCTTCATCAAGGACAAGGGTCTGGTGTGTATTTTAAGAGGGAACCCCACAATGTTTCATGTGGGGGACCCTCATTAACATCTATACCAGACCCTCATGCATAATAAGGGCCTTGTACAGATGAAGGGAATCTCTGGCTGCTTTGTTTAAAAAAAAAAAAAAAAAAAAAGGAAGCAGCTGGAAAATGCAATTTACTGGCAATTTAAATTGCATTTTTTTCTTTGTATATGTCAGTTTTGCTTCAGTAGGTTGTGTACACCCTACTGATCCACCACTTTACAGGAACGTTCAGGACATTCCAAAGGCATGTTATTTAAAAGAATTTAGCCTCCTGCCAAACAGAATTTAATTTAGTTTTTTTTTTTGGCATTTGTTCCTCAGAGGAGTCCCTCTGCCCCCCCCCCCCCTGCTATTTTTTGACAATCCCTTCCCTATCAGCCTAGAAAATATTTATAAATGATATCTAAGAGTCATCACCTATTGACTTAAATGACATTTGGATTAACCATCCTAAATTCAAATTTATCTAGAATTTCGATCCCAAGGCGCTTGACTCATCATTATTGTGATTTAACTGGGTGACAGTAGTAACTGTAGGGTGTGGAAGATGAAAGAGACAGGGCCAGAAAACCCTGGTACTTCAAGTGGCCCACCTCTGCAAGGTTCATCTCTTTTATGTAAAGCATTTTCATGCTGTACGAATCAAAACCTGGCTTAGAATATAGTGGCAATGTTTAAATAAATTTAAATGACTATTTCTTCTGAACATACCAATGGTAAAATAGGAAAATACTACATTTAATGACTATGACACCTATGTGAAGAGGTCTACTGTGTCTGACAATAAATCCAGCCCTTGACAGAAGTGTGAGAGAGATTCACTGTTGAGTGGCCCAGAGAGAGATAGTGGGACTAGAGCAATTTTTAGGGGTTTACTCAGGGAATGTAGTTGGAGTTGAGTGAAATTCTTGAAAATACCGGAGTTGGACCACTGTAACCTATCCCCAGGACCATAGAGTTTCAGAGTGTCAAAGAAAAATATATATACAATGTCTTAGTACCTGTAGGTCACTTGTTGTATTAGAACGTCACCAACAATATTTATTCGTACTGCTAGTTGCTTTCTAATAAAACAGAAGGCAGCGTACAACTTCAACTCTCATCTGTGAAAAGCGTTAAACCTCTAAAAGAATGCTAAAAATCTGATGGACCTGAATAGTGGCACTTTGCACTATAAAATTAGATGAAGACCCAATGCTGAGAAAAGGTAATCCAGTGCCCAGGGCGAAGATGTCAAGCTCCCCTTAGCCCACCTCTCACAGTTTATTATGCATAGGTCAGTGTCTTTTCAGGACAAGAAAATATTTAAGATAATTTAACGTATTTTAATTAAAGTTAAGTCATAACAGAATTTACTCACAGATGCCCAGTGTTGGAACGCTCAGTTTTCCAGCATAGGGCACCTGCTTTGTGACCCTTGCAACATTGCAATAGGAAAGGGACACTAAAACATGATAACTACGCCTAGGGCAGCTTCCTCTCCTGATACCCCCTGACCCCATCCCCCTATTTCCCAGCCCTGTGAAGACCAAAGGTAAAAAAAGAAAAAGAAAAGAGTGAGATGGAAGAAAATGTTACAAATATTTTACTATTCAATAATAAAGTATATTTTATTAAATGTGTATTAAATGATTTCCAGAGACTGCACCACAGTAAGTTTACAGTACAAAGTGACTTATTAGTACTGTGCAGATCATCAGTGTACAGTTGAATTTGTTCTTTGCGCTTTAAAGTTTATAATCCTTCTTGTGAGAATGATGGCTTATTACCTGATCATCTTGCTGACTATTCTTTAACTAACATTGCCTAAATTGTTGCAGTGTAAATTATTCCAACTAAGTCATGGCACAGTCCAGCCGTATATGGTGAGGAAAGGATTGGAGATAATCACAGTCAAGCAGCATTCCCGCAGTCAAGGATGCTGAAAAAATCAAAAGTATAGATAAGCAAAAATATTTTTTAGTTTTGAGTATTGTAGAACCACTATCAAGGCTTTATTGCTGTCTGTGTCCCTGCTGGCAACATGATCCTCTCTGTTTGACCAGGGGACAATTGTGACCAGGACAGAAAGTGTTTTGAAATCCAAAATGTTGGAACCGGTAAGTCTCACAACTGGAATACCTGTTCTGGTGACAACGGTATAAAAACAAATCGCCTATTTTTGGGATACTGTATTTCCTCTTACCTGTTTTGTCTCTAGGGCAGTGAGTGAATGGAAATTTCAGCAATGGGACACAGACAGCTAAAAAAATTCTGATAGGGGTTACAACTATTCCTCATTCTGTCCAAAAATGTTTGGACCTTAATGCTCATATATAATGCATGTGTTTTCATTTTCTGCACAAGATCTGTCATTGGTCCTTTCCAAAGCAGGTTGGTCTACTCAATGGGGCCACAATGCCAATAACCTACAAACATTGAAGGCACAATTTCAGCAAGCACTCTTTAGCTCTTCCAGATTTAACATTGCTGGAACATCTTGATACTTTAGCATTTGGGTAATGTTAAAAAAAAAACACTGGGCACCTTCTTATATTTCTTTTATTTTAGGTCCCTCGGGGCCTGTGTTAATGAGCTTTGGACTTGTGTCAAAGGCATCAGTTTTTGACACTTTATTGATCTTCCACAATTCATGGGCAAGTGTATGTGACTTTTGTCTGACCTGCTTCAAGCAGGTTTTGCATTCACATAAACACAGTCCCTTACAGAGTAGAGTGATAAGCTGTCTGTTAACTTCTGTGAGGACATGTATTCTATGGATATCCAGGTGATTTCCCATTGGATCTCAAGAATCTTAAGACTGTGAAGCAATTCAACTATAAGAAACCTATTTAAAGCAAACTTGCAAATATTCTCACATAGTCAACACCTCTGGCAACATGTAAGGTCATCTTTCTTATTCAACGCATGAGGTGCTCCACTCTCTTGTCATACTGGTATGCAACTATTTATCAGATTTCTTAATCAGGAGCCATGCCTTTCCTTCCCATGTCTTGCTATTGGCTGGTGGGCCAGCCCATCACAGTGATGGGCTAATACAGAGGTTTAGGAGTTAGAAGAGGCGAGGCAAGGCTCTCTACTGTGAATTTTGGTTGATATTTGAATACCAGTGCACCTGGAAATTCTGCGCACCTCACATTCTTAAGTGGAAAAAGACTTGACTTGCAGCCATCCTGGGATGCCTACTATGTGGTTATAGAGTTGTGTTTATTTCACTTCAGGTTTGATTCAAGCAATTTCTATATTTTAACATGACAATGAGAAAAAGTCGAATTCAACCTCATTTATTTTGATTTGGAATATGGTTCATTCCAGGTTGGCAGTAAAGTGGTTAAATGGTGTACAGAGGAGGAAGGAGGGAATTTTGTAAGCAAACTGCGCTGTTTACCCTCAGCAAATACCAGCCCATTAAGTCTTCCCTTGTCTGTCACTTTGTGATCCTTGGGACAAAGAGTCTCTAAGTGTCACTCAGCAACTGAAAAGGGACTGTCCTGAGTTAGAGCTGTTTCCACACTACCCAGCGACAACTGTGGACAAGATCACTTTTATCACAATCCTTTCTTACAGTGCTTATGTATCAGTATGTACAGAGTAGTCAGGTTCATTTTTGTATGGGAACTCCTGAACGAAACATGCAATATTAAGCAATGATAAACAAAACCTACCAATTCTCTGTCTGGCAATGCTCACAGTTAACCAGGTATTTGAAAAAGGACAAACATCCTCCATAGTCTAGCTTTTATTACTGCCAGTGTTTATTAGCTCATGTAACTGCAGCACTGCCTTTATTGTAGATCAGTATTAGACTATTATGCTTGAGTTGTTATTCTAATTTCAACCTGAAACATTTTTTACAGTTACAGTAAAACCTTGGATTGCGAGCATAATTCGTTCCAGAAACATGTTTGTAATCCAAAACACTCTTATATGAAAGCAAATTTTCCCATAAGAAATAATGGAAACTCAAATGATTCGTTCCACAGCCATTTATTCATAAATCCTTCAGTTTATAGTCCATATAAAAAGATTATAGCAATGTGACAGGTTGAGTAACCATAAAATGTCCATCCACAAATAGCAGCCTCCACAAGGGGATTAGAAGCAAAATCCAGCAGGATCTACAGTGTATAAAAGAGAAGAGAGGCACCTCTAAGTGTAGCAATATGGTTACATTTAATTAAGGTTCAACATTTAGCAACTCACATGGTTGATGAATAAAACAGGCACATCTAAGAAGGCAGGCACCTGGGGTAAAGCTGTCCACATAGACCATCCTCCGGACCGCCCGCTCTCACTGCTGTTAGTCTGTAATCATGACCGGGAAGACTACCCTGCAGTAGAGAAATCTGAAAGCGAGGCTTGAAGCGCTCATAGGGTGCAGCATGGAAGAGATGATGACGATGGCTGTGCGGAGGATGGTCTATTAGATTGCCTGTTTTAATCATCAACCATGTGAGTTGCTAAATGTTTTACCTTCATTAAATGTAACCATATTGCTACACTTAGAGGTGCCTCTCATCTCTTATATATTCAGTTGTGACGCTACTTGTTTATCAAGACATCGCTTGTTTATCAAGTCACAATTTATAACAAAATGTTAAAAAAGAAAGAGGTTGGGACTTTATACGAGAGACATGACAGTGACAAGGCTTGCACGGTAGAAAAATCACATTTAATGGCATACAAAGAGTACAAACATGGTATACAAGGTATGACATAATATATAGTAGTATCTGAAACTGGAATGGTAAAAAAGATAAAGTAGTTCCCAAGACAGCTTCAAACAAACCAGCATAACATTGACAATCGTAATGGGTAGTAGGGTAAAGTCACATGATCCGTAAACTGACGCGTTTCGTGGACTAAGTATGCCACTTCTTCAAGAGTAGATGTATGATCCATATATGGTAGCCCTGGCGTTGGCTGGTAGTGGAGGTGGAGGCATGAACCCAGGTGCCTCCCATGGGAGCTGAGGACGCATACGGTCAGCGGCAAGGGTGAGAAACATCACACATAAGAAAATATAGAGAAAGCTGCAGTGATGTTGTGCTTCCCTCCACTTCACCTCTGCTCTGTGACACGGCAGCTACCACCAGTGCATTGATACCCAACACCCCACTCACTGCCACTGAACTGACGTGCAATACCCCAGGTACTGTTTCTGCACCAATGCTCACTGCTGTGAACTGCACTCAAGCTAATTTCTGCAATCCCCAACACTAAAGCAACACACAGGTCTGGCCTTGTCTCAGCATGCACTTCTGCAAATGCCACAGCATAAAAAAAAAAAACAGCGTTCAGAAAAAGAAGAGACTTTTATTGTAGCTTAAAGGGAACATTGCAAATCCTTCAAATATTATACTAGGAGGATGCCTTAAAGTTTGTTTCTACTTTTGCTGCCAAATTAGGATAGTACCTACTTTCTGTTTTATACATATTCTCATACCCTTTGTTTGTAATCTGAAGGAAGGGATGGGTAGCTATGTTTAACATAGTTAACTCTTTCTGTACTGCACTAGCAGATCTTCATTATCAGCTGGTAACCTAAAGCTGGACATAGATGGATCATTTTAATTGTTTGTTGATCAGCCAACTGGATTACAACAAACATATAGTGGGGATTTCTCAAATTTAATTGCAAAGGTATATTACTCTTTAAGGCTGCATGTGAAGTTACGGTGCAGTTTCATGTTGTCCTTCAAACAGTCAATAAATGACAAACAGAACTCGACCAGGAATCCTGCGTGATTTAATTGACCAAATTATATCACCCAGAGTCCCCGACGGTTTGTTTACATACAGGAGCCAGCAAGGGATCTGCCATTTGTGACGGGAGAAGCGTCAGGGCAACATCGTTGGCCAGTGGGTTGCCATGATTGGCAAGGATGTACGTCTCTGGACAAGGTGACTTACATTGGATTTACATTGGGTGGCTTCTACCAGGTCTTTACGCAAGTTACATCCAAGAACAGTATATATCAATGTATAAACTTGTATCCAAATCATGTGAGCCTTAGGCTATGCCCACTTGCTATGCAACATTGTGCCATCCTGTCCCCAAGTAGGGAAACATAAATGTGAGTACTGGGGAACTAATTTGGCAATTGGGGAGGGGTGAGAATGCCAGTAGAAGAGGAATGTATATAAAGTCTCCAAGGCCAAAATGATAAATTAACTTTTGGCTATGGAAGTTCATATTTTCGTCCAGTTCTCCTCTGGTAGGGATTTACTGAGTTCCTCTTCCCAACTGAGCCTATAATGTGTTTTGGGCTAGGATTTAGAGGAATGAATATTGTATACAATGCAAACTGCGGAATTACTTTCAAAGGTCGTTGGGACAGTGGAAGTTGTAGTGTGTTGCAACAAGGAGGAAGCAAAATGTTGCAATTGTATATATTGATATATATTAATATAGTTTGGCATTAGGAGCCGCATATTGAAAAGGGCTTGACAGCATCAAAAGCACATAGAGAATACACATCTTTGTATCCCTTATGAAGTCACCAATGGAATCTAATATGGAAGTCCATCCCCAGGGAAAAAGAGCTTTTTATTAAGCTTGAAAAGAACCCAAAACTTTAAGGAAATGGTAGTAGCCAAATTAGGGGAGATATATCAAGCAGTCAGCGGCTTCAAGAAAGACCCAGAGAGAGATCTCTTGACTAGTATATTGTGTGCTAAAGGGGCAATGTATACCACCTCATGGTACCTTGATAGAAGCCGGATTCCAGGGCCTTCATTTAATTTATGTCGATATAGAGTAGTTCTATTTATGCTGGGGCATTTAGAACCCTACATAAATGTTTGTATCTTATTCTGTAGGGAGCAAATAATAAATCTGGGGATCACAGATGGCAGCACTAGAAAGTGGTAGATAAGTTTGGGAACAAAGGTAATTTTAATAGCATTAAGTCTTTCAAACCAGAATATCTGGTCCAAGCACAATGGTGCAGTAAGTATACAGAGCAAGGAAGGGTAAATCATTTGATAAAGGGTTGAGTATATGGGCGTGAGATGAACTTTAAGGTATGGCAGTGGAGTGGACCATCAAAAAACAAACATTTCTTCAATGTGTAATAAAGAAGAATCAGTAGCATTAAGTCTTTCAAACCAGGATATCTGGTCTTGACTCCAAGCACAATAGTGCAGTAAGTATACAGATGTGTAATAAAGAAGAATCGGTGAGAGAGACATTCTTTGCAGTATAGTTTGATTGGTTGACTCGTGAGACAGAAATGAATCAACATTTGGAGAGGGCATCAAAAAGGCAGGGCAAGGAAATATATGGGGAAGTAATATTAAAAAGTATATAATCTGCAACAGCATTACTTTGTTTTTTAATCCCGCTATTTCCAGGTCTTTGATATTCTGGTTATGACGCACGTATTGGGCCAAAGACTCTAAGGCTAGCAAAAATAAGAAGGAAATAATAGACATTCTTGGCTCATGCACCTTTCTTTAGGGAATGAAGAGAAGGTGAACCCGTAGTACTGAACTGAAGTTTTTGGTATTGAATAAAGAGCTGAGATCTAATTTTAAAAAATTATGCTGAATCTCAATTTTAGTCGTGCAAAAAAAAAAAAAAAAATACTGGCAAAACAAGGGGTAATATGCTTTTTTTATGTCAACTGATAAAAATAGCATTTAATGAGAACAGATTTTCCATATGTTGTAGCTGACTTTCCCTTTAGGTACAAAGCCTTTTGATCCTAAAGTATTAGTCCCCCTAAAGGACAGTTAAAGTGACGCTAAATTATATCCCTATTCTAGAAATAAAATCCATACACATTTAATGCTTAACTGCAATGTAATTTATTGTTCATGAAGTTGTTTTTTTACTGTGTTTTTCTGCCTCCTTGTAACAGCCTCCGTGAGTTACAGGGCTTCCCCCCCCCTCACAAGTTTGGAAGGAACAGCGCATGTTAGTTGCGGTCTCATGCACTTCAAATCCCCTAGTCCAGTGATGGCGAACCTTGGCACCCCAGATATTTTGGAACTACATTTCCCATGATGCTCCACTTCACTGCAGAGTGCATGAGCATCATGGGAAATGTAGTTCCAAAACATCTGAGGTGCCAAGGTTCGCCACCACTACCCTAGTCCATAGACATTAGTCCATCTCTTGAGTGAGCAAGAGACAAGGGCTATGCTTCTACATACAGTGGGACCATGAAGAGCGAATATAGCCACCCTCAAACAGGAAGTCAGATTACTGCAGCAAAAAAAATGAATTTGGAAAGTTAGAGGAGCAATAGAAGGAACTTTTTTGAGTTAGGAATACACACTTGAATATAGTTTTATTTTTTAACCAGAGTTTAACTTCTTCCCGCCCGCGCTATAGCCAAAAGACGACTACAGCACGGGCTCTAATTTCCGGGAGGCCGTCTTTAAACGGCCTCCCAGTGACAGGCTCCCCGCGCGCTCCCACGAGCGCACATCAGGGAAAATCTGTGTCAGCCGTGTCCCTTGGACACAGCCAATCACAGATCGTGGTGAATGGCCAATCACAGCGGTCATTTACCACGTGATCGGAACGTCCAATGAGAGATGATCTCAAATGTAAACATATGAGATCATCTCTCATTGCCAGCTCTCCTTCCTCACACAGAGACTGTGTGTGAGGAAGAGCAGAGCCGATCAGCGGTTAGGGGACACAGAAAAATGTAATCAGGGCACTGATCATCAGTGCCCTGATTACACAAGAGGTAAGTAAAAGTGCCCACCATCAGTGCCCACAGTGCCCGCCATCAGTGCCCCCCATCAGTGCCCACAATCAGTGCCCATAGTGCTGCCAGTCAGTGCCCATCAGTGCCTGCTCATCTAGGCACTGATGGGCACTGACTAGCAGCACTATGGGCACTGAGTGTGGGCACTGATGGTGCTGCCCATCAGTGCTCATCAGTGCCACCCATCAGTGTCCATCAGTGCCGCCTCTCAGTGCCCATCAGTGCCGCCCATCAGTGCCGCCTCTCAGTGCCCAGCAGTGCCACCTCTCAGTGCCCAGCAGTGCCACCTATCAGTGCTCATCAGTGCCGCCTATCAGTGCTCATCAGTGCCGCCTATCAGTGCCACCTATCAGTGCTCATCAGTGCAGCATATTAGTACCTCCTCATCAGTGCCACCTCATCAGTGCCCATAAGTGCCACCTCATCAGTGCCCATAAGTGCCACCTCATCAGTGCCCATCAGTGCAGCCTATCAGTGCCCATCATTGCCGCCTCATCAGCGCACATCAGTGAAGGAGAAAAATGTATTTATTTTCAAAATTTACTCGCAGAAAATAAGAAAATTAGGCCATATTCTGTGTAAGAATTTTCAAGTCTATGTTCATGATGGCTATACGTCTATAATTGGGTCCAAAGCTGGGGTCTTTGTTTGATTTAGGCACCATAATAAATTATGCTATTTAGAAGTCAGAAACAAAATGTCTACTTCTTCAACATTTTCATAAAACAAGGCAGAGAAGCCGCCAGGCCCTTGTCATTTACCAATTTTGAGGGACTAGATAGCAGACACTACTTCTAGAGGGGTACTATTTGTTTCCAACGGTCTTAAAAGGGTACTTCGATAGCTTTCATACTTTAAATATAGGAGAGTCTTGCACTCCTGCATGCAAGATTGGTCGGAACAATGGCAGGAAGGTACATACAGAAAAGTGTCCGTATGCTCTTAAATGGTCTTGTAACACCGGACCTGGTAAATTAAATCAGTGGTTCTCAATTCCGGTCCTCGGGACCCACTAACAGGCCAGATTTTAAGTATTACCTTGGGGGATGCAGACTAGAATACTGCAATCACTGAGCAGCAAATTAGATCACCTGTGATGTAATTTAGTTATCTTGCAAACCTGGCCTGTTGGTGGGTCCCGAGGACCGGAGTTGGGAACCACTGAATTAAATGACAAATGAAAAACCTGGTTTCTATTTGGTGGCAATCCTTTTTTATTAGAGTGAGTGGTTTAAAGCAGTACAAGTTCACATCTTGACCTAAATATTTCATCTTTCCAGCAAGCATAGCTTCAGTTTAGATCCAAGGCTTTGATGTATCCCTATTTTTGGGACAGTTCCAACAGCTGAAATGTGCCAATATGCTTTGAAATGTGTAAGGTGAACAAATAGAAGCATTTGTACAATATTAAATATGTGCACCCTTATAGTTGGTACCGCGGAATCCTCCCATTGTGACCTGAGTATATGATATATAGATTATACACATTCATAAACTGCTCACTAAATTCTAGTCCCAAGTTCTCCATGTGATTAATCTAGTACACTTTGTGACAGTTTTCCTGGCAGAGGTTACTACATCATAAATATACAGTGCTCAGTGATATGATAAACATTCTGTCAAAGGCTGGCTGCTAACATTTAGAGTATGTAGAGCAATATAATATGTAAATATTACTCAGTGATTCCTTGTTCTTTTTTTAACAGTATCTCCGAATAATATCAACCTTCCAAAGAAGGTATATCCAGGCTGGTGACCCTATAGCCAGAGAGCAATACGTACTGTGTATAGCCACTATATAGCATGTTTTTTTCATACAGTCTTTAAAATGATGTGGGCGCTCCAACAAGGAGCCCAAAAAGTCTACAAACACCAGCAAAGAAGCAAACCTAGATCACCTGTTAACCCCTGTACCACCGGAGGATTTTGCTGTCTTACGTCTGGGCCACTTTTTGTGATTCGGCACTGTGTGACTTTAACTGACAATTGCGCGGTCGTGCAACGCCGTACCCAAATGAAATTGTCTTCATTTTTTTCCCACAAATAGAGCTTTCTTTTGGTGGTATTTGATCACCTGTGCGATTTTTACTTTTTGCGCTATAAACAAAAAAATAGCTTAATTTTGAAAAAATAATAATATTTTTCACATTTTTTTTATATGAAATTCCCCCCCAAAAAAAAGTAAAAATCAAAATTTTTTTTAATTTTTGGCCAATTTGTTTTCTGCTACCTATGTTTGGTAAAAAAAAAATTGCAATAAGCGTATTTTGATTGGTTTGCGCAAAAGTTATTGCGTTTACTAACTAAGGGAAAGATTTCTGTCATTTTTGGTGTTTTTTTTTAACGAGTAATGGCGGCGATCTGCGATTTTTTTTGCGGGACTGTGACATTGCGGCGGACAGATCGGACCCTTGACTGACATTTTTGACACTTTTGGGGGTACCAGTGACATTACTACAGTAATCAGTGCTATAAATATGCACTGTTACTGTAAAAATGACACTGGCAGGGAAGGGGTTAATTTTATTGGAGAGGAAGGGGTTAATGTAGGCCTGGTGCTTACTGACGTGTGTGGGGGGAGGTGACTGAGTGACACAAGGAGACACAAGCTATGCTGAACCATGCTATCTGACCCTGCCTGTCACAGGAGATCCGCGCCGCTTTGTTTACACAAGCAGGCGGATCTCCAGACTCGATTTCCCGACGATCGGGGAAGAGCAGCGGCGATCGCCGCTGCTCCTCCCCTGGCCCGGCTCCCGCTGTGACTGAATGCAGCGGGAGCGAGCCTCCGGCGCCGCGCGCACGCCGCCGAGAAGGGGGAGTGTCTGGCGACGTAGGTCTTCGTCGTCAGACCTACAAGAGCCACTTTGCCGCAGTACAGCTCTAGTGAGCAGACAGCAAGTGGTTAATGACCAGCCCATATTTTGTGATTTGCACTGCATTATTTTAACAGACAATTGCACTGTCATGCAATGCTGTACTTAAAAAAAAATGTATGTCCTTTTTTTCCCATAAATAGAGCTTTCTTTTGGTGGTATTTGATCACCTGTGTGATTTTAATGTATTGCGCTATAAACAAAAAAAGAGCGACAATTCTGAAAAAAAAACAATATTTTTCACATTCTGCATTATAACATTCTCAAAAAAATAAATTAAAAATCAAAATATTTTGACATTTTAGGCCAATTTGTTTTCTGCTACATATTTTTGGTAGCAGTAAGCGAATCATTTTGATTGATTTGCGTAAAAGTTATCGCGTCTATTAACTATGGGAAAGATTTATGTCATTTCTATTGCTTTTTTTTTTTGTTTTTTTTTAACTAGTAATGGCGGTGATCTGCGATTTTTAGCGGAATTGCGACATCGGACCCCTAACTGACATTTTTGACACTTTTGGGGGGACCAGTGACATTACTACAGTAATCAGTGCTAAAAATATGCACTGTTACTGTAATAATGACACTGGCAGGGAAGGGGTTAACATTGTGGGTGATCAAGAGGTTAAATGTGAGCCTAGGGGAGTGATTTTAACTGTGGGGGGGCGTGGCTTGTGAAATGATCATAGAGACCTGTGATCCTTTATAGAAGGTTCACAGGGGCTCTATGATCATTCCAGGGAGAAGAACGGTCAGCTGTGTTTACAACAGCTGACCGTTCTTCTCTCTCAGCGGGGAACAATCGCGGGTGTTAGTCGGCTTCCCCGCTGCCGAGTTGGGGCGGGGCGGGAGCGTGCCACCAGCGGCGCACGCTCGCCCTCTAGCTGCCTGCTTGCAACCGACATAGACCTACATTGATTTGCCACATTGCCGCAGTAAATAGGCGGCGGCCGGTCGGGACCTGGTTAAAGGGTAACTCCACTTTCATGGGTAAAAAAAAATATCAAATGAAAAAAATAATAATATAGTATATACAATTGCGACACAAGTTATATTGTAATTGAATGGTATTAAAAATGACCTATCGTTTTCAATCTGCAGCACTGTCGTTTTCTGTAAAATACAATGCAATATGGCTGCCCAGAGGTGTTCTGTACACAGAATGTGTACGGAACGCCCCCCAGAAACATAATTTTGCTTTTGTGATTGGCTTGTTGATTTTCCCAGAAGTCTACACTAAGATTTCAGGCATCCCCTGCAACAAAAACATCATTTTTGGTGAGATACTCCCAATAGGAAATCACGTCTAAGGGGATGCAGACCCAGCAGTTTTCCTCATTAGAGCCCTGCAGGTGCAGCAGCTGATTTATTATTATGAAACCACTCCTATTAGATTCACATAGAAGCAGACAGGGATTTCTTTGGAATAACAAAAGGTTGGAATCTGCAACAAAGTTTGTTAAAATCCTTGCAATGTACATTGAACACCTAGAGGGGAATGTTTTCTTTCTCAACAAAAGTAGAGTTAAGGCCCGTACACACGTTCAGATTGTCGGCCGAAAAGATTCGGCCGACGACCGATCGGCCGATTTTTGGCTTGTTAGTATGATGCTTCCGACAGCCGACAGCGCACTTTCGGCCGAACAGAGTCGTGCAAGCATTAAAATTTTTGTATGCCGACACCAGAACGGCCGATTGTTCGCCAGTCAGTACAGAATTCGGCCGACAGACAGCAGATTTGCAAGACTGGGCATGCTCAGAAAAGAAAAAACACATGGAAAGTTAACCATCACAGGACATCACTTCTGCAGTCGGCTGTTGTTGGCGGACAAAATTCGTGTGCAGTCTTTTGCACTTTTCAGCGGACACGACAGCCCGGGCACAAAAGACGGCCGATCGTTCGGCCGGCGATCGGTACGTGTGTACGGGGCTTTACTTTGTCTAAACAAAGTCCCCTAGATCTTTAAGTGACATGCTTCATCAGCACATAGACAACATCCCTTCGATTCCCCCACTGATCTATTCAGAAAAAAGACCAGAAGACCTCTAAAATTTCAGGCTCAATTTGGAGCTTACACAGGGCTGTCTACCTGACCCCACCTGACAGCACTAGGGCATCAGCACAGTCAACAGAAAGGAACTAAGTCACAAGCTCCCCAGGATATTTACTTCACTCCCAGCAACTGAAAAGTGCAGGAAAGTGAAAGAAAACTGAGTATGTGCTGCTGCATTAATGCAAGCCTGTTGCTTTTCCCTGCATAAGCAGAGTACAGATTTTTTTTTTTCTTTTCAGACTACAGAATGAGGTTTCATTTAGACCTATGTTTTTTTTCCAAACGTGGTCTGCAATGTGCTCCTAAAATCTTCTATGCAGTAGTTTGAGTGCATTTTACATAGTGTGCAGTAATAGCCATCTTCCAAAGGCACTTACCCCAACACCTTAACCACTTGCCAACTATCCGCTGCAGATATACTGCGGCAGGCTGGCTCGGCTGCACAAACCACCGCCGGCCACCGGGCACCTGCGACCACTCCCTGCTAAGAGAGAACGACGGTCTGCTGTTGTAAACACAGCAGACCGTTGTTCTCTCTGAAATAATCACAGTGCACCTGTGATCCTCCTATTTAGGATCACAGGTCTCTGTGTTCATTTCACAAGTCCCTCCCCCATACAGTTAGAAAACACTCCATTAGGCTCACACTTAACCCTTTGATCACCCCTTGGGGTTAACCCCTTCCCTGCCAGTGTCATTATTACAGTAACAGTGCATATTTCTAGCCCTGATTACTGTAGTAAAGTCACTGGTCTCCCCAAAAGGGTAAAAAATGTCAGTTAGGGGTCCGATCTGTCCACCGCAATGTTGCAGCCCCACTAAAAATCGCAGATCACCGCCATTACTAGTAAAAAATAAATAAATAAAAATGACATAAATCTTTCCCCTAGTTTGTAGACGCAATATCTTTTGCGCAAATCATTTAAAATGCGCTTATTGGGATTTTTTTTTTTTACCAAAAATATGTAGCACTATACAAATTGGCCTAAAAGGATGAAAAAATTAGATATTTATCATTTTTGGGGGAATATTATATAGCAGAAAGTGAAAAATATTGTTTTTTTTTTCCAGAATTGTCGCTCTTTTTTTGTTTATAGCGAATTAAATAAAAATCACAGATTGGATGTCCAATTGGAGGAAACGCGTCAGCAAGGAGGCATGCCGTCACTACGTCGCTCGGAGTCCGCGCTGCAGCTGGACACGAGCATCACAGAAATTTCCTCACTGCTCATATCTAGTGTTTCATGCGATATCATACCATCTACATGTAAGTGCATTTTTATCTTTAATAAATGCTTTTAAAAGGGTAATGCACTATCGGCCATTATTACTTTACATGCTCATGTTGGAGAGGATGATATAAACCCTGCTGAACCCTGGGAACTGACCGCATCTATTTGTATGGAGAGAGGCAGTTTGATCATCCCTATGATTTTGCAGAGTGCTGTTCAAATACCGTTCTGGTAAGAGGCCATCTTGGTTTTTGCACGCACGGTGAAGAGCACTATTTCTTTTGTGTGGTCACAAGAAATTGGTTGTTTGGAACATCATATATTTTTCACTTACTTTATATCCGTCCGGTAAGGAGGAATTTCACCAGGTGGAGGGATTTTAAAGTCACCTTTTGAACCTATCACCGTTTTGTCATCTTTATTTTGAATCACCAGAATTTACAATCGGAAGAGTTTCATTACTTTGAATTTGGGACTTTATGATTATATTTGTTTTGGTCACATAACTTTAATCTGTCATTCTGCTTATAAGCAGCCAGAACCAAAGCTATGCTACATATCTAGCACCTGACTAGGAGAGTGCTACATTCACCCCCCCCCCACCCCCACCAAAAACGAGCCGTGTCCCCATTGGCTCTGGGGCAGCCACCCCCTACAAAAATTCCTACCGGAAAAATCCACAGAGTATCCACAAACCTGGGAAAGGGGGAAAAGGGAAAAACAAATTTTACAGTTTAATAAATTATGTAGAAAAAAATATACATATGTCTCTGCTGTACATTATATACACATCGGGTGCATGAATAGGATGCACCCCCCACCAAACAAACTTTGTTCTGGTGGATAACACAACATCCTATCTAACTATTACTCATCACCTTCCACACCTGGACAACAAGTCTTCTTTTTGACAGGACATTTTTCGCTGGAGCCCAAGCAACCTATCTGACCTGTGGGAAGTAGTCTCATTGGGGCCCCCTGCACTAGGGCACCTCCCACCAAAAAGGACTACTTCAGGCTGCTACCCGCTCTGACTGAGCAGCAACCCAAGGCAATTCCATCTTTGGCCCGTTGGCCCAAATTTAGTCCATAAGCTTCTGATCCTGACCCGGTGGCCCAATGGATCTCCTTAACAGTATGGATTTAAACTCTCCAAAGTCATTCTCGGTTCGTTCTGTAGAGGGTTGGCCGTCTCCGGTGGATCCACTTAACAATGGTATATTACGGAGTCCTCATCTCTTCTTGCAAGGATAGAAGGGGAAGGGGTGGTGGACATGGGGCTTGAGCTCTAACTGTAACTGAGTTCAGACCGTGCTGCATACTTCACAGCCAATAACTTAGGCTAGCC
This sequence comes from Pelophylax lessonae, assembly GCF_965119305.1. Classification (NCBI taxonomy): domain Eukaryota; kingdom Metazoa; phylum Chordata; class Amphibia; order Anura; family Ranidae; genus Pelophylax; species Pelophylax lessonae. The sequence continues at coordinate 97,624,973 of NC_138777.1, read as the reverse complement.
AGCCTTAACAAGATCCAACAGTCTGTCGCTCAGCAATAGTAATCTGGATGGGAAATTCTTATAACTTTCCCTTCTTTATCTCTGACTTGGATTGACAAGGCCTGGCCAGATCTGTCTGGGCGGCGGACTTCCACCAGGTCTATGTAGATAGCCCACCCGTGGTTCCAGTTTGCCTTCACAGACTGGAAGGTCTTCCACAGCTCTAACTTGGACTGGTTGCGGTGGGGTTTTGGAATAAATAGATAATCTCACACAGCCTCATCACACCATGCTTCTCTTCTGGCTTCTATCTTCAAAATGACCTCCCATGGAGCATAGGGATAGTCATATCCGAACTCCAAATCCACTTTTTTCTGCATCATCTGTTGCATCCTGGAAAGCCTGGGGAGGGTCTGTCAGTTTCCTCTCCCAGGTGGGGAGTACAGGGTCTCCACTCTCTTGATGAGGGAGGCATAGGCCTCATTTTGATCCCGAGCCTGGGCATAGCTCCTTGGTGGGGATAAATCTGGGACCTGCTTAGAATAGGCCTCACAGGACCCCAGATTCTTGGCTCACTGACCACGCACAACGGAATTTTCTGGGCCAACCTCCACTCTCTTCCACCTGCAGCAGCAGATTGCCGCAATGCCCGCACTGGCCCCACACTTGCATCCGCATGGTCACATTTAGACACTGAGTACATACCAGGCCTAAGTACTCCACGCCTTCTACTGTGCACAATGCCAGTCTTCCTTCGGGCACCATCTGCACCCCTGTATCCCACAGGGTTGATGTAGTCGGCCTTCCGGTCTGCTCCGTAGGTTCTCCTCCAGCACTTGGGATTGCCTCTGCGCTCCGGCTCACTCCGGTACTCACCATCTTGCTCCTCCACACACGTGTCTCCCTCTCAGCCCCACCCAAAGGCAGAAGTAATTTATAGATTTTCCTCCCTTCTCCGGATTGGCTGTGCGTGAGCGGCGTCTCCACCCACGACTCCAGATTAGCGGTGGCTCCTCCTGCTAGGCAGATCTTTCCAGCGCACGCTTTCCCACACGGTACAGTAACCCCTCCGATGCCGCTCCATCTCAGTTCAGCCTGCATGGAAGTTACTGTAAAGCAGACCGTGCCCTTCAATCTGCACGCATCCGCCATCCTTGTCTGTACCAGGGCCCCAGCTGCACCTCCATCACTCTGAGCCAACTGGCCCTCCTTTCTATGTAGTAGAATTGTCCCGCTGTCAGGCATTGCACGGTCGACACTTCTATCCACAGCACTTGTACAGGCAAGACTTGCCATACTGTCTAGGGAAAATGTCCTGCTGTCATTATTATTATTATTAAGCAGGAAGCACATATCTTTACCTTTCATTCTGCTGATAAGCAGCCAAAACCAAAGCTATGCTACCTATCTAGCACCTGACTAGGAGGGTGGTACACACGGATTAACCACGATTTTAAAGAGCCTTACACCTAATTACGATTAGAGTGTCAGGACACCAGGTGGAAGAAAGGAGGAGGAATACAGAGGAGTCCAAACTTGCATGCTCCAGCATAGGGGAAAGCGTGATTTGACCTATTAAGAGAGGTCAAAAAGAGAGGTGATCACATAGCTTGAAAGGTGGTGGGAGTCACCGAAGCACTAGCATTTATTTTGGAGTATATTGTCGTGGATTCACTAATGTACTGCAAGCACTAGCACCTTATTGCGGAATATATTGTCGTGGAATCACTAATGAACTTCACCATATGATTTTAATTTAAAGGACATTTGGGAGTTGCAATTTTTATATTGTTTATCTGTATATATGATTTACTTTATTTTGCACTAGTTTATCACTGAATGGAGTAAACAGATTAGCACATCAAAAATTATTTGTGTTGTGAGGATATTTCAGAATAATTTTGTCACATTGAATTGATATAGTAATGTATGCTGTGTCACAATGACAAGTACACTCCACTGAGGGTATAGGCACAGTAACATATTATTTACTTTTGTCATTAATTCACATTGTGGGAACACATTTAGGTTTTATGCAGCCAGCCATTACAAAATTGATAATACACACATCATTTTAAGATAGCGCGAGATAATACACTCATTCCTTATAACACTGATTATATGTCTGGCCAAAGTAGCATTGAACGGTTCTTGAACGTGCCGACAGCATTTGTCCCAAGAGCGGAATGCAGCCTGGCCAGTCTGCACCCAGACAGGAGGATTACAAGAAGGAAGGCGTATCAGTAGCCTGTCCCTACTCATCAGGAACCTCTCCTTGCCACTAGCCACTTTCCCTGACAGACGGGAGATCTGTCCCTAACCTGTTCGATCATAAAAATACATGCCAAACCCAGGAGCCAGGGTCCTAAATAGACTCTGTTAAAGCTAAGATGGCCGACAGAGTCACATGGGTGACCAACAACCAACCGGTCACTGCCCCATGTTCCTCTTGGTTTCCTTTCTCTCTTTGTTGAGCGCCACTGGCAGAGACTGCACCTGCCTACATGGTGCTAAAGGCATACAGGCTGTCATTAGTCTAGCAGGGGACCTACATGCTTGCAGCGCTCCTTTAATGAGGATACCTTACTGGTTTCCATAGGGTCATGTTACTCTTATTTTTAAACTTTAGGTAAAAAAAACAAAAAAAACAAAAAAAAAATAAAGAAAGCTGATGTTTACTGGGCTCGATTTTGTCCAAATATGAACTACCATTTTTTTCTACATTCTCCAAATTCCTCAACTTTTCAACCTTCCTCTGTACCTTATTTAGACATTGTATGTATATATGAAACTGCCTTTTATTAAACTATCTGAGAAAGACTGGGAATAATAGGTACCCTGATATTTAAAATCTAGTGGTCTGTGAATGAGAGAAAACTAGACAAGTAAGTAATGTAACTGTGGGACCCAGGTGGATAATCAGAATACAATCTACTTCACTCTATATTAAACCGGGCCAATTGATTGAGAGATTGGCTGAGAATCAGAGTTCATATAAGTTTACAAAAATCTTCAGATGTGTCCCTCTGGCAAATACAACAATTGCCAGAATAACAGAAAGCATGTAGAGTAAAGGGCATTATATGTACCTTAGACCTTGCTTTATGCATTGGTCCAAATCATTTGGTGTAGGGGAGATTAGAGTGCGGGGTTTTTGCAGGGGTTGGGCTTGGCCCCTTATTTCCAGTGATAAGAACTCTTAAAGCGTCAGCATACCAAGACATTTTTGATAATTTCATGCTCCCAACTTTGTGGGAATAGTTTGGGGATGGCCCCTTCCTGTTCCAACATGACTGCGCACCAGTGCACAAAGCAAGGTACATAAAGACAAGGATAAATGAGTTTGGGGTGGAGGAACTTGACTGGCCTGCACAGTCCTGACCTTAACTTGATAGAACACCTTTGGAATGAATTACAGCAGAGACTGGGAGCCAGGCCTTCTTGTCCAACATCAGTGCCTGACCTCACAAATGCGCTCCCGGAAGAATGGTCAAACATTCCCATAGACACACTCCTAAACCTTGTGTGCAGCCTTTGCAGAAGAGTTGAAGCTGTTATAGCTGCAAAGGATGGGCCAACTCAATATTGAACCCTATGGACTAAGACCGGGCTGTCATTAAAGTTCATGTACGCAGGGCAGCCATCAGAAACTTTTGGGCCCTTTAAACAACTTTAGGCCTGAGCCCCTCCAGGCCTGACCACCAACATTCCACAGGGCCCGCCCTCTGGCCGTCCCATGAAGTCCTTCAGTGCACCCACTTCTATTTTAACACTCTTACAACTTAATACATGAAAATGAATCCAATCCAGCAAAGCAACATTCCCATATATTCAGCAAAAAGACATATCAGACAAGCAAAGAGACATCCCTTCAGGTGCATCGGCTTACTCTGCAGCCACCCTGCTTTAGCAATTGCTAGTTACTACAGAAGCAACAACTCAATCTCGTTGGTTAGGGCCTGGGCAACTGGGCCCCTCGGAATGCCTGGGCCCCCTACATGCGTATAGGCTGTCCTTCCCTGATGGCTGCCCTGCATGTATGTGTAAAGGCAAGTGTCCCAAAACTTTTGGTAATATAGTTTGCTTGTTCAATATAGTTTGCTTGTTCATTAAAACAGAGATAATCAATTGGCTCATTTGCTTTGCTTGTTCATTAAAACAGAGATAATCAATTGGCGGAATTGCACACATAACTGTTTGCAAGCTTATGAATACCCTCAAATGTGAAAGACCAGAACTGTCCTCCCAACTGACACAGCAATTTCCAGATAACCATATGGGACCTATCAACCATCCATAGATGAATAAAAAACCATGCATCGGTATGGAAAGGAGGAATTTGAATCCTGAAAAGTAAAATATACAATTCCTAAAAGCTTAACTCTTCTCATATTCTTCTTTAGAGTTTGAGATCCAGCAGAACAAATAAGCACGGGAATGGTTAAGCTCTTTTAAAACAGGCTGTCCCTTTCTGCTGGAAAACAGTAGCTGGGGAGGTCTCAGAGTCTTAGAGAACAGGGGCGGAAGTGCATGGCCTCGGATACAAGGGTGTAGGAGATGGCGTTGATCCAGAGGCTCAGAAATTGTAGGGTACAAAAATAAGGTTTATAGATGATCGCGGTAGGACACAGTAGATACCGAAGCAATACCAATAACAGGTCTATCACTGACTAATGTATGATTCGTTTTTGGTATTTTGCTAAACGTATTTGCTTTAATGTTTTATTTGAGTAGTTGCTGTTCAGCCATACATGAATCATCTGTGGGTGCAGTGTCCCTGGCAAGATACCCCCACTTTTTGTGGCAAGCTGTGCACTCAATTAGACAAAAGCTGAGATCTCCCTGTGATTTACTGTAACTTTATATATGTATAAATATATATCATATATTTTTATTCTGTATACACTGTATATGTATACATGTATACATATGTGTGCCCGTTTGCGTGTGTGTGTGTGTCTATGTGTGTGTATATATATAAGCTGATAAATGAGTAGAGCGGCTTCTGTTTATTCTCATCTCCGGAGCTTTGGCAATCAGACACAAAGAGGATCTTAACCCCTTCTTGCCGCTAGTTGTTAAACACCCTCATAGTCACAGGGTGTCCCCCTGCTGTACAACAACAAAAACCAATACAGTTTAACGTCACGCAGGGGCATAAAATGACAGTAAAATCACCCAGAGCCTATTTTTTTTATTTTATTTTCTCCTTTGGTACATTTTAATATTGTAGGTTGTTCCAGCAATTGTAATTTGTACTAGTAACCGTGAAGAGGAAACATTTCTCCTTGTGCAAACATGAGTCATTAAACTGACTACCTTGTGTTTAATGCATGCAAACATTAAAACTTTGCTTTTTAAAGGCTCTTTAACTACAGCTTAAGTGAAATGTACTATTTGAGAATTTTTTTTTTAAGGTTTTGTTAAATGGCATGAGCTCTGTATTGAGAATATTTTAATGAAATGTATCTGGGACAACACTAATATTGCAAATCCGACTGACCTTACAAGTTGCATTCGCCTGAGAAGTTTTTACATGTTTTTAGTACAGGCTAAGCAGGAGGAATCTGCAGCAAAATAGAAATGTCCAAAGTGGTCTGAATCGGTAAAGCTCTGGAACAATGGTCATCTCTGATGTACTACTTTAGCAGCATAAAGTAGACCTGTCAATACAATTCACGCATTATTTATCAGCAGGAAACATATAACAGGATTGGGGTGCACTTAGAATCTTGATTAATGTGCTGTTTTATGTGCTCATCTCATGGGGCCCCTGCCAGTTCAATGAGGTCATGGCATAAGGGTCAACTTACAGTATCTCACAAAAGTGAGTACACCCCTCACATTTTTGTAAATATTTTATTATATCTTTTCATGTGACAATACTGAAGAAATGACACTTTGCTACAATTTAAAGTAGTGAGTGAACAGCTTGTATAACAGTGTAATTTTGCTGTCCCCTCAAAATAACTCAACACACAGCCATTAATGTTTAAACCGCTGGCAACAAAAGTGAGTACACGCCTAAGTGACAATGTCCAAATTGGGCCCAATTAGCCATTTTTCCTCCCATGTGACTCGTTAGTGTTACAAGGTCTCAGGCGTAAATGGGGAGCAGGTGTGTTAAATTTGGTGTTTTTGCACTCACTCTCTCATACTGGTCACTGGAAGTTCAACATGGCACCTCATGGCAAAGAACTCTCCGAGGATCTTAAAAAAAGAATTGTTGCTCTACATAAAGATGGCCAAGGCTATAAGAAGATTGCCAAGAACCTAAAACTGAGCTGCAGCACGGTGGCCAAGACCATCTAGCGGTTTATCAGGACAGGTACAAACGACCAAAGAAGTTGAGTTCAGGATCATATCCAGAAAAGCTTCTTTGGGAAATAGATGTATGAGTGATGCCAGCATTGCTGCAGATGTTGAAGGGGTGGGGATCAGCCTGTCAGTGCTCAGACCATACACTGCACACTGCATAAAATTGGTCTGCATGGCTGTCGTCACAGAATGAAGCCTCTTCTAAAGATGATGCACAAGAAAGCCTGCAAACAGTTTGCTAAAGACAAGCAAACTTAGGACATGGGTTACTGGAACCATGTCCTGTGGTCTGACGAGACCAAGATAAACTTATTTGGCTTAGATTGTGTCAAGCGTGTGTGGTGACAACCAGGTGAGGAGCACAAAGATAAGTGTGTCTTGCTTACAGTCAAGCATGGTGGTGGGAGTGTCATAGTCTGGGGTTGCATGAGTGCTGCTGGCACTGGGGAGCTACAGTTCATTGAGGGAACCATGAATGCCAACATGTACTGTGACATACAGAAGCAGAGCATGATCCCCTCCATTTGGAGACTGGGCCCCAGGGCAGTATTCCAACATGATAACCACCCCAAACACTCCTCCAAGACCACCACTGCCTTGCTAAAGAAGCTGAGGATAAAGGTGATAGACTTGCCAAGCATGTCTCCAGACCTAAACCCTATTGAGCATCTGTTGGGCATCCTGAAATGGAAGGTGGAGGAGCGCAAGGTCTCTAACATCCACCAGTTCCATGATGTTGTCATGGAGGAGTGGAAGAGGTCTCCAGCGGCAACCTGTGAAACTCTGGTGAACTCCATTCCCAAGAGGGTTGAGGCAGTGCTGGAAAATAATGGTGGACACACAAAATATTGACACTTTGGGCCCAATTTGGACAGTTTGGAACATATACACGATCCAATCTTTATCCAATGGGATCGTACCCAGCCAGCATTCGACCACCCTGGAATGGCTCTCCTATTCTCATATACTCATATCCATCTCCATTTTAAGCAATACTCATCATAAAAGGAAGAGAGGAAGGTGCCGCATTGCGTAAACCCTCAACAATCTTTAATTGTGGAAACAGTAAAATATACACTTACAAAGTGCTGTGCCATGCTCTACACAAAGTGATTCAATGCTCCTTCATGTAAACATGTCAGCTCCGGTCCTGACCTCAGGCTGTGAGCACGGCGTAGTTAGTGCAGGATGATGTCATCCAATGGCTCCGACTTACGCGCTTCGACGCAATGTCGCCAAAAGGAGCGGCTGGTGTCCATCTAAAACGTTTTATTCCTCTTGGAGAATTACCCTCATTTGCTGTCTTGCAAAAGGTTTGCAGGACAGGAGTTCAGGGGAAATCTATTTAACAGAGCCTCAGGCAGCAGTTGATTAATAAAAAAAGATATCTAACAGGTCTGACGACAACACTGCTTCACGCATAACATCAATGTTATCAACCTTGAACTGAGGAAGCGTTCTTATCTGGTGAAATAAATACATTTGATGTTCACTCAAGTAGATGACTCTGATGCATTCCTAGACATATAGCTTAGCGTGCCTCTAACGAGTTATTTTTCAGACTTCACTGAGAACCCCACAGAGGACCCAAGATGGGAACCCCCAAGGCATAGAGAGCGAACAGCGATATGCTGTGTGGAGCCAGATTTTCTCCACCCGTAAACTTAGATGGTTACATATTCCCACCCCTTGGGTTGACTGCAGCCTCAACTGGTGTAAGTTATTCTTTATTTTTTCCTAACATATTGTGGAACCACTCTTTTAGTCATTTGTCCTTTTTGGAGCAATTTGTCATTTTTTAAGCAATTGACTACACTATATGGGACCTATACGGGATCTCCCGCCTCCCTCTTTTTTTTCCAGTGGACAGCCTGAGCTACACCAGAGACCACTGGCCAGCTCTTTAAGCCCGTACCCTTTGGGCCACAGTTGACCACTGTACCCTAGATCAGATAGCAGTTAAAATGGGACATGTGTTGTAATCCTTCCCCACCCCATGCAAAAGTAGAAAAAATGTTTTTGGCTTGACATGCACTGTTACATGCAGTATGCTTCATTCAAGGAGGATAGCTGTTAGAATTTGCTATTAGAATCCAGTGCTGTGGATAGAAGATGTCATAGAAAAGCAGCAGTGCAGGGAATTCACTTTAAATTCAGTCAGTAGCTAACCACCATTTTTTACCATCAACTGTTTTTTTTGTGTGGTATAAGATGCTAGGGCTTTGTTGTAAATTCTAAACCCCTCTACATCCAAAGCCAGCAAGTACTGAATATTGCTTAGTAGTAAAAAAAAAAAAAAATAAAAAAAAAAAAAAAAAATATATATATATATATATATATATATATATATATATATATATATATATATATATATATATATATAGTATAAAAAAACAGTATATATGTATATGTATATAGAAAGTCTGCCTGCCAGTTATCCAAACTCGGGATATGTACTGCCGGCAGGGCTGGAACATGGCGCTCTGCCCAAGCCAGAATATGATCCACTTCCTTCTGGGCAGACTGACTCCTGGTGCTGCCCTAATGATTGATATATGCCACCACTGTGGCATTGCCTGACTGGCAGTCCCTGCAGTTGAGCCATCCAGTAAACCAGTGCAAACCGAACAGCCCGAAGCTGCAGAAGGTTGATGGCAAAACCCTTTTCAAAAGAGACCACGTATCCTGCACTGAAAAGAACCCCAGAATTGCTCCCAATCCTGTCAGACTGGCATCAGTTGTCAGTACTTTCCAAACAACTGGAAGAAATTACTTTTCCTTCTCCAGATTCTAAGAAACCATCCAGCAGTTTCAACAAGGAAGCTCTCTTTTGCTAAACCACAGGTACATTTGATCTCATAAACCAGGGAGGAGAAAGAACCTGAAACTCCAACCTGTACCCATGAGAAACCATGGAAAAAAGGAAATTGTCCCAAATCAGTTCTTGCCAAGCTCCCCAAAAAATCCAGCAGCTCCCCCCCACCCATGCGAGTGGGGGCGCCTTTTCCTAATGAAGAGAGCGTATACTCTGGTTTTGTTGACTTGGCTGACCAGTGCCTCCTCTGCCCCTGATTCTGTGATTTTCCCCTGGATCCAGTCACCTGCGAGCACCAAATGTACTGCCTGGATAAAGATGCATTGGCAACTGAAGCGGCAGATACTCTATAGGCCATACGCTTGCCCTTTTTTCTTGACTGTCAAGAGGGAACTCTTTCCACTTGAGATGTTTTGTATATATTTATCAAAGTCCTCACCAGACAGGCATTCCCCATAAAAAGAAAACCCCGCCAACAACTTTTTACAGGGCAGCTCGGCAGAACAGCTCTTAAACCACAGAACCCTGCGCATGTGAATAGACATCAGAGCGAAACAAGAAATCTGTTTAATTATGTTCTTTGGGGCATCTACCACAAAGCACAAGGCCTGAGGTAATTGTTTCATACCCTCAGTCTTGCCTGCCTCCACATGCACCAGGTTCCTCCTCACCAAACGTTTAATGCAATCTTTCAGGAGTTGGAAAACGCCAATGGCTGCCAGCGGAGGTTGCATACCAGATCCTGCCAAGGCAAAAGAAGCCTTCAGCAGGGCTTCCAGCCTCTTGTCAGTCGGTCCTTGAAAACCTGAACATTATCCACTGGGCAAGTCAAAATCTTATTGAGGCAAGTTTGCTTTTAAACTTTTCCTCCATTGGATAAAGTAGAGAAAATCTTTTTTGTTGGCACAAACATCCTGTTCAGATAATCCCATTTAGAAAACAACATCTCCTCTGAAAGAGGGTACAAGGGAAAAGCTTGTGAATTCTGAGGTGGATGCAGAGTCCCCAAGGATAAATACCTAACTGCTGAGGTTTCAGCCTGATGTAACCTAAAGGCAGAGTGAACCATCTCAGAGAGGGATTGCACTAACACCCTCTGAGCTTAAGACACAGATGGTCCCTGAGTTTCCTCAGGCTCAGAGTCCTTTAGAAGCAGACTCCATCGCCTGACTTTCCTCAAGTTCTATACCAACCATCTCCTCCTCAATGTCCATCCACTCCTCCTCCACCGTCGGAGGGGGATCTGCTGAAGGGGACCTTTCTAGCTTTTTACTGCCCTGTGCAATGGAAGCATTAATTCTAGCAATTTTACCTACCAGGCTCGCTAACGTCACAGCCAGGTCATCCTTAGAGACATAAGCTGAGGTCGATGCCCAGGAAGTGGTCACATTACCAGACAGACGTAGTGGCTCAAACGCACCTGTCATGTCTGGGCTATCAGGAGATGCAAACAAAGCAGTACTATTACTAGAGTCCCCTAGACCTGATCGCAGCACACCTATGCTCCCCCTCCTTGGAATCTATAAGACATCCTTCCCAAGCATGCTGGTAAAACCTCAGGCTGTGCTACAAGGCTACCTTCCCAGCATAAGAGAGTGTGATAGTGACCAAACAGTAAATAGGCACCCTTGAGGCCAAAACCCAGCTTGTAGTTTTCCCCCTCTATGATGTACTCAGATGCCCCTTTTTTCCAGATAGGGAGAGACTTCTCTGTGCCCCATACTATTACCATCATAAGCTTAAAAAAAAGCAAATAAACCTACCTATTTGCAACCCAGCAATCTGGCTCTCTCCTATCAGCATCACAGAATACAAAACAATTCTATAGATGTAACAGAGAAAATGTAAAGCTACCAAAGAAAGCTGTAGCCAATTTTGAGTGGCGCCCACACCATCTCTCATTGTGGGATCCTCCTAAAAAGGTCAAGGATCCAGTCTTCACTCATCACAATGGGCTATATCCACTTGGACCCTCAGGGACTCAATCTCCCTTCTATTGGGGTGCACTGCCCTGGATCTGTACAGTACACTACTGGAAACACCTTGGTCAGTACCAATATGCGCAGGGTTACATATCCGCAAGGTCCAGTGCCGAAAGGCTGCATTACAGGCAATCCCCACCGAACTTCGGTCTCCATCATAGTAAACCTGAAGCACCATCTATCTTAGCGTCCAGCTTTATGAATGGATCCAGCCAACCAATCTCCTGATCCCTGCTGGAATCATTTGAGAATCTGGTACCTCCAAACAGAGAGTTGTGCTTCAGGGATCATCACGTTCAAGACACTGGCAAAAAAATTGAGGAGCTTCCTGAGTAGGAGGTGTTATACTGTATAGGGGAGGACTTCCTGTATGTTAGGTCAGCTAGTGTCCATACACCTCTACGTGTCGCATAACCCAGGTAGCCATGACACCAAAAACAACATAAAGCCGCCCTCCTGAGCGCTTACGGATAGGGCTGAGATTAATCTAAATAAAACACACTCAGTGTTTGGTATACCGATACTCGGTGGGCAGCCACTTTAAATACATCTAAATGAGTAATAAAACATTGAATAAAAAAACAATTCAGCAGCGCTCAAATGAGAGCAAAAGATGAACTAATGAATGTATTTAATTTTATAACAGTCAGTCAGCTATTCTGTCACTCGATTGGACATAGCATTTATAGTCCAACATATGCGTGAGAAGACAGTCTATTAAAATAGTAATATCCATGAATGGAGTTCAGCCGTGATCTAAATCTTAAGTCCCCACCAATCACCACAAGTGCGTCCCGCTCCCTATGGATTAAACGCTTACCTCCAAATAAGAAAGTGTAAGGCATAAAGCAATGATGTCCCTCTGCTTCTTCCAAAAAGTAGAACCAACAAGAAAATCAAGTATTTTAAATGTCTACAGTGTTTTTTCTCTCCATAAATACATTTTTATTTAATTGCAATGTGCCTCTGAATTTGCTAGGTAATTCAACCACTCCAGAAAAAGTCAGATCCCTAGCAGAACTCCTTTCCACTTTGCACATCATAGCCATCCCCTCTTCTAGGGATGCTCAGTTACTGTCTGTGCTGCTTCAGCTCCTCTGCCCTTCCCCTCACCTCCCTACATACATTTTTATGTAGCTGCTGTGAAGGAGTGATGGTGAACAGTATGGAGTGACAACTCTGAGTCAGCTGGGGCTGCAGACATCACATCCAAGAAGACATTACCCAGCAGCTCAGGTCTTTTCGAGGCATTAAAAGATAAATAAAAACATATTAATGTACAAACTGTATACTGTTATGGGAAAATTAGCATTCAAATAATGGCCTGTCGAAAGTGACTTTTTAATTGCGCTAATAGAAATATGGAGGTTGCCATTGCAAAACTTTCCAGCAATTGTATTTGCCTGTCTATTTCTGGTATGAACCCTTTATGAGTTAATAGATAAGTCCAGTGAAAACCTAACTAACGCTAAACCTGCTCTGTGCCACATTGTAAGACTTTTCTATCTAACCCTATAAAGCAAAAATCACTGTGCTTACCTTTTCTGCACCCGATCCGGTCCCACGCTGACTGTCAGTGGTGGCTTCAGCATGGAGGAGGGTGCAGGAGAGGCACTTGACAACGGAAGCCCCATAGTAAGTCTATGGGTGACGTCACTTCCCATTCATTGCACAGCCATTGTTGGTACTCTCCTGCACAGAGCTTCCGATGCTGGAGACCGGATCGGGTAAAGAAAAGGTAAGTACAGTGATTTTTGCTTTACAGAGTTAGATAGAATAGTCTTGGAATGTGGCAAAGAGCAGGTTTAGCGGTTTTGACTGGACTTATCCTTTAATGACCCAAAACAAGTGACTGCACCAAGTGAATCAGAGCTCCTAATCTTGGGTCAGCATGTCAACCAGGTATCTAACATTTCAGGTCATGTCAGCAATGGCAGACTATGCATTTCTTTAAACTAATTTCGATGCATTTTTTTTTTTTACCTTGCATACTATACAGTAGGTAATACTATAACTAGGAAGTTGTAGTTGTGTTTCTGTCTGTTAAAATGACAATATTTTCTACAGTTCGTAAACAAATGAATCACCCAAATTTCAGTTTCTCGAGTGAAAGCAATGCCTAGTCTAGTCTGCCTAAACCCAAAAGTGATAAAATAGTCCACTTACTGTCCCCTGCTCCCACTGAACACAGGGGGCCCGGAGATGTTTTTTTTTCTGAATAGCTCTACAGCGGGTGATTATTTAATTGGTGCACAGGAATTGAAAATGCTAATTGTCTGTCTGTCCTTGGCTTCAGTACTTCATTGCTGAATCAGAAATTAAATAATTCAGAACTTCAGGCCTGCATTCTTTTTCTAGTTCTTTTTCTTATAACATATTGAATTTAATTCAACAACATAAAAAAGTGAGGCAATTAGCATTTTCAGCACAGATCAGCAATGGCAGCCTATGTATTCTTTAGTACAGTTTCCTTTCATTGTGCTTGGCCTTGCCTTTCAATTTTGCATGTCCTCTTCTTGTCTGAAGAAATGTTATAATCACAAGAATCAGGGACGTAACTACAGGGGTTTCAGGGGTTGCAATTGCAACCGGGCCCCATGCTCCAGGGGGCCTGTGCGGTTCCCCTGTACACCTGGATTGGAGGGGCGGCGGGGGACAGCATGTAGAGAAATCACTGTCCTCCATTTTCCTCCTGTAGCTGCAGGAGGAAAATGGAGGAGATTGGTTCTGCTGTCTCTGGGCTCATTTGGACAAAGACTTTCCAAATTATGAACAGGACAGGAAAATAATTATGGGCGTGTTGTGTAAGATCTCATGACTTTATTTTCATACTTAATTAAAATAAGATTGACTTGGTTGATAAGCAATGCATTGCTTCATTTTCTATTTTTATAATTAAAGTGTTAATTATAATACAACCTTGTGCTGTTAATTACTGACATACCTTAGTTAAACAAGTTCCTAATTAGATTCAGGCTGTTCTTCATCCGCACCTAATCAGCCACTAAAACTGTACAGTTCATGTAGGTCATTAATCAAAGAGATACATGGGATTGAGGAAATTCTTAATTTTGCACTGTACTTTTCTATTCCAGTATTAGTCCAAACAAACAGCTGTTTGTCTTGTGCATTTAAACTGTGTTTTATCATTAAACTGGTTTTCCATTCTAAAGTGACCCTATGAGAATAGTCATATGGGAACTGCCATTTTGTATACAATTGTTGGCAAAGTTAAAGGCTCCAGGGCTGCCCCTGATTCACAATTCACGTTACTGATCTTAAACAAGAACCCAGCCACTGAAGTCTAAAAAGACTGCTTGTCCTAAGTCAACGATTTACTACACAGGAAAGCCAGGAACAGGTTCTCAAATTTTTTTCATCACAAATTCACTTTAAAGTAGATATACCATTACCTACACTTCAAACCTCCAAACCTTTACTTAATTCTCTAAAGTTGGAACCAGGTTGGATGGTTTTTATATTAATCAACATTTGGCAAGCACTATTACCAACAACCATAAGAACTTTAGCAAGATCTGGAATCTTTGGGTTGTCTATCGTCACCCTTAATTTCTTCTGTGATGTGTGCCCCTCTTCGCCTCCTGCCTCACTAATCTGGTGTGGCAGGGGTCCCCTGTGTCAGCCTCCCTCTTTTTTGACTTCCCTTTCTCCTCCTATAGTATGGGTCTTACCCTTTCACTCCTGTTCTCTCCTGACCCCTTCCATTTATTTTACTTCTTCTACTTTCTCTTTTTAGATTTCCTCCCACTCCCCTTTTCTCCTTTTTTTTCCTCCTTCTTGGCTGACCATCTTGGTCTTCTTGTCCCATACGTGTAATGTGACTTTTGATATCAACACTCTGTGTACTGGTTTGTTATTCTTCTCGTTGATCCATTGGTCTATTGGACACCAGTTTGCCTTATTGTTGATCAGGGTATTTAGCCCACTTTCTCTGTACCTGCTATCCAAACTGTTTGATCCGTACCACATACTTATACCCAAAAATAATAAATACATTGAAAATTGAAACTGTGCAATTAAAACTCACACTGCACATTAAAAAAAAAAAAGATTCTATGATGTTTTCTGAATTCTGGCCAGCAAAGCTAAAGTCCAAGGCAAACTGATAGCTACCCTTAAAGTTGTGCTCCCCCCACACTGTGAAGGTTAAATGCTTGTTTTAACTAGGGTACCATTGTAAAGCAGTTTCACTTGGCCTATTCTTTGCTCCCCCAGGAGCCAGAACTCTTCCTACAATGCACAGGGTTATGAGTGGGCCCTACAGGCATTTAAAGGTGTTTGACATTTTTTTTTTCAGCCTCTAAACTTCCTTTCCCATTGGCAGAAAGGAAGAAAGGTGATGGCACTTCAAGGAATACAAGAAACAGCTTCTTTATTGGTTTAAATCATTAAAAATGCATAGTAGCAATAAGACATGCACACCGTCCACGAATGACCAGTAAAAGCATTTCACACGCCCGTGCTTATTACATTAGCCCATATATCCATGCACACATAGGCATTTACAGGAGTTTAGAGGCAGAAGAAAAAATGTTACTTGTGCATTCAAGAGTGGAGTATTTTGGCTGAAAAAAATGCCAAAACGCATCTAAATGCAGCTTTGCGCTAGGCAGGTTTAGCGCTTGAGCATCTTTTCATTTCAATGTCATGAATAAATTAATGTTCTGACCAATGAAATAAATAGAAACCCAAGCGCTTAACCTTTCTATGTGCGTTTGTAAAAACGTGGCTTAGGTGTGTTTTACTTTTTTTTAAGCTGCTTTTCTGCCAGGAGAAAAAGCGTTTAAAAGAGCCCCGGAGTGTATCTACCCTTAGAAAAAAGGAGGAAATAGAGACAATTAAAGTGTAGGTTTAGCCAAAACCTTTTTTTTACATAATGAATAGAGGTGGGGAAAAGTTAGAACCCTTTTCCGGTTTTATTGCCATCTGTGGCTCTGTTTAAAGGATTTTACTTCACTTGCTGTCAAAGTTGTTGCACTATATAGGAAATCTGGTAAAATCTGCAATAGGGATACAGAAATAAAGAGTTGACATGGATTCTACCTCCCCTCACTCTACTAAAAAGCATTTTTATTTCTGTCTGTGATGCTGCTGGAGATTTTCCTCTACTTCTCGTCCGAGGAAACCTCGAAGAGCCTGTGTCAACTGACATTTTTTTTTAGGCCGGTGCCCAAAAATCACCATAGGCATCACATTAAAAGCCCTTTTAGCTCATCAATTTAGAGTTACTAGGAGCAGTTGTGCTAGAATTATTGTTCTCACTCTAACGTTCGCGGTGTCACTATTGTGACTGTATTGTCACTATTGTGACTGTGACTATTATATGTCACATGTGTGGTTTACATACACGTACGCACACTGGGCTTGCGTTTGCGCAGGTGTGCGTGGCAACAGTTGTTTTGGAAATATTTTTTTAATTTTAAAATATTTTATTATCCTTTTCAATAGTTTTTATTAAGTATTTTCACAATAACAGTAAACAAATTTAACATTCACATTAACCACAAAGAGGTTGTACTGAATAAGTGATAAAGCATATATCAAATGTCAGACACGCGGTACACCCAACTACAAGCGATGATTCAACCAAGGGACAGTCCACGCTCAACCAATACGGGCGCCAGGCAGGACTGGAGAAACAGGACCACAAGCCGAGCCACCCCACTGGGAACAACACTGTGCCCGGACCCGGCCCCTGCACCAACGCCCCCCCACCTTAGGTGCCCCTGGGCACACACCTCCCTCCAGCGAATCACCATATGAACTTATAAATGTAATGGGTGTAATGGAAAATAGAAACAACCGCAATATGGGAAGATACGAACAGTAGAGTCAAAGGAAAAACAAATATCAAATAACTTATAGTCTATCAACAGGACTGTAACGAAGCCTCGTGATTACGAATCAGTCATCATACACAATATCAATTAATGTACAAAAAGAAAAACTAACTCATTTAGTCCGGATACATTTGTGACCATAGTACCCAGCGTTTGTTACATTTCGGGAAATCATCCCTTGAGCTGGCAAAAATATTTTCATAGGAATAGTATGTTTTCACCCTATTGATAACGTCATAAACTGTGGGCATATGAGTAGTCCTCCATGCCGCGGTGACAGTTAATCTGGCTGCTGTGAGTATATGTGTTAATAGGCAACGGTGCTCCGGTGGGATTTTGTTTATACCTAGATTCAGAAGAGCTAGATCTGGAGACATAGCTAATGGTAAGTCAGTTATTGAGAGGATTAGAGCAAAAACAGCTGCCCAATAGCTTTGCAATCACCTGCACTCCCAAAGAAGGTGGAAAATGGTGCCTTTGGCACCACACTCCCTCTAGCAAGAATCAGAAGTATTCCTAAGCATCTTCACAAGTTTCGATGAAGTTAGATAGCTCCGGTTTAAGATTTTGAGAGCCACTTCCCAATGGTTAGTACAATGAGTAAATTGATAGTAGGATCGTATGGCAGCATGCCAATCACGTAGAAGTTACTCTCCAAAGCCAACATATATGTGGACTTGCTTTGTTGGGAAGTAGGTTGCAACTTGTAATAAAACCAGGACAGACCCTTAGTTTTGCGGTAATCTTTATGCAGATAATCCCACAGATGAACTGACACTTCAACTGGGTATTTAAAATGATAATGGTGTAATTGAGCGTAAAAAACGAGCAGGGAGTGTATGCTTGTGACCGTACCTGATTATACGTAAACGATCGTGGAAGTAAATGTCTTGGAATTTTCAATGAGGGCAAAAGAAATTCATATGCAGCTAGAGTAAGGTCTCTTCTGATAAGTGGGACCCTGGAAATCCTCTGAAGGCCCCCCCATGCCGCAAGAGTAGCATGCACAGAAGGTAGGTCAGGGAAATACAGTTGTCTCTTGGTCAAGGCTGCCAAGAGGAGGGAGGGAGGCTCCCTCTGCACTGCTTAAGTCTTTTCCAACATTACCTATAGTTTGTCAGTGTCAGGGTCAAACCAATCCTTCATTTGATCCAGCAGAGCTGCTGTATGGTAGTTCCTAAGGTTCGGCAAACCCATGCCCACAACTGCTCTAGGTTTAAGTAACGTCGAGTATGAAATTTTCGGTACTTTTCCACCCCACAGGAACTGTCTGAAAAGTTTGTCCATAGTGCAGAAAAAGGGCTCGGGCAATGATATGGGTATGGTTCTAAAGTAATAGAGAATTTTTGGAAGAACCAGCATTTTAAGGGCTGCGATTCGACCAAGCCATGAGAGCTCATATGACGCTATATGCGTCAGGTCTGTTTTAACAGTGGACTGCAGGGTGGAAAAGTTAGTCAGATACGTGGAAGATGTTGGTGCCACCAGGGCCACTCCCAGTTACGGCAGGGAAGTTGTGGTCCATTGGAAGGGGTACTCACATTTCAGGGATGTCAATGTTGACGAGTGCAACGAGAGAGGGAGACATAAAGATTTAGTGACATTTAGTTTGTAGGATTCTGCTGGTGACATCAGGGTAAGGATCACGTCATCTGCAAATAGGCCAATTCTGTGATCCCTGCCTCCAACTCTTATTCCTCTAATATGAGGGTCAGTTCTGATGGCCTCCGCCAGGGGCTCCATGATTAAGGAGAAAATCAAAGGAGATATAGGGCATCCCTGGCGGGTTCCATTTGTGATGGCAAAACTGCTGGAGATAGCGTTGCATGTGAATACTCTGGCAGTTGACACCGTGTATAATGCTGAAATAGCTGAATAAATGGGTCCTTTCAAACCAAATTTACTAAGCGTTGCTCTAAGGTACCCCCGGTGAACCCTATCGAACGCTTTTTCAGCGTCCAACGTCAGGAACACTGAGGGCACCCCTCGAGATTCTGCTATCTTCAGAAGGTCAAACACCCTTCTAGTGCAGTCTGGAGCCTGCCTACCCTTTACAAAGCCGACCTGGTCCGACTTCACCAAATAGGGGGTAACCTCCACCAATCTAAAGGCCAAAATTTTGGCATAAAGCTTTAAGTCTGTATTTGAAAAGGATATGGGGCGAAAGTTTTGTGGGGTATCGGGAGCTTTACCAGGTTTCGGGAGTGCCACTATCACCGCTTGGAGCATCTCCGCAGGAAAGGAGGATCTGTGGGCAGCCTTGTTGAATACCCTGAAAGGGTACGGGGTTAAAATTGATTGGAAGGCCTTTTAGTATTCAGCCGAAAATCCGTCGGCTCCAGGGGATTTTTTTAGAGGGTAGTGATTTAATCGCAAGAGATATTTCTTATTCGGAGATAGGGGCATTCAGGGAGTGCAACATATTGTCCATAAGCGTGAGAAGATGAAGTGAGTTTAGAAAGTCATTGATGAGGTCCTCCGTCGGTTGTGGATTGTCACTATCGTCCCTAAGGTTATAGAGGGGGCGGTATAATATTTGCAAAAGGCGTTGGCAATATAATTCGAGTGATATACCAAGGCGTTAGTGTGCGGGTCCTTAATAGAAGACAATTTTTTTTTATGATGCCTCTTCCTAAGGTAGTTAGCCAACATTTTACCTGCCTTATTGCCCTGGGCGTAGTGCTTTAAAGAGATAGAGTAAATGCTGATGTTCCTCCAACAGTTTACGCCTAACAGCCTGCCTACAGTCATTTAGTTCGGCCAGGAGAGACGGGGTAGGAGATGCCTTATGGGCAGTTTCTAGGGACTTAAGTTTCACTAGAAGGGACTTTTGAGCTAAGGCCCTTACTCTCTTATCTCTAGAAGCCTGTTGAATAAGAAGACCCCTAGAATACGCTTTATGTGCACACCATGTTTGAAAGATATTGGTTTCTGGGACATCATTGCTGACGAAAAATTCCTTGATCCGACCATGCAGCCGCTCTGATGGCCCTGATCCCGAAGCAAGGGTACGTTGTTACGCCTCAAATGAACAGGGGTGGTCATATGGGGCTCCGAGATCACCACAGAGACCGGGGCATGGTCAGACCAGGACATAGAATGTATAGTTACAAATTCCACTAAACGCAAAAGTTGTAAATCAGACACAAACAGATCCAATCGTGAATAGGATTTATGTGGGGCTGAAAAGTAAGTAAAAAAAGCTACTGTATTCCTAATAGCTGTCAATACTCCTCTTTTCTTGGACATGCCAGAGGAACTGTATATGTGTGGGTAGGAATTATCTGAACATTTGGGTGGTTTGGATCTCGCAAAATGGGTCTCTTGCACACAAACAACATCCCCTTTAAGGGAACAAGCTTCTCTCCATAGGGACCTTCATTTGAATGCACTGTTCAGGCCGTGGGCATTGATAGTAACGATTTGAATTGCCATTTAGAAGGGTGAGATATACGCTAGACTGGCGGTGTAGGCTGAAAAAAGTTCCTGCAAAGGAGAAAGCAATACCTGCTCCAAAGATGAATTGAGATGTCCAAAACTGGGTGCCCACCTTTAGTGGCCATTGGTGATAGGACTTTCTATGGTCATAAGCTTGGTAGTATCCAGGTTGGTAGTAGCAAGTAGTGGGGCTAAAACAAGAAAAAACAAAACGCATAGAAATAACATAAAACAAGCAAAAAGGGGTATGGGGTAAACCCCATCTTGCAAACAATATTGCAGGTAGTGGTGAGGGGGGTAACAGCACCAGTCTTCCGGTCATCTCCCAAGTACCAGCTATGCTGGGAATTATGAGAGTCCTCAGCAATTCAGCTGGAAAAAAAAGGAAAAAGCAGGGAAGAAAACAAATATGGGTAAGCAGATGTACTATCTGTTCACTTGTCTCCATTTTGGATCCAGATGAAAAGGCGATCCTGAGGGGTGTGGGGAAGCCTCGGGCTCAGGGAGCAAACCCCACTGTTTAGTGAGGCAGAAGCCATCCTCAACCGTGCGGATTACATGTGTGCGGCCCTCCCGTACAATGAGCAATTTGGTGGGATATCCCTAGGAATAGGCCACATGGTTGTTCCTGAGTAACTTGGTCAGAGACACCAATTACTTCCTGGCATTCATGGTGTACTGGGAAAGGTCAGCGTAGATAGAGATCCCGTGATATGGATCAGGCAGTGGAGAGTGTTTCCTGGCATAACGCATGAGGTCATCCTTGACATGAAAAAAATGTATACGGGTGATGACATCCCGTGGCACCTTCTCCAGGAGATGGTGCGGTTTCGGTAAGCGATGAGCCCTATCCACCATGACTTCTGACACTGGAGTGTCGGGCAACAGAGCCAGGATCAGTGCCTGCACATAGGCCCGCAATTCTGTTGGGGGGACTGTATCCGGCACTCCGCAAAGTTTAACGTTGTTGCGGCGGGCTCTGTCCTCTAAGTCTGCCATTTTGCTTTTAAGTGCATCAAGATCATCTCCCCTGTCATTATGCACACCAACCAATTCGTTGTGTGCCATAGTGAAGTCCTGCATTTTTGATTCAATGTGGTCTACACGCTCCCCTAGGTTATTAATATCATATTTAATGCCACTGACACAAGCCATAAGGTCTCTATGGAAGGAGCCATTGAGGGAGAGGAGCATCTCCTTCATAGCAATGTCATTAAGAGGTTGGCCCGTGGTGGGAAAATCCTTAATATGATCATAGAACTCCAGGGTACTATTTTGAGAAGCCTCCCCCGCCTGTTGGTCACCCGCATAGTGATGGTCCGAAGACCGTTTAGGGACAGCCTTCCTTGGGCTTTGAGATGGTGAAGCGCCCTGGAAGGATCTGCTGCTAGCAGTAGGGGAGAGAGGGCCCTCTACCTGCCTGTGTCCGCGTTGTTGTGCGCCTGCTGCACTGGCGCCGTCCGACTGAGAGAAGGCCCCAGGGCCATCTTGGGAGCGCGGTGTACTAGTGGACGAAAAGAAATCCGTCAGTTTGAGGGGTCCCCCGTGAGTCTTTCTCTTCCCCATAGCTGCCGGGGAGAGTGCTGAAGTAAGTAGAGTAGATTGGGAGCTGTGTCGCTTACCCACGTCCCTGCAGATGAGACGGAGAGACGGAGCTCTTCACTCACACGGCCATCTCCTCTGGCTGCCGGCCACACCCCCAAAATATTTTATTATCATTTTCATTTTTTTTTTCTTTCTTACTTTTTTTCTTTTTTTTTTTACTTTTTTTTTACGTTAATAAACCCCTATGTGATAGCATTGGGCAGATGACAGGTACTCTTTTTGGAGACATTAGGGGTCTAATAGACCTCAATGTCTCCCATGCCCGTCACACACTCTAACCAAGCACAGATCGACTTGGTTAGAAGTGTCTCTTAGCTGTACTGGCCAGGAAAGTGTGTATACGAAACTGGAAGTGACATTACAGTGTCATTTGCAGATGAGATTGAGGCATGGATTCACTTTGAAGCCAGTCACTGGCTCTACAAAACCCATACAGTCTGATGGCTGCTGCTGCAGTTATCAGCCTGGGATTAAAGGTTCACTCTTTGGGATGTACATAGTACGCCCAAAGAGCTGAACTGGTTAACACAGGCGCTTAAGGGCTGGTTCACACCAGAACGTGGCAAAGGAAAGGCACATTCTGTGTGTGTTTCCCAAACCACGCTCAAATTGCACTGCCTTTGTGATCTGGTGCGGGTGCCAATTTAGTGTTAGCGGCACCCCAAATGCAGATCGCAAACGAACTGAAGGGCTATGCAATTCAGTGCGACATATTTTTTTAAAGTAGTGCATGCACTACTTTTTCCACAATCTGGTGTGATTTTAGCCCATTCAAATGAATGGACTGCGAATCACACCACACAGGAATGCGCAGGAATTGCACAGGGAAAAAAAGTTTTGGCTGGACATACACTTTTTAAATGGCACCGAAGGAAATGAAGACGCCACCATATATTGTAGTTATTACCATCATTTAAACTTGGCAACATATTATTAGACATGGATTTTGCAATAGTAAATGGCAGCTAAATAGAGATAGCAGAAAAAAAAAAAAAAAACAATTAAAAGGATACATGTATAATAATAATAATACATTTACAGCACTTAGGGGTGGCTATATGTCACTATCAGCTGGGAAGGGGCCAGTGTATACACTGCTTTCTCTCTTATATCCTCCATTGTTAATATTACTACAGACAACAGATGCCAGACAGCGAGCTCCTTTCATTTGTTTATAGGTCAAATACATTATAGCATTATGGATAATACTTTTGCATTACCCAGGTGCGCAAGCCTTTATTATAAGGGTTAACACTTTTGTTTCTTGCTTTCAAAGCAGGTAGAATTACAAAAAAATATTGTCACCTCATTGATAGCGATAAATAAATGCAAAGATACATACAAAGCATGCTCTTCTACATATCTTTATATATTAGGGCAGATATTTCAGACTGGTGTTTAAGTGACTGGCTAAGAAAATACTAGATTTTATGACTTAAGAAGTAGGAGGTTGACACATCTCACTGTTGCATGCTGTGATATCAGTATTCATTAACTACATTCCATCCTGTCCAGTATCCTTCTGCTATTAAAGCGTAAAGGGGCTTATTTAGTAACACTGTAAATGTAGCACTGCCCCCTTGAGGGTTGCTGGAAATTGTATGTTCTTCTGTGCCCCTTTGACCCTGTGAATTGTCCAGCCCTCCTGACACTCTAGGTTCAAACATGTTGTGTATACCTTTAAATCACACACTGACACAATGTAAATAGATTTTCAACTCCTTAATTCAGCTTTACTTAAGGAAAAGACTTGAAAAGAGTATTAATAAGCTAGGCCCTGGATAAACAGCCAGGGCTGAGTCGAAATAACACTAAAGAACAGTGAATAACCAATTATTATAACAAGTAAATAAACCAAATATTCACAGTATCTTGCAGTAAGTGAAATAATCTCTCAGAAAGCTATAAATTGCTATAAGAAAGGCTTTTACTAAAGGGGAACCCCAGGGCCAGTCTATAATACCTGTATCCTAATGAGAGATGAGGTAATCTAGATACCAGTAACGTGTCCCCTATAAGAGCAATGATATAGCAATGTTCAATTTGCAAGGCCTTGCTAAGATCTTCACTGGCGGTTAGAGCTCAAAGAACAAACGATTCCCTAGTGTAGTACAGTGTGAACCATGCAATGCAGAATAGCTTTAAGAGCAATGATATAGCAATGTTAAATTTGCAAGGCCTTGCTAAGATATTCACTGGCAGTTGGAGCTCAAAGAACAAATGATTCCCTAGTGTAGCACAGTGTGAAACAAGCAATGCGGAATAGCTGGTCCTGATTATCAATGATCCAATAACTGATCTAGATGTAGAGTGTCTGTGTTCAGTGTCTAAGATAAACTGTAGAAACCGGTAACTGGACTCTGAGCAGGTGCTCTCTCACTAATCCTGATGTCCTTCTTATGAGTCCTGAAAGAACAGGCAGCGGCAACTCTCTACACGCTGTGAGACACGGAGATGGCTGCGCTCTGCTGTCTCAGTGAGTCCTGCTGACTCAACTCAATCAGCAATACTGCAGGGATATCTGCGATACAGTGATGGTCATTCATCCCGCCTGGGCTGAGTCTGCAGACAGCTGTATGGTGTGCAGTAGGACGCAGTCTGCTTCCTCTGCGGCAGACTGATGCACACACGATGGATCCCGGGAAGCAAGAGAGCGTGGGCCTGTTCAACAGATCCCTTTATAGTCTCCCCCACAATTCTCCCCTGGAGCCCATGGCTTGTTGGGAAGTACAGTTCTTAAACAGTTCAGAAGTGCAGTAATATCCTTGTAGAAGACTATAGTTCCCATGATGCCTTTCTTCCAGTCTCAAGAGTATGATGTATGAAACCTGAGACCAGTAGGGATGACCGAACCTTTGAAAAGTTTGGTTCGACCAGAACATCCGAACTTCCCGAAAGTTCGGCCCGGATTTCAGAACCCCATTGAAATCAAGGGGACCCGAACTTCGGTAATCAAAAAACACCATTTTGATAATTGCCCCTAAAACGTGCCTAGGGTTCTGGATCATGCCCCAGGGACTATTAATCACACAAAAAGAAGTTCTTAAAATTTGTCGTTTTTGATAGAGAGCCAATTATTGAAAAAAATATTGAAAAAAAAAATGAGATTTCTTTGGATTTAGTGTCTGGGGGGTCTAAAAGTGTACCTGTGAAGTTTCAGCTCTGTAGCATGTCCAGAACCAGAAAAAAAAAAGATTGTTTGTATTAGAATTGCATTAAAGCAGGCATAGGGCTCCGCTATTTTCACACCCGGCCATTTTTGTTGCAGGCGTTTATTGGGCTTTTTTGTGGACGTCTTTGGAGGCAGGCATGACATCTGAACTTCTGTGTAGGGGTATATATACACACAAACATGTATGTATATATATATACACATACACATATATAGGTGTGAAAGTAGCAGAACCCTATGCCTGCGCTAATGAAATTATTTGCAGGCATAGGGCTCCGCTCCTATCACACCTATATGTATGTATGTGTATAAATACATATAAGTGTGTGTGTATATATACCCCTACACAGAAGTTCAGATGTTATGCCTGCTTCCAAAGACGCCCAAAAAATGCCCAAAAAAAACGCCTGCAACAAAAACGCCCAGGTGTGTTGTTGCAGGCTTTTTTATTGGGACATTTTTTGGGTGTCTTTGGAGGCAGGCATAACATCTGAACTTCTGTATAGGGGTATATATACACACACACATATATGTATTTATACACATACACACATATAGGTGTGATAGGAGCGGAGCCCTATGCCTGCGCTAATGAAATTATTTGCAGGCATAGGGCTCCGCTACTTTCACACCTATATGTGTGTATGTGTATATATACATATATGTGTGTCTGTATATATACCCCAATACAGAAGTTCAGATGTTATGCCTGCCTCCAAAGACGCCCAAAAAATGCCCAAATAAACGCCTGCAACAACACAACTGGGCGTTTTTGTTGCAGGCGTTTTTTTGGGCATTTTTTGGGCGTCTTTGGAGGCAGGCATAACATCTGAACTTCTGTGTAGGGGTATATACACACACACTTACATGTATTTATACACATACACACATATAGGTGTGATAGGAGTGGAGCCCTATGCCTGCAAATAATTTCATTAGCGCAGGCATAGGGTTCTGTAACTTTCACACCTATATGTGTGTATGTGATGCCCAAAAAAACGCCTGCAACAAAAACGCCCAGGTGTGTTGTTGCAGGCGTTTTTTTTTGGGCATTTTTTGGGCGTCTTTGGAGGCAGGCATAACATCTGAACTTCTGTATAGGGGTATATACACACACACACACAAATATGTATTTATACACATACACACATATAGGTGTGATAGGAGCAGAGCCCTATGCCTGCAAATAATTTCATTAGCGCAGGCATAGGGTTCTGCTACTTTCACACCTATATGTGTGTATGTGTATATATACATACATGTGTGTGTGTATATTTACCCCTACACAGAAGTTCAGATGTCATGCCTGCCTCCAAAGACTTTCACAAAAAAGCCCATTAAAATGCCTGCAACAAAAACGGCCAGGTGTAAAAGTAGCGGAGCCACTATCCTGCTCTATTGCAATTCTAATACAAACGATCTTTTTTCTATGGCGGTCACCTTGACATGGAAGGATTTGGTCACCCTGCCATAGCAGTCAGAGTCAGTTCACCCTACACTACACTACGGTCCCCCTGACACTTAACACTTTCCCTACAGAAACTAGATTATTGAATCTAACTATAGTGGAAAATAGTACCCTAACTACACTAGAAATCCCTTTCCTCACACTAATAATTGCTAAATGACACTTTTAAAGTAGAAGTAACAGAACTGCTTCCACTCTCTTCCACATCCCTGTATTACAATGCTAGAGATTTGGCGGGGCTATCTTATATACTGGGGGGGGGCATATTCACTACTAATTGGCCTCTGGACCCCCTAGTCACTCCAATCACATTCCTAGCATCCTCCTGCCCCCTCAATTGGCTTTTACTGATGGCTCTGGTCCAATCACAGGCTTTTAAAGCCCAGTTCCTGTCCCATTGCATTTTGGTCGGTTCTGGTTGCCGAATTCCGAACTTTTTCAGCAAAAAGTTTGGAATTCGGACGAATTTCGAACAGTCAATGTTCGGGTCGAACCGATGGTCGACCCAAACCGTTCAATTATCCCTAGAGACCAGCACTAGGGGTTTATAGAGACAGTCTGAGAGCAGAAAGTAAGTCTGCAGTGTCAGATAATGGTAATCCGCTAACGGCTACATAAAAAACAATGTGAAGTAACCCTAAGAATCAGTCAGAAATCAGCTTCCTTTGTTATAATAAAAATATTGGGAAACGACTTGATGGAAAATGTTCAAACCAATCAGATTCTCTGATTTATTTTCAAGAGAATAAAAGACAAACAACGATTGGTCACTATAGGCAATTTTAAACTTTTTTGACAGTATTTTTTATAGATAATGATGAGATTGAAATCACATTAGGCTGATTGCAATTGTCATATACTGTGCGGTACAGCAGACCAAGAAGAAAAGCAGTGCATCGTGATGGGAAGTCTGATTTACAGTGTCTAACAGAAGTGGATACACCCCTCACATTTTTGTAAATACTTTATTATATCTTTTTATATGACAACACTGAAGAAATGTACTTTACTACAATGTAAAATAGTGAGTGTACAGCTTGTATAACAGTGTAAATTTGCTGTCCCCTCAAAATAACTCAAATCATAGCCATTAATGTTCAAACTGCTGGCAACAAAAGTGAGTACACTCCTAAGTGAAAATGTCCAAATTGGGACCAATTAGCCATTTTCACTCCCCGGTGTCATGTAACTCTTTAGTGTTACAAGGTCCCAGGTTTGAATGGGGAGCAGGTGTGTTAAATCTGGTGTTACCACTCTCACTCTCTCATAGTGGTCACTGGAAGTTCAACATGGCACCTCATGGCAAATAATTCTCTGAGGATCTGAAATAAAGAATTGTTGCTCTACATCAAGACGGTCTAGGCTATAAGAAGATTTCCAAGACCCTGAAACTGAGCTGCAGAACGGTGGCCAAGACCATACAGCGGTTTTACAGGACAGGTTCCACTCAGAACAGGCCTCGCCATGGTCGACCAAAGAAGTTGAGTACACGTGCACAGCGTCATATGCAGAGGTTGCCTTTGGGAAATAGACATATGAGTGCTGCCAGCATTGCTGCAGAGGTTGAAGGGGTGGGGGGGTCAGCCTGTCAGTGCTCACACCATACGCCGCACACTGCATCAAATTGGTCTGCATGGCTGTCATCCCAGAAGGAAGCCTCTTCTAAAGATGATGTACAAGAAATCCTGCAAATATTTTACTGAAGACAAGCAGACTAAGGACGTGGATTATTGGAACCATGTCCTGTTGTCTGATGAGACCAAGATAAACTTATTTGGTTCAGATGTTGTCAAGCATCCAACTATTATTTATGTCTATATATTTGGCATTTATTGTATGGCTTTCCTTGTGTGCACACTTAAAGTCCTAAAGATTTGTGTTTAGAGATTTTTGTATTATTTTTGGAATTATTCATCATATGCAAGGATAAATGTATTGGAAACCAAGACCGCCTCTAAATGAAATGTGTCAGTTCATGTGATGCATCTAAGATGTTGTCAGATTTTCGACTTGTAAAGTATATACAGGAAGCGTACACACCCAACAGACCTACAATGCAAATTTTCTGATATAAAATATTATTACTTTTTGAAAGTGGCCCATGCCATTCCTCTTATTATCCCATCTAACAGTACCTTTGCATAGAGGATGCTGTAAGCCAGTGCTCCCTTTCTCAATTCACAGCTTTCTAGCAATCCCCAGATAGAAATGGCATAAGCCACTTTAATCATTATTAGTATGGGACACATGACCTATACATGTTTATGTGGTCCTGAATACTTAACACACTAAATATAGATCTCTTACATGGATGTTTGCAATTTCAAAAACATTTTTCTTGATTAAAAAAAAAAAAAAAAAAAATACATTTATGATATATATGTAATGTGTATGGTATTTAGGACTAAATCAGTTCACATACACCTTGTGTTCCCAAGTAAAAAGATGTCACTGACAAGGATGTACCCACAGTCATTGTGACCTGTAGAGCTGTCATGAGGTTGTCAAATTTCCCTTTATCGTTGTTACAAAAGAAAGGCCATGTGCAAGATGAATGGGAAGGGTGAGTACATGAGCCAGGACATGTAGGTAAAAGGTTAAGAAAAAAAACCCACAAATGCAATCACAAACAGGGAGCGATATGCTAATTACCAGTAATTTATTCTAACGCCAAAGATAACTCAGGCTAGGAATCTGGAAAGTAAAGGGAATTTCTTATCTAGGAATATATAATAGGATATGTGGAAAGAGCTTTTTAATTATAAGAAATCTGTAGATACTTAAACGTCACACTTATCAGGATGATATTATAAAAAGAAGCTTAAACTAAAATCATCATCACAATGTGAAATATTTGGCACACTATTATTAACCATAGGAGTTGAATTTGCATAAAATTATATATCAGTAAATGTATTTTTGGAATAAATTTTAAGATGTAGCGAGATTCCTTTTTTCTCTCTTTTTTCCAGCCATCTGAATCAGTCTCTGCGGAGCGCTGTTTTATTCTCTGTAGAAAATAGCGAGTGACTCACAAATCAGCTAACGCTGTAAAACAACTCTTTCCATTGAGCGAGCCGCCACATTATGTTTTGTTATCTGCATTGTACACACACAATTTTACATAGAGCCGCACACAGATTTTTTTTTTTTTTTTTTACAGTCTATTTCGGGTGAATGGGTCACAGGCAGAAAAAAACAGATCACTTGATAAAATGCCCTATTTGGTTACATCATGGTAAACTTATAGTAAAATAATGCAAGCCATAATCACAAACAGAGGAAGCAGGATTTATTTAGAAAAAAAATTGTAGAAAGGGAAATAGAAGTTATTGCCAATAGGATCCTGTTACATGTCAGCTGTCATTTTTTTTAACATTTTATTGATTTAAGGTTGAAGTTAAATAATCCAGAATAAAGCATAACTTTTTCCAATAAAATTTCAGTCAAATGTAGATCACTAAAGACGTGGGCTTCATAATATCTCTAAAAGTTCCTGCATATTTGATCTTTTTGTGGATGTGTTTAGTGTGGGATGTGGTTACGGATCTATAACTAAGGTCATCGTTCATCGTTGTGCCATGCTTTGAGTGAGGTTAAAAGAAATCCAAGCAAAATTTTACAGTATAGATGCATACCTACACCTAGTAGAGCTTCACTTGATTTTTGATGCTGAAAATTCAAAGCCTGGTAGTTTTTGGCAGTGTCTAACACAAGTATTAGAAAACGTGTCCCCAGGGACAAATTTAGACATCATGCTGCCTTAGCCACACTTGAATGGCGATACCCTTTTGCACAGGCTGCGCATTTGTGTCATGTAATTGTTTTAGCAAAAACAAATGCAATTATTCTAATAAAAAACAAATTGGAAACAAGATGTGCTTTGCTTAATTAAGCCTGCTTTTCCACCGTACAGACCAACAAAATAGAAAAAAAGAGAGAAGGTTTCATGATTCTTGAAATATAGTGAATCTTCTGACACCTCTAAACGTCTACTCCACCCTCTTCACCTGTATGGCTTCTTCACTGAATTTAGCCACAAATGTCCAGACGTGACTAGAGAAGAATAAGAAAGCAGTTATCAGAGTCTACATTTAAAGTGATACTAAACGCCATTGTTTCTTTTACATTGTCCTCTCTATTTCTGTATGTGGATGATGGCACTGAGATTATTTTAATTTAAATAAGAAAAACATCTAAGTACCTTTCTCTCTATCTATATATAGCTGTCGCATGACCCAGCTGTTTCCCAGCCTAGGAAATACAGACTGGAGGAGCTTCTAGTCCTCTGCTACTGGTCGCATAATAAATAAAAAAATAAAAAAATCCTTTGCAAAAAAGAGTAAAAATAAATAAATAATATCAATAAACATTTAAATTGGCATACAAATACATATTTAAGATGAAATCTTTATTGTTTTGTGGAAATAATATGGTATGGGCAGATTTCTGCCAGTCACAGGCTGTGTCTTAGAATAAGAGGGAGTTGAAGCCTCCAATAATCTACATGTAATATCCTACCCCCATTGTGTTTAGCTGGTTAGTGAGCATGGCGGAGGAGGGAGGGAGTGGGCTGTCATTTACCACTGTGTATATGCCCACGTGTGTGACTCTATAGTCACATGGGCTGCTCAGCATAGAAACTTGTGATAGGGAGGAAATGCTTACTCATTGAAAACTGAACATGTGCAGAGTTGCCACCACAGCTGCAAAATCCCTAGCTGAATTAGGGACATGAACAGAAGCTGGAAACAGAGAACAGCAGGATCAACTCATTTTTTTTGCAGAATACGAAAAACAAATCTCATAGTCAGTGAGTGAGTATGAAAAGCATGTAATACAGCATTTATTGATAGTTTTTTATGATGTGGGTTTAGTGACACTTTAAGGGTTGGGCACTGCCCCAGACAAGTATCATTATGGTAAATAGAGACCTGAATATCCCTCAACAACCTTCTATTGCTGTCAGTTATGTAAACCAATATCTAATGATTTATAAAACCCTGCTTCTCACACGGTTCTATTTACATATAGATACACAAGTTTTCAGAAATTATCCATACCAGTTTCTAAATCTTCAAATGGCTTTACGCTGTCATATATACATTATATATATATATATATATATATATATATATATATATATATATATATATATATTACTTAACAGTTATCTAGTGATACTACTCCCTTTTTTAAAATTTCAATCAAGCCAAAATAAAAATATTAGTTCTTTGTTAATTTTGAGGGATTCAGAGACATTTGGGTTATACTGCTGCCAACAAGAATATTGGACACTGGCAAATAAAAAACAGTGACCAGCCTGGTATAACACCTCCCACTCCCAGTAATGCTAATGCCTCAGGAGAATGGATGTTTTTTTCTACTAAAAAATGTTTATCTATTTTATTTTGCTCTATTTTTGTTCAAGATTATTTTTCATCAGTCAAGACTGCACGCTGCTTGAGCTGGTCTCTTATGCAGCTATCCCTATTAGCATATCTTCAGCAGTAGATGTTGGGCACCATTATTACACACCCTTTTTTCAGTTGGTCTCCACAGAAAACGTTAAAAGAGAAATTAAGTGCTGCATCACTATGGAGTGTCATGCGAGCACACTCTACGCTTTTTGCCCACTATTCAGCTTGAGGTTCTACCCTCCTGCCACTGCTCCATAGCCAAGAGACACATGGTTTCACTTTGACTAGCCCTTGCTGCTGTCCATAGTGACCTAGTCACCTCCAGTCATTTGAACATCTCCTGCTTCCAGCAGTTAATTTGTAAGTGCTCAAGACTGTAATAGAGGTAAGTTGTCCCCATTTGTGATGCAGTAAATGGGGACAACAAGAAATACTTTAATTTCTCCCAGGCTTCAGCCTCTAAGGCGATTTCACATACCCAGTTTAATCTCAAAGCCTGGGCCCTTAAAGCCCTCAAACCTGCAGATAAGTCCTTTTTGGCCTGAAGGGGCACCCCAACTTTCAAAGGTTGGAGACTTCTGTTAGCCTTTGTTGACATTTTTACTGTCAGCATCTCATATGCCTGGGTACTGGGGTGGTTTAAACAGGCTACATATTACAAGAGTTATGTGCCCAATCCTCTCATCAGTTCATTTCTTCCATTGTACCTGCTCAAATCAGCAGACCTCCATGTAGTCTTTGTGGGTCGTCTGGAGGTAGGGTTATCACTTTGGTTTCATGAGGTCCTAATTATCTTTGTTTGGTCTCAAAAATGTCATATTGAAAGCACATAGCCTCCATTCGTCAGGGAGACTTTCTGGCCTCTGTAGACATCAGGAAGGTGTACTTACATGTCCATATTTTTTGTCTTGTTAGTAATTTTCTTGATTTGCTATGGATCCTCAGCACTTTTAGCTTGTGGCCCAACTTCCACATCCCCTATATTCCAAGGTTCTAGCCCCTGTGCTTGGCTGTTTATGCTCCCAGGAGAATACCATTTTGGGATGTCTGGACAACCTCCTGTTGAGGAAAAAGTAGGCACAGACCCTGACAAACAATGTAAAGGTTTGCTTGGATCTTGGACTTTCGGAAGTCTGCATTAGACCCAAGTCAAAGCTTGGGATATCAGAGTCTGATGCTTGACTGAACTCAAGCCAAAGTTTTTGTTTTACAAGAAAAACCTCAAACTTCGTTTTTGCCCAGAGTTGGGCTTCAACCATCAAGAAGGAATCTGAAGTAAGGAGGTTCTTGGGAAAGGAGATTCTCACACCCCGAAATGTTGGCTTTTTCCTTCTTTCTCTCTTTTCACCAGGGTCTGGCTCGGCTATCTTTCTCATTATTCCATTTTGGGTACTAAATTACCATATGTATTTCTGAACATCAGCTACTATATGACTATAGTGGTGCTAACTAAACCTATATACATGCATGTATGTATTTTTGTTATTTGGTATTAACAGTGGAACGAAAACCTATGCTGTATTATGCTTGATGTGATATGACATACTTGGATTTTTGTTTCTATTGCATAAATTTAGGTATATGCCTAATACAACTTTATTGCTAAAGCATTTTTGTTATTTGATGTGCTTAGTATATACGTATATTTGAAACTGAGGAACAAAAAGTGTTGCCATGGCAAGAGACATAGCATGGATTCTGTCCTGGACAGATCTTCATGTTCAAGGATGGTCCGCCGTTCACTTACGTCAAATCGACTTCTGTTGAGCAGTAACAACCATACGTTGATTGAAATTTGGCTGGTCCCTGCTGAACCAGCTGAATTTTGATCCAGCTATGGACAGCTTAAGAAGCCTATTGTTAGGGTTTACATTCACTTTAACTTCACCCATTATGGCATACAAGTACTAAAACTGATCGCAGAAGCAAAAGCAGATATCTTTACATGCTTGTATGTACATTTTTAGAGCTTCACGTGTGCACGGGGTGTTCAAAATTATGGGGTTACCTAATTTTCTAATTTTTACACTTTCCAGCAATGTTGCTATTTGTTTTACACCTTCCTCGTGATCAATAAAGATTTAATTTATAAAATAGGATGGTGTGTTGGGGTAAGCAATGTGCATATTAGACTCTCAGGCCTCATATACATCTAACATAAAAAGAAACACCTCTTTAAAGGGTGTTTGACTTTTTTTCAGCCTCTAAACACCCCTCTATGCTAGCCTATGTGGCCATGCACACATAGACATTAACAGTCGCATTAGAAATTGAACGTTTAGAGGCTGAAAAAAATAAACGCTTGCGCATTCAGGAGAGGAGCGTTTGAGCTGAATAAATGCTTGACAATTCTTAATGCTCTTAAAAACCAGGCACGTTTAGTGCTTGAGCATTCATTTATTTCAGCATAAATCAATATTCTGACCGATGGAATGAATGAACCTCCAAACGCTTGATATGACTAAACCTGGCTAAACATGCTTGCAAATTGCAGCATTAGGCGCGTTTTTTAAGTTGTTTTTCTCCTGCCAGGGAAAAAGGCATTCAAAGGAGCTGGACAAACATCCAGTGTGCATGAGGCCTCAGAAATTGCCACCCCCAGGCACTTGTGAAGCTTTACAAAGGCAAAAAAAGGTTACCTGTTTTTGATTATTTTGGGCCAGTTTAGGTGCTTTAGTGGCTAAATCCACACAAAGCTGATAATTTATGTGCAGACACATGCTGTGAATTTAAACACCTGTCATCCTCTTATGTCAATCAGGAATCCAGAGGAGATCCCTCTGAGGTAATTTTACGTCCGTGTCCTTCCCTGTTTGTCATTTTGCTTGTTGCTGTTAGGTAAAGCATTGTTGTCAGTCATTTACATATGGGTTCTCAACACCAATATATAACAATAGCTATGGCAATGGGGATTTTAGTATATTAAAGCCTAGCTGCAGCCAAAACGTGGATAAAGTGGGACAGGGTTGGAGATTCTATTGGTATGAATAGTAACAAACCCATGTAACAGGCAGCAGTTTTCCTATGGCACCTACTTTTTATAGCTTATGGAAAGCTGTCCAAACATGTACATTGCTGTATTACTATAAAATAGCATAACGGTTGTTATATCATCCTTTCTACTAAGTAAAATTTACATTTGACAGGATAACTGCGCCCTTTAAAGACAGTATACATAGCATAAGTAACATATGTTTTATTTCAGTTAGGAAAAGTGTTCGTAATAGTTCAGGTGGGGCGCCAGATGTCATCTGCAAAAAAAAACACACATACACACATATATACAGTGCATATACAATGTATATACAGATAGATAGATAGATAGATAGATAGATAGATAGATAGATAGATAGATAGATAGATAGATAGATAGATAGATAGATAGATAGATAGATAGATAGATAGATAGATAGATAGATAGATAGATAGATAGATAGATAGATAGATAGATAGATAGATAGATAGATAGATAAGCTGGAAAAATAAGTATTGAACATGTCACCATTTTTCTAGGTAATTCGATTTCTAAAGGTGCTATTAACATGAAATTCTCACCACATGTCAGTAACAACCCATGCAATCCGTACATACAAAGAAACCAAAACAAAGTTCAGAAATAAAGTTATGTGTAATAAAATTGAATGACACAGTGAAAAAGTATTGAACACATGAAGAAACCATAAACTGGCCACAAAGAGGTTCTCCTCGCATGATTTCTGACAGAGAAGTGAAAAGAATTGTCAAAAGAACTGTCCAAGAGCCAAGGACCACTTGTGGAGAGCTTCAGAAAGACCTGGAATTAGCAGGTACAAGTAATGCACTCAACTGATCAACTGTGGGTATAGTATTGTGTATATGTTTGGTTCTGTTTTCTTTACTGTTTTTTGTTTTTTATTGGTTGAGCCAGATGGACTTGTGTCTTTTCTCAACCTTTCTAAATATGTAACTGCTATGGCCTGTATGCACGTTCAATATGCAAGACTCCATTGCTGACGGAAAAGAATGTTGAAACTCATTTAAAGTTTTCTGCACAACATTTAGAAAAGCCTGTGAATTACTGGGAGAATATAGTCTGGTCAAATTAGATAAAATTGAACTATTTGAATGCCAAAATACGCACCATGTTTGGAGGGGATATGGCACTGCACATCACCCCAAAAACACCATACCAACAGTAGAGTTTAGAGGTGGGAACACCATGGTGTGGGCTGTTTTTCAGCATACGGTACTGGCAAACTTCATTGCATTGAAGGAAGGATGAATGGAAAAATGTACCGAGACATTCTTGATGAAAATCTGCTGCCATCTACTAGGATGATGAAGATGAAACGAGGGTGGACATTTCAGCAAGACAATGATCCCAAACTCAAAGCCAAGGAAACTCTCAATTGGTATCAAAGAAAAGAACAATAAAGCTGCTAGAATGGCCCAGCCAATCACCTGACTTAAATCCAATAGAAAATCTATGGAAAGAACTAAATATCATAGAAGAGGCCCACTGAAGACTGTTTGTGTGGAGGAATGGGCCAAAATCACATCTGAGCAAAGCATGCGACTAGTTTTGACTAGGATTTTGTAGGAAATAATAAATACATTTCAGTTAGCATGTTCAATACTTGTTACTGACATGTGGTAAAAATGTCATGTCAATAGCGCCTTTAGAAATATTTTTACCTAGAAAAATGGTGACGTGTTCAATACTTTTACCTGCTGTATATACTATATATATAGTATTTTATTTTTTAAGTGTTTAATACACACATTTCCTTGGTCAGGACCAGTGTGTTTTTTTTCCCCTCCCCCCTTCCTCCTTGTTCGGGAGGTGCCCCTTGAATTAATCCATCTGGTTGGACAGGCATACGTGGGTGGGCACCCCATGTACGCACCCCTGTGGGGGAGGGCCTAGTGCACCCAGTTCAAGAGGTCTCTAGTATATAGAGCAAAGGCTTAGACATGGTACTTAGGATCTGAGGAAGAGGCCAAGCCTTTCCAGCTTCAGAGGATGATACAATTGATCTTGATGCAGATGCCGACATATTTATTTGATATGCTTGTATCAAGAACTCGTTTTTATACCTTTTATTCAATAAAACCTTTTTTTAGAGGATAATGCACTAGGCTGGTGTGCCCTTGTGTTTGTTTTTAGTTTTATATAGTATTTTATGTTGTAGGCATAATAGGGCTGGTATTATTTGTTTTGATTTCTTCCAATATGAAGCTTTTGGTCAATATGGCCCAGTTTGTTAAAGCAAACTAATAAGTTTAGTAAACCTAAGGAACAGAAGACATAGATACATTATTTTTTCATTAGTGAACATAATAGAGTGTTTAGAAGGGTTAATAAATAGCAATGTATAGTGTTTTTATATCTTTTAAGTAATATACAAAATGATGTCATTAAAGCAGCTGTAAGGAAGTTATGTTGTGTGAGATCAGGAGTCACAAAAAGTGATGTTCCAAGATGCTTCTCAACATTTTAGCTTGCCAAATGTAACTGTTATCCTAATCTTTTAGGACTATTATGGTAACAGGCTAGCTGAATCAAGAAATATAATACTAGACAATGACTTTTACGTGCTATTTTCAAAATCCTTTTTCTGGAAGAGCCAAGTACACCTTCAAACTCTTGTAATACGCTTTTTACAGCAATGCATTAAATAGGCCTATGGGTTAAAACTGATAACAGAAAAATAAGCTAAAAGAAGCAAAAATGGTTTGCAAACCTTTTCAGTCCAGGTTTTCTCTCTAGCACTTCAAAAATACAGTTAAATGTTCATTACTTAAACTATAGAATAAAATGTGTGGCTTGAGCAGCCCTTACACAGAGCAAATGTCTTTCCTGCAACCACGAGTGATAGTGATTGTTGTTAGTGGCTATACCAGTTGCTAGTGGTAATCGCATGCAAAATCCAGCAGGCTGGCTATACCCAAGTTGATCGATCTATGAACTTGATACATTCAGCCTGCCCATACATGGTTCGAATCTTGGCCGGTTCAACAGGATTTGAACAGTCTATGGCAGGCCTAATTCAGGACAGATTAGATATATTTCCTTATCTGTAGTGTTACTGAGATGCTCTGCTTCTACCCAAGTATTACTGAGCCATTGGGGTTATTTTACTGCAGGCAAATAGGCTTTTCACTTTACAAGGGAAAGTAGCACTGCACAAGGAAATTTTCCCCAGAACTTAGTGAATGTGGTAAAGGTTCTGCTTGTGTAGAATACCCAATTACGTGCAAGGAAAATAAAAAAAAAAAACAGTTTTTTTGCTTGCATGTGATTTTATTACGAAAATTCACTAAGCTGTGGGGCAAATTAAATTGCAAAGTGAATCTTCCCCTGCAAAGTGAACAGCCTATTTCCCATTAGCAATTCAACCTCATTGCATCCTGCTACTAAATGTGTACAAACAGGTGCTCTCTTTTATTAAAACCTAAACTTGTATTAAGAGGAAAGTAGTAGGTAATATTAAATATAACTTTACAGGTGCAATTTCTGGTCATTTATTAAAAAATAGATGCATAAAACATACACTATATTGCCAAAAGTATTGGGACACCTGCCTTTACAAGCACATGACCTTTAAAGGCATCCCAGTCTTAGTCCGTAGAGTTCAATATTAAATTGGTCCACCTTTTGCAGCTATTACAGCTTCAACTCTTCCTGGAAGGCTGTCCACAAGTGTGTCTATGGGAATGTTTGACCATTCTTCCAGAAATGCATTTGTGAGGTTAGGCACTGATGTTGAACGAGAAGGCCTAGCTTGCAGTTTGCGCTCTAATTCATCCCAAAGGTGAGGTCGGGACTCTGTGCAGACCAGTCAAGTTCCTCCACCCCAAACTCGCTCATTCATGTCTTTATAGACCTTGCATTTTGCACTGGTCCAAATAACTTGGTGGATGGGGAATTATGGTGTGGGGTTGTTTTCAGGGGTTGAGCTTGGCCCCCTTGGTTCCAATAAAGGGAATTCTTAAGGCATCAGCATACCAGGACATTTTAAACAATTTCATGCTCCCAACTTTGTGGGAACAGTTTGGTGATGGCCCCTTCCTGTTCCAACATGACTGCGCACCAGTGCACAAACAAGATCCAAAAAGACATGGATGAGCGAGTTTTTGGTGGAGGAACTTGACTGTATCAAGTCCTGACCTCAACCGGATAGAACACCGTTATGATGAATTAGAGCGGAGACTGCGAGCCAGGCCTTTTTGTCCACATCAGTACCTGACCTCACAAATGTGCTTCTGGAAGAATGGTCAAAGATTCCTATAGACACACTCCTAAACATTGTAGACAGCCTTCCCAGAAGAGTCTATCTGTTATAGCTGTAAAGGGTGGACCAACGCAATATTGAACCCTAGGGACTAAGACTGGGATGCCATTAAAGTTCATGTGCATGTAAAGGCAGGTGTCCCAATACTTTTAGTAATATACTGTACAGGATATCAGGGATGTGTCCTGGATAGGAAGTCTGTGGGAGACCATTATTTGGGTTGTGGTCCCTTTAGGGGGAATGATAAGATACATTTTTGTGTACTCAGAGGTTCTCACCCATGCAGGGTGAGGGTTTTCAGGGTAGTCGATTTGGAAAGGAGACGACTGATTAGCAGTTCTCTCAGGATTAGCAAGGCCTCATTTCGGACACAGAAAAAGTCTCTGAGACACTTTGGGTGGGAAAGAGCCTCCAAGCTCCGATTACAGGGACTTTGGTCCCAAAATGCTTAACCCACCTACAAGGGAAGCTTGAAAGGGAGCAGGAAAGAGTCAGCACCTGTCTGTCAGGTGGAGTAGAGCAAGTATGGACTGTCTGGCAACTGAGACTTTGCTAAGCTCTTGTGGCTTTTCCTGTGACCTGAAGCAGACAGGAACCCCAACCAAGGTGGGTGATGGGTATACTGTTAGTGATATACCTGAACTGTGGACTGTTTGTATGTGCTTTTCTGCAAAAAAACATTGTGTCTGATTTTGAGGGAACAATAAAGAGTGTTTTACTTTTACAAATGGCTGGTTACTTTCCCTCAATCTTGTCCTTACATAGTGCAATTGACTTGCGCACGTGCAGACGTCCCAAATGTTGTGCACCAGATTGTTCCTTGGCATTACTTTTTACGGGGGTCAGATGAGACATGGAGCAATGTCTTTTGCTGGCTTTTATAATTTATTGTTCAGTGTACTCAAATTCTATTTGACTGGGGACAGACTAAAATTCCTGCACTTTTACAACATTTACTTTTGTAAAAATATTATACTCTTCTCCTCAGTAAAAAAAAAAAAAAAAACAGTGTTAAGAAAAGATTTACTTCCTTCTGTAATATGAACAAAACAGACTCTTAGTGGAAAGTCCTTTATTAAATCAAGATTAGCGTAGCAAAAATGTCTGGTTTACTTGAGGCAGTATCAGATAAATCTAGTATGGAATATCTGCCGAGAGATTCTGTAAATATGCTTGAAAGCTTTTAATTAACAGTATGACGTTGAAGCTGCTTGCCTTCGAATATGTATCTGATGTTAGATTTCTAAAAGATTTAACTTTGGGACTGTGACAACAGTAGAGTTTTTGCTCCAAGACTCTACAAAATAGACTTAAACATTTGAAATATAACGCAAAACTAATACGAAAGTTGTCGTCTGTTTGTTTTCTCAGGTTTCAGTCTAATTCTGAGTGGGACCCGGTTCTGAGCAAAACCCGAGAGGTTTACAAGAGACACTTCATAAGGTAGCGTGGAGAGAACAGACACTCCGCCAGAGAGCTGTGTATGTATGGATGGGACGTGTTTAGATTATCTGAGGGTGTCAACTGAGGCTTCAGAGAATTGGAGGAAAAAAAGACATGGGGGAGGGAAGGAGACAGACAAAGAAGAAGAAATATCTGAATTAGGGCAAGTGAAAAAAGTGGCTTGATCATTGGCTCTTTGGGACATTTCTGCACATTCTTTGGAATGTTTTATGCATATAGTCTATACTCGTTCTTCCCGTTATCTCAGTGGAGCTGGCACAGGTACTGACAGAACGCTGTAAAAAGAAATCTCAAACTTTCTGTGCTCTCTCTGATCATCTGCCATGAGACTTGACATTACAATATAACTGTCATGTTACTTAGTAAATTACAGAGAGTCACTGAAAATAAGCTTTATTGAAAAGAAAAGAATTACAAGACTACAGCTATCCCATCCAGTCCAATAGGAAACCTATTTTTTACCTCTTAAAAGATTTCTTAGGGTGGCCCTGCATGCTTAAATTGATATGCTATTCAATCAAAACAATCAAATCCACAAACTGACTGTGACAGATTTGTACAAAAACAAACTGTAAGTAGACAAGTGCAATTCGTTTTGGTCCAAATGTAAATTCAGGAGAATTTTTTGGGTATTCAGAAATTCGGATGTATCTGAATTTTGGATATACAGTGGGTACAGAAAGTATTCAGACCCCCTTAAATTTTTCACTCTTTGTTATATTGCAGCCATTTGCTAAAATCATTTAAGTTCATTCTTCTTCCTCATGAATGTACACATAGCACCCCATACTGACAGAAAAACACAGAATTGTTGACATTGTTGCAGATTTATTAAAAAAGAAAAACTGAAATATCACATGGTCCTAAGTATTCAGACCCTTTGCTGTGACACTCATATATTTAACTCAGGTGCTTTCCATTTCTTCTGATCATCCTTGAGATGGTTCTACACCTTCATTTGAGTCCAGCTGTGTTTGATTATACTGATTGGACTTGATTAGGAAAGCCACACACCTGTCTATATAAGACCTTCCAGATCACAATGCATGTCAGAGCAAATGAGAATCATGAGGTCAAAGGAACTGCCTGAAGGGCTCAGAGACATAATTGTGGCAAGGCACAGATCTGGCCGAGGTTACAAAAAGATTTCTGCTGCACTTAAGGTTCCTAAGAGCACAGTGGCCTCCATAATCCTCAAATGGAAGACGTTTGGGACGACCAGAACCCTTCCTAGAGCTGGCCGTCTGGCCAAACTGAGCTATCGGGGGAGAAGAGCCTTGGTGAGAGAGGTAAAGAAGAACCCAAAGATCACTGTGGCTGAGCTCCAGAGATGCAGTCAGGAGATGGGAGAAAGTTGTAGAAAGTCAACCATCACTGCAGCCCTCCACCAGTCGGGGCTTTATGGCAGAGTGGCCCGACGGAAGCCTCTCCTCAGTGTAAGACACATGAAAGCCCACATGGAAGTTGCTAAAAAACACCTGAAGGACTCCAAGATGGTGAGAAATAAGATTCTCTGGTCTGATGAGACCAAAATAGAACTTTTTGGCCTTTATTCTAAGCGGTATGTGTGGAGAAAACCAGGCAATGCTCATCACCTGTCCAATACAGTCCCAACAGTGAAGCATGGTGGTGGCAGCATCATGCTGTGGGGGTGTTTTTCAGCTGCAGGGACAGGACGACTGGTTGCAATCGAGGGAAAGATGAATGCGGCCAAGTACAGGGATATCCTGGACAAAAACCTTCTCCAGAGTGCTCTGGACCTCAGACTGGGCCGAAGGTTTACCTTCCAACAAGACAATGACCCTAAGCACACAGCTAAAATAACGAAGGAGTGGCTTCACAACAACTCCGTGACTGTTCTTGAATGGCCCAGCCAGAGCCCTGACTTAAACCCAATTGAGCATCTCTGGAGAGACCTAAAAATGGCTGTCCACCAACGTTTACCATCCAACCTGACAGAACTGGAGAGGATCTGCAAGGAGGAATGGCAGAGGATCCCCAAATCCAGGTGTGAAAGACTTGTTGCATCTTTCCCAAAAAGACTCCTGGCTGTATTAGATCAAAAGGGGGCTTCTACTAAATACTGAGCAAAGGGTCTGAATACTTAGGACCATGTGATATTTCAGTTTTCCTTTTTTAATAAATCTGCAACAATGTCAACAATTCTGTGTTTTTCTGTCAGTATGGGGTGCTATGTGTACATTCATGAGGAAGAAGAATGAACCTAAATGATTTTAGCAAATGGCTGCAATATAACAAAGAGTGAAAAATTTAAGGGGGTCTGAATACTTTCCGTACCCACTGTATATTCGAATGTATCCGAATGAAATTGTAATGAATTTTGTTGAAATTCGCTTAATTTCATTTGTTTGTTTGTTTTCTTTTGTTAACAAATTCCAAATTCACATTTGGTCGAAAAATAATCGATCAATTTGAATTCTGTGTTAAGAAAATCTGGTTGTTAAGGAGCGGGCCGGGAAGCAGGCCGCCGCGTCCTTAACAACCAATGACTCATCAGCTGTCAGCAGGCTTCCCCGCTGAAAGCGGAAGTGTAAACAAAAGAATGCCAACAATAGAAAATTCTGAAAAAAAATATCAATACCAGACCTCCACAGCCACAGCCCAGGGTTGTGGGGAAGAGGCCCTTGTCCCCATCAATATGGGGACCAGGTGCTTTGGGGCCCCCCTGCCCCAAAGCCCCCCCCCATGTTGAGGGCATGTGTCCTGGTATACTTCAGGAGAGAGGGGGCACTCGCTCGTTCCCCCCCCCTTTCCTGACCTGCCAGACTGCATAAGGGTCTGGTGTGGATTTTGGGGGGGGCCTCATGCTGTTTTTTTTTTTCAAAATGTTCTATTGCGGACATTCTTTTGTTTACATTTCAGCTCTCAGCGGGGGAAGCCCACTGCAGTTGATGAGTCATCGTTTGTGAAGGACACGGCTGTCGGCTTCACGGCCCGCTCCTTAACAACCAGTTATTCTTAACACAGAATTCGAAACAGTCAATCATTTTTCAACTGATCTGAATTTGAATTGTTCCAAAAATTTGGAATTGAAAAAATGAATCAACAAGACAAAATTAGTACCGCAACTAATTTATTCAAAGAGTAACAAAACAATTTTTCCGTTCTGCACAGGTCTAACTTTAAGTCATTTAACACCTTCAGTTTTGATGCATTTAAAATGTTTTTAGCAAGTTTAAACTGAAAGCTAAATTGGGCTTTAATCAAAAGTGGTTTGAGACTGGTTAGGTGTCCTGGGAGCCACACATCAGATGAAAACCTGCTGTATTATAGTGAATGGCAGTCTCAGCCTGGACCCCCACCAGGCCATGCCCCAAACACGTTTTACTCTGCCCACTGGAGCTTACTCATAGGGATCCTTGTGAGTAAGCTCCAGTGGGCGGAGTGAAATACATTGGGGGCATAGCCTGGCGGGGATTCAGGCTGAGACTGCCATTCACTATCATACAGCAGGCTTTGACTGGATGTGCAGCTCCCGGGACACCTAACCACTCTATACCATTGCCTAGAGCATAGACAAGCTTCCTTCCTCTCTTCACCTGACTGGACAGATGGTCCACTTGTATGACAGGAGCAGCAAGAGGAGGTAGGTCATTGTTTTCGCATCCCAGCTCTCAATACTATTTGCCTCTTTGATTGCCCCAGGTTTTGTGAAGCCCAGAGTGATGCAGAAGTAAAATGTTGGACCCTGCAGGCATAAAGAGATACCTATTCAAAAACATTGGGACCAAATACTTTAAGTTCAGAGGTTTGCTTTTAACCACTAGGTGACTGCACTCTTAGACTAATGTTCCCTAGCACAGCTGCCCATGCCATAAGGACATTATTTTACCTTGCAGCTGTGTGAC
This sequence comes from Pelophylax lessonae, assembly GCF_965119305.1. Taxonomy (NCBI): domain Eukaryota; kingdom Metazoa; phylum Chordata; class Amphibia; order Anura; family Ranidae; genus Pelophylax; species Pelophylax lessonae. Next base: position 97,580,308 of record NC_138777.1, on the reverse strand, counting down.
TCTGTGACCACCAGGACAGCCAATTATGGTGATCACTGGAAATTTGTTTGCAAATAATATTCTCCGCCATAAGATGTCCAGCTCCCTTCTCCCTCTTTGCCCAGCTGAAGCGTCTATGCAGAGAAAGAAATGCAGTATTCACAAGTATTAGTCTGTGTACACAAAAAAAATAAAAAATAAAATGCATAAAAATCAGATGTGTGTAAAATAACCAAAAACTTAATTCTTAGGCCCCATGCACACGGGGCGTTAGAAAAAACGTGCGTCAAAGCTAGTTCTGATGCCGGAAAAAGCAGCTGTAAAAACGTGCTTTCAGTAGCTTTTTTCATTTGCGTTATTGCAGGTTTTGCCACGTCGCTTTTAGCAGCGTTTTTTTCTGCCTCCATTCAAAATCAATGGTTCCCTATGGGAGCCTATTGATTTGAATGGAAGTCGCACCGCAAGTCAGATCAGGATGATCCGACTTGCGGCGCGACTTGCGCTGTGAGAATCTTGAGGGGGAACTCCACGCCAAAATGGGAAAAAACGGCGTGGGGGTCCCCCCCAGGTTCCAAACCAGGCCCTTCTGGTCTGGTAAGGAATTTGAGGGTAGCCCCACGCCGAAAACACGGCGTGGGGTCCCCCCCAAAATCCATACCAGACCCTTATCCGATCATTGCCCCCTCAGGCCAGGAAAGGGAAGGGGACGAGCGAGCGGCCCCACCCCCCCTGGACTACACCAGGCCACATGCCCTCAACATGGGGGGTGTGGGTGCTTTGGGGCAGGGGGGGCTCTGCCCCCCCACCCCAAAGCACCTTGCCCCCATGTTGATGAGGACAAGGGCCTCATCCCCACAACCCTGGCCGGTGGTTGTGGGGGTCTGTGGGCAGGGGGCTCATCGGAATCTTGAAGCCCCCTTTAACAAGGGGGGCCCCCCAGATCCCAGACCCCCTCCCTATGTGAATGGGTATGGGGTACACTGTACCCCTAACCATTCACCCCATAAAAGGCAGTGTATGTGAATAACGACAGGAGACGTTTTGGAAAGTTTATTTAAAATCTTCATCCGGTCTTCTCCACTCCGGTCTTCTCCACTCTGCTCTTCTGATCTTCTCCTCTCCGCTCTTCTGCTGTCCAATCTTCTGCTCTTTTGCTGTCCGCTCTTCTGCTCTTTTGCTCTTGGCTCTTCTTCTTCCTCCGGTCCTCCTCCAACGATGTCTCCGGTGATTATGCCGGTCTCCGGTCTCTGCAGCTTATTATATTGCCATTAGGAGCAGGGCCGGTGCTTCCACTAGGCAAACTAGGCAGATCTTTGGGAGCTGAGGGGAGGTGCGGCAGTGGGGGAGGAAGAAGGGACAGAGGAAGATGGCAGGTGTCTGGGGCAATGGCGGAACTACCAGGCCCTGGATTTCCACCATTGTTGGGGGGGGCCCCAAGAGGCAGGAAGGGAGCCCACCGGAGTGCTTCCTGCATAATGATCCTCTTTATCTGGAGCTGAGCGGCCTAAACACTGGGCAGGACGTGATTCTCTACACTGAGCTAGTGGGGAGCTGTTCATTTCCCTGGGTCAGTATTAAACAGGGAGCGGAGGAGAGCTGAGCCTGAGCCGGAGATCGGCACTGGAGGGTGGCACCTTTACTGGAGCAGAAGCGACGAGGTACCGGAGTGGTCTGAGGAGGTTGGTGGTGAAGGATGTGCAGAGTTCTCTGACTGCTGCTTCTCCCTCCACCAGGAGCCGGTGGTGAGCACTGTGGTCCAGGAGAAGAGCAACCTGGGAGAAGGAATTTAGCAGGATCACAGTGCAGAGTGCAGGCCACTCTCTTCATACTGCCCAGTGAGTGTCCCCAGAACAGGGGATCAGGGTCCCTGGGTGTGACATGGAGGATCCCTGGTGTGAAAGAGAATTGGGGTCACCAGGTGTGCCATGGGGAATCGGAGTCATAAAGGTATGACATGGGGGATAGGGGTCACGAGTGTAACAGGGGTTCGGGGTCACCAGGTGTGCAATGAGGAATTGTGACCCCTTGGTATGCCATGGGGGATTGAGGTCCCCAGGTGTGACATGGAGGAACATCATGGTCCCCAGGTGTGACATGGAGGAATATCAGGGTCCCCAGGTGTGACATGGAAAAACATCAGGGTCTCTGGGTATGACATGGAGGAGCATCAGGGGCCCCTGGTGTGACATAGAGGAACATTGGGGTCACTGGGTATGACAGCACGATATGGAGGAACACAGGGGTCCCTGGGTGTGACATGGAGGAACATCGGGGTCAGTGGGTATGACAGTATGACGTGGAGGAATATTGGGGTCCCAGAATGTGACATGGGAAAACATTAGGGTCCCTGGGTGTGACATAGGGGGACATCAGGGACCCCGGGTGTGACATGGAGGAATATGGGGGTCACTGGGTATGAAAGAATTACATGGAGGAACCATCAGATCAGGGTCACTGAATATGACATAGAGGATTTTTTAAACCCTTCCCTTTTTGTTTTTTTTTTGGGGGGGGGGGGGCGCGAGTAGCTGGTCTTGCCTAGGGCGTAAAATAGTCTAGCACTGGCCCTGCTTGTGAGCAATGGTCCCCAACAACCAGAAGAAGTGTATAGCTGTTACATCGGTAGTAGCTCTTGCTGTTACTGGTTTGTTTTATGCAACTAGACAGTTGAGATCTCTGCACTGAAAAACACAGGTATAACACAGCACCAAAGGAGAAGATATAAAGATTGCTAAATGTCATGGCATGCATTCATCTATAGACCTTCAGGATAACAAAGTAAGCCTAACAGGTGTGCTGCTCTGCTCCACTATCTTTTTAATTCCACTTCATTTCTCTGTGCTATGTAAGCTGGGAGGGTAATAAGTACTGGACTAATAATTAGGTAATCTTTCTTAATAATGAATTTGTATAAACTATTATATATTATTAATTATTATTCCTTATTATTAAGACAAAGGTGTTTAAAGCCAGCCCCCACAACATCTAATACTTACATTCTATTTCCTCCCACACTCATTTACTCAATCCTGTCAGATTTTTATTTCTGTCTGTGTCTCTTTGGTAGGTTTTCCCTTGCTTTCTTCATTCACACAGCGGAGAGCTGCGGGAGCATTTTACAGGTCCAGCAGATGTCTATTGCCCGCTGCAGTAGGGGGCAGTGTGGTGCATGATTCAGGGCATCACACAGCCCCCTTTTTTTTATTGTTTTGTACAAACTTTATGTGAAGTGTACAAAACATACACATCATTCATGGAAATCACTGCTATAAAATGCAGCATGTCTGCGTTTTATGGCAGCATGTTGCACCACAGCCCTAGGCTGCATTGCAGCGTGAATGGGACGCATAGGAAATAACTGTTTCCCGTCTGTCCTTGGGGTGACAGACATTTTACAATGCAAAAAAACACCTTTCTCTGCTCTTAGGGGTTGATTTACTAAAGGCAAATAGTGCAGTTGTACTCTGCAAGTGCAGTTGCTCCAACGTTTAGTAAATGAGCAGAAAATCTGCTGACTTCCATCATCCAATCATGTGCAAGCACAAATGCTGTTTTTAATATTTTCCTTGCATGTGATTGGGTACTCTTTGCAAAGTGAAGCTTTACCTCATTTACTAAGCTCTGGAGCAACTGCACTTGCAGAGTGCAACTGCACATTGCAAAGTGCACAGCCTATTTGCCTTTAGCCTTTCGCAAATCAACCCCATAGTGCGAATTAGTCCTTGCAGAGCCCTGGTAAAAACGTAGCAGTAAAAACCTTCACAGTTTAGTACTTCCCCACGCTATATTAATATAATTCCCCTAAAAACATTGAAAAGCTTTGGTTGTATATACACTCTAAAGCCCAATTGAGACCTCAGTTTAACTACATGAAAACCAGGCCTATTCTGACACTTTATGTTTACAAGTAAAAATTAGCATTTTTTTGCTAGAAAATGACTTAGAATTATGAAAAGCCACTGCAATGCCTCATCATTGTCAATACATGCAAGAGAAATCAAGTAAGTTGTTTTAAAGCCCAACTACGGGCAATATAAAAAATGATCCCTTGCAGTTATATCCCCACTGCAAGGGATAATTGTTTGTTTTTTCTAGGGGAGAGGAGAAACAGTTTTACTTACCGCATCCTCCACTCCCACAGCAGGTGGTGCTCCCCCACGATACGGCAGTGGACTGTCCCATCTTCACGTCCAGTGCAGAGCTATTGACTCTGCTCTCGTCTTGATGACATCAGGGCCCTAGACCAGTGGAGTGTGGGGGTGCAGACACTGTGGGGATGCAGACGCTGCGGGGATTAGTCTAGATGCGTGTAGGAGTGGAAGAGCAGGTGAGTAAATCTCCTTTTATTTTCCCCCTGGGTGTAAATGAGTAATTAACCCTTGCAGTGCAGGCACAGTGCCCCTGCAAGGTATCATTTTTATATTTGCCCAGAGTTGGCCTATAAAGGTTTTGCAATGCACAGCTGGGAAAAAGGTGGGAAAAGTACAAAAATGAGGAAATACTGTGATGTAAGGTGCAAGCCTGATCAGCCTAGGAGCTGGTGGTGGTTAGGAGAAGTGGTCACCCTCTTGGCGATGCGAGAATAACTCCCCCTCCTTGTTTCATGGGACATTCAGCTAGATCTAGGGAGCCCTAACCTGCAACCATGAAAAATTGTAGGGCCCTGTTTACAGTATATATATATATATATATATATCTTTTAAGACTTTTAATGTGACCAATTTTAAAGCATAGTCATGGGTAATATCAAACAGATATTTGTTATGAGGGTAACTTTAGCAGATCACAATTTATGAAATATGACTGAATTTTGAGAGCAGGCAGTTAACCAAATGTGAACAGGAATGTGGATTCCCTTAACTGCCTGCTTAGCTGTTTATGACCAGCATGAAGACCTGTTAAGGCTCTTTTATGACCTAGCAATTTTTAGAATGTGCTTAATTAAAAGTTTCTGCTTAATTATTTAATTATGTTTTACAATGGCTTATGAGTGTTCTGACTTCTGTTAAGCACTACTTATGTTACTGTAATACATTTTCATGACTACATTACAGTGGGCCTCATTAACCACTTGACGACCGCTGCACGACTATTTACTGTGGCGGTCAGCCCCTCACAGGCAAAGCGACGTAGTACTACGTCGCTAGCCTATGAGGCTTCTAGGGACCGAGCGCGCGCCGCCGGAGGCGCGCTCCCGCTCCTGCGCGGTCACGGACCCCTCCGCGCGTGTGCCCGGCGGACACGATGTCCGCCGGGCACTCGCGATCGTCCGTGACACCGGAAGAAAGGCAGGCGGCTGATGTAAACAAAGCCGCCTGTCATTTTTCCCTGTGTAAGAATGGAGATCAGACGGTTCTACTATGTAGGACCGTTGATCTCTGTTCTTACACCAGTAGCCATGTCCAATCACAGTTAGAAGCACGCCCCTAGGACACACTTAACCTCTCCCTCTCCAATACAGTTAACCCCTTCACTGCCAGTGTAATTTTTACAGTAACAGTGCATATATATAGCACTGATTACTGCAGTAATGTCACTGGTAACCCCAAAAGTGTCAAAAATGTCAGTCAAGGGTCCGATCTGTCTGCCGCAATGTCGCAGTCCAGCAAAAAAAAATCACAGATCGCCGCCATTACTCGTTAAAAAAAAAAACAACAAAAATGACAAAAATCTTTCCCTTTATTAGTTAACGCGATAACTTTTGCGCAAACCAATCAAAATACGCTTTTTGCGATTTTTTTACCAAACATATGTAGCATAAAACAAATTGGCCGAAAATGTTAAAAAATTTGGATTTTTACATTTTTTGGGGGGGAATTTCATATAAAAAAATGTGAAAAATATTGTTATTTTTGCAAAATTGAGGCTCTTTTTTTGTTTATAGCGCATGATCAAAAAATCGCACAGGTGATCAAATACCACCAAAAGAAAGCTCTGTTTGTGGGAAAAAAAGGACGTAAATTTAGTTTAGGTACAGCGTCGCACGACCGCGCAATTGTCCGTTAAAGTCACGCAGTGCCGAATCGCAAAATAAGCCCTGGTCAGGAAGGGGGTAAAATCTTCCGAGGCTTAAGTGGTTAAAGTCTTTAGTTCAAGATGCTTAGGATGACGTGGTCTTTTGGAAAAATTAGAATGACAGTATGCTCAGTGTAAATCCCCTTCCTGAGTCTGGGGTTAATCAGACCACATCATTACACCAAAACTTTACAATATGAGGATCTACCTAATTTTTGCAACCATCTAACTGTTGACCATACCAATCATGAAAAGAGGCACCTGTCCCTGATAGATAGACAAAAAGTGCCAGGTGGGCCAAGAGGAGAAGGAGTGGGAGCGATGGCATAAATCATATAATCAATAGGAACATCCTTGTATAAAAAAAGTATATAATATATTTATTGTTAAATTTATTGTCAAACCCATGTAGCACATCACAGCATGGACTTAATAATGTTAGTGCACAGCAGTGTACAGTCCCATTGGTTCTTTTCCAAAGCCCCATGTGGGGATGTTTTATCTCATGTTAACAATAAATTTATAAATTTTTATACAATAATGTTCCTATTGATTATATGATTTCTGGCATCGCTCAAAGTCCCACTCCTTCCCCTCTTGGCCTACCTGGCACTTTTTGAGGACCTACCCAAACTGTCCAATTAATCTGTATCCAATCAGGTAGGCCCCTTGTACTTCATAGGTGTTGGAAGATCCAAATCCAAGATCCATTGTACAGCCAGATTGTAAAATGTGTGGAGAGTTTTAGAGGGGAATTCCCCCCACTTTGTAGAGACTTTGTTGAGTCTCTAGGATAGGAAATAAAGGAATCTCCTCAACTTAACATAAATTGCAAAAACTAAATTGACGAGCATTGACACTTCTCTATTTTATCCAAACCTTAAGGCTCGGTTCACATATATGCGATGCGGGAAGGCTGCAAATTCGCAGCCTTTTCCCGCATCGCACACGCACCCCCGGCAGTTCACACTGCCATATGCGATACGCTGGGGGTGTCAATCTAATCTTAACGACACCCCCAGTTTGATCGCATATCGCAGTGCGATCGTGCAGTTCGCACAGGATCGGATCGCACAAGTGTGAACCGCTGTGCGATCCGATCCTGATGCGGCAGCAAAAATGCCTCCTGTGCGTGTTTGCTGCGGGTGCGATGCGAATTTAGCCATAAAAACTGTATGGCTAAACTCGCACCACACAGCTGATCGCATGTAATGTCGGAGCAGTGCGCTCCGACATGACATGCGAACCCCGCACACGCAGAAGTGTGAACCGGGGCTGAAAAGAAATGTTTTATCTCTACATACGCTTTAAATGTAAAAAAAAAAAAAAAATAATCTCTGTTGTTTCAGTACCATGCTTAATGATTATAAAACTATCCCTAGAAACATAATTTCTGTTCATACAAATTAAACAGACTTCATGTCACATTAGTTAATGACAAAGCCCATTTCACAGCACCAAGTCAGTGCCAGTGATTTTTATCACCATTCGGCACAGTAGCGTTTTACGTCTGTATTTCACCCATCTCCATCTGTTGGAAATAATCTCCTTATTATTATTATCCGGACTCTCTGGTACAAGATGAGTTTATAAGATTGTTATCTGTGTGACTGGGTCATAGCAAATGAATACACAGAGCAGAGACTAAGCTATATATACACTCACAACAATATGCACCTGTTAGTACGTATGCAGCATTCTTTGCTGCCTATATATAGCGCTAAACGTTTGTAGCCTGAATTCCAGAATGCGGAGATGCATGTGTTTAAGATTAAACAGATATATACTTGTGTCATTTTTTTTTTTTTTTTTGTGCACCCTGAGCACATATAGGAATACATGCAACCTCTGCAAATCCAGGCCTTGGTCATCCTAGATTCTAGAGCCCTTTAGCATCATATACCAGAAACATGTACACATTGCTGTGGCCAATGGTTGATCACTGTTAGTTTACACTAACAGCATACTGTTTCCGAATCTGTATTTTTTGCCACCATGCAAAAGGAAAGGGTCATTTTATAGTAGAGTTTATATAGACAAGGGCAACACCTTTGGAAGTCATAAGTCACTGTAAAATCATGCAAAAAGGCCCAATCCAAAGGGATACAAGAGAACTGCAGAAAAAGTTGTTGGAGTTCAAAAGATTGAATGGGTTACAACATAATTTTTAAAGAACAGTGTCTACATGTGTCCATATAAAGTAAGGGCTTGTTTACACTGAAATTGGGGTTGGGGAGCCATTGGGGTTGATTTACTAAAAAGCAAACTATACTGTGCACTTTGCAAAGCGCAGTTTCACACTGCAAGTGCAATTGTTCCAGAGCTTAGTAAATGAGGTAAAGCTTCACTTTGCAAAGGATACCCAATCACATGCAAGGAAAATAAAAAAAATTGCATTTTTGCTTGTAGCTGATTGGATAATGGAAGTCAGCAGAGCTTCTTCTCATTTACTTAGCTCCAGAGCAACTGCTCTTGCAGAGTGCAACTCTTTGTACTTTGCAAAGTGCACAGTCAATTGGCCTTTAATAAATCAACCCCATTATATGACCTCCTCGTCACCTGTTTTAGCCCTGTAAAAAGAGCAGTGTGAACAAGTGCATTGTACGTGGTTGCAGGGCGATTGTAGTAGGCCCCACTCCCCTGAAGGGCAGGGAGTAAAATTTTGGATTGGAACAAGGCATGTGTGCATCGTTGTCTGGATGCCTTTCCAGCAAAAGGGGCGGTCAACGGCCTATTTTTACACCCAGCCTCCCCCACTGCAAAAATAGGCCTAAGAAATAAGATTTAGGCTCCTTTCACACAGTGTGTCCTTAAAACGGACTCCGCTTTTCTCAGCGGGGGATCGATCCGCCGATCCCCCGCTGAGCAGGAGAATGACAGCTGTTCTCCGCACTGTGTGCGGAGACACAGCTTTCACAACCCCATAGATCTCTATGGGGGAATCGGATGGGAACGGACCGTCGGTCCATTCTCATCCGATCCGCTGGACGGATGGAAAATAGAGTTTCCATCCGTCCAGATTTGACGGATCGGATCGGGTGTCAGCGGACATGTCTCCGTCTGTGTGAAAGAGCCCTAAAAAATGAATTTGTTTCAGTGCTTTTTAACCTAGGAGAGGACGTTTTACAAAACCTCTACAACCACAGTAACAAACAAATCAACAATCAACAATTTTTATAAACACTTATAATGAGGAAGGAAGCTGTGATTAAATAAGTGCTTTTAATTAGACACATGCCCATATTTAGTCAACGATTATATATGTATTATAATGACAATGGTGGACTTAAAGCAGTGCTCTTTTGCTTGAATGAAGATCCAGAGCTCCTTTATGTTGGTTTTTATGGCAGTAATAATATATCTCCGGTGAGTTATAGAATTGTCTGGTGTTGGATAAGCACGTTATAAGAGGTGACTTTCACAAGAATTAATGGACTAATGCACTGTAAAAAAAAAAATGTAAAAAAAAAATGTTTTTAATTTAATTTCTTCATTATCCAAAAAATTACAAATTTAAAAAACTTGCCATGTGTATTACTAAATACTGCTGCTGCACTTGAGAGTTAAAGAGGAACTGCAGTCCGCTCACATAATTTGTAATAAAAACATATTTGCCATTCTGAAGCTTCCCTCCAACCACTTTGCATATTATTTTATATATACTGTGACTCTGTACTTGCCAAATATGCTGCAGAAACCTCCCTCCATTAAGTCTGACTGTGGCCATTTTAACTGTGGGCAGCTGAAGCTGTTGGCTGTTCACTTCCTGAATTTACACAGACACACAGAGGCAAACAGACACACACACATATATACAGACACACACACATATATACAGACAGACAGACAGACACACTCGCACCACTGCTTGCCTGCACATTTCTCCTCCCTTGATGAATGCTCATGGATCTCTGCAATATCCTTTTATGTCAGCCCTCATCCAGCCCCCTCCAGCTGTACAGCTCTCATTGGCTCTCCTATGACTCATCCCTCCTCCCTTGTTGGCAAACTCTCACAAGAGTGAGAGAGAGCAGTGCATGATGTCATTAGCCTAGGTAATATCCAGACAAGAAAGAGGAAGTGGTCTATATAAGGTAAATACTGGCAAAAAATGTTTACTATCCAAAGTTAAAACAACAAGGGCAGAAGATTTAATAGATGAAAATATGAAAAAAAGTACTTTCGCTTTAAGGAGTCTTTTGTGACGCAGATTAATTTATTCACTCTCTTTGTGGTTAGGGTGTGAAAAAGTCTCACACATGTGGTATCACCATACTCAACAGGAGTAGTAAAAATGTGTTTTGGGGTGTAATTCCAAGTATATATTTGCATTCCTTTTTTATTCTTTCACAAATCCTGTTGTATACACTTTTTGCTTTTTGATGTTTATATAGTTTTAGTTTTAGTCCTATTTTAGTCATCTGCAATTGTTTTAGTTTTAGCCGTATTTTAGTCCACTAAAATCTCCAGTACATTTTAGTCAAATAAAATGATTTTGGTCAACGTAAATCTAATGTGTTTAGTTAAATTGTAATGCATTTAAGCATTTCTATAGAATTTCCAAACTCATTATATACTCCTGGAGTAAAAAAAATTGAATATTTATTCTATTTATTTATTTCAGGGACTTATATATTTTATTATTTTAGGGTGTTAGGTTTGAAAAAACCCACAGGTACAGATTTACCCACTCTGAATGGTCTGAAAAGGCCTGCAATGCTGTACAGTGCTCTGGACGGTGGTCTGAGGAGGCCTGTATGTCAGGGTGCAAGGAAACCAGACCACACGGAGATGCAGGTAAAATAAAGTAGCTTATTGGAGCAAACAACAATAAACGCACAGCAAGAGTGAAGAGCGAGATCAGGAACAAGCCAGGGTTAAGTCCAGAAGCAGGTAGTCAACCAAGCCGCGGTCAAGTCCAGAAGTGGGTAGTCCTCTAAGCCAGGGTCGAGTCCAGAAGCAGGTAGTCATCCAAGCCGGGGTCGACTCCAGAAGCGGGTAGTCTGCCGATGCGGATTTGAGAGCCAGGAGAGTTGTCAGCCAAGCCTAGTCAGACACTGAGGAACACGGAGAACAGAAGACTGCTAGCAGTGATGCACCTTGGAGCACAAATGCAAGGGCAAGGACTGCATCAGGTGATTGATATAGTCAGGTGTCAGCAGTCTGACTATATCACCCCAGACAATTGCCACCCCAGACAAAGTCCTTGCCACCCCTGTTGCCACCTCGCTGAAAACATTAAACTGTTTGATTTAGGGCTGAAACAACTAAACGACGAAATCGACAATAATCGATAATGAAAGTCGTTGTCAATGATTGTCATTATCGATTAGTTGCTCCGTCGATTAGTTGCGCTGCGTTCTGGACTCTCTCCGCCTGTCAGCACTGTCTCCTCTGTAAAGCCGCCGGCTGCACACACTGTGTCTCAGAGCTCGGCGCTTACATGACCGCCCCCTCTCTCCTCCTTTCCTCTCCGCCTTCTTGCTGACGTCAGGGAGGGAGTGAATCAGATCGAGGGAGGAGAGAGAGGAGAAAAGCAGCAGCCGATCACGTGAGTGCCGAGCTGCCCCTTACAGCGCTATAGCTGTACAGTGTCCATGCAAGATTCAATGCAGCGTGCCAAAAAACAGAATATATACCGGTACTTATCCCGATAAAATAGTTGATATTCCTTATAAAGTGCAATATTATAATAGAAAAATAAGTGATTAAAAATGTCCGTATAGCACATAGCACATATAGTGGGTCTTTCTATGCTACCTATTTTATATCTCTGGCTGACACGGATGTTTTTATTCACTTATTTTTCTATTATAATATTGCACTTTATAAGGAACATTAACTATTTTATCTGGATAAGCGTTTATTATATTATTTAATTAAAAAAAAAAAAGTTTTGGTATAATAAGTACTGGGAGCATTATGTTCACTGCAAGTGTTACTTTCAATTATTTTATTCCCAAACAGTGCCCCATCTCTGGTGTTGCCAGCGGGGGGGGGGGACAGTGCCCCATCACCGGTGTTGACGTGGGGGGGGCAGTGCCCCATCACCGGTGTTGACGGGGGGGTTGAATACCTTGCCACCCCTTTGCTACCCCTGTTTTAAAAGTCTAGCTCCGCCACTGGTCCAAGATGGCTGCTAACAGGAGGGCAAGGTAAGACCTTGACACTGTAATGCTGCACAGTGCTCTGGACAGTGGTCTGAGGAGGCTTCTAATGCACACAGTGCTCTGGACATGGATAATCTGAAGAGGAGGCCTGTAATGCATTGCACAAAAAGCTCTGGACAGTGGTCTGAGGAGGCCTGTAATGCTGCACAGTGCCCTGGATGGTGGCTGTAATGCTACATAGTGCTCTGGACTGTGGTCTGAGGAATCTTGTAATGCACACAGTGCTCTGGACAGTTGTCAGAGAAGGCCTGTAATGGTGCACAGTTTTCTGGACAGTGGTCTGAGAGGCATGTAATGCTACACAGTGCTCTGGACGGTGATATGAGAGAGGCGTGTAATGCTGCATGGTGCTGGATGGTGGTCACAGGTCTGAGGGATTGCCTGTAATGCACAGTGCTCTGAAAGGAAGGTGGTCTGAGAGGAGGCCTGTAATTGTAATTGTAATGTACACACTCACAGTGCTCTCTGCTCTGGACAGTCGTCGTCGGGAGTGGGACTCTCGTTGGGAGGCCTGTAATGCACAGTGCTGCCCTGGACGGTTGTCTGAGGACTTGGAGGCCTGTAATGCTGGCTGCACAGCCTGCTAACTTCTGCTAAGCGAAGTACGCTACCAACTTGAGTCGCTTGCTTGATGGGAGCCGAAGCAGAGGGGGCTCCGTTTGAAACTGGAAGTTCATGAGGGTGAACGTCCCTGACTCACAATTTCATTTAGTTTTCGTTTGTTAATGAAAACTTAATTGATTTTCATCATTGTTTTCATCAGTGGACAAAAATGTGGTGTACTTTTCCTTTAGTTTTCTTCAACGTTTTGACAAAATTGTTTTTGTTGCTGAAATTAGCACTGCTGGCCACGCAGTGTTCTGGACACTGTGACTGTTCATCCCTCCTTTTCTTGTGACTGTGTCTTGAGTTGACTGGACTTTTTCTCATTGACTGTATGCACTCTCTCATATTTTATTTTGTGAGTATATAAAATGCTGTTTTTATTAAAGCTCTTTGATCTTTTTACTACACCAGAAATCTACACTAAGTATGCCAATGCTGTGTGTTAAAATATTTTACTAATTGACAACTTTGTGCAAAAAAAAAAAAAAAACACATTTTTATTTTCATTATTGTATTTTCTAAAACCTATATTTTTAAAATATTCATTATGCCTGTTAGAAAATACCTAGGAGGGTGCTACATAACTGACCAGATCAATATCCCAGGAGTTTAAGCACTTACCGCCCGCCCGCCGTCATATGACGGCGGGACGGTGCGGCTATTATCCTGGGCGAACGTCATATGACGTGACCCAGGAAATGCAGGGCAGGCGCGCGATCGCGGGCGCGCCGCCGTGCACTGCCGGTGTCGGCGTGTCCCCGGGACACAGCCGGTCACCGGCAGGGGGGAAACAGCCAATAGGCATGGCTGTTTCCCACGTGATCGGCTATGTTGCAATGACATAGCCGATCACAACAGTAGATGCCGGCAGAAGACCGCGCATGCGCGATCGGGAGCGCGCAGAGTGGTCATGTCGGTGGCACTGTGTTCCGTAGGAACACAGCTGTCACCGGCGGTAGTGTGACTGTTTACTATGTGATCGGCTGTGAATCCATTCACAGCCGATCGCAAAATGTAAACACAGAGCAGTAACTGACTGTTACTAGCTCTTCTCCCCTCATACAGTTTCCAGTGTGAGGAGAGCAGAGCTAGAAATAGTGAGTTACTGCTCTGTACACCTGTAAAAAGTAAAAATCACACTAAAATCACACCAATAAAGGTCCCCACACAGTCCTCAGCCCCCCCCCAATGTCACCTGTCACCCAACAGTCACCTCATCAGTGCCCAGAAATTGACACCCATAACGTTCACATGTGAGCGCAGCGATCGCGGGCAGAATCACAGCGATTCTGCCCGCGATCCGGAAATCATTGCAAATTGCGGGACGCCTGTGCGTTGCCCATTTTTTGCAATAGCACCCCAAACGCTGTGCGATGTTGCCGTCATTTCCGCCTGCGGAATCGCGGTAACATCGCGCAAACAAGGCATGACGCCCAAAAAAGGTACAAGAGCTTCTTTGGGGCATCATGCGTTGTTTGCGTGATGTTACCGCGATTCGGCAGGCGGAAATTGCAGCAACATCGCACAGCGTTTGGGGTTCTATTGCAAATCACGGGCAATGCACAGGCTTCCCGCAATTTGCAATGATTTCTGGATCGCGGGCGGAATCGCAGTGATTCTGCCCATGATCGCTACGCTCACATGTGAACGTAGCCTAAAGTTCACCGGTCACCAGAGACTGCCATCAGTACCGCCGTGTACCATCGCCCGTCACCTGTCACCCATCAGTGACCATCGCCCGTCACCTGTCACCCCATCAATCACCGTCACCTGTCACCCCATCAGTCATCGTCATCTGTCACCCTATCAATCATCGTCACTTGTCACCCCATCAATCATCGTCACTTGTCACCCCATCAATCCTCGTCACATGTCACCCCGTCAGTGATTGTCATCTGTCACCCCATCAATCATCGTCACTTGTCACCTCATCAATCATCATCACCTGTCACCTCATCAATCATCATCACCCGTCACCTCATCAGTCATCGTCACCTGTCACCCCATCAGTCATTGTCACCTGTCACCCCATCAGTCATTGTCACCTGTCACCCCATCAGTCATCGTCACCTGTCACCCCATCAGTCATCGTCACCTGTTTTCCATATACATGCAATCACTTACTGACCGCCTAACGACTATATGCGTCGGCCATTAAAAGCTAAATACTGGGGTTATGGCAGCAGATAGCCCCCATAACCCCGGTATTTTTTGAAACGGCGGGCGGTCGGCTTTCAGATAAGGGTGGTCCCAGTGGCGGATACGCTGCGGAATTACCCTTACGGTGCAGGGGAAGAGGTGCCCCCCCCCCTCCTGCCGCGTCCCAGACGTTTTCCCAGCTTACCGGACCCGCCGGCAGCGGGGAAAACTATCCGGTCCTGGATCCTCAGAGACAGGAAGTCGAGTGAGGGCAAGATGGCCCTCACTCTACTCTATGGTCTTGGAGGACCGGAGCTACGTCAAAAGACGTTGCCTAGCAACCGGTTTAAAGGGCCGCTTTTTTTTTTTCCTCTTTCAACAATTTTTTATTTTTTTTTCTTTTTTAGTGTAGTTGTGAGGTGTGAGGTCTTTTTGACCCTAGATCTCACAATAAAGAGGACCTGTCATGCCTATTTCTATTACAAGGGATGTTTACATTCCTTGCAATAGGAATTAAAAGTGATCAAATCATTTTTTTTTTAAACTGTTTAAAAATAAAAAAATAATTAATAAAATAAATAGGAAAAAAAAAAAAATTAAAGCGCCCTGTCCCGTTAGCTCGCGCGCAGAAGCAAACGCATACGCAAGTCCCGTCCACATATGTAAACGGTGTTCAAACCATACATGTGAGGTATCGCCGCGATCGTTAGAGCGAGAGCAATAATTTGAGCCCTAGACCTCCTCTGTAACTCTAAGCTAGTAACCTGCAGAAAATTTTAAAATGTTGCCTATGGGGATTTTTAAGTACCAATGTTTGGCGCCATTCTGTGAGCATGTGCAATTTTGAAGCATGACATGTTGGGTATCTAATTACTCGGCGTAACATTATCTTTCACATTATGGAAAAAAATTGGGCTAAATTTACTGTTTTCTTATTTTTTAGTTCAAAAAAGTGAATTTTTTTCAAAAAAATCGCATTTGGAAGACTGCTGCGCAAATATGGTGTGATAAAAAATATTGCAACGATCTCCATTTTATTCTCTAGGGTCTCTGCTAAAAAAAATATATAATGTTTGGGGGTTCCAAGTAGTTTTCTAGCAAAAAAAATGATTTTAGCTTGTAAACACCAAGTGTTAAAAATAGGCCCAGTCTTAAAGTGGATAAATGGACAACTTTGTGTAAAGCGCTACTTGGATGTTAGGCCTATGTATGTGGCCAGGCTGTGAAAAAGTGTTACACATGTGGTATCGCCATACTCAGGAGGAATAGCAGAATGTATTTTGGGGTGCAATTTTTGCTATGTACATGCTATGTGTTAGAAATATTGCATAAATGGACAGCTTTGTGTAAAAAAAATGTGTTTTCGTTGTCTTTCCACATTTTCCAAAAACTTGTGGAAAAAAATTACATATTCAAAAGACTCATTATGCCTCAAAAATTATACGTTGGGCTGTTTGCTTTCCAAAATGGGGTCACTTTATGGGGGTTTCCATTGCCCTGGTGCTCCAGGGCCTTCAAAAGTACGATAGGTTGTCAGGAAATGATATGTGTAATTTGTGCTCCTAGAATGCCGGACGGTACTACTTGGATGTTAGGCCTCTGTATGTGGCCAGGCTGTGAAAAAGTCTCACACATGTGGTATCGCCATACTCAGGAGGAGTAGTAGAATGTGTTTTGGGGTGTAGTTGCAAGTATACATGTGCTGTGTGAGAGAAATAACCTGTTAATACGTCAATTTGTAAAAAAAAAAAAAAATCTTCATTTTGCAAAGAGTTGTGGGAAAAAATGACAACTTCAAAAAACTCACCATGCCCCTTATTAAATACCTTGGAATGTCTACTTTCCAAAAAGGGGTCATTTGGGGGGTATTTGTACTTTCCTGACTTTTTAGTGTCTCAAGAAATGAGATAGGCCTTCAGTACATCAGGTGTGGTCAAGTGTGATCAATTTTCAATGAATAGCACCATAACTTGTGGACTCTCTAACTTTCACAAAGACCAAATAATATACACTTATTTGGGTTATTTTTACCAAAGATAAGTAGCAGTATAAATTTTGGCCAAAATCTGTGAAGAAAAATTACTCATTTGCTAAATTTTATGACAGAAACAAAGAAAAATGCGTTTTTTCACAATATTTTCAGTCTTTTTTTATTTATAGCACAAAAAAATAAAAAACCCAGTAGTGATTAAATACCATCAAAAGAAAGCTCTATTTGTGTGAAAAAAAGGACGCAAATTTTTTATGGGTACAGTGTTGCATGACCGAGTAATTGTCATTCAAAGTGTGATGTGAGAGCGCTGAAAGCTGAAAATCAGTCTGGGCAGGAAGGGGGTGAAAGTGCACTGTAGGCAAGTGGTTAATTGACTTGATCCTATACTCTGATTAAAAAGTGTTCCTTTAATTTTTTGGAGCAGTATATATTTCATTTGAATATAGTGTTGCATGATTTAGTAATTGTCATTCAAAGTGTGACAGTGCTTTAAACTAAAACAATGGCCTAGACTGGAAAGTGTTGAAACAGTCCTGTCTTCAAGGGGTTATTTTCTATTATATCTATAACTAATACTTTTCTAAATATTTTTACTAAATTATTTTCTCCTATTCAGCACCTGAACTCTCCGGGAGGGGGAAATATGCTGGAACATACTTTGCATGGTTTTAAGCACCCATGTGCAATAGGCCGTCTATTTCTACAATAGGCATTTTCTAGTACAAGGGCTGTAATTCAGTGACTGCCTGTTAATTTACAGTATTTATGTTTTATATGGGTTAAATGAAAAAGATAGGACTGTGTCAACTTAAAAAATAACAGATTATTCTAGGTTTAAAAAGCTTGCAAATCAGAGAAAAACTGATACTCTGTGACTGTAAATAGGAGAAACCTTAAACCCCCATACAGCCCAACAATTCAGGTGGTCTAACAACGATGGCCCTAAAATTATTCTTCTACCTCTGGCATGCATGAGGATGTCTAACAACTTCATTACAGTACACTTATACCTCCGTCCTGCCCAGACCAACTTTCAGCTTTTTAGACTTCTCACACTTTGAATTACTTTATAATGCAACACAACAAACAAACAAAATTTTTATCATTTTTTTTTTTAACACAAAATAAAACTTTCTTTTGGTGGTATTTAATTACAACTGGGTTTTTTATTTTTTGCGATATAAGTGAAAAAAGAGTGGAAATTTTGAAGAAAAAAAAAACAAACACTTTTTTAAATTTCTATTATAAAATGTTCCAAATAAGTAATTTTTGTTCATAAATTTGGGCCAAAATTTATACTGCTACATATATTTGTTAAAAATACCCCAAATTAGTGGATATTATTTAGTATGTGTGAAAGTTATAGAGTCTACAAGCTATGGTGCCAATCATTAAAAATTGATCCCACCTGATCACACCTGATGCACTGATGGCCTATCTAATTTTTGAGGCCCTGAAATGTCAGGAAATTCCAATACCCCCCAAATTTCCCCTTTTTGGAAAGTAGACAGTCCAAGGTATTTACCAAGAGGCATGGTGAGTAAGTTGTAATTTTTTCCCACAATTTTTGGGAAAATGAAGAAATATATATATATATATATTTTTTTTACCCAAAATTGTCATATTAACAAGTTATTTCTCACACACAGCATATGCATACTTGCAATTATACCCCAAAACACATTTTGCTATGCCTTCTGAGTATAGCGATACCACATGTGAGACTTTTTCACAGCTTGGCCTCATAGAGAGGCTCAACATGCAGGGAGCACCGTCAAGCGTTCTAGGAGCATAAATTACAAATCTAATTTTCCAACTACCTATCACACCTTTGAAGGCCCTGGAGCACCAGGACAGTGAAAATGCCCACAAAATGACCCCATTTTGGAAAGCAAAGACCCTAACGTATATTCTATGAGGGATGGGGTGGAGAGAGGTGCTCAGGTACTCTGATGGGCTGCAGATAGGTACTCAGGTATTCTGATGGGCTGCAGATAGGTACTCTAGTATTCTTATTGGCTGCATATAGGTACTCGGGTACTCTGAAGGGCTGGTGACAGGTACTTGGGTATTCTGATGGGCTGCAGATAGGTTCTCCGATATTCTGATGAGCTGCAGATAGGTACTCTGTTATTCTCATGGGCTGCAGATAGGTACTCTGGTAATCTGATGGGCTGTAAATAGGTACTCGGGTACTCTGATGATCTGCTTTATACTAATGGTAATTCATTGTTACTGCCATCTCCTCTTCACACTGGATAGGCGTGTGAGGAGGAGAACCCAGAAACAGTGAGTTATCGCAGTTTGTTGACATTTGTGACCGGCCGTGGTTGGACAGAGTGCATCATGTGATAAAGAGCCATTTTAATTGACTCTTTACCCTGATCGGGGATGGGCTGTGTCCAAGAAACCTGCCTCATCCCTAATCAGTGCGCCAGGGGCGTGCAGGAGTGGCAAGACTGGGAGGACGTCATATAACGCCCGCCCGGAGGGATGAGAGGTTCCTGCCAGCATCATTTTACATTCTCGGGTGGGAACTGGCTAAAGTTTAATAGGTATTTATTTACTGTATGTACGTGCATCCAGCCTTTGCATGTGTGCATGTATTAACATGTAGTGAGTAGTAGTCTTTTAATGTTTTTACTTTTTAAATATTTCATCAAATCTTATTTTTTTTTTATACATATTGGTAGTGTAAACTAAAGCTGGCTATGGATGGATCAAAATTTGTCCGGTTCAGCAGGGACTGGCCAAATTTTTATTTATGCGTCCATGCCTGTTTGACAGACGTCGATCATTAGATTGACATTTGTTGAACAGGCTTTTTCAAAATGATTTCCTTGATCATCCAGCTGCAGCCATTAATCAGTGTATTTTGACCACAGAGAGTCCTACTGTCAGAATACAATGTGCCAGCAGGGAGGATTCCTCTATCCTCCTGGCTTGTGTGGAGTAAGGAACCTGTTTGGTATTTTTCAGCTGTATTAATAAAAAAAAAAAAAAAACATGCTGGAAAACCAGTACCTGACTGACTCCAGAGGCGCCCCCCTGTCAGAACACAACAGCTCAACAGGGAATATTGCTGCACTAATGTTGGATCATTAGTACAGCGTCTCTGACCGGACCTGACAGTTTTCTTTCATGCAACCTGCTGGGTTTCACCAAAAAAAAGACTGTAGACTGTACCAAGCTTTAGGGTGATGGACATGATACCACAGGACATTCTTGACTTATAGAGAGCATTCAAGCTCCTGTTTGCATAGCACTTCTAGCCACGGAATTCAATGGCATATATACGTGGCAGATGCAAGCGTCAGTGTTTTAGACTCCATGCACACTAGCATTTTTTTAAGCTCCTAGAAGTAGTAGGTGCCGGGTGGAGGAGCATGGAGGAGATTGAGGATTTGTGTACAGCTGTGAGGTTGCATCTCCGTATCCTGCCTAGAAACCTATGGGAAGTTACCCCTGCAAAAGTCATGGACTGTTTAACTGCAATGGCAGTTCTGAACTCTCCAGGTCTGTGAGACTATTATCTTCTGTTAGCTCCTAGAAGCTGTTAGCATTTTTTTTCCTGCTCCTAGAAACTAAATAGGGTTATCTTATGTGTCCACGCACACTACTTTTAGCTATTAGCATTTTTTTAACTTCAGCTTCTAGGAGCAGAAAAAAAATAGTTTTTGTACAGTTTCTTAGTGTCGGTTCACATTATGGCGATCTGACTTCGGGGGCGACCTGTGAAGTTGCCGTGCACCGCGACTTCGGCGCGACTTGCACGGACTTCACATAATGGAAGTCAATGCAAGTCGCTCCAACTTGTGTCAAAAGTAGTACAGGAACCTTTTTCTAAGTCGGAGCGACTTGAGTCGCTCCTATTAGAACGGTTCCCGTAGCACAGAATGGACCGCGACGTGTCAGGCAACCAAGCCGCCTGACAAGTCGCGGTAGTGTGAACAGGGACTTAGAGTGTTTTTCCAGCAGAAAAAAAAACAGAATGCTCCCAGATGCTCCTAATTGCTTCTAATTGCTACTAAAATGCTTTTTTTTTTTCTTCATGTACTGCAAAAACACACAAAATGCTAATGCTGGATGTATCTTAGTTGTTGTATAGAGCGTCTCATCTGTATCCATGCTGTACAAAGTGATAGTCAAATATACTCTGGCAGGTACCAAGATGTTTAGCAGCCAGAGGCCTTTACATGTTTCAGGCAGTGGTTTGTATGCAGTCCTAATCCTTCTGATGAATTCTTCTTAATCTTGGCTCCATTACTTTAAATTTTTATTACAGGTGCAGGTGAATAAATGTGCCATTAGTCCCTCTTAGCTACCTTTTCCAAGACGCAATCAATTGTTCTCAGGATATGAGCAATGTAAATAATATGCTACATCTAAACATTGCTGCAGAGGATTTGATTAATTTATAAATGGTATATGTGGTTAGCCATTGCTGTTTGTGTTGATCACGTTATATAATCATGATTCATTACAGGTTTAATCGGCAGTCTGATAGAATGAAAGTCAACACTACTTTGGTGGTTTTAACGTCTGTGAAAAACAAACCTGTGATACTTCCATGGTAAAGGAAGTAATGTTGTAATAAAATTAATCATGATTTTTCAGTTTAACAAAATAATAATAATTAATCGTGGATTGCAGTTAGCACATTGTTTGCAACACATGCTGACAATGGGGTCCAGGTGCCACAAACAAGCATATGAAGATTGAGAAAACTAAAGACGGCAATAAAAATCACTTTTAAAAAAAAAAAAGAGCGATAAGCAATTAGAGCTTATGTCTGTTAAATTTCTATAAGTGTGACCCTTGGGTAGATATCCTATCACTATACACTGATCAGCCATAATGTTATGACCACTAACAGATTAAAGTGATTGTAAACGATCACCTTCTAAAACAGCCCATTCAGTTTAAAATGAATGAAATTAAGGACAAAACATTTGTGTATTGATATAAAAAAAAAACATTATAAATACCTTTTTTTATAGGTAATCACATACCCTCTGTTCTCAGCTTCATAAGAGCTGGGGGGTGGAGAAGCAGCAGTACACTGATCTTCCCATTGAAAGGTAGTGCAGGAGAGGCATGTCAGGACAAGTCTGTTCATTGGAGGAGAGCAGGCTGAGTTCCCAGCATAGCTAGAGAAATGACCACGGTGTGTTCTTCTGCTGAGTGTGGTCAGTTTTTAATAGAAAAGCAGGGAGTCTGGCAGCAACACCAGGGATTTCACACAAAGGATGCAATACAAAGAGAACAGGATACTTTCTCATACAAGTACATGGTACAGCAGGCACATATCAGGAATAGGAAATGTTGGGGTAACAAACACTTTAGCACTTTAACATTGATTATCTTATTACAATGGCATCTGAAAGGTGGTGGAATATATCAGGCAGCAAGTAAACATGTTGAAGTTGATGTGTTGAAAGCAGATAAAATAGGCGTTGCAGTTTGTAGTGTAAGAGGTTACGTAATCACAGACTGGTCACGATGCTGATCTATGTCCAAAAGCACCTACAATGGGCACAAGAGCATCAGAACTGGACCACAGAGCAATGGAAGAAGGTCGCCTGGTCTGAGGAATTATGTTTTCTTTTTCATCATGTGGATGGCGGGGTGTGTCCCTTGACTGGGGGAAAAAAGGATGCAGTATGGGAAAAAGGCAAGCTGGTGGAGGCAGTGTGATGCTTTGGGAAATGTTCTACTGGGAAACCTTCGGTCCTGCCTTTCCCATGGATGTTACTTGAAATGTACCACCTAGCTAAACATTGTTGGTGACCAAGTACACCCCTTCATGGAGTGTTCCCTGATGACAGTGGCCTCTTTCAGCAGGATAATGCACCCTGCCACATTGCCAAAATCGGTCAAGAAAGGTTTAAAGAACACGAGTTCAAGGTGTTGACTTCAAGATCTTCAGATCTCAATCCAATTGAGCATCTGTGGGATATGCTGGAAAAACAAGTTTGATCCATGGAGGCCCCAACTCGCAACTCAAGGATCTGCTACTGACAGCTTGCTGCCAGGTACCACAGCATACCTTCAGAGGTCTAGTGGCGTCCATACCTCACCCAGTCAGGGCTGTTTTGGCAGCAAAAGGAGCAATTCTGGTGGCAACAGGGAACCTACTCAATATCTGGTGGGTGGTCATAAAGTAATGACTGATTGCAGTATGTCCCCATGATGGGTGTCAACAAGAAAGTAAGATGGGGGGCATATTTCTTCAACAGGAACATACACAATGCATGCATTTTTTTTCCTCCCATTGTTGTAAAGCAGGCCAGGCAGAGACAAGAATACTTGTAAGCATCAGAAATACAGATAATGTGCAGTTATTATGAAGAAGGTTCAGAAACAGACAAAATGGCAATCTAAACACTTCTGATTGAGCAGATTTTTTTTGATTCAGAGTGAAGTTCTCTTTTATACATTTATTTACAGTTGTATTTGAGAAATCTATATGTAAATACTTCTCGACTTTCTCATATGAGAAAGATGGATGCATTACAGCACAAAATATTTAGTCAAAGGACAGACCCCTGCCACGCCCCTGTTAGAATGAAGAATTGATGTGCATACATTATTGCTTAAATCCACAAGTACTTTTATTAGTGCTCCATCTCCTTTATCTTGGTCTTTAAAATAACAAATTCAATCATTTTGAGGTTAGATGAAAGGATCAGTATAGTAAAACACTTCTGATTTAGGTAATACATGAGAAAAACAGGGATTTGG
This sequence comes from Pelophylax lessonae, assembly GCF_965119305.1. Lineage (NCBI taxonomy): Eukaryota > Metazoa > Chordata > Amphibia > Anura > Ranidae > Pelophylax > Pelophylax lessonae. Next base: position 97,556,662 of record NC_138777.1, on the reverse strand, counting down.
TTCCAAAACGGAGACAGTCCCTCCAAACGAGGGGACAGTTTGGAATCATGTATGGGGCCTAAATGAGTACAACTGTTGTGTGCTAAAGAATAATCTTTAACTGTTGCACTGTATGTTTTGGGTAGCAGAAATGCAAATCTAATGTTAGAAAGCTAAAAATGTTGCCATATTTAAGTTCTTCACATCAGGTTGGAGAATACTAAAGCTAAGCTTCCTGTCCTGCCTAATCTAGCATGAACAATATTAGCTTCTGGCAGACTGCTCTATTCTACTAAAAAACATGGCATTGTGTGAATCACTGTAAGTGGCACCATATCACTCTTCACATAAGTCAGCCAACGTCTATGATAATAACTGAGCCAAAGCATAATAAGACTACAGGATAACTTAAGCCATGCACAAATACATGAAAACAAAAAGAGTTTATAGAAATGAATGAAAACAACAAAAATTAGGGTGCCAGCATTGAAGAGTAAAGTCACGCAAGCTGGCAAAGCATCATATTTCAGCAAAAGGTATCGGTTTTATTTAGCAGGAAAATGGATGTTCCTTCCTTCCTTAAAGACATGGAATACTTGTAGATATCCTATATTAGCAAAACGTTGGTAGTACAACACAGCACAAGGAGGGAATGGTCAAAGTGTGGGTGTGGTTTCAATTTCCTAGGTATAGCTAAATCTCATAAAATAGCAAAAAAACACAGTGGAAAAAGTTATTGTGAACTGTTTTACTTGCCAAGGGTTTTGTAATTATATCTGGTTAGTCTTGTGATCTAGGTCCTGCATTAACTGTGCATAATTTACCAAAGAAGTAAAGCCTGTTCACTTTGGAATGTGAATTTTCACTTTTCAAGGGAATGTTTACTTGGAGAAGTGGAATGGTGCTGATTTCATTCATTCAATTTTGTACTAGCAAAATTAAATTTTTTTCTCTCCTTGCGTGTAATCACATACTCTTTGCAAAATGAATTTTGATCACATTCACAACAGTGGCCTGTGGTAGTGTTACACTGCCAGTGGGAAGCAGTCAACCTTCCATCCTTGCAAGAATGACCACTTTATTACCCAAGTACACAGGGAAAGATCAGGATTTGAAGTCGATAGATTGAAAAGCATGATTCAATCATATGGGATCCCCCCCACCCATTTAGTAGGCAGAACTGGTCATTACTGCCCCAGAAGGGAAAGCAAGAAGGTTAATCCTGCACCCGAGTGGAAAACCAGAACTCGCTTGACCAGTTAACCACTTAGTAGTGGTGCAGAGCCAAGCCATGATCATTAACCTCCCTGGCGGTATGATTATGTCAGGAATTACATACCAAAAGCGGTACAATTGTTTTCATGGAAATTTGGCGTTATGTATTATAGGCCTACAATTCTTAGTAATTACTGACTTAAACCTGACCAAAACAAGACTCTAGTAGACATCCCAGATGTGATAAATTTGAAACACAAACGCGTGAATTATAATCGAATCAATAATATTATTTTATTATTTAATATATAATATATATAATAAAATTATATTATTGATTAGATTATAATTCATGCATTATATATTATATATAGATATATGTGTGTGTGTGTGTGTATATATGTATGTATATATATATATATATATATATATATATATATATATATATATATATATAGCGGTATATATATATATATGCATATATATATATATATATATATATATATATATATATATATATAATATAAAATGTGTTTTGTGTCTTGTGCAACGTTTTTTTTTTTTAATTTCCCTCCCTAGTTCTGCTCCCATGCAGCATTGCTGCTGCAGGGAACGGAACTAGGAAGTCATCACACCGACGGAGGACGGAGGAGCGGCGGGACTCTCGGCTGGCGATCTCAGCAATGAGAGATCATCGCTGGATCGCCAGGAGAAGGTAAGAGAACACCGCTGCGCTCTCTGCACATCCACCCCGAGCATGACTCGGGGTTACCGATCCTGCAATGAAAAATCCACCCCGATTTAGGCTCGGGATTACCGCCAAGGTGGTTAAGCCATGATCATTAGGTGACATAAGGGCCCACTTCATCAGGGGATAGCAGAGAGGAATCGCATGACATATGCCAGCCTTTTTCAACCAGGGTGCCCAGGCACTCTGCAGTGCCTTGAGGTTTCTTCAAGGGTGCCTTGGCAAAATGCCTAAAAAATTATCAAAAACTGTATACAAGCCAGCAAGTGGATCAAACCTGCCTTTAAGTTACACAAGCCACGGATTTTCATTATGGACCAATATTACTTTCTGGACACTGGAATCCCAACAACCAATAGCCCCATCAGTTAATAAGGAGGATGTCTGTTGCCTCCACAGCATCCTTGTTTGACCCTCCTGTGCTTCCCTCCTTCAGCACTGGAGCACTTGGGGTGACATTAGCTAACTGATAGAGAGAATTTGAGGGAGAGGAGAAACATTGGAATACTAGCCAGTACCAGTGTGCAAAAGTGTTTCTGCTTTGGAAGAAAAAAAAAAATCACCTCCAACATTGGGTGTCTTACGTGTGGATGTTGCTACATTATGTAAAGCTATTAGAATCGTTTTTTTGCATTTTTTTTTTTATCAGAAGTTTTTTACATTTTAGATTGGGGTGCCTCGAGACTGTCCATAATTTTAAAGGGTGCATTGAGAGTGTCTATAATTTTAAAGGGAGCCTCGACTGTAAAAAAGGTTGAGAAACACTAACATATGCCATATACCATAGGGAAAGGGGCTGAGTAGGATGCAAACTGAGGTTATATGGACAGATGGTGAAAGAAACAATTTGTAGATGGACTGCTGACTGACAAGTTTAGAGAAACCTTGAGAGGTACATATAAGGAATCTCTATTTGAAGTTTCACAAACTGTTAGAAGCGGCCATAGCATGTCAGGTGCAGAAACATAGAGACTTGGAGGCACACATGGTATTATAGGTGGGAATTCAGTATACGCATCTACAACAAAATCAATGGCTCAATGTGAGGTGGCCATCCACAAATTGACAGAAGGGATACATCAGCTTGGGACAGAGTTACTGCTTTGAAGTGCATACTCCACCAAGGGGTGAAGAGAAGATCCTCATGAGAAAAACAAAAAACACCTTAGGGCCGGCCAAGGTGGGCAAGGTCACTGTCCTCATGCTAAAGCTGATACATAGTTAGTCTGGTTGAAAAAAAACACAAGTCTATCCAGTTCAACTCACAGGGGAAAAAAACTAAAACACACACAAATCTAAAACCTCCATATACACAAGTGTTTCTCAACTCCGGTCCTCGGGGCACATTAACAGGCCAGGTTTGCAAGAAAACGGAAACACATCACAGGTGATATAATTTGCTGCTCAGTGATTGCAATATTCTAGTCTGCATCTCCCCAAGGTAATACTTCAAATCTGGCCTGTTAGTGTGCCCTGAGGACCGGAGTTGAGAAACACTGATATACACAATCCTTTATCCACAGTTGATCCAGGACCAGAGGAGGACAAAAACCCCAATAAAGCACGATCCAATTTGCTCCAGCAGGGGGGAAAAATCCTTCCTGATCCCCCAAGAGGCAATCAGATATTCCTTCTATCAACTTTACCTTTAAAAATTAGTATACAGGTATATTTTGTGCTTTAAGACACAATCCAGGCCCTTTTAAGACAGTTTGAGTTTGGCTGTCTGCAGAGAGACTGCCCCTAACTAAGAAAGGAAGCCTTTAAACAAGAATGACAAGACAATAGAGTAGAGAGGATGTAGGTCCTCTCAGGATGGTTGCAAAAACTAGGCTCACTATAGTCAACAGTGCATAAATTAATTTATTAGGTGATTATCAAACAAATAAACAAAATACAATGAAGTATCAAAATCCTGAAATTCAGTGAAGTAAGATAAAAATATATATGACCTTTTGGACCAGGGAAGGAATATTGCAGATTCCTGCAATGTCCTTACCATGCCACATTAACCATAAGGAAAATAATCTACGTAGATTATGTGGGAACATAGGGTGTGGTATCCAGTTGGATTAGTACACCATTTCTATAGTCATGACTGAAAGTATTAAATATGTCAAGAATATACCATTTTGCACAAAATATATTGAAAATAATTAAGGTAGATCACAATAAACAGTGGTGATAATCAAGTGACTCAGCATGCGCAAATGGTCATAGGTATAGGGTTCCTTCCGATTTTTGAGGAATATAGGTCAAAGGGGTTAAATGACTCAATGTGTCACAATGGTGTGGGAAGTATGTTGACCTTTAGAAAAGGAAGAAAGTATGTGCTGCACAATGCACGTTGGTTTAGACGTTGGAGCTCATACTGTTAGGGTATATTGTCATATTGATGTAGAATCAAGGTATTGGTATCTGTATCCTTTGGTATGACACAATGCAGCGGCTGTGGTTACCACAGAGTACTTATTAGTAAGGGGCAATGATAAATATAAGAGAATGTCAATATATTTATCTCTCGCTCTTTAAATAGAGACTGATAGGTATATAATATCCCTTTTTATGAGTAAGACTCTGAAGGCTGTGAAAGTAATGACAGCCTCAATAGATGTGTGGAGGGGCTCGTGACACCCGGGACCGGAGCAGCTAAGGAAGGGGAGTAATATTTTTGCAGTGTTTAAGTAAAAACATCCGGGTACATCCGATACTTAATCCTGCTGAGGAATGGTGAATGAAGAAATCTTCTCACCGTTACTCACCCATAGAAGACCGGTCAACCTGCCTCAGTGTATCTGAGCTTCATTACCTCTGTTTGTTAGGGGCACCTCTACATCTGGGTAGTCTGCTCATCTCCTGTAGTCATCAGATGGCTCCGTAGCTGGTAGCTAGAGTTAGCTTGTTCCTTCGGTGGTTTTGAATTTGCCGCGATGTCGGGAGTGGTCTGAAGTCCGGGGAGAAGGGGTTTTTTTTTTTTTTTGATTTGTGTTGGAGGGAGGTGGAGGGGATGAGAGTGAGAGCTCTATCCTCTTCCTCCTGATGCCCGTACTCTTGCGGTTTACCGCATGCATGTGCCGTACCAGTTTCCTTTTCAGTTCCGTGTATGATCGGAGGTTTCCTTGGCGTGGTGGGTGTGGCGCTGGTGTGTGATGTTAACGCGTTTCGCGTGATGACGCACGCTTCTTCAGAACGTTCTGAAGAAGCGTGCGTCATCACGCGAAACGCGTTAACATCACACACCAGCGCCACACCCACCACGCCAAGGAAACCTCCGATCATACACGGAACTGAAAAGGAAACTGGTACGGCACATGCATGCGGTAAACCGCAAGAGTACGGGCATCAGGAGGAAGAGGATAGAGCTCTCACTCTCATCCCCTCCACCTCCCTCCAACACAAATCAAAAAAAAAAAAAAACCCCTTCTCCCCGGACTTCAGACCACTCCCGACATCGCGGCAAATTCAAAACCACCGAAGGAACAAGCTAACTCTAGCTACCAGCTACGGAGCCATCTGATGACTACAGGAGATGAGCAGACTACCCAGATGTAGAGGTGCCCCTAACAAACAGAGGTAATGAAGCTCAGATACACTGAGGCAGGTTGACCGGTCTTCTATGGGTGAGTAACGGTGAGAAGATTTCTTCATTCACCATTCCTCAGCAGGATTAAGTATCGGATGTACCCGGATGTTTTTACTTAAACACTGCAAAAATATTACTCCCCTTCCTTAGCTGCTCCGGTCCCGGGTGTCACGAGCCCCTCCACACATCTATTGAGGCTGTCATTACTTTCACAGCCTTCAGAGTCTTACTCATAAAAAGGGATATTATATACCTATCAGTCTCTATTTAAAGAGCGAGAGATAAATATATTGACATTCTCTTATATTTATCATTGCCCCTTACTAATAAGTACTCTGTGGTAACCACAGCCGCTGCATTGTGTCATACCAAAGGATACAGATACCAATACCTTGATTCTACATCAATATGACAATATACCCTAACAGTATGAGCTCCAACGTCTAAACCAACGTGCATTGTGCAGCACATACTTTCTTCCTTTTCTAAAGGTCAACATACTTCCCACACCATTGTGACACATTGAGTCATTTAACCCCTTTGACCTATATTCCTCAAAAATCGGAAGGAACCCTATACCTATGACCATTTGCGCATGCTGAGTCACTTGATTATCACCACTGTTTATTGTGATCTACCTTAATTATTTTCAATATATTTTGTGCAAAATGGTATATTCTTGACATATTTAATACTTTCAGTCATGACTATAGAAATGGTGTACTAATCCAACTGGATACCACACCCTATGTTCCCACATAATCTACGTAGATTATTTTCCTTATGGTTAATGTGGCATGGTAAGGACATTGCAGGAATCTGCAATATTCCTTCCCTGGTCCAAAAGGTCATATATATTTTTATCTTACTTCACTGAATTTCAGGATTTTGATACTTCATTGTATTTTGTTTATTTGTTTGATAATCACCTAATAAATTAATTTATGCACTGTTGACTATAGTGAGCCTAGTTTTTGCAACCATCCTGAGAGGACCTACATCCTCTCTACTCTATTGTCTTGTTTTTCAGTATAATATTGGTTGCCTGTGGTTCCTGGTAAATATTACCATTACAGTCTATATACTCTATCTAAGGATATATTCCTTTATAACTATAGATCTCCCTCTTTCCCTGGTTTTTTTATCAATTTAAACAAGAATGCCCCACTGCCAGGAGTCAAGCAGTGCAGTAGCAAAGTGGATCGATTTCTGATTTAAGAACCTAAGGTGTGGTGTTTGCTTGTCTTGTTGTGCATTAATGCTTTAATGTCCAAGCAACTCAGAAATCACTTCCCTGCAAAAATCAGGGTTTCAGTTAAGCATTCCTAAGAAGAAAATGAGTCCAGACACGCCATGGTCCCCAGTGAAAGCCCCCAATGAGCTCCTCGTTGTGATGATGTAGTGCCTCTTTAAAGAGACAGGAATTATAGTTAAGTTCATTAGAGATGAAGCTTTGTGATTTTAAAATATTGTTTAATGAAAGAAAAGAAAAAACAGTACAAGGAAAATTTACAACACAAGATTAAACATAGACAAAAGTAGCAACAACAAAGAAAAGTACCTAACAAGGTTTTGCTCGTCTATGGTTCCAGTAGAATAAAATTTAATGTAGATCACATCTGGTGCTAGTGTATCAGAAGCATTGGCCCTCAGAATGACTCTCAGCATGTGTGCATAACTTTAGTGGAAACTGAAAGAGAGGAGTTATAAAAAATTATAAGAACTTAACTCTGTGTATTTCAAAACCTAGACTGCAGATGTGTATTGTGGAAACACATACAATATGGGGCATTTTATGCTCTACCATTAGCAGGCCTGGATTAGGAGGCATCCTGTAAATAGATTTTATGACCTCCGATTAGTCATTTACAATCAGGCCCCTTGACAGGTCTCTGATTATTAGGGTCCCAGTTACAATAGCAATCAGCAGTTTACAACTGGCATATGTTGTTTTTACCTACTAAACCACAATTAGGTAACTGACTGCCCTGGTTAGCTTTCTCAATAAACTTTATGATACTGCTAGGATTTTATTATCTGCTAAAAATGTTTAAGGAAGCTTATTATTACCTGCTTGGGTCTAGAGCTAAACTATTACAATTTAATTACTTAATAAGAAATGTAATTTATGATAGCCCATTCCCCCACTCAGAACTCACCATAGAAGTAGCCAGGAGGACCTGGATGAAAGTGGAGCTTTATGGACAGGACCTCAGCCAAAAGGGCGTGATTAATCCCCCCATGCACCTCCTTGAGGAGGGTGGTGCAGGTGATTTTGGCTATGAGTGATTAGGCCCACCTAAAAAAATGAGGCAACTGCTGCATTCATTGAAAGCAATGAAAAAGTACAGTATAACTGAGCAGAGACACAGAAAGAGAATCTGGTGGTTGTCCCCCTAATAGGGGAAATATGGTTATGGTGGTGACCCAGTCCCAGAGAAAGATCAAAGCTACTACCAGAAATGGTATACTCCACCACAGAATAATGTTCCCCTGTGACTCATCAGTGACCTGGTAGGTCATACTGTCCAAGGCCCAGGCCCTCTCTGTGGCAGAGAGATTCCATGCGGAAGTGGGACACTGGGGTGTCCACAAAGCGTTCACCTGGATCAAGAGACAAGCCATGTGTGTGAGACTGTTTCAACTGGTGGAACAAGTCGGCTGACACTGTTTGGTCAGTATTGAAGGGTGCAAATGCCTACATTTTCCCTCTGACTTTTGTCCCCCTGGAAGTAGTAACAATCAACTTTCTTTCAGAACTAGACAGGAGTCTAAGAGTACAGAGCTTTTGCAAAAGACCCAGCTACTGTGGAGAACTAGAGTACTTTACTTTAAGTGAGGTGGCCCTTTAATCCTTGGTTCCCTCTGGATGTTACCAAAGATTTTTACGAAGAAAAATAAAAAATGCTGTTTGTGTTCTAAACTGTCTTACTGAAATAGTAATTCTCAGCTAGACTCTTTAAAGAGTCTAATAGGAGACTATACTGTGTAGCCATATTGCACTGATTAAGCCACAGAGACATTGCTGTTAAGAGTCCATGTCTAGGCAGCTTTTGCTTTTGTTTTATATTACTCTGCAGTGTATGTATGTATGTTTTTTGCCACCCTGAACTTGTTTGTATTCTTGCTTCTAAATTTGCACCTGTTTAGCAAACTGCAAGTTATAGTTACTCCCTATCTGATCATTCAGACAAATGCCTTTTCTGTTTAACAAGTAGTTGAATCTGTCTTCTTATCAGCATCCATTAATCCAATGCACAGCAATACTCTGAGGAAAGTAAAGTGTCTTGCATTGCACAACGCAGTCAGTTATCAGTGTGAAAAGTAGGAGACAACGTGGTGACATTCATAGTGTGTTACTTCTTCACTACACAATCAAGGCTGTACAGAAAAGCAAGGCCACAGCCTGTCTGTGTTTTTATGCTTGAGAGGAATATCTGGATTACATGTGTGGCTGAGCACAATATCAAATCCGTTGACAGGTTAAACAGCTCAAATACATGTATTTTAATGTGTAATCTTCTGTTTATCTAGAGTTCATCTTCAAGTACCTCTTGCGTTCTGTGCATGTTTCCTGCACCACGTTCAAAACGCACTGCAGTTGCAATCTGCGGTGGGTGTCAATGTTAAATTAATGACACCCCAAACGCAGGTCTCAAACGTAGTGCATTTGCCTGCACTAGATAACATGGTACAGTAGTACCATGCAATAGGATCGCAGTGCATTTTTAAAATAGTGCATGCGCTACCTTTGGTGCGGTCCGGTGTGGTTCAGCCCACTCGAACGAATGGGCTCAAATCACAGCACGCTATACTGCATGTGAATCACACACAGATTTTCAATTGGACTAGGGTTTGGGCTCTGGCTGGGCCATTCCAAAGTCTTCCTCTGGTGAAGTCATTCCTTTGTTGATTTGGATATATGCTTTGGGTTATTTCCATGCTGAAAGATGAAGTTCCTCTTCATGTTCAGCTTTCTAGCAGAAGCCTGAAGGTTTTGTGCCAATATTGACTGGTATTTGGAACTGTTCATTCTCCTGGTATAATGGGTTGATTTACTAAAGGCAAATAGACTGTGCATTTTGCAAAGTGAGGTTACACTCTGAAAGAGCAGTTGCTCCAGAACTTAGTAAATGAGGTAAAACTTCACTTTGCAAAGACTACCCAATCACATGCAAGGACAAAAAAAAAAAAAGCTTTTTTGCTTGCACATACATGACTGGATGATGAAAGTCAGCAGAGCTTCTGTTCATTTACTAAGCTCTGGAGCAACTACTCTTACAGAGTGCGACTAACCTTTGCAAAGTGAACAGTCTATTTACCTTTAGTATTTCAACCCCAATGTGTTTAGTGACCGAGTCAGCTGGATTTCCAAATAAGGAATAATAAGCTCTAACGAGCAGGGCCCTCTAGCTCCTCCTGTTTTGAACTGTATTGTAACTGTATTGTCTTCCTTCACATTGTAAAGCGCTGCGCAAACTGTTGGCGCTATATAAATCCTGTATAATAATAATAATAATAATATTTAGATGCCTATTTAAATTCAAAATTGGATCAAATTACTGACAGCATTGACCAAAAAAGTCTAAAATTCTGGGCTACCAATTTATTATTGTTTCATTAATTTAGGCATATTAGGTGTTTCATAAGTGAGGTAGATATGTACATAAGGACATCATTCACAAAAAGAGCAAACTTGAGCAACTATGCTTGCAATATTAAAAACATTTATAAATGTCAGGACCCAGTTGTGAACCCAGGACCTCTGCTGCATCTGGCAGTACCTTGCCTTGCTGAACCACCTAAGCTGGACAACTTCTTGCATGATCCTTTGGACAACCTTGCTTCCTGTCTTGTTTTTGGTGAACCTTGAATGCCTTGCTCCTCCAATGAGCTTCTTATTTAAGCCATGCCTTTGGACTTCCTGCTTACCAGATAATTGTGCTCTTCTTTAAACAATATCTTGCTCCTTGTGCTCCTGCTGCCGTCTGTATCTCACTGCCACTCATTACTAATCTTTGGCTTTTTCCTCGACTATGCTTCTGCTTAATCCCAACAAGAAACCACTTGTAACTAACCTTTGGCTTGTACCATGACTACACTTCTGCTTTATCCCAACCTGCTATAATTTCTACCACACTCGGCTTGCTCATCTCCTGGTGGGAGATCCTGAGGACAGGGGCCAGGTACTTTCTATTTAAGCCATACATTTGCACTTCCTGTTTGCCAGATTATTGTGGCATTCTCCAGCCAATAGTTTGCGCTTTGTGCCTCTGCTGTCGTCTGTAGCTCACCACAACTTTTTACCAACCTTTGGCTTGTTTGCTGACTATGCTGCTGCTTGATCCCCTCCTCCTAGTGGGCGATCTTGAGAACAGCGACCTGGTACTTTCATCCATGGAAACCCATCTGTAACATAACTGTCAAAGTAGGGTAGCTTTGCATTAGCGAGATATGAAGTGATCTGTAGAAATAGTATAATTGTAGATGTAGTGTCATTTTGGGTTATTAAGAATTGTAGTGTTCAGTATCAGTCATACACATATGTCCTGTTATTAGCATCTGAAAGGACAGGGCCATTCTCTAGGATAGAGTTGACACCTGGGTGCCAATTAAAGTCTCCCATACCAGTAAACAAGAGAATTGTCACCTCCCTGAAGCTTCAAAGAAGACTGCTGGTCATCGTGGCTGCGAGGGTCCGCAGGGGGGCGGTGGAAGGCTCCAGACAGTCTGCAAGCTTTGATTGGTAATATCAGATCTAAGGAATCCATTTTATCTCTCATAATAGTTAAAATATTAGTGGCAGAGAGATGAAAATAATTCCTTCTTATGGCTCACGTTTTGGACTACAAGTACATGTAAATCTGTAATTATAGCGTGTGTGGAATCCTAGAGAATTGCGCAAAACCGTTATAATGCGCCTGATTGTGGCAGGCAAGCGGTGTTTGGTACTGTCGCAATCAGACCAATGCGCTGATGTCAGAATTCCTATCCCTGATCCAGCGGTCAGCGCCGTTCTGGGTCAATTTGACTCTGGTCAGTTTAGAACACAAAACATTGTGATGGGGACACCCCCTGGGGTTGATTGGTCAAGGGCTAAAGTCCAGCCCACATTCATATTCCAATAAATTGGGAAACCTGAGATTTGTTCATTGTTCTTCCTTGAAGCCAGTTCTAAACTGGAGAGTCCCCACGCAGTTTCTGGTATGCTTCTACCAAGGGATAAGCTTCGGTAAAGTTTATTTCTGTTTTTATTCCTCTTTATTTTCATAGCAAATTGCCAATTGTGTGTCTTTTTATGTTTTTGTATCTTTTGTAACTCCTTCTGCTTTGTATATATTTCTTATGCACTGCCCACTTTCGGGATATTAAATTGTAAAATTAATAAGTGACTTCTGTGTACTAAGCTAGGACTCATATCTCTGGAGAGATTGTTGCATTTTAGTGCCTAATTGCTTGGTCTACGCTACATGCCAATCTGTATGCAATTGCACGGTGTGTTGGCAGATTGCATGCAGATTGTAAACCAGACAGAGATCTGCATGTGTGTGGTGTCCCAGCAGACCAGTCTGCGGACAAACTGTTGGGTGGTGGCAGGCTATTGTTTGTGGTGTGTGGGTGTGGGGACAGTGGGAAGAGTGATTAACACTGGGGTTCTAGCTTGTAGGATAGCTGGAGGAATCCTAGTAGTGTGGGATAATTGCTAGACTGCTCCCCAACCCTTAGAGTGCACCAGATTGTATGTAAGATTTATATCTGCCTGTGTGTGGTCAGCCAGCTGGATTGGAGTGGAGTCTCCCTCTAGTGGTGACCAAAGGCAGTGCAGGCTGTAAAAGTGTCTTATTACACAGTAGGAATTTCCCTTATTCCCTTATACTCCCCAGTCACGAAACCACGTCTCGGTTAGCTAGTCGCCGTGGGCGTGGCAAATCGTGACTTGTTTGCTGACTATGCTGCTGCTTGATCCCCTCCTCCTAGTGGGTGATCTTGAGGACAGCGACCTGGTACTTTCATCCATGGAAACCCATCTCTGCCATCAGGAGCTCTGCTGAACACAAGCTAGTACTTAGACTCAATGGCTCGAGTGAGCCTGAGTCATCTGCCAGGGGGACCTGCTTGTGTATTTATCCTGCTGGTTTCTGTGTGAGCCTTTCCACTGCTATAGTTACTGGCATGTGAGCCTGACCCCTGACCGTGACACATAAAAAGTTTTACAGGTAGCAGTGAATCCATTGTGGTGGCAGTAGCAGCTATAGACCTCCACTAAGGTGCAGGATCTAGGTAAAGTATATACAGTCTTCACAACTACCCCTCCAGCAGGGGGTTGGAACTTTGTGGCAGGTTCAGGGTTGGGCCTTCTAAATTACTCCACATGCAGCAGCTAACAAAAAGGAAACAGGTGACCAGACAAAGAACTAAAACAAAAGACTAAACAAAGCATATCTCCCAACCTTCTGAGATTGGAGGAAAAGACATATTATTGCACAAAGTATGTAGGCAAAAGACTGGTTCATTCTTATGCCTCCATTAACCAGACTATAAAGTATTGTTATGAAATAAAATATTTTTTTAATCCTCAAGTGCTTTTTCATTACCAGTACTTTATACCAGTTTTTTTTATGCAGCAATTTAGTGGTTAGATGAACTTTTTGATGTTTTGAAAAATACTTTTGGTAGGGTAAGTACAACTAAATGCAATTAGAAGATTCCCCCTCTATTCATGTTCAAGGGACAACCCAAAATGTTGGATTTTCTTTCACGTTTGCTCTTGGTGATAATGGTAAATGGGACAAATAGAGAGAGTGAATCTCCCTAACAGAAACACAGCAAGATAAACCTGACAAGTGTTCTAATCCCTCTTCACTTGTTCCAAAAAAAAAAAAAAACATTTTTGCCAATATTACATTTTTAAAGAGGTTGAGCATGATACCAAAAGTCAAAATGTAGGAGAAATGAGGAACAGAGGGATTTAGCTTCATAAGAGGGACAGTCCCTCCAAATGAGATACTCCAAAGCCAGGCAGAAGATCAGGATATGCAGCATACAAGCACAGTCAGAGACCAGAAAGAAAATCAGGTCATGTAGTGAACAGGCACATTTGGAGATCAGGTGCAAAGTCAGGGCAGATGGCACACAGACAACAAAGCTGTCCTAGGGCAAAGCTTGGTCAAGCCCAAACAAAGATTATCAAGCAGAATACTAAAGCTCTATTAAAGAACAGACATGAACCTTTGCTGATTTAGTACAATAGACAGATCTTATCCTCTGTGTCGAAGTAATGTCACAGGCAAGCACTTGTGGAAACAAGGCCAGAAACGGTACATGGTATAACAGCCAGCTGGACCGTGAAGGCGGTCTCAGGTGAGTTTGTTTAATATTTCTAATGGAATGAAGCAATGTAACTTTTCCTGCTATGCGGTTTCTATTAGCCTCTTGGTGCTGACAGCACACAAATCTGCGGCCTCTGGGGGGTGGGCCTTGGTACCATGCGGCTGCATATTTGTGTGCAACATTGCAAAACTAGCTGTGCGGAGAGTGCGCACCCTGCTCGTTCCCAACACTATTACAGGCGGTTAACAGAAAGCTCCCAATCGCTGCTTGCAATTGGGAGCTTTCCGATCATGTGACTGCCATGACAACCAATTACGGTGGTCATATGATCATAAACCCCGCCCTGCCTTCCGACATCTTAAACCCCTTAAAGGGCCAGGAGGTCCCTGGGGTTAACTATAGCTCTTGCCTTTTCAAATCTAAAAGTTATGTGATGTTTATAATTAAAAGACAAGTAAGTGAATAGCAAAAAAAAATCATACTCATCTAGATGGCTGCAGCACTGCAGCTGTTCCCCGCTGACTCTACCCCTGTGTAGAGGACTGGACAGGCTGGCTTAGGCTGTCAGCTGACAGCAGGCTTTAGCCTGTTGTCACAGGACTTCAGAACAGAATGCACTCTTGTGATCCACAGTGGAAGTATAGCCCAAATAGCTTTGGCTATGCTCCTCTTTAAGGCCCCATGCACACAGGGTGTCAGAAAAAATGAGCTGCAGAGCCACTTCTAACGCCAGGAAAAAGCAGCTGTAAAAACGTGCTTTTAGTAGCCTTTTCCATTGGCATTATTGCACGTTTGGCTACGTCGGCTTTTAGCAGCATTTTTTTCTGCCTCCATTCAAAATCAATGGTTACCTAGGAGCCGCCATTGATACGGCTTTCAGGCAATTGATTTGAATGGAAGTCGCATCACAAGTCGGATCAGGATGATGGGAAAAAAAATGGCGTGGGTCCCCCCCCCCAGGTTCCAAACCAGGCCCTTCGAGTCTGGTATGGAATTTGAGGGGAGCCCCATGCCAAAAAAACGGTGTGGGGTCCCCCCAATATTTAACCAGACCCTTATCTAAGCATGCAGCCCAGCAGGCCAGGAAAGGGAAAGGGACAAGAGAGCTCTGCACCCCATCCCAAAGCACCTTGCCCCATGTTGATGAGGACAAGGGCCTCTTCCCACCAACCCTGGGCGGTGGTTGTGGGGGTCTGCGGGCAGGGGGCTTATCGGAATATGGAAGCCCCCCCAGATCCCGGTCCCATCCCTATGTGAATGGGTAGGGGTACATTTTACCCCTACCCATTCACCCCATAAAAGGCATTGTATGTAAATAATGACAGGAGACGTTTTAAGAAGTTTATTAAAAATCTTCATCTGGTCTTCTCCGCTCTTTTGCCCTCCGCTCTGGTCATCTCCCCTGCATTCTGGTCTTCTCCCCTCCGCTCTTCTCCCCTCTGCTCTTCTCCCCTCTGGTCTTCTTCTTCCTCCGCTCTTCTTCCTCTTGACTTCTCTCCTCTGGTCTTCTTCTTCCTCCGGTCCTCCTCCGACGATGTCTCTGGTGATTATTCTGGCTCCGGTACATGCAGCTTATTATATAGACATTAGGGGTGTGGCCTCCCGGTGGCATCACCTGGAGACCCCGCCCCTTATGTCACAGATGACGTCATCCCATAGGGAACCATTGATTTTCAAATTTAAAAAAATAAAAAAGGTATAACGTGACTTAATGCTGTATAAGCAACGTTAAGCAACGTTAATCATCCTATAGCAGCGTCAGATGTTTTTACAGCTTGACACTGCAGCTCCGGAAAGCACTGGTCCTGGGTTTTTATTGCAACTTAAAAATGCTAATGCCACTTGGAGCACCTAAAAGCCTGTGTTTGCATGAGGCCATAGAATAACATGGAGGGACGTTTTTAAGCTGCAAAAAAAAAAACGTTTGACGCTCCTAACAGCAGCTGCAAAAACGCCCTGTGTACATGGGGCCTTAAAATTGTGCTTTTACAAAATTTTAAAATTGCATAATAGTTTAATTATACAGAAGAGAACTTTTTGTATAATAAACATTTTTACAAAAAAACAATATTAAAAACTAGGAATTACATTTTTTTCCTTTTACTAAACTCACTTTAATAAACATGTGCCAGTTTGTTCTTACAAAAACCTAACATGTAAAGAAATAACTGTGTCCTTTGTAATATGTTATGTCTTAGAAGCTGTTGGACTTGGTATATGTCAAATGTCAATCATTCTTTAACTCTTGATCGCTTGAATGGTTATATTTGCTGGCTTCTTTCTCTGTTAGTACCCTTATGGTATTTTGGCTGCTACCCACAATGCCTCCCTCCTATTCTAAACGATGCAGGCTCATAAAACAGATACTGCTAGTGCTGACTTTATAAGGACGTCACTATTCACAAACATTGCTGGTGTACAATTGCTGAACTCCCTAATATTTTATTAATAGCTATCTCTCTGACCACTCTCAACTCACAGTTTTACCCTTCTCATTGTTCGTTCAATGCAGTAGCACGTTCAGGTACTTCAAAAGGCAGGCTTGTGATGTCATATCAGATGCAATATTGGCAATTGGCAATTTAATTGGAAGTGTCTTCTCTATATAAAAGATTGCGTTTGTAGGAAAGCAATGAAGGCAACTTTCAAGTCAACTGAGTATATCTGTTGCATGTACAGTGCCTTGCGAAAGTGTTCGGCACCCTTGAACTTTTCGACCTTTTGCCACATTTCAGGCTTCAAACATAAAGATATAAAACTGTATTTTTTTGTGAAGAATCAACAACAAGTGGGACACAATCATGAAGTGGAACGAAATGTATTGGATATTTCAAACTTTTTTAACAAATAAAAAACTGAAAAATTGGGCGTGCAAAATTATTCAGCCCCCTTAAGTTAATACTTAGTGCCGCCTTTTGCTGTGATTACAGCTGTAAGTCACTTGGGGTATGTCTCTATCAGTTTTGCACATCGAGAGACTGAAATGTTTGCCCATTCTTCCTTGCAAAACAGCTCGAGCTCAGTGAGGTTGGATGGAGAGCATTTGTGAACAGCAGTTTTCAGTTCTTTCCACAGATTATTGATTGGATTCAGGTCTGGACTTTGACTTGGCCATTCTAACACCTGGATATGTTCATTTGTGAACCATTCCATTGTAGATTTTGCTTTATGTTTTGGATCATTGTCTTGTTGGAAGACAAATCTCCGTCCCAGTCTCAGGTCTTTTGCAGACTCCATCAGGTTTTCTTCCAGAATGGTCCTGTATTTGGCTCCATCCATCTTCCCATCAATTTTAACCATCTTCCCTGTCCCTGCTGAAGAAAAGCAGGCCAAAACCATGATGCTGCCACCACCATGTTTGACAGTGGGGATGGTGTGTTCAGGGTGATGAGCTGTGTTGCTTTTACGCCAAACATAACGTTTTGCATTGTTGCCAAAAAGTTTGATTTTGGTTTTATCTGACCAGAGCACCTTCTTCCACATGTTTGGTGTGTCTCTCAGGTGGCTTGTGGCAAACTTTAAACGACACTTTTTATGGATATCTTTAAGAAATGGCTTTCTTCTTGCCACTCTTCCATAAAGGCCAGATTTGTGCAGTATACGACTGATTGTTGTCCTATGGACAGAGTCTCCCACCTCAGCTGTAGATCTCTGCAGTTCATCCAGAGTGATCATGGGCCTCTTGGCTGCATCTCTGATCAGTCTTCTCCTTGTATGAGCTGAAAATTTAGAGGGATGGCCAGGTCTTCGTAGATTTGCAGTGGTCTGATACTCCTTCCATTTCAATATTATGGCTTGCACAGTGCTCCTTGGGATGTTTAAAACTTGGGAAATCTTTTTGTATCCAAATCCGGCTTTAAACTTCTCCACAACAGTATCTCGGACCTGCCTGGTGTGTTCCTTGTTCTTCATGATGCTCTCTGCACTTTAAACTGACCTCTGAGACTATCACAGTGCAGGTGCATTTATACGGAGACTTGATTACACACAGGTGGATTCTATTTATCATCATTAGTCATTTAGGTCAACATTGGATCATTCAGAGATCCTCACTGAACTTCTGGAGAGAGTTTGCTGCACTGAAAGTAAAGGGGCTGAATAATTTTGCACGCCCAATTTTTCAGTTTTTTATTTGTTAAAAAAGTTTGAAATATCCAATAAATTTCGTTCCACTTCATGATTGTGTCCCACTTGTTGTTGATTCTTCACAAAAAATTACAGTTTTATATCTTTATGTTTGAAGCCTGAAATATGGCAAAAGGTCACAAAGTTCAAGGGGGGCGAATACTTTCGCAAGGCACTGTATATCTACTCTGTATATCCATCCAGAAAATGATAATAGCTTTTGTATGGTATCACTTACGTTTTCATAAATGGCGGTTTAAAGAGTTGGATGTTTGATTTATAATCTTTGTGCTCACCACTGTGGGGTGTGTCTCATTATATACATGTGGATTTGTGTGTTTATTTGGTTCAATACCTAAGTAAGGACCATACCTTTGCCAAGATGTTGTTCTTTGTATTAATGGACTCATGAACATGCAATAAATAGGATAATCCCATAAGGTGTATTTGTGTTCCTGGGATGTTTGTTCCTAAAAGGTTAATCAAAAAAACTGAATATTCAGTCAGCATTTTAAAGATTCATACTACCCCTGATTAGGCTTAACTTTATCTTTCTACCCATAACATAGTATGTTATCAGCATGTGGTCAGGCATCTGATAAGTGAGCAAATGTCAGATCTCAGGGGGTCTCTAAGCTCTGACTCTCATCCCGACACAAAGTACGTAAAGGCAATGAAAGGTATGTATACATTTGTGTAAGCCTTTTGTAACACTATGGTAGCTTCTTTAAAGATGCATATTTCTTCATTTCTAATCAGAGCGATCAGGGATTCAAGTGTATCTAAACCCAAAAACACAAATGTAATATAATGCAGGTTACCAATCCTTAGATGTGATGTCTAATTTAGTTTTCTGTTTTTAGACTTTTTTTTCTTTTATTTTCACCAGGTGATCTTATTAACAACTCACTTCCTGTCTAAGGGTGGCTCCTCTATCTATAGACAAGCAGTAGAGACACCCTGGACAGAAGCATTGTCTGAAGAGGGTAGTATGGAATTGTAGATTTAGATACATTTACATAAGCGACTAACAAATGAAAACCTAAATCTAGATCAGTGGTCTTCAAACTTGACTTTATCCAGCCCTTGGGGCATTATCCTCCCCATCCACTGTCAGCAACAGTGTAGCATAGTTCCTGCCACTGATACTGAGAATAGAGCATGTTTCCTCCCACTGACACCAATGATAGGGTACTATTCCTCCCACTGACACCAAAGATGGGGCACTATTCCTTCCATTGATATCAACACTTCCTACCTGTACAATACAAAGATCACTGCCGCAAGTGGATTGAACTTCAGTACAACCATCACAAACAAACAAAAATTTCCCAGCACACCTACCAGCTAGCCTGCATACAAACCAAATTGACCTTGTCTAGCAATTCACATTAAAAACAGAGGGTTTTGCTGCACGCATTTTCAAATATACGTGGAAGCCGCAGTGCCCATATCAAGGCTCCTCTGTATACTGCAGTCCTAACTCTTTTTTTTGAGAGTCGCCCAGTTGGAGCACATATTGTAGTGGATAAATCAAGGACAGGTTTGCCTGGAGGGAGCCCGCTCCTCCTTAAAGGCACAGAACACATTGAATGCCCGGCAATAGCACAATGGCAGCTAAAGGCATCCAGTGTGCCCCAACACTAAATCAGCAAACAAGCTATACAAAAAGATGGCAACCACCCCAATTTATAACCAGTCTTTGCAGTAAGGTGCACAAGGAAGGGCAACACACACAACACAAACAAACAGAAATTTCCTAGCACACTGACCAGCTACCCTGCAAACAAACCAAACTGATCCTAACAATTCAAGTTAAATAAAGAGGGTTTCTTTGCACACAATTGCAAATATATGTGAAGCTGCATTATCCACATCAAGACTGTATACTCAGGTCCTAACTCTATAGTTTTTAAGAGTCTCCAAGTTGGAGCATATATAGCAGTGGATAAATCAAGGGCAGGTTTGCCTGCCCATAGAAGGATCGAAATTGGGCCAGTTCCTGCTGATACAGCCAAATTGTGATCTGTCTATGCCAGGCTTAACTTCTACTTATGCTAGACAGATTATTCTGTTAAATGAAATTGAAAAATAACAGGCTTACTGTCTGGATAACCAGGTAAAGTAAAAAGAATGCTATTCAGATGAGACATCAGTCTCTTCTAAGCTTATTAGAAAACTCAAGGATTCCCGTGTTGAATGACAACCTGATTTTTGCCATCAAACTTGGTTCATATACCAACATCCCCATATATTGGATGTAATACAACTCACCTGGCTGCTATGTTTCTCCAGGACATTATTATCTTTAGTGATTTCAACAAAAGCTTGAACATATGCAGTTAGCCCTGTTTTTAAGAGGTCCTTGGAGCTAACACATTCAGAATTATACATATATATATTATATTACCAAAAGTATTGGGACGCCTGCCTTTACACGCACATGAAATTTTATGGCATTCCAGTCTTTGTCCGTAGGATTCAATATTGGGTTGGCCCACCCTTTACAACTATAACAGCTTCAACTCTTTTGGGAATACTGTCCACAAGGTTTAGGAGTGTGTCTATGGGAATGTTTGACCATTCTTCCAGAAGTGCATTTGTGAGGTCAGGCACTGATGTGGAAGAGAAGGCCTGGCTCGCAGTCTGCGCTCTAATTTATCCCAAAGGTGTTGTATCAGGTTGAGGTCAGGACTCTTGCATTTACACGCACATGAACTTTAATGGCAACCCAGTCTGTAGGGTTCAATATTGGGTTGGCCCACCTTTTGCCGCTATAGTAGCTTCAACTCTTCTGGGAAAGCTGTCAAAAATGTTTAGTAGTATGTCTTTGGGAATGTTTGACCATTCTTCCAGAAGCGCAATTGTGAGGTTAGCCACTGAAATTGGGGAGAAGGCCTTGCTCGCAGTCTCCACTCTAATTCATTTCAAAGGTGTCCTATTGGGTTGAGGTCAGGCCAGTCAAGTTATTCCACCCCAAACTTGCTCATCCATGTCTATATGGACCTTGCTTTGTGCACTGGTGTGCAGTAATGTTGGAACAGGAAGGGCCAACCCCAACCTGTTCCCACAAAGTTGGGAGCATGAAATTGTCTAAAATGTCTTGGTATGCTGACGCCTTAAGAGTTCCCTTCACTGGAACTAAGGGACCAAGCCTAACCCCTGAAAAACAGCTCCACACCATAATCCCCCCTCACCAAATTATTTGGACCAGTGCACAAAGCAAGGTCCATAAAGAAATGGATGAGCAAGTCTGGGGTGAAGGAACTTAACTGGCCTGCACAGAGTCCTGACCTCAACCCAATAGAGCACCTTTGGAATGAATTAGAGCAGAGACTGCAAGCCAGGCCTACTCTCCATTTTCAGTGGCTGACCTCACAAGTGCGCTTCTGGAAGAATGGTCAAACATTCCCAAAGACATACTACTAAACATTTTTGACAGCTTTCCCAGAAGAGTTGAAGCTACTATAGCTGCAAAAGGTGGGCCAACTCAATATTGAACCCTACTGACTAAGACTGGGTGTATGTATATCAATGAGAGAGGTCTTGAGGGGAATTTAAACAATGTACTATTGTTTTTAATACTTTTGTGTATGCAGTTATGTATGTACATTTCTCATATATTAGCTTCACTCCTGTTTATTATTATTATCTTTATTTTATCTTCATTTATAGAAAGGTGGCCTGTTGAGTCTATAATTCAGATAGTTCTGTGGATGGTTTGATTATTTATACTGGGGGGGAGGGGAGGGCACCATACGACCATATACCTAAAAAAGTATTTTATAAAGTGAAAAAGAATTTCCTTAGACTAGGTTCACAACTATGCACACGTTTCTGCAAGTAGGATGCTGCTAATGAAAAGGGAAAAAACTGCTCTCCTCACTGGGTGACAAAACCACTAGGGCCCTTATGTCGACGCATTTAAATTGGAGTATGTCAGTCTTTATGATGTGTTAATTTTTGGGACCTTTTGGGACAGTTCTTTGTTCTTTCTAAGAAAAAGTAATCCTGCCATTAAAACACTTCCTGTTTTAGGGTGTCAGCTGTACTGAGCATTGTTGTCATCCTAGGAAAGGGAATCTGTTAGAACTACACAACCCCTCCCTCTCTTCTCCCTAACATGGGGAGGAGTTTTGTAGTGTACATAGATAGCAGGTAACCATACTTACTGATAACAGTGTAGAAGTAGAGTATATAGGAAGTTATCAGCTCACAAGATTTCTGACTGGATAAACAGCTACTTTTTGCATTTGTCAAACAGATATTGTAAAACACTTTCAATGGTTTGTTTAACAAACCCAATGGAAGCAGATAAGAGAAATGTGTTCACATACACTGTACTCTAAATAATTTGCACTTGATCATTCATGGCAGGGCCTTATCAGAAGTCTTTTGAAGACCCTTTGGCCCCTTTCACACTTATGCAACGCGATTTTACCACGATTTTGCGACGAAACTTTGAAAGCAATGGCTACGGCTATATACCTCAAAACGCATTAAAATCGTGCCAAAGTAGTGCAGGAGCTACTTTGAAGTCGGCGCGACTTCAAAACGCACTGATAAGAATGGGGCTCATTGAAAATAATGGGAAACGACTTGTCATGTGATTTTGCGGTCCAAAATCATGGGACAAGTCGCACTAGTGTGAAAGGGGCCTAACTGGTTGAGGTTTATAATGTCTCTGCATTCCTTCTAGCTTCAACTGTGTTTTATAAAATGTGTCACCATCCACGAATGGCCAGCACAGACAGAAGATTTTGATCTGACTGTCCTGTTACAGACTTGTAAATTTCTGAGAAAGTGAGGCTGACATTGTTTTCAGTATCACTTCCCCATTCTCTCCACACAGTTTGGGGTTCATCAGACATCACTATCAACACATCCCCCTTTTGATCTCCAATCATTATTTTGACCCCTTGCATAGTTTTATCAACCCTTGGGAGTCAATATTGATCCACCTGAAACCCAACGTTGTATTGTGGCTGTTTCTGAATGTTGCTTTTTGCATCACCATACATCGAATTATTCCTTTGTTAATCTAAATTATTTTATAAGATTAATCTGTTAGGTAAAAAAAGTAATTTCATAGATTTTATGTGATTAACAAAACAAATTGTGTACAGAAGAAAATAAATTGCCTTGTGTTGTCAGTTTGAGATAATAACTTACCAAGATCTTTTGCAACCACTGATTAATAGCCTGTCCCTTTAAATTCTATGGAGTATTTTTTGCAACTAAAGTACAATAATTAAGATTAAACAGTATATCTACATTACAGCTGGGTCAATTTCTTTCCATCCTCTGATGTTGTCTGAGCTAGGTCATTCTTTACTCTCCATTTTTATTTTAAAGTGTATGCCAGGGCAATATATATATATAAGCACATCTCTGCAATACATGCCCATTTCCCCACTTTTTAAAAATTACAAATGCTACAAGTACCGAAAAATAATTGTTGATCTGCCAGAAATCCAATGTGCTAATTAGTTTTTGCAGGGCTCTGCCTATCCCCACCTATTTCTGTGCCACTTCACATACATGCTTTCATTTCTGCAATATTTTGGGAGAAATTTGATAGAGGTAATACTCTGCCTGATCTGTTATTGAAGTTCGTTCCTGAATTCTGTCTTCATAAGCATAAGAGAGCTTAAACATAACTGCTTTTACACTCATTTACCAGCCATGCACTTATCTTACATTCTGCACATAATAAAACAAATTTCTTCTTCTTTACGTCATTTCAAGAGCAGACTCTCATCCTTTTTATCAAGAAGGAACTCTTTAAAAAAAGTTTTATAACTCAGGGATCCACTACTAAAAAAGGTTATTCAGTATGTTTTATAACTCAGGGATCCACTACTAAAAAAGGTTATTCAGTATGTTTTATAACTCAGGGATCCACTACTAAAAAAGGTTATTCAGTATCTACACACTGCAAGGTGTTATCACTGCTCAAAGATCCCCTCACATCTTCTGGAGGACTCTAATATTTCACAGAATTCAGGTTGAGAAAGGCTGTTCTAGAGGTATCTTATGAGTAAAACAATAGGGTAGAAATAGGGATGACCTACTGTAAATAAATAAAGTTGTTTAGTATTTTTAACTAATTGAACTAACTGGTAACTGAACTGAAATAGAACTGCAGGCAAACCAATGTTTAATGCAGGCATGTCCAACCTGCGGCCCAGGGGCCGCATGCGGCCCGGAACCACAGGCAATGCGGCCCACTGCCCCCTGACAATTTTTATTTATTTTTTTTGCTGGGGAGGAAGGAAGTGGAGTTGGGGGCACGGCCACAGAGGTTTCCAACTAACTGTAGGCAGAGGCTGCCTCGGAGGGGATCATCCACTAGCTGTGTTAAATTAGTGCTGGGGGGGGGAGCGGCAGCACAGGAAGGGCGCAGCAGCGTTTTATTACCTACATACCTTAACTATAGTATATATTTTATATGCGGCCCGAGAAAATTTCTCTACACTCAATGTGGCCCAGAGAAGCCAAAAGGTTGGACACCCATGGTTTAATGCATGCATGCATAGGTGTGCACAGTCTATTGCATTAGGGTGTGCACCCCAAAGTTCAAACATATTTGCATATGTGTGCATGTGTATCTATACTGATAATGTCAGTAGGGCAGAGATTGATGTCAGTAGGGCAGTGGACGGTGTCAGTAGTTTTTATTTTTATCAATACTAAAATGTGTGATTGCGCTGCCTCTAAATCAAGGTAAAAAGAATACCTAGAAAGTGACAAAAAATGACT